>NC_141109.1:25680568-26880568 GCF_041138505.1 Cibotium barometz
GGTGCACTAGCTCTCGTCCATCATCTCATCCTCACTTTTTTGTCATGCCAAAGTGCTTTTTTGAGGGATTGAAGATAGAGCTCTCTATGCCTAGATGGGGGGGAAAAGATGTATCTTTCGCGGTGGTTCTCTCTCTCACAAAATATTGATGAAGAAGAAGCTAATGGAAGAGGGAAACTTACAAAAGCAATCCTTTTTAAGAAGCGGGCAAACCATCCTAGCATACATAAAACACATGCAAGAAAGAGTAGAGAAAAAGTGAAGATCACACGTATTCTATTTGAATGTGTATTGTGTAGTGTTAAAATTGACATTTTTACAAGTGACAAGTTTTTACACTAAGCTGGCTAAACTTAAAAATGGTTAGACCACTATTACTAGTCTTAAGAAAATATATACACAAAGTCCTTAGACTTTTCCTATTTGAAATTAAGCTCAAGGTTAGGTTGCTTTATTCGTTCCAACGTTGTCTTACAAAAGATAAGTGCACATTCGAGTAAGTAACATGACAAAGCACCTTATGATAGGTCAAGCGGGTGAAAACATGTTAACCTACGAAGTCGTTAACAATATGAAACCTCAAGTTTGATATCTCTTTCTACATTCTATAGGTTTTTTGAAGCTATTATTATCTTTACGTTGATTCTCTGAGTTAGAATGTCCTTGTCTCAATCATGTAATACCCGTGTACTTGTCCCAATCATGTAATACACGTGTTGTTCTTATACATTGTCTACCAAGTAGCACCAAGCACATCCATTATCATGAATGTCGCACAAAATTCCATTCCCTTAAGTGTTATCATCACTTGCTCAATCATTGTTAGGGGGTTGGATTGTCATTTGATTTAATCCTTTTAACTTTCTACATTCTTTAAGTCTGCTTGTTTGAGAATGTTTACCCTATATTGAAGCATATATCCTTTGTAGATTACATCTAGATAGATTCAACTCATTCTGCAATGTATCTTTTTTAACCCGTTAAAGTTACAAACACATTTGTGGCTTTGGTGGCACACTGAGAAATATACAAACAAGTTGCTTTTAATAACTTTTTGTCCACCTCTTCCACCACATCTGGAAAAACAATTGTTTAAGATGGTCCTATGCCATCTTGCTCCTTCAACACATCTAAATTTTGGATCTCATCTAGATTTCTAGAAGTAGAGGTATTGACAACCTCTTTACTTGAAACCTGTCGATCTTCTTTCTGGATCTCCTCTTCGGTTCTAGTAATTGCATCCAAAGTCGATTCATTCATGAAACTTCTTCATTTTCTTCTTACCTAGGAGTGACCCTTGTGACCCTATTGCTATTGTGAAAGGGTTTGGCACACTTCCAGGAACTCCCTCTTATGAAAAAACTAGAGGTATAGTCCTATTTTTGTTTTGGACTGAGGACGTACACTCTTAAGCTCTGCTTGTAATTGATGAAAAAGGATATGGGCCCATGCAACATGCTTCCTTGTTGCGAACACATACAAATATAGACCCATTTCCCTCTTGGACATGTATGTAAGCTTATGGGTAAGTATTATCATCTCAGTAATAAACCTAAAATGCAACCTGTCACATCACTAGCTTCCTTGTAATTTGCCTGCTTGTACTCTTTACCTACTCCTTTGAAACCGAAATAAAATTCCATATCTGCGTCTAGCAGCAGGAACATCCATAGCTCCTTCTAGTGGAAATTGGAATATGTGTGCTAAATATTATGGAGTGCATAGCTTTGTACCTTGTGTGTTTGTCTTCATAACTCCATTCTTTTGCACCTCCTATAGAAGCAGGTGCTCCAGCACATATATGCAGTGTTTGAGGGTCCTACTCGTTTGAGAATGTTTACCCTATAATATTGAAGCGTATTGTCTTCCTGATAAGAACATCTTGCTGTCATTGAGCAATTTCTTCTCTTCCAAGGTCCTTTATTCTAAGCTTTCCGTGGAATCTTCTTCTTTGGGATCCTTCTTTGTTATCTCCACTTCTTTTCCTTCTGAGTTCCCTCTCCGATTTTCCCCTTCTCCAACTTTTGGTATGTTTCCTTTATTTTTTATTATTTATTTGAGGACACTACTCCTTGAATCTTCTCAAAATTCCAAACAACATGGAGATGTTTTAATGAGCTTCTAGATAGTTTTGAGATTTTGAACTGCTTTCAAGGCAGCCTTGCATGTCTTAACTCTTTCATTTTCTTGCCCCCTTCTTTTTTCATGGTTCTTGATTCCTTTTTTCCCTTTGGCCACCATCCCTCTTTGTTTTCCTCTCAGGACCTAGTCTACCTCTGGTTCCAACGTTTATGTGATGACCAAACCTGCTTCGTGGTTTTGGCTAAGGGATTTTCTTCTCTTCCCTATGGATAGTCCATCGTAAATTGCCCTACACATTCAGAATAATTGGCTCTTAGAAGCCTTTGCACATTGATCTTTTAAGATAGCACACCAAGAGTTGGCACACGCCTTCTAACTCTTTCACTATGTTAGCCACTTGTGGAGATACATGCTTAACCACCTAAGAAATAGCCAAGGGAGCTTGTCACAATGGAACCAAGTAAGAATCTCCTAATATGACATCAATCTCAAAACTATAATAAACTATTGTTCTTATGAGCGATGAACTAAACTCTCTTTTTTGCAAGCTGTGTCATGGAGTTTGAATTTTCCATATAGTCATCATGGCTTAAAGCTTTTAAAGAGCTTAGCAATGGAGATGCTTTTTATGGGTGCATATTTTCAAGGTAAATTCTTTCTTGAAGTTTATCTCCCTTAGTTGTAATTAATCAAGCTACAAGTCTTGGCAAGAAATGGACAACCTACAAGAGAAGGTATACATGTGCTATCTCTTCAATGCTTTTCTTGGCCTATTGACTAATTAAGATGTACAGTGGCAAATCAATGGCCATTTAAAGTTGATACCTAAGAATATGAGGTTGGACAAGTGTCTAAGATCTAGGGAGGCACATAAGATGAGATATTTCTCTTGCTGTTACTCTATTCCTAGGGTTGACAAGAGCTACTACCATTATCTTATATCAAGGATTCAAGGTAGATACACCAAAAGGGCATACATTCAAGATATGAAGCAATGGCGTCTAAATCTATAACTTGGACGGGCGCCCGTAATGGTGTGACGGAGTATTTATGGCAATTCTTGCTTCAAGAGCATGTGGGATGAAGTCCTAAGTGGTGATGTACTTCATGGATATATTATGAGAGTAGTTATTACAATAGCATTAGGCCTCTTATGAGCCTAAAGTGTCAGCCACAATTTAAGTGAGTGTGAACACTTATGGCCATGTATATAAGTGAATCTCTCATAATACAAGGGACTCTCCCATTATACAATTGAGTCTTGCTCTTGCTAATCTCTCTTTCTAATACATGCTAGTGAGTGTGTGTGTGTGTGTGTGATGTGAGGTGAGAGGAGGGACGAGTACAGGTAGTACAACATAGGTGGTGTGACAACGCTCACAGGAGCATGGTGGAATTACTTCTCAAGAAGTTGTAGAGCTTGAGAACTTAAGGGTTATGAGCTCGGCCAATTGGAAAGATCCTCACACGACAGTTGCGGTTCACCAAGTAATCTCTTGTTGGATGTGTTTCAAGAGGAGTTAGGGTGAGCCATAACAGATTTTACGTCGTTGTTGCCGGGGAGCCATCCCTTGACTTTTTCCATCATTTTTCTCTAATATATACATTACCCATTGTCCATTTTCTTGATTAACGGTTTTCTATGAAAAAGATGTGGATTTGATAAAGATTTATGTAATTTTGTAAGAATTAACTCTTTTTTGTTTTGTAAAGAATGTTTTTTTGCTTATTTTTTTAGCTTAATTTGTTGTTTTTGTTGTTGTGTTAATGTGGTTTTCAATGTTCTTAGGCCTTGTACATAGAGTGTATTAGGCTTAGTTTGCATCCATTGCATTAAATAATGCAATAGAATGTATTTTTTTAGTGAATGTTAGCTCTCTTTAGAATTAAACATAGAACTAGAATAATTAATTTTAGCTTAAATTATGTGTTTTTTTGTTGGAATTGTATGTATTAGAGTGTTAGCAAGCATTAGGATTAGTTTTATCATTTAAAAGAAATTTTAAAAACATCAAAAAACTCTTAAAATGATTAATCTTCTTTAATCGACTAGTTTTTGTCATTAAGAGTGATTAATCTACTTCAAGAGATAAAAAAGTTAAAAAATATGTTATTTGGGATCCAAATTGATCATGAAAGTAGTCAAACTTAGTGTTTTTGAGTGTTTTTGAGTGTTTTGAGAGCATCTAGGTGCATCAAAACACCTAATTACATCAATTTCTTTATCAATTGGAGGAATTTGACTCTCTTTGCTTAATTTTATCTTAAAAGAAGAGATCAAAATTAAGAGTTCGATTAATCTCTAATTATATATTAATTTACACATTAGTTATGCACATAGCTTAGCAATGTCTTGCTCTATCCAATAATGTACTCAATTGTATGAATTAATTAGTAATGGAAGATTAATTAGAGTCATTGATTAGTCTAAAAGAGAAAAAGATTAGTGAAAGATTTCTAATCACTTTTTTACATTACTCATTAAGGGTAATGAGCATTGAATGAGTAGATGCTCTCATGAGTTGTTAAATTGTCCATTTTGGGGGTTATTTTATGAGGAATGTAAGGGGATATTATAAAAGGCTTGACTTTTTTATTCTCACTTACCTTTTTGAAAAAATGCTCATATCGTTCTATTTTAAAATTCAAAAAAATATTTCCTCTCTCAAACAAGGAAATTCGAATTTTCCTTTAGACTTCAAAAAAAAAAGAGAAAAAAATTTGTGTAAGCCACGTGGCTCACGCTGGAATCATTTCTGCACTCACGTCTTAGGGGTTCACATCCTTTATATATTAAAAAAATCCGTGTGAGCCACACGTGGCTCAAGCCGTGAACCGTTTCTGCACTTATGCCTTAAGGGTTCACGTCCCAAAAAAATAATAATAAAAAATCGATTCACGTCCGAAGCGTTTCACGCCGTGAATCCCTATTGTTTCACGTCGTGAAACAGTCTCCGTAAGAAAAAAAATCAAATTTGATAAAATCCATGAAGTCCGTTTCACGCCGTGCTAGTTTACGCCGCCAACGAGATCCGTTGGCAAAAAAAAAAAATCGGTTCACATCTTAAGCGTTTTACGTCGTAAATCCCTACTATTTCACATCGTAAACAGTTATTGTCGTAAAAAATAAATAAATTTAATAAAATCCGTAAAGTCCATTTCATGTCGTGAATTGCACCCTACTAGTTCATGCCGTGAAAAGAGGTCCATTAGCAAAAATAAAATAAAATGATTCACGTCCTAAAGCATTTCACGTTATGAATCCCTACTGTTTCACATTGTGAAAGTCCAAAAAAAAAATCAAATTTGATAAAATCTATAAAGTATGTTTCACGCCGTGAACTGCACCCTGCTAGTTCACGCTGTGAAACGGGATCCGTCGACAAAAAAAAAGCCCTATTTAGAGGCTCGTATCTCCTAGACCGTGAGTCTAATAAATGTGCTCTAGTGCTCATCGGAAAGCCAGCATCGAGCTCTTCGAATTTGGTCTTGACTGTCCGAGGGCAAAATTAATCAGCTTGGCCTCTGATCAACTGCCTCAAAATTTGACCTGAAAATTGAGGCAAAAAACAACCCAAAAAGCACAAAATCGTCATAAACAGCACAAAAACGATTGCAAACCATATTCGGGCTACTTTTTGACGATCTAAACGATAAAATCATGAAAGACTCAGAGAGACAAAGCTGTAGTACTCCAAAATACTATAACTCTCTCATACACAGTTTTTTCAAATTCCTGTTGGAACACCTTCAAAAATGGGCTGCAAAAACAGGGAAAAAATTTTTCAATTTTTTATATATCTTGAGATAGTGATGGAAAATAAGTTTTAGGACCTTCTCTTCCATCTGGGATGCTATTGGCATGCACTTTTTTTGAAAAATTATTCCGAAGGTCATTTACATGTGTGTAACGCCTAAGCTAATTAGGGCAAACGGACACTTGTTTGACCCAACGAAGAGTATGCTAGGCTTCCTGAGGCTATAAACAGGCTGTGAGAAAATATAAAAAGTAAAAAAAAAACAAGTGTGCTTGCTCATTAAGGAGCAATTGACAGCGTCAGACATGACAACGATAGAGAGACTACTTGGGCCGACACTCTCACTGAACCCAATGGGACTGACATCTTCGAGCCATTGAGATCCATGCTGTCAATGCATCTCCCAATACCATTTGCCATGTGTCATTGGGTTTTGCACCCCCTGTCACTTAATCCCACCGAGCTTTGGTCCTTTACCTAACATTTCCACAAATCCTATAGGTGCCAACCCTTTCCAACCCCTGGATGCCCACACTTTGGACATATCGACTAGTCTAGGAATGGGGATTGTCCAAGGACTGTGAGTCCGTACCAACAAGAACACTCACATACGGCCTCAGTGGCTCATACAAAAACATGGCCGTATAAATTTCTAAAATTATGGGTAAATATGATGGAACGACTGATCCTGTTTAATTCATACAAATGTTTGAACAGCGATGCGAGGCCTTTGGAAATCCTAACTGCCCCACAAAGGTACATGTATTGAACCTATTAGTGGGAAAGGCTAGTCAATGGTTTATCACATTGATGTTGGCGATCAAGACAAACTTCAGAACCTTGAAGTCAGCCTTTATCCATGGCTTTTAAAGAGAAGGTGATTGGTGGAGTGCAGCAAGCGAATTATATTCAATTGAGCGAATTATATTCAATTGAGCGTAAAAGCCAAACAAAACAATTAAAGACTTTATCCTTCGGATAGAACTCTTAGACTCACGATGTGAGACATGGGAAAAATTAAACGATTCTCAATTGAAGAGATGTTTCATGATGGGTTTAAAGAAAAATAACTTACACAACTTGATTATTGTATCCAATCCAGAAACATTTAATCAATGTTATAAAGAAGCAATACGTTTAGATGACAACATGATGGAGGATGATCATGATACGAGATGTTCCTCATCTAAACTAAGTGAAGCAAGAGCTAACGAACGATCAATCTCAGAATTATCATTCCCTAAATTCTATGCAGCCTTGCTTAAAATCTTTCAATCAACATCTCTAAGAGAGGATGAGATCCTTCAAAAACAAACATCCTTAATGCCTCTCCAAGTGATGAGTGAAAAACCTTGTGTTAAGTATAATCACTACAACCATCCCAATCTCCATTGTGCGTACAAGAAGGCACTTGTTTTTCTGTACTGCATATATTGCAAAACCTTTAGTCATGATACTACCTAGTGTCCCAATTCATCAACAATTAACTCAAAACCTCCATCTCCCGTGCACTTGTTGTTCTGTACTGCATATATTGCAAAACCTTTAGTCATGATACTACCTACTGTCCCAATTCATCAACAATTAACTCAAAACCTCCATCTCCCGTGCACCAAACAAAAACAGTCAAAAAGGTAGAAACTGCTCAGGACGCAGTTAATCAAATACTTTAACGTTTCTATTGTCATGGACTGCACAAAGTGGCTAATTGCGTAGTTTGGAATACTTCCATACCCATAGTCACTGCTGACACTTTGCAACAACCCATGTGTGAACGATGTGGCATTGATCACATGTTCCAAGATTACCCAAGGCGAGTTACTTCAATGCAACTTGCCTCACAGAATACAACTCTAAACATCTTAAGTGTACAAAACGGCGGATAATTTTTCATGGTACCCTTGAATGTACTTACGTGATTGTAAGCTAAGGTATGAGAAATGGTAAAAAAAAACATAAAAGGTAACACTTCAAAATGGGTAGAAGAACATGCCTTAAAGCAGAAACCAAAAGAGAAAACAAAACCTTCTAAACCCGAGAAAAACAAGAGACAATAAATTATTGAAACCAAGGTTGAAAGAGAGGACAGGGAAAAGAAACATATGGAGGACATCACCCCAAAAGAGTAAAAAGCTACACATGATGAATAAGCATCCATCTCAATGACTACCACATAAACCACAACACCCATATGTGTGACACAGATTACAAAAGCCCAAAAGAAAATTCGATCTCGTCGCATAGGCAAATACAATGAAAACCTAACGCTCCAAAGAACGTTAGAAGTTAAAATAAGTTCTAGTACGTTGCTAAGTGAGGATGAAACAAGTTCTGACTCTTCACTCAGTGCACTTCCCAGACCAATCGAGAAACTAGAATCCACCCAACCACCCCAAATTGACAATCATGATCACATGACATGTGGAATGTAAAAAGTAGGCTTAGGAGAGCATGCTTAGCATTGTTGAGTGTTATACAGGATCACCGGTTGTGATTGAACCTAATAATGTCAATCCTAAAAAAGCAACTAAAATACAAGGACCAGAGGAGTATCGCTTCCCCTTTCAAGAGGAAGACACTCTCTACAGAAGCGTCATTAGAGAAAGATTGCACAAATTATGCAGTTGAAAAAGCACCTGAGAAATTCAATGAATCTCTTGCGAAATTAAAGTAGTCTCTCAAAACCTCATTTGGAGGAGTGCTCTTCTCTCATGGTGAAGCTGGTTTCTCTTGAAGATTCTCTTATGATATGGTTAGATTTTCCTATGGGAAATGATGTTAAGCACAAATGCGCATTGATTAGCCCTCGAGCTAGTCATAACATCTCGACAATAGACACTTGGGTGTCATTAGAACAACCTAAACTCATCCCTAAAGACAATGGTCTTGCAAGAGGAGCCAATGGAGAAAACATTGAAGTTCCAAGTTACTTTAGCTATGGTACTCAAACAATTGGTGGAAATGTGAAATTTAGATTCCATATTACCCCAAAACCCCTTGAGTATGATGTCATCCTTCGTGGAACTTGGATAAGTGACTTGTTATATTCACTTGATGAAACCATGCAAAGAGTCACCTTAAATACTCCTGCATGCACTATGCAATTGCTATTATACAGGAGGAAGAGACCCTAGAGGAGTTGGAACTTCTAACATATCTTACTAAAAAGATCCTTAGAATTATGGTTGGATTAGAACTTTCCAATAAAATCACCACCATCCAAGCATAGCACCACGAGAGTAGAATCTCATGACCCTGGAGTTATGGGATTTATTAGGTCAACCAACACTCACAGCTCATACTGAACGAATCCCATTCACACAAGAGTTTAACATGCCATGTTTGGGGTACTTTGAACATACAATGTATATTGAAACTAATCCCCTTGTAATTTTTTTGAGGTTGAGTATATGTTGAAAGCAGATTTGATCTTAGGACATAAATGGAATGTTGCTGTGTCCAAACACCACTGTGTGACATTTGCACCCACTACAAGGGATCGGGCTCATACCCACGCTCCTAGCCGCTAAAAATGACTTGTGAAAAAAAGTAGCGGGTCCGTGTACCAGCGCGTGTATGATCGTGGCCACAGACATGCGTGTAAAAGCGCGTGTATAGGACCTCTCAGACGCGCTTATACACGGGTGTATAGCCGGGTTCTTTTTACAGACGCATTGATACATGCGGCTATACATGCCTTTCTTTAATTTAGACGCACTTATACACGGGTGTATAGCCGCGTACTGTTCAGTTCAAATGTACTCAGACGCGTTGATACCTGCGTCTATACACGCGTTTCTTTAATTTAGATGCGCTTATACACTCGTAATTGTTAGTTTTGACGCATAAATACATGCGTATTTTACAAATTATCCGCGTATATACACACGAGTTTTAGCAGTTCTGACGCGTTTATACACGCAAACAGAGAGCAAAAAAAAAAATCCAGAGAGTGCTATTTGGTGCTTGAATACTGTTCCAGCATTCCAGCACCCAATAACACTCTCTGGATTTTTTTTTTGTGCATTAGACCATCCATGAAGAACATATGCACGAGGGAGATTAAGACAAGAACGACATGAATGCATACATTGTTAATACATGATTCAAGACAGACATGAATGTAATACTATCGATTCACGATTCAATATTACTATCAAAATTTCATACATGTATACAAGGGAGTCCATATCTCGAAGTAGCCCATGGCTTCAGTTTATAAAAAAATATATACAACCATATCCTCAATATGGAATGTGATACTATAAGTCTGAGTACTACTCAGACCCAGATGATGACTCGGTGCTCCCTCCATGCTCAGATGAGCTCACATCGGTCGGAATGTCCGATGAGTAGTGCTCACGTCCACCCTCTGCAGTGGCGGCGGGTGGATCATCAGCAGCTTGTGCCTGTTCAAGTAATATATAGTATATAAGTATATATATATGTAATTCAATAAACCAAAATCATTCGTTTAGAATTTTCAAGTACCTGTCGACCGTATGGTCTCATGGCCATCTCAAACTGCGCGTCCGTAATACGTCCCTCGGCTCTGAAGATGGCCCACGTGTCACGTCTGCTATGCCGGTGAGCATACGCAGTATCGTGGGTTGTGGGCTTCCTCCTCGTAACCCGTCGCTGTATCATAATCAACACAATTTGTTAGATTAAAACAATCATAGAATCAATGAATTAAGTAAACAATCAAATAAAGTGGCAAGATACTTATGAATTCTGCCTCCCATGACCTCGACGCTGCCAGATCCGAAATGCGAAGATCCAATGGTCTCCATCTGGATCCGTCGTGCCTCCACATGCTGCCTGCTCTTCACGCCACCCTCTGCTCATTTCTTTGCCTCCTTCCACTCGCGTTTGTGCGCAGTGGCAGGTTTCTCGGCAGGATAGCCACCCGCAGCTACATTTAGTCGGTCATCGTACGCGAGTTTTTTAAGGTGAGATCTTTTATTACTTAAGATCTCCCTTATTCACGTCCTTCCCCATATATCCGAGAATGTAGCATGTGGGGGATTGGGGTACCGACTATGTACAGTCTCTATCACCTCCCCAACTAATCGGCTATTTTGATCTTTAAATTTAATAAAACAATTTCTATATGAGTTTGATACTACCCCACGCATGTACTCCATTACCTCCCTCCCCCTCGCATCCATCACTATCCCGCCCCTATCCATCACATCATATAGCAGACCACTCTCTCCATCTCTCTCATCTCCTCCTCTTCCAAACTGTCTCCTCTAACTCTTCTCCCTCTATCTCCTCTCTCACCGCGTGCCCTACTACCTCCCCCACCTCCCCCACCAAAGCACCCGCCGCATCCTCCACTCCCACTCTTCCTACTGCTGCGGGTGGAGTCATGACTGGGAGATTGTCTACGTGACGGTGGCTGTGAGCCCTGACGTGACGGTGGCTCTGAGGGAGCACGTGATGGTGGCTGTGAGGGTGTACGTGAGTGTGTCTGGGACGAGGTATGTCTCCTCGGTGGACGTGGAAGAGGAGAAGCTGCATGCCGTCTTGTCGGACTCGGAGGAATAGACGGCATTGGAGTGCCCTGATACTCGCGGTAGGGGTATAGACACCAGGCAGGGAAGGAGGGGGATGGGCATACATATACTCTGTAAGCTCAACCGGACCAGGATGGCGCCCAAAATGATTCAGCATCTCCATCAGCCAATTGCTGTACGCAAATGGATCGGATAAAGAACCTGGAATATCCATAAAGAACCTGCAACAAACATCTTCATGTACATCATGGGCTGTCTCTTGACTCACACAAATATCATCATTCAAGTCAGTTGTGTTGCCTGCAGTCTCGTGTATACACCCGTGCAGAAACGCGTGTATACACCCGTTAAAAAACACGTATATACACCCGTCCAAAAACGCGTATATATTTGCGTGAACAGACTCTGTAGACAGAGTACACGCGCTTTTACACGCGTTTCTACACGCGACCTGCGAATTTTTTTTTTCAAAAGGACCGACCTCCGACAAAGACAAAGTGTCCTTATAAAAGGACCATTGTCGCCCCTGTCAGAATCATTCACCCAATCGTATGCACAGAAGCAAAAGGACGGAGACAAACCCAAAAAGCAAAGATCAAATAGCATAAACAAATCTGAGGAAAGAGACAAGGCATAGGACAAACTGACTCACCTCTGAAAAAGTGAGTCTTCTTTCTTGCTCGGTTTCCTCCCGTGTGTGTGCTCCTTCTCTGCTTCCTTCTTGCACTTAGGTTTCGTTACTGTTGGAAGAGGCGAAAACGAAAGCAGTGTTGATATGTTAGTTCAAAATCTATATTTGGGGAAGGCGGGCTATTTTTAGTTTAAACAGACCGTCGCGTTTATAAGCATGTGTACGTTCACGTGTATGATATGTTAGCTGCATTTATACATGCGTTTTGCAGGAATTACCCGCGTTAATACACGCGATTTTTAGGAAATAGCCGCGTTAATACACGCAATTTTTAAGAAATAGCCGCGTCAATACACGCGATTTTTATACTTTCATTAAAAACATATTATGATTTTGTGTTTTCTGGTTTGTACATAGGATGTCATCAACCTCTTCAAGCAGTTCTGGGGAAGATGAGACAATGCGTCATCGTAATCGCGATGTGTGGTTGGGACAACGGATCAAATGTATGTGTAATCGATGTCAAGGATGCATTGTACGAGCACGTCGAATTACCTTGAATCACATCTCCATGTATGGAGAATGGAATCAAACAGGTTTAGAGGTGAGTAGATGTACATTGATGGTATTCAAATGACTCATGGTATCCAAATTAAATTAATAGAGTTGTAATATATAAACTCTAATTGAAGCAGGATGCAGTACCACACCCTAACATGGTACCCTACGCGCGACGAGAGCACGTAAAGCATCGACGAGATGATGCTGGAGCTTCGGGATCTATTGTCAGAGATGAGTGGGAAAGGGATGACAATAGCCCTGCACCCCACGAAGTTGTGGAAGAGGAGGTGCTTGATGATATGGTGCAGAATCTTTTTAAGGATGATCCCAAAGGTATGGACGATGATGATATGGAACAAGAGCATCTTTACAAGGCTTCATCGATACCGGTGTTTGAAGGGTGCACATTCTCTGTTTTACGTGCTTCACTTGAACTACTCAATATACAAACAGTTTATGGATGGAGCAATGCAAGTCTTGACGTATTATTGAAGTAAGCATTCTAACTTACAAATTTGAATTAGTGGTTTAAGGTTTAGGATTTAAGACTAATTATAATTGATGATATTGGATGCAGGCTATTATCAAACATGCTTTCAAAGGAAAATAGACTACCCACCTCAAGAGACATAGCGAGGCGCTATGTGACATCTCTTGGAGGACTGGATTATGATCGCATACATGCATGCGTCAATGATTGCATTCTCTTTCGTGGGACGCATAAGGAGGCTTTACATTGTCCCACTTGTGGTGAAGCAAGGTACAGAACAGATATGAAGAGTTTTGATGTACCTCGTAAAGTCTTGCGACACTTTCCTATAATTCCTCGCATCAAACACATGTTCAAGTGCAAATCCATAGCAGAGCTCGTCATGGCATTCCTCACATCGATCGGATGATGGCATGTGGAGAATTCCCGCAGACACTCCTGCTTGAAAGCATATTGAAGATGAGTGGCCCAGCTTTAAAACAGAGCCCAGAAACTTGAGACTTGGCCTGGGTATGGATGGAGTGAATCCATTTGGTTTCAAAAGCACCGCATACAGCGTGTGGCCAGTTGTGTTGGTGAATTACAACCTTCCACCATCAATGGCGATCAAGAAGGGACATCTTATGTTATCCCTTCTAATTCCAGGGAAACATAAAGTCAAGCATATGGATGTTTATCTTGAACCATTGATTGATGAGTTGGAGGAACTATGGAGAGGTGTTGTGGTGGTGGACATTAGTAGGCCTCCCTCCTCTCGACACTTCGACTTAAAAGCAGTGTTGATGTGGACAATGCATGACTTTCCAGGATACAGCGATTGTTCTGGTAAGAATTCTAATTACCTCCCTACTCTATTACTATTGGCTATATATATTAATTATACATATTGACTTTATTATTCTAACTTTTATTTATATTTTAACAGGTTTGAAAACATCGGGTAAACATGCATGTCCTGTTTGTGGCCCTTCGTTAGTACATGAGTATGCTGACGGTTTGTGTAAGACTATATTCGATAATCATCATCGATTTCTCCCCTCAGATCATCCTAAATATGTTGCTAGTAAGAGTAACATTCCTCCACAAACACTTCGTGCAAAAGATTGAAAGCGTATTTGGGAGTCTACAACTATTCTTCCTCCAGATGGCATGAACAGGTATAGTAATGTTTTTTCAATCTTGTTTTGTGTAGTCTCTAATTGGATTAAAGGTCACATAGAGCAATCCCTTGTGTAGGTACTCCATTTTTTTTTCGGCTGCCATATTGGATCCATCTTAAGATCAACCATCTTCTTGATCCCATGCACATCTTCAAGAATGTGGGATCTGGTATTTGGGAACATATTATTGGTAAACGAGATAATGTTAGCGTACGTGAGGACTTGCGGGTCGTCGCAGGACGTATGCGTCAAGCTTGGCCACGAGAGGTGGGTGGGCACGTTCGTCTTCCGCCTGCACCATGGATTATATCAAAGAAAGAGGAGAAGCAAGTAAAGTAGGCCATCACCACTTTGCGTACTCCCACTGGATGCATGAGATTATTGAAGGGAGCCTTTACAACCACTAAGAAAAGAGGCATTGAGCAACTATATGGGTTGAAGTCCCACGATTGGCACAAGATGCTTCAAGTAAGTGTTTTCCAAGTCTTGTACGTACGTTAAAATTAAATTTTGTAATGCCATGAACCATACATACATGTGCTCTTATGTGCGCAGTTCATACTACCTACTAGCATCGACCATTGTGCAAATAAAAGCTTGAAAAAATGTATTTATAAGATGGGCGAGCTTGTGAGGTATGTAAAACCCATGTCAGATCACCCTTCATTATACCTTGCAAAATGAACGTGCATGAGGTATAACGTACTATTTATTTATTTTTCAAGTATGTTAGTTCCAAAGCAATTGATCCAGCCACGTTGGATGATGCGCGTGTTATGGCAGTGGAGGTGGTTTGTTTGGTAGAGGAGACTTTTCCGCGAACCATTCTCACAAGTCAACTACATCTCATTGTGCATTTAGTGGACGAAATCGCTTTATGTAGTACTGTGCATGCACGTTGGATGTTCTTCCTAGAGCGCTTCATGAAGACCTTAAAAGACTTTGTGAGGCAAAGTGCAAGGCCTGAAGGAAGCATGGCCGAGGGTTGGTTGATACAAGAGTCTCTTGTATATATTTCAAAATTTCTTGGTCACATGGACAGCTCTTTGCCACGACTATGGAGCAATGAAGAGGACTTGAGGATGACCTCTATTGTGCCTCAAGGAAAAGGACAGAGTAAAGTAATTGACAGAACATTGATTGATGATCTCAATTTCACTTGTATCCTTAATAGTGATGTGATGAGCAGATGGGTTACAAGATATGAGGATGCAAAGACAAAAAGGCAAGCAGAAAGAGCTCTCTTTCGGAGGCAACATGGCTCTCAGAAGGCGTACCCTAAGCATCTAGCAACACTTCCGAATGATATCCATGTTGATTGGTTGCATGAGGAAATGGAGAGAGCAGAGAGCGACGAGGGGCTGCATATCACGACGGAAGAATGGGAGTATGCACGAGGATGCATGTCAAAGGTACATAGAACTAATGTTTTGCATTAGTTGTAAGTGATTTGCTTTTAATATTTATTCACATTGCTTACACAAATATTGCTTCTATTTTGGTCCAGTGCACTATGTTCAATGCTATATGGTGTGAAGGCAAGCATTTTCGAACACAAAGAATTGATGAAAAGAGAAATACACAAGATTGCGGTGTCATTAGTAGCTTTGAGGGAGCTAATGGAAAAATGGATGATTATTATGGCATAATCCAAGACATATTTAGGCTTGACTTTCATCACTTCTTTGTGTATGTTTTGGATGTCAAATGGCAAATGAACGTGGTGGAAAAAGGACATGATGCAACGATAAAACGCCATGCAAGTGGATATGTAACTATTGACTCTACAAAGTTTTGGCAAACAAAGAAAGATAGGCTCGTATTGCCACAACAATGTGAGCAGGTATGCATTTTTTTACTAATGTGTTTCATGTATATATATATCTAAGCTCGCGTACTCCTTGACTTTTGATATGCTAATTAATTACTGTACTATGTGTATTTGAGTAGGTTATCTATCTACCAATGATGCATGACATCAAATGGTGGTACGTCATACCTATTGCACCACGTTCCAAAGTGATGTATAATACATTCACTGATATGGAGCATATGGAGGATGTAACAAGCCGCAATGAAGATGATGTCGAACATGCCATTGAAGATGTTGTGATCGATGATCAAGAAATAAGAGATGATCATGATAATGAGAATGAGCATGCCATTTCTCATGATCATGAGAATGACCCTACCATTGAGGATGATGGTGATGTTGATGAGGATGATTAGGACATCGATACCATTATCAATGGAGTACAGAATATCGATAGTGGAATAAATTTAATCGTAGCCTTACAAATTGATCAAATGGATATTGATGTTGATCGTTTGGCAAGGATGGATCTTATTGAAGATGAGATCGAACCCTAACCAATCCGTCACTGTACGTTCTAAATTGATGATATTTCTATCATCTCATATGCATGATTTATTTTTGAATATATTTCATTGTTGTAAATGCATGTAGTGGGATTGTGTAATGATGTATACTGTAATGTACTATGAGATGGTTTAAAGAAAATAGTTTTTAATTTTGTAAAGGAATTCAGTTTTTCTTCAGTTTTTCTCTGTCATGCGTGTATTAATCCGTGTATAGTGGCGTGTATTAATCCGTGTATAGTGGCGTGTATTAATCCGTGTATGATAGCGTGTATTAATCCGTGAATATTACCGTGTATAGATGTGTGTATTACTGCGTGTATATAAACGCGTTTATACACGCGTTGATAAATGCAAATATACACGCGAACTTAAATGCTAAAATACACGCGCCCGATTCTATTCAAATACAAGCGCGACCATACATGCGCTCGTAATTTATCGCGTGTATGAAACGCGTGTATGGCAACATTGTCTTGTAGTGACCAAAGCCTCACCATATCAACAACTTTTCAAGTACATCTCTGAATAGGGGGGCCATGGTGGTGGGTGAAAGCCTGGTCAATGATATAACCCATCGCCTGGAATTTTCCTTCAAATTACAAACCTCTCCAAACAACGCTACCATCCTCACAAATCAATGATCTCCAATCCTTAGTGAAGATCTCTATATTAGCCCCAATGTAATGTCAAAGAAGAAAGATAATGATGAGGCCTCGTAGGATGGAGGCAACACCAATCATCTCTTCTAGATGATATGATGAGCAACTCCTGGTTGTAACAACCCTGCTCTCCTAGTGTGTAAAGTGTCAAGACAAAGTCAACATTGTAGCTCATAGGGCAACCTAGACGGACCGCTCCAACCATATGAGTATGGAGTGTAGGTCAAGTCAATACATGTTAGGTGTTAGACCCTCATCATGGTGAAGATCACATCAATGACTTGAAGATCAAGGTGTTGTGCCTCAAGTGTGGTATGATCCTCACCGAATCTTGTAAAGCCAAGTGTGGTCACACAAATGGTACAAGGATCATTGGGAAAGGTTTGTAAAGCCAAGAAGATGACATAAGCATGATCCTCACTGAATCTCATAAATGAAAGCACAAAAGATGATGTGGACAAGTATAAGGATTTCTTTGAAGATGCCAATGAAGTTAAAGATGTAATTACAACACATTGGGGGCATAGCAGCGTTTATTTTTTTAGGATATCGGGGATTCCGCTTGCTAGGATTAACAAGAGCTATCACCATTATCTTACATCAAGGAGTCATGGTAGATACACCAAGGGTCATACATTCAAGATATGAAGCAATAGTGTCCAAAGCTACAACTTGGACGGGTACCCGTAATGGTGTGACGACAGAGTATTTATGACGATTCCCACTTCAAGAGCGTGTGGTAGCAAGTTAGGATGAAGTCCTAAGTGATGAACTTCATGGATATATTATGAAAGTAGTCATTGTAATAGTATTAGGCCTCTTATGAGCCTAAAGTGCCCGGCCGGCCACAAGTGAGTGTGAACACTTACGGCCATGTATATAAGTGAATTTCTCTCATAATACGACACACTCTCCCATTGTGCAATTGAGTCTTGCTCTTGCTAATCCTCTTGCTAATCTATCTCCCTAATACATGCTAGTGAGTGTGTGTGAGTGAAGTGAAGAGGAGGGACGAGGACCCATAGTGCAATACGGCCGTGTGACAACGCTCGTAGGAGATGCGATGGAATCGCTTCTCAAGGAGTTGTAGAGCTCAGCCATTGGAAAGATCCTCACGACAGTTGCGATTCACCAGGTAATCTATTTTTGGATGTGTTTCAAGGAGGGTTAGGGTGATCCATAACAAACATGAGTAGAGCAAGGGGAGAAGCATGCACATTAGAAAAGGATAGAATAATGGTACATTGGCAAAGGTTGATTTGTATGGTCATTTGTAAAAAAGGTGAAGTCAATGGTCAAAAAGGTAGCACATGGAAAGTGCAAGTGGAAAGTGCAAGGGAGCACTTTCCACTTGCACTTTGTATGGTCATTTGTAAAAAAGGTGAAGTCAATGGTCAAAAAGGTAGCACATGGAAAGTGCAAGTGGAAAGTGCAAGGGAGCACATGTAGTGTGAGCATTTATGGACACATGGTTGGCACTAGAGTGCACACATCTTGTGACTTGGGAGCTCCATGAAAGCTGTAAAAGGATGTACTTGGATCAAATCTAATGCAATGAGATTATGTGGATTTGTGCTCACTCACTTATCATTATCTTAGTATTAGCTTAATCACAATTTGTACTATCTTAATCAATATGCTTAATCATGTTTCTCATATGCCCTTGATCCACCACGATCCCAACCATACTTGATTTCTCAACATACTTTCGTCTTTGAAAGCAAGCATACCAACTGGGTGTCTCTAATTGTAGTTGTACCTAAGAAGAACAACAAGCTTTGTATTTGCATGAATCTTAAAAAGTAAATGCAACTATAGTACTTCCCTCTTTCCCCGTCACTGATCATATGCTTGAAAGAATGGGTGGCAAAGCGGCATATAGTTTCCTAGATGGATTTTCAAGCTATAATCTTGCTATACATAAGTCTTGATCCATCTCGCCAACATAAGATAGGCGAGAGATGTCGTTGCCTACATGGCTATGGGTCTGTTTGAAGTTTTGATACCTTTGTTTAACTTTACAATACCTTGGTTGTCTTATCAAGTGCTTGTTATTTAAACAAATGAAGTTTTTGTTATCTATCCATGCCCATGCATGTCACATGAATCACAGCTAGGGATGTGTTTTGGAACTTGTCTACAAATTAGCATTTAATATGTTCTAACTTGTTTTTACCTTTTGATGTGTGTGGATGTGATAAATATGGCTACATCATCCTCCCCCTACTAGTTATCTACTAGTTTTTTGATTAATCATATGAATTGGTACTCATACCAATCAAGTAACATTATATTTTAGCTATGCAATATTAATAATTCTTGATTGAATTGTGACCAAGTGTCAATACAATCTCTCAGCTATTTTTTCTCCATAATAACTAATGCTTTCATGACTGGTCAACTATGACAACATTTTCTTGGCTCTTCGGGTAGCTTTTAATTGTGGGGCTATGACATAGTTAACACACACACACACACACACACACACACACACACACACACACACACACACACACACACACACAAATACATTTTCTTGGCTCTTCGGGTAGCTTTTAATTGTGGGGCTTTGACACACACACACACACACACACACACACACACACACACACACACACACACACACATGAGAGAGAGAGAGAGAGAGCGAGAGAGAGAGAGAGAGAGAGAGAGAGAGAGAGAGAGAGAGAGAGAGAAGAATGCAAAACAAAGAAGTTGTGATGCACATAGATACCTAGAACATTATCCACTAATGTTTAATAAAGTGGAAGTATACAAGTGACTTATGTAAGTCACTAACTCTATGGTACAAAATACCACCACACACAAATATTGTGTGGCCACATTTAAAAAAAAGAAGATAAAAAGTGTCTATTTGTGAAAGGGCACGTCTACACTTGAATGATTTGGAGGTACACTACACTGTGTAACAAACTTTCTTGGAGAGTGAATGATGTGAAGGCATAAAAGGATGTGACATATCAACCCTAAAATGGTAATAGGCCTAAATCTTTGTGAAAAGTCTTAAAATTTTCTCTCAAAGAGCTTTTGTAAGCATGCCTATAATATTGTCTTATTAGGAACATAGACAAAGAATCTCTTTGGCATGAAGCAAATCCTTGACACAATGGTATTGCACCTCAACGTGTTTTTATAGGAGCATGAATTATTTCTTACAATTGCCAATGCAATCTAACATGGTAGTGTGGGATTCTTGTCCAGCATGTGGATTGGCCCAACAAGGGTTTGAACCATACGCACAACAATAGTAGCTATAAGTGTTGCCTTCTATTCAGTTTCATAGTTAGATATTGCTAGGGTTGCTTGTTTCTTGTTTCTTGCAAGCCATGATCCACCAAGAAAAACATACATGCAGATGTCGACAACTAGCCCAAATGCTATTTGTGAAATCATGAAAGAAAATATGGGTGCCTCTGTCGCCATAAAAAAGACCCAATGTCATTGTACCTTTAAGATATCAAAAGACACATGTCATTGCTTGTCAATTCTTAGTGCTAAGACTGTGCGTAAAATTACCCAACAAAGAAATTTCATATCAAATATCTAGCAGAGTAGTGCAAAAATAAGATCAAGTGTACCATAGCTTGTTTATATTAGGTAGGTCTCTAGAATACTCAATTAAAAATCTAAACCTAGGCTCTACTAGTGTAGAAACATGCTTGCAATCTTCAAAACCAAAAGGCCAAAGAAGTTCCCCCATGTACTTGAATCGATGATGCTAATGCCCCCCTTAATTGGTACAAATTGGATACCAAAATATTAGTGCAAAATACCAAGATCAATAACATCAAAAGAGCTTTGATATGAGGGCTAAAATGTTTAGCTTATTTGTCATAGTCAATAGCATATTGTTTACATAAAGAACAAGGACTATGATATCCTCACCTTCTTGGTGAGCATAAAGTGTACTTTAATCTTATAACAAAAACCAAGAGTAATTAGATGAGCATGTATCTTTTGATATTATGTGCGAGGTGCTTGCTTTAGACCATAAAACCAATTTGTAAATGGCAAATTTTGCTCTCTAAACCTTTCTCAACAAAGCCTAGAGGCTAGGAGACATACACCTCACCTTGTACTTTGCCTTTGAGAAAAGCTAACAAGGTGAAACTGATCCAACTGATGTATATTCCAACCAGGATGTGCCTAAAACAATGAGATTACATATGATTTCCATATGTGCAAGGGGTGCATCGATTTCCTTACTTCTATATGTTAAGTCCTAATTTAAACACCGGGGATGGTGGCGAAGTGTGGCCACATGGCTAGAGACAATCTTAAAGAAATCTAACACATAGCTATCTAGGTTATATGTATGAGTGATTACTTATTTGTCTACCTACCGCATATGGATTGTAAAAAGATGTGTTGATGTAGTGCATGGGTTGCACCAATAATGGTAACTCTCAATAGGGAAACCATAGCCAAGGGGTGCAAGGTATGGCACATCCCCAGCAGGGGGTCCAAGGGGGATTATCAGTCCCCTCGACCTAGAAGGTTGTTACACTATGCCCTATATAGTTTATGCTCTTGGTTTTTTAGGTGGCTTTTATAGCCCTTGTATTTGAGAATACAGCCTTTGCTCTCTGTAGTTTCTTGTCAGCTCTATCAAAGCTTCTTACCAAAGCACACGGATGGTAAGTGGTTGCTATCTATTGTAATCACATAAATTAGTCAAAAGTTCTTTATTCTCCATGTTCTCTATGTATTTCTTGTTTACAAAGATTTTATTTTTTGTTGATTGTAATTCTTACATAGTACCAGAGAAATAGCCTCTAAACAATAAGATTTTTGAGAAGCTTTGGAGAGATGGCTCAACCCATTGTAAACACACCTTCGCATGTTTGACTCCCAGCATGGGGTACTGAGGGAAAACTAGATGGCACTAACTACACTTTGTGGAGGTTCAAGATGAAGGACATCTTAAGCGGGTATGAATTGTGGGATACTACAATAGGTAGGAATAAAAAGCCCATACCTACACAAGAACCTAACAATGCCATTGTTATTGTTGAATCCAACACGGCTAAAGTGTTAGTGTGAAGTAGAAGGGATGCAGACACTCTATGTTCAATTGTCACTAGTGTCAAAGACTCTATTTTGAAATTAATTCAACATGTCAAAATAGCCATACAAGTGTGGGCAATTCTGAAGGCCTAGTTTGGTACAACAAACGAGACAAGGAAGTAGAACCTTGAGACTCAATTGGGTAACAAGAGGATATATGAGTCTAAATTTTTAAAAAAGTTCATCACAAGGGTGAAGGATTCAGGGACGAGATGGTGGCAATTGGAATTTCTATTTCTAGTGAAGACCTTGCAAGAAGATGAATTCAAATTCTTCCACCAAAGTATAATAGGTTGGTCACTACTCTCAATACTCAGGTAAGACAATTTGGTCACTATTGTAAATACTCAGGTAAGAGACCCCCCACTCACTTTTCAAAACTTTTGTTCCATACTGCAAGAAGAAGAATTGCATCAAAAAGTAGCAAGGAGAGGATGCAACTTGCTCTGTAGGTTCAAAGAAAGGTAAATCTAAAGACTCTAGTAACCCCTCTTCTGAAGGAGAAAGCACAGGCATAAGCTTAAACAATAAACATATGAGAGAGAGTGCAAAGGAGATTGAGAGAGTTGGACAAGATCACCTTTTATAACAGCACAGTAAAGCTTTACAATGGCAATGGCCAGCAACTAAATGTTGAACTATGTGAAAGGGAAGTGAATGAATGAGTGAATAATGGGGAACTCTTTATATAGTGCAAGAGGGAACTGACCGACTGCCTCTAGGGCTGGCCGATTGGCCCTGGACAAAGAAATAGGAGAAAATCCAATAAAATCCCAGATAAATAGTAAAGCCCCAAAACATTGAGATGCCAAATTCTGACATCTTCTTCTATAAAAGATAAAATGATGAAGTGCTTATACAATGTTTACTTCTTTGGCCCAAAAAAGTTTAAAAGATCTTTTCCTTTGAGCATACTCCTTGCCATCTTAACATTAATGCGATGCTTGCAGTTTTCTATGCCATTTTGTTGAGGTGTATGGATATTTGTAAGTTGACAATTAATCCCATACCCCTTCTTGTAGTAATCTACAAATTCACTAGAAGTGATCCATCTCTATGTGATCTCTCCATATACAAATTTACTAGAAGTGGTCTCTCCATCTCTATGTGATCTAAGTTTCTTCAGCTTCTTGCCAGCTTCATCTCTATAAAGACATGCCATTCTTTGAACTTTTCAAAGGCTTTGACTTTCTCCAAAAATATATCCACATCCTCCTACTGCATTTGTTGATCAGCCTCATGAAGAAAGAGGAACCAACCAAAACTGTCATGTTCATCGTTCCATAGAGATCTATATGAATGAGCTATAGAGGAGCTTGTGATCTACTTGATTCTTGTGGAAAGGGATGCCAATGCTGCTTTCCCATCATGCAAGATTCACATGCCTCTGGAAAATTTGTTAAAGCTAGTAGATTTTCCACCTTTCAAGATTCATACATCTCCTTGATTACTAGAACTTTCATGCCATAGTTTTGCTTGGCACTCACTCCAAGTGTAAGCTGTAAGCTTACATTGCAAATGTAAGTTGTATGCTTGTGCTCGCTCCAACATTTGTAGTAAAATTTGATATTATATTATTACTTTGAGTTTCCCTTTCACACAACTCCATCCAAATCCAAGATCTTTGTACCAATCATGTCAAAGTCAACCTCCGTCAGGTCATGATCAATAATTTCTCTGATAGATGACATATTTCTCTTTATATCTAGTACACAAGGCACATCTAGACATATTTTTAGTAACACCATCATTCGACACAAAGGAAATAGTACTTGAGCCTTTGGTCGGGCATTTGGCATCATATCCCATAGCTATGATGGTGTCAAATCCTACTTGTTGATGTAGGGAGGAATACCAATCTTTATGACTGATAACTATGATGATGTCGAATCCTACTCGTAGTAGGGAAGGAACAATCATGTGCTAAGTAGCACCACTATATCGATGATCAAATGACCATCTCTAGTTGAGTGAATTGCTTTTGTAGCAGTGACCTCTTCAATTGTAACCCACAATTCCAGCTGATCTTGAGTGTTGTTACTGGACTCCTTCTTGGCTAGTGTTGAAGACTTGACCATGTTGTGCTTTTCATTTATAGCTTTCTTTTAGCATTTACTCAAATGTGTCTACCTTGAATCAAACTCCAAGCATTGCATCAATGTTAAGATGGCAAGGAGTATGCTCAAAGGAAAAGAACTTTTAGACTCTTTTTGGGCCAAATAAGTAAGCATTGTAGTGTACACCTTGAATCAAAACTGCACAAAGGCTATGAAAGGAATGACCCCTCTACAAGCCTTTTCTAATAAGAAACCTTCAACTATGCATTTTAAAATTTTTGGAAGTGATTGTTTTGTACATGTTTGTACATGTGCAAGATGCTTCTAGAACCAAGTGGGATGCAAAGATCCAAAAGTGTATCTTTCTTGGGTATAGTGAAGAGTCCAAGGGTTACCGATTCTATAACCCTACTCAAAGGAAGGTCATCGTAAGTCAAGATATGGTTCTTATGAAGCAGCCACATCAAGTCAAGGAAGAGGGTTCTTTAGTTAACAAAGAAACCCTTTCCCATCTTCTATGCTCACCAGTAGCAACTTGGGTAAACTGACCCCTACGATGATTAGGAGTAAAGAAGAAGTTGATGATGAAGAAGAAGAAGAGCTTGAGGAGCCCAATAAGAAGAAGCTTTTGCCTAAATGGGGGACTCAGCTCTTTGATAGAAAGGAACCTCCAGGCATTGATGATGCATGAAGTGAACCATGTTGATCCAAGAGGATAGAGGAGTAGAGACAAGGTCAGGAGCATATAGTAAATTATGCACTTATGGCAAAGTTGCAAGAGCATGGGAGACTTGTAAAGGAAAAAGAGGATCCAAAGTGTATGGAAGCCATGCAGAAGACAACGTATAATTCCATCATTCATAACCACACTTTCGACCTTGCAGCTCGTCCAAAGAAGCACAAGGTTATTGGCATTACGTGGGTCTATAAAGCCAAGTACAAGGCCAACAGATTTCTAGATAAGTATAAGGCATGACTTGTATAGCAAAGTGTTTTGCAAAAGATAAAGGGCGTTCATCACAAAGCCACATTTTCTCCCACACTCTGATTGACTACAATCTGCACTATTCTAGCCCTAGCAGTAGAGAAAGTGTGGCCAATGATGCAAATGTGAACGCAGCTTTTTAGAATGGGTATCTTAAAGAGGAGGTGTATATGGAAGAACCACCTAGGTTACAAGTTTAGAAGGCAAGGTTTGCAAATTAAAAAAGGAATTTTATGAGTTGAAGCAAGCCCCACATGATTGACAGGTACTTATTAAGTATTGGTCCAAGAAGAAGTCTTGTTGATGCAAGGTTGTACATCTTTAAAGAGGATGGCACGTACATGATGATCACGCAATATATGTGGATGATTTTACTCTCTTTGGAGATCATGATGATGAGAAGATTTCTCAAAAAAAGGAAGCTCTATGTATAAAGTTTAAGATGATAGATCCTAGTCTTATGCACTGTTGTCTAGGTATTGAAGTTTGGCAAGAGTCAGATAGAATCTTCATCTCTAGAGGAAGTATGATTGTGAACTACTTAAATTATTTGGTATGTCTGAATGTAAGTTAGTAAGCACTCCTTTTAAAGTAAACTTGAAGGTTTTGAAGGAGGATGCATCTGCATTGGTAGATAATGAGCAGTGCAAGAGACTTGTGGAAGGATTGATCTATTTGTGTAATACTTGCCTTGACATTTGTGAAGCTACATGTATTTTAAGTAGGTTTGTTAATAAGCCTTGGGAAAGACATTGGAAGGAGGGTAAGCTTGTTCTTAGTAGGTACATCATTGGTACTTTAGAGTATGGCATTACTTACATGAGAGGCAGTGAGAGCACCTTGACTGGATATTGTGACTTAGATTAGGTAGGAGACATAGATAGCAGGAGACGAGTGACAAATTATTTCTTTTCACTTGGATAATTCATGCCAACTAGTAAGAAGCAACCTACATTTTCTCTTTCTTCTATTGAGGCTAAGTACAAAAGGCAGTGTGTTTTACCTCATGTGAGGCATTATGGTTGAGGAGAATTTAAGGAGGCATGGGAGTAGTTCAAGAGTAGCATATAGTGTTACTATGTGACGACCAGAGCTGCATGTCAATTGCAAGAAATCAATGCTTCACACTCACACAAAGCAAAATGAGGTTTGGTATCATTTTATGCACGAACTTTGATGGAGAGGTGAATTTGCAGTATTATCCTATATAGGATTGTGCGGATGGCTTCACCAAAGCACTTAGGAGAAACCTTTGAGTGACATCTTCATCAACTTGGCATTGGGCCAAAATAATAGTACATATTTGGGGTGAACATTGAGGGAGGGTGTTGGATATCAATGCTCCACCCTCAGGTAACTAGGCAAGTACCAACTAACTCTGGATGATGTTGCTATTTTGCATTCAAATGTTCTTAAATGCCAATGTAGGTAGTAAGACTTTGACACATAAAATTCTTACTTCAAGTCAAGTGCACAAATCAACAAGATTTGGTTTGTCAATAATGAAAAATATGTGCAAGAGAGCCATGAAGACAATATATAACACAATGTGAAAGAGAGAGCAAGCAATTTAGTGCAAAGCATTGAAGATGAAAGTGGAATATGGAACCACTTGGATTAATTTAGAGACATGGAAACCAATGAAGACTCTAAATTTTTATCGCCTAATTTAGACATTGACCTCTTGATGAAATGAATAAGAGATGAAGATGATATTGTGAGACGATTGTCCATATTGAAATCCCAAACTCTCTTTGAACATTACCTTGATCTCTAGGGGAAGATGATGATGAAAATCAATGATATATGATACCTATTCTAGGTAAAATCTTAGAAAACCAAAAGAAACAAGTATAATCAATTATATTAGCCTATGTGACTATGACAATTCTCTTGTCAGATTACATTGACACAAGAAGTGAATAGTGGAATTAATTGGAAGAATAGTGTCACTTCAATAAAAAGCGACTAGAGACAAATGCAAAAGAGAAAAGCTAAAAAAGCTCTCACCCCATAGAGACCAATCACATAAAGTGTTTAAAGCTGGTTAATGTCAACAAAGTTGGCAAGTATAGTGAAGGAAATGATACGAACATTATACTTCCCATTTCTATGCAAGGTGTAGGTAGTGGTGCTAGAATCGGCATCATGACCAAAGAAATGGGGATTAAGTGGGGGAAACTGGCTTTCCAACAAACAAGAACAATGCCCCAACTAGTAAATGGAAATAAAAAGAAGCCAATCAATTTTCTATATCAAGTTATGGTGGAGTCTTATGGAACTGAATATAAGCATACACTAGCTATAATCAATTTTCCCAACTAGAAGTTGATTTTGGGTAAACCATTCATGCATCAATTAAAAATGAATCAAGGCAGAGATTGAACTATCTCTACTTGTGTCATGACCATGTGATTACCATAGTTAACCTCGAGGATCAAAAGTTTCATCTTAACCTTGTGGACCCCAAAAATGAGGAGGACTGGATGCATGTGCTAGCACACTGGGATATATGTGCACTTCTCAAGGGAACAAATTCTATGATGAGTTGGGCAATGAAAGCATTCCCATATGAACAATAGAGATTAGACAACTATAAGTACTAAAATTATGATTAAGTACAAATTGTTCCACTTTGTAGTTTCAGTGCATACGTAAGCCCACAATTTGACTATGTTGAGACTTTGAGGTTAGTGTTTGTAAGAGACTTGTTAAACATGAGAAGCTGTATAGACCCCTTTGAATACTAGTCAAATGACTCAAAAGATGACATTGTTACAGAGAGTGAACTAGAGAAATTAAGGATGCTACTAAAAGGACAAGAATACATTATTTTCCAAATGAGCAAAGATTAGCTCTAGCCTAATCCTAAGAAACAACACAAAAAGATAGCTAAATGATATAAGAAGAAGAAACTCCTAGTGCTACAAAGTAATGAAGAATTTCTTTATTACATTGGAGCCATGAAATTCTTGCCAAAATTGGACAAACCTGTAGAAATAGAGGAGTCTTGAGAGACTAAAAAACCAAAGCAAAAAGTTAAAGAAGAAGAAAATCCTTGAAATTCGAGATTAAACAAGAAAACAACAAAAATACAACAAGCTCTACAAGTTGGGGGGTGGGGGTTAGCCAAGCCATGGCTAAACAAGCAAAAACAAAGAGGGATCAAAAGAAAAGGCGTGCTCAAGAGAGAGCAAAGGTGCTAAAAGCACATTAGTCTATGGATGATGATAGAGGGAGACCAAGACCAACATGGAATTTGCATTCCACCTGATGTGTTAAGGCCTTTAAAGTGGGAAATTGCAAAGTATGTTTGCAAAATCCCAAAAGAGAACAACCAAAACAATCAAGCAAGTCTTGCGACATACTTGAGGAAACCAAAAAGATTGATATGGCTCAACCAGGCGACGAGTTCAATAGCCACTGACTTAACATTGGGATGAAGAACAAGAATATTTCGATGTTTTTGCTTTGTCTTACAAAAGGATTTGAAAGGATTACTTTCAAATATCTCTGCCAGCACAACATTCTAATCAACAAGGTGCAAAACCAAGAAAACTTATAACTAGAATTTCAAGACTAAAATCAAAGAAGAGATAGAAAAGCTCATTAAAGCTAATTCATCTTTGAAAGCAAGCATGCGGAGTGGGTGTCTCCAATTGTAGTTGTACCTAAGAAGAACAACAAGCTTTGTGTTTGCGTAAATCTTATCAGCATATTACTCACTTGTGAAAGATATTCCAAAAGTGATGGCTTTGTCATATTTTCTTAATTCCCCCTTATTTACCTTGAGAGGCTTGTAGATTTTGATGACTTTGTGATGTATTTCAACTCACATATTTAAAGATCAATCTCCCTAGCAGTCTTGTATCTTTAGCATTGTGGGGGCAATTTTATAGTCCTAGAAATTGATGAGTGTATTTGGTATATAATTTATGGAATATACTTGGGAATCAGTTGGGAGGGAGAGAGGATAGAGAAGAAGAGAGTGCCCAAAAAGAGAGAGAGAAGAGAGAAAGAGTTCACACACTCTCTCTGTTCTCTATTTCACTCTCCTAGCCTTGTATTCCAACCCAAGTGAGAGAGAGAGAAGAGAGAGTATACTCTCTCTCTCCTTGTAGAGAAAAGAGGAAAGAGAGAGCTTACTCTCTCTCTTCCCCTAGTCTTCTCGACACCTGGCTATGGGACACAAAGAGAAGAGAAAGAGTAAAGTGTATCTCTCTCTTTGTCATCTCTCCCAACGATGCCATGGGAGAGAGAGAGAGAGAGAGAGAGAGAGATAAGTGTGTGTAACACTCTCTCTCTCTTCCCAAGCCTTCTCCTTTATGAGATGAGAAGTCTGGGGAGGGAGAGAGAAGAGAGAGAGACTGTTACTCTCTCTCTCTCTCTCTCTCATTTTGGCGTCTAGCACCGGAGAGGGATGAGGAGAGAGAAAAGAGAGAGAAAGTAAAGTGTAATATATATATATATATATATATATATATCATTTTGGCGTCTAGCACCGGAGAGGGATGACGAGAGAGAAAAGAGAGAGATAGTAAAGTGTAATATCTCTCTCTCTCTCTCCCCCCCAAGCCTTCTCGACGCGCTCGGCACAACTAAGTAGGCTTAGGGAGAGAGAGAAATGAGAGAGCTCTCTCTTCTCTCTCTCATCAGGCCTTCTCAACGCCCAACACCGAGTAGGCATGGGGGGAGAGAGATAACAGAGAGTGTGTGTTACACACCCTTTGTCTTCTCTCTCCCCCCGACAAGAGAGAGAGAAGACACAAAGAGTAAAGTATACCCTTTCTCTCTCTCTTCAGGCCTTCTCAGCCCTCGACAAGAGAGAGAGAAGAGACAAAGAGTAAAGTATACCCTTTCTCTCTCTCTTCAGGCCTTCTCAGCCCAAGGAGAGAGAGAAGAGAGAGACCTACACTAGTCTCTATCTCTCCTCTCTCCCCCTCTCTTCTTTTTCCCTTCTCGACATCGCTCAGCGTCGAAGAGGCCCAGGGAGAGAGAGAAGAGAGAGAGTAGGTTGGGTGAATGTGTGTGTGGGGGGGGTGGGTGTGTGTGTTTAGATGTGTGTGGCTCGTGTGTGTGTGTGTGTGTGTGGGGGGGTGTAAGTTGTCTAAACCCACCATTCAAAAGATTACCCTAGGTTCTAGTTAAAAGATTACACTCTTTCTCAATGTCTATACACATATACACACACACATTCCTCTCCCTCTTCCCAAATACACACATTATCTCTCTTTCACGCACATACACACTCTTTCTTTCTAGCATACACACTCTTTCTTTCTAGCATACACACTCTTTCTCAATGTCTACACGATCATACAAACACACCCTTATTCTCTCTCTTCCCACACATTCTGTCTTTCATGCAGACACTCTCTCTATGTACGTGCAAACACACCCTTCCTCTCTCTTCCCCCACACTCTCTCTCTTTCATGTGCACACACTCTCCCTCTATGTCTATATGAATGCACACAGCCTTCCTATCTCTCTTTCAAACACACACACTCTCTTTCATACACACACTTTCCCTCTATGTGTGTGTGTGCACATACCCCCTTCCTCTCTTTCTTCCCTCACACACATTCTCTCTCTCTCTCTCTCTCTCTCTCTCTCTCTCTCTCTCTCTCACACACACACACACACACACACACACACACACACACACACACACACACACATTCACTCCCTTTCATAATAGGCACTATCTCTTACACGATTAGAGAGATAAGGGGAATCGTTGGAGGAGGTGATGGTTTTGGTGGGAGGCTACAAGAGTAGGTGGTGGTGATCTTTGGAGACCCCCTCCAACACAAAAGAAAACACCCCCCAAAAAACTCCCCCATATACCTATCTCATTAATCGTAGCTTTGTGAGTTCATACATTGGAGTCATGTCAGAATCAACCTTGTTAATTACCTAGTACCAATGCGTAATCCATGCTACTGTTAGATTATGAACAGTTAGACATAAGTGGAAAAAATCCATATACTTATCGGCTCTGTTTGTGGAAATATTTTATTTAAGGTAGCCATACTCACTTCTTGTCTTTTAATATAGATGTTACTATGCCAAGCTATACACACGTTGGCCTAATGTGCTGCTTCCTATTTTGTTTCTGTATTGAGCCTTCTTATGAACTTTTAGTAATGTTCTTGAGGTGTCTCTATGTTGGATTTGTTCATCTTTAAGATACTTTGTTTATCTACTATATCTGTAGTTCATCTGGCAATGCATCAAGTAAATTTTCACTCTTAAGGAAGCGTTTGTTGCAACAAATAATTTTAGTAATAAACTGTTAGGCAAAGGTGTTTTCGTAGTGTTTATTGAGGACAACTTCACGGTGGCTCACAGTTTTGTGGGGAATGGATGATCCGATCTCTGTAGTAGTAATGCATACTCCCCTACTGCCATTCCATTGATTATGACTTCTGCATTGGCATTCGTCAGCAAAGAACGAACCATTCCAATCAGGCTCGTCCAAATCCCATCTTTTCCAAAACTACCAGCATGAAGTCCCATCTGACCCTATGATATGCTTTATCCAGATCAAGATTGAGAAGCATGTTTGGTTGGTTGAGAGAAAGTGCATAGTCAATTCCACATTGAACATTAAGAACCGCCTCATGGATCTGTCGGTTGTGCACGAACCTGAATTGATTAGGGTCAACCACTCTAGGAAGTAGGAATTTTATCCTGATAGCTATGGCTTTGGTGAACACCTTATATGAGGTGTTCAACACCACTCCCCTACTGTCAACCTATGAGCTCTCTTCGAGAGATGAGTTTTATGTGTCCCCGATTTACCTAGGGGGGAGAGCTCCTCCCTTCCGTAAGCTTCATTAATCATAGCACATAAGTAAACCTTGATAAGCTGCTAGAATTGCCAACAATAAAATTCTATGGGCAGGCCGTCCAGACCCAGGGTCTTTTCTTTGCCCATTTTGTTGGCACAGCATACCTTCACTCATCCTCTGTGAACGGCCTATTCAACACTGTGAGGGATGATTGATCAATTGAAGTGGATATTCTTAAAAAATAGTTATCCAGTCGCTCCGGGTATCCATTCTCAGGAACGGGTGTGGCTCCACTAATGGCTGACAAGTGAATAGTAAAGAGAGAGGCTATCTCTTTTTCATCTTCAGTGAGGGAGCCGTATGGTTTCTTTAGTCTACTTATTCTTTCCTGTTAGTGTCTCTCTCAAACTGTTCGGAAGAAAAAGCTGGTTGGGACATCACGTGCGGGAGCAGATTTTAATGGCTTCATCCTTATTGTTGGCTTGCGACTGTAGGTAGGAATCAAGGTTACAAATCAGTGTAGTACTGATCTCATTGGGGCTCTCCTGTTGCATTGCTTGCATAAGATTTACTCTCAGTCTTTCAACCACTGATATTCTGACTCTTCTGATCCGGGCATGGGGGCCTTACCATATTTTTTACAAAAATTTGTGGTGTATCGGCGGATGCATCTGTCTCATTTGTCTTGTGGGGGCCCACCTTGGGCTCTTGCTGCCTCCCACACTTTAACCACTCCCTCATCAAACTCAAGTTTCCCCAAGTGAGAGATATTTAGTTTGAAGGGGGAAGCAGAATTCCTGCATGGAGCAGAGGTCCACATATCAAAGGAGACCATGATGGGGGAATGATTCGAGCATCCTCGGTCAAGGAGGGTGCGTAGGTCCCATGGTAGCACCATCCACCACCCTCCATTAGAGGCATAGCATCTAACCAATCGAGCGGCTCCAATCTTGCCCCATTTGTTTGTGGTCCATGTGTATCTGCCTGCATCTACAGTTCTGCATGTGGTCTTGGCATCGACCCAATTGCATTTCTAATTGCATGTTCTCCACGTGTCTCTTTCTGCCAGGCATGTATCATTCCTCGGATGAGACTGATCCTCTGCGGTCTCAACCATATTGAAGTCTCCTATCATGATTGTATCCTCCCCTTCTAGTGTTGTGCCCAATCTTTCCCACAGAGTTGCCCTCTCTATAGAATCATTTAGGAGCATAAACATTACACAAAGTGAATTGAATAGAAGCATTGGTTACCTTTAAAATCTGAGCATGACCATTTTCTTCTTTGAACACCTCCGTGCATGACCATCCCTCTCTAAGGAGAATCATCGTACCACTGGCTCGAGTGCACGGAGTGCTAGTGTAGAAAGAAGTTCCACCCCTCTCAAGATTCAGGGGGGGCGGTCACTGCCAATTTTCAGTTCCTCCAAACATAATATGTCAGTGTGCCATGCATCGAACAGGTCTAAAACCTCCCGCCTCTTCCGACTAGAACACATCCTCCGAATGTTCCAGGAGATAATTTTTATCTGTGTGTGCAGAGTCATGTTATTCATCTTGAGACATGTCCAACTCAATCTGCTCAAGGGCTGCCAAAGCATCATACTTATTGCCCCAGAATGAGGCTTTGTCCTTTAGCCCGAGCTTCTTTCTTGAGCGAGCCCTTACTTGGCCTGTGGAGGGATGTTAGGGTTTATGGGTTGTAGAGGGGAACGGGTTGGGGTGTTCTTACCTGCCACGCCAGAACCTTGGTCTTGAGGCGGCTCTTGGTCTCTCTTCCTCGACGATTCTGCCACCAAGATCGGGGCCGCATGTGTCAGAGTTCCATCAAAGGGGATTGGAGAAGTGTTGTCACTCTTCTTAGATTCCTCACTAGCATTGTAGCTAGTACCGTAGTAGCTGGGTCGCGGACAGTCCTTGGCAAAGTGACCGGCTTGTTGCACTTGTAGCAGAAGTCCGGGAATGTACCAAACCATACAGAGATGTTGACCTCGATGCCTTCCAGTGTCGTAAGAGTCACGACATCCGAGATGTCATTTTGTCTGTCCCATAGAATGTAGCACCACCTTGGCTCTCGACCTTCATTGTGTTCCAATGGAGGGGTGTAGAGCACTTTGCCCAAAACTCCCATCACTGTGGGGACCTCCGTCCATAGGTAATGTGGCAGGTCAGGAAAGCTAATCCACACCGGGCATTCGTCGTTTTGCAGAACATGCTCAGGTTTGAAGGCAGGGTACCAGGGGATGATGTGTACCATGCTGCCATTGTAGCACGAGACCATTGCATAGATACTATCTCTTTGTGCCCATGATTCCACCAGAACCTGAAAGAAGCCTTTTCTAGCAAAGTGAAAGCAAGCCAATGCAGCTTTACCTTGGAAAACTGTGGCAAACCACCGTTTAAACTACTTCGATGGGATGCGCCTGGTGAAATATAGGTAAGCCCTGCACTCCATGGCTCGTTTTTGAACTCGAGACAAATACGGTCCATAGGGAGAGTGACTCGCGTGGTGAAGACCTTCTTCGGGGTAGAGGGCGGGAGGTCATCAACGAGATTAGCCTTTGTGGTGTGGAGGTCTGCCAACAGCAGCATCCTGAAGGCTTTGCATGACGGTGGCGTCCATTGCTCCAAAGGACAATGTGTCAGCATATGAACGAGAGTGGGCCGCCGTAGGGTTATGAGGGTCCGTGTTAAAAGACGGCGGCATTGGTACAAGCGTTGTAGCAAGATTCGATGAATTCAAGTCCGCGGCATGTTGACCTACCATGTGTCCATCTATTTGTGCCAGTGCTAGTCTCAAGGCGACATGGGTGTGCTTGCCATAAGGAGAATATTGGATGCTCTCTACTGACATGCACCAACTGTTACTACAACTCAGACTCCTGAGTGGGGCGAGCGGCACAACGGCAGCTGGTAGCCCTAGGGTTAATAGTGTTCGCCAATCTTGTAGGTTTTCCCGCTTACTGCTCTTCTTCCATTCTTTGAAAACTCACCTTGTCAATAAAAGTGGAAATACTTGGTCGAGCTCGCCACAAGAATTTACAGAGTCTGTGGGGATATTGTGAGGTATTGATTCGAGGTCTTATGGCCCCATTGTGCTGTTTAAGCCCATTTATTTTAGGTCTCATAGACTCACTTTTTGTGACAAGAAAGGCTCATTTATGCCAAATTTAAGCCTGCTGTCCCACCTTCATGGACAATTTGCAACAACAAAAGGTCTTGTGGACTGGCAAAGGAGTATGCGTATCACCCTTGGCTTTGCAAACGACATTGTGCAAAGTGACAAGTTGGTAGATCCAAAACTCAAGGGTCAATTCATTGAGGCAAAAATGAAGGGATTTGTGTATGTTGCAACCATGAGTGCTCAAAACAACCCTAAAAGAATATTAACGATGAAGGTCTTGAATCACTAAGAGGGAAAGGTTTATTTGTCATGTTTTCTACAAAAAAAAGGTGAAGAGGATCATCATAGTGTGACATTAGAGGTTGAAAAATATGGAGATAAGCTACTTGCAAAAGATGATCCTCTATGCTAGGTGAGGCGGGTTGTTGGGAAAGTGGCCTCTACATCCTCAAGACCTCATCTCATAAATGTGGGAAGCACTCAAACATGAGGAGAACCACAATAGATAATCCCACACCCACTCTCAAATCAATAGTCAGGCCTTCACTCTTAGGACAAGAACTCTCTCACCCTCCCTCTTAGTGCAAGGACCCACTACTACCAGCTAGACAAAGACTCGTGTGAGGGAAAATGCCCTCATTGTGTCGGACTTCAAACTCTCAAGCATGTGCATCAAATAAATCATATGCTAGTCAAATAGGGGATATAGACTTGGCATCCTTCATATTAATGGCACAAATAATCACATCATGGCCCTATACAAGGAAATGAAAATACAAACTATCGCTTCACTCCTTGGGACTTGTTTTAACTAACTTGGATACGGTCTATAGAGCTAGAATAATGAAAGTAGCCAAGGTTATGGACAAAGAGTGAGGATCCTTTGGAGGTGGTTTCAAGAGCTTGACTTAATTCAGAGTAGTAGATCCATGCAAAATCATATGTTCTAGCATGTTCAAGAACCCTCCCTACCATCTACCCCGCTCTGCTTCTCATGGGAATACTTAAAAAAAACACGAGAACATTTAGAGAAGCTCTTGCCTAAACATGAGGTTTGTGTAAGTACAAGGGCATACAAAACATGAGAACATTTGTTCTTGCTTGGAGAGTGCAACATGCCTATGTGGTGTGCTTATGATGTGTATACATCCAAAAGAAATGAAATTTGCCTTACTTTTCCCCTCAAACTCAAGTGATGTAGGATTTTGAGAAAACATTTTTAAACAATGTGAGGTCTCACTAAGGCATGCCTTGAGGTGGGCTTTCCAACCTTAGAAAAATTAAAATGAAATGAAGCTTGTGTGCAACAATTTAAATGTGTGTGTGTGTGTGTGAGAGAGAGAGAGAGAGAGAGAGAGAGAGAGAAGAGAGAGAGAGAGAGAGAGAGAGAGAGAGAGAGAGACTAGAAACCAGTGTTTCTGAAATCAGGCTCAAATGCTAATAACCCACTACGGAGAAAAGCACAGTTAGCACTTGTAAGCTGCCATGCCACTGTTTTGCAAGCAGACAACAGACAATAAACCTGTTTAGCTGAACCTCATTCATCTTGCTAGATAATGTACTTGGGACAAACTTTACAAGCCGCCATGGCCTCCAGTTATTGTTCAAAAACATAGCTAAATTAAATATGCATACCTTTATATCATAAGATTCAGAAATTTCACACTTGAAAAGGGTTAACAAACCCGTCAGCAGGGATTACGTGCTAGCCTAAATGTTTTAATTTCATATTGGTATGGAAAAATGCCAAGCAGCCCAGCATCGAGCACAACCTGTAGGTCTCTTACAACCACAGATTCACCTCCATGGTTCACTTTTGCATCCGCATACACCAAAACCTCTGCACTAGCCTATTGAGCTCTTGAGAATTTTCCAATTGCACAGCATGGTTTGTGTTACAAGCTCTGTACTGTCCTTTAGATGCCTATTTTGATCCATGATTCAAAAGATTGGGATTAGAAATGTGCTAATCAAAGAGGAAAGATTCTGTCATGATCTCCCCAGATTATGAGCATTTTCTGGCTAGAATCAGAACTTCAGCTGTTCCACATACCAATAGACTGGGCTTCAAGCCCCTGAAGCATTGCAAAGTTGCTTGAAGATATAGCCTTGCAAGTAAGGTGCTCCCACTTACCTGTGATAGGGTTGGAAAAAGTTCCTCATTTTCCACTTAAGGAGCTCCTTGACCTCTTTCCTATTCTCTACATAAAGGTTCTTCAAGATTCCAATATTAGTACACCAGCAGCTATAGGAGCAAACAATGTTAGAATGTAAAAATTATGAAATACATGAGCACTGTAACACATTGAGGACCCAAGTAAAATTTCCAAACGTGGACATTCCACATTCTCTAGCATTACCTACCCCTATTTTTATTGAGTTTCAAGGGAAATACATTATATAAGATAACATTGGCAGCTTATACTTGAGGAGTTTCTACCACAAAAAGATATAGTTTTTCACAAGCATGCACCTGCTCAAAATCACTAATGGCATAAACACCACTCCACAATTATATCTAGGGTTTGAGTATCCATATCCCTTACAGCCATGTGAAGATATCAAACCCAAGATAAGGGTCTTGCTGCTGGTGTCCTCTCGTCTCATTTGTGACTCTAGAATCCAGCATTTGCAATTAAGCAAGCTTGAAGGAATAAAAGCAAAATAAAACAATGATCTAGTTGGCATGCAAGAGAATTGTTGGTAAATCCAACCACAAAAAATTCTCTAGAATAAAGCAGTGTTCCCCTTCAAGGGCTGCAATCCCAGAAATTGTGCATTCAATCATCCAACAAGAAAAAGCTTTGTGTATAATGCAGCCAAAAGCTTTACAGAAAGTCTTTTAATTAATTAGGCTCGGATAATGAGCTTTGCAAATGAAGAAGCCCTAATCTCTGCCCACAAGGTGGCAAAGCAAGTTGTTACTTGTTGAGCTGAGCTTATTAGCATGAATGAGGGATGATGTTGAAATGCATGCACAACCCAGAGCCTTGATCAATAAAAATAGCTAGGGTTGAGAGAGAGAGAGAGAGAGACAAAGAGAGAGTGAGAGAATTGATTATAAAATCGAAGTTTGCAAAAACCCTAGCCAAGAAACCCCTTACCCTAGACCTTATCTTTCTCGTTCTTACTATGATCCTTTTAAGGTCTTCCAATCCAAAGCAAAAACGCAAGAGGATGAAGAGTAGGACGTGGGCGAGTAATGACGTTCGAGCTCCAAATGCTGGCTATGGAGCAACAGAAATCAACAGAGGGTCAAAAAATGGCAAGAGAACAAGATCAGTCGCCATGGCAGCAAAGCGAGAGAGAGAGAGGCTAAATCAAAATAGAGAGCAAAGAGACGTGGATTATTTTATATGGCAAAACTCTTAAAATCTCGAAGGAAAAAAAAGCAAGTGTTAATTTTTTGAATTTTCCTAAATGAAAATGAAATGGTAGTTGCGTGGAATGCTTAGGGCAGGCCAAAAAGGTGGTCCTGGTGAAGGTAGCATCTTTGAATTTTCAAAAAACATGGGCTTAGAAAGGTGGTAACCTTAAGGTGGCAAGGTAAATCTCCTGTAAGAGGGTTAGAATGGAGGTGGAACCACATCCTCTCTAGATTCCAAGATGAAGTGACAAGGAAGACAAGGGTGGTGAGGGGTATAGGTGATAGAGAGGGATACATAAGGTTGCCAAGGTGAGCGTCATAGGTCGTGAAGCAGCCAAGAGTGAGGGTAACAAGGGCAACCATGTGGACGAGGTGTGAGGGGCGACCTCACACAAACAAGGACGATGAGAAGGGAGCGCTAATAAGAGAGTGGGTGACATGGTCAAAGGTGATGGCCCTAGTGCAAGGAAAAATTTGATGACGAGGCTGCCAACATGGTGTATGAAAAGGAGGAGAGCTTTGAGTGGGTCATTGGGTGATGTGGATGGTGATGGCAAGGATTCAAGGTTGGCAGGGTGTGAGGGGTCACCGTGGTGCCGAGGTGGTCTGATGATGGCAGTGTTTCTCAACCCATCTATAAATATAAATATAAATATAAATATATATATATATATATATATATATACATGGTTGTTTCTCGTATCGGTACGAACCTATTCGTACCGTACGGTATGAACCCCCCCCCCAACCTTGAGAAAAAATTTCCAAATGCTTTAAAAAATTAGAAATCCTGCTCAACAAAGATCCCAAATGTCCGCAATACTTCGCAACTTTCGTGTCCACTCAATATTCCATATGGGGTTGCTGAGAAACCTAAAAAATCTGGCAAGGTAGACTGGTAGTATACACTTGATTGATAGGATGAGAGAATCTTGCTACATCACTTGCAGATCCTTGGTATAGGTATGCTAGACAGTCAAATCCTCAAGTTATGTACGAGGGAGAAGATTTGGACAGGACCATTTTGATATACAGAGGAGTCCCTAAAACCTATCACCATAGATGCACTGCCCGTATTTGTGCAAGGACGGTCCCTTAGTCATAAACACTACATTGGGAGACCTTTGGTATCGCATTACCCATGTAGGCTCTTTTTTAGAGACAATTGGGAGATCCAACTCGGAGAGACACATCTCCATGTTCTGGTTCCTCAAGCAATGTGGACTCCCCTCCCCCAACCTTCCCTCACATGCAAGCTTGAAGCTCCATAGTTTGTAAGTGTAAAAAAAAAATCGTATTTTATCGTACCGTATCCCAAAATTATTTTCGTACTGTGACAACTATATATATATACATATATACATGCACGTTCCTAAAAGGTGAATTTGGGCATGTTCCTGGATTCATCTAGGTATATAATTCAGCTGTATTAGCGGACATGCAGATTTCACATTGTGAAGTTTTCGTCCGAGTTGCGGCTAGTTGATATTGTGCTTATTCTTTCTATCTTTAGCGGTGCATTTGCCCTATCAACTACTTATTTGCTATACTAATTCTTTCTATTTGCTACTTCCCTTAGTGCTAGGCTTCATTATGAGAGTCTTCCCTACATCTCCGGAGATTTGACAGAAACTCAGTACGAAGGGCTTTGTGTGAATATATGCTCTTATGTGTGTGTGTATGTGTGTGTGTGTGTGAGAGCATATCTTGATAAAGTTCTACACCTACTATTGGGCAGCATTGATGATGTTAGTGGGAATGTCGTAGTATCTAGTATATACTATGCATAATGGATTTGATAGTTGTATAGTCTTGTGGGTTGACTACCACGAGTATATAACATGCACGTTCCTAAAAGGTGAATTTGGGCATGTTCCTGGATTCATCTAGGTATATAATTCAGTCATATTAGCAGACATGCAGATTTCACATTGTGAAGTTTTCATCCAAGTTGCGACCAGTTGATATTGTGCTTATTCTTTCTATCTTTAGTGGTGCATTTGCCCTATCAACTACTTATTTGCTGCACTAATTCTTTCTATTTGCTACTTCCCTTAGTGCTAGGCTTCATTATGGTTGAGTCTGCCCTGCATCTCAGGAGGTTTGACAGAAACTCAGTACGAAGGACTTTGTGTGAATATATGCTCTTATGTGTGTGTGTGTGGAGTGCGTGTGTGAGAGCATATCTTGATAGAGAGTTCTACACCCACTACTGATGATGTTAGTGGGGATGTCGTAGTATCTAGTCCATACTATGCATAATGGAGTTGATAGTTATATAGTCTTGTGGGTTGACTACCATGAGTATATAACATGCGCGTTCCTAAAAGGTGAATTTGGGCATGTTCCTAGATTCATCTAGGTATATAATTTCGTATTAGCGGACATGCAGATTTCACATTGTGAAGTTTCGTCCGAGTTGCGACCAGTTGATACTGTGCTTATTCTTTCTATCTTTAGTTTTGCATTTGCCCTATCAACTACTTATTTGCTGTACTAATTCTTTCTATTTGCTACTTCCCTTAGTGCTAGGCGTTCATTATGGCTTAGTTTGCCCTACATCAGATTGAAGCAATGTCGTATTACAAGACACTTACCACACAAGCTTTACTACCCATTAAAGGACCAAGTCAAATAAAATTTTAGCACCTCACATGGCACATGTAGCAGCTAACTTGAATGATGTCCTTTCTAATGACACCAAGCTGAGCATTTAACCTAATGCAATGATATGCAAGTACCATAAGAGGTAATATTTTGACAAAATTATACATGTACTGAAAGTTTCATTTGAATCTCTTTCTTTGAATCTCTTTATGACCTCCACCTACTCCAGGTATGGATTGAGAAGATTATCATCATCATCTAACAATTCAAAACGAGACTCCACTTTTGGAGTGGAGCACAACAGGACCTCACTTGGATGGACACCTACAAACTACAAATGCTAATGTGATCCCAAAAATTCTAAAAAAACTACATGATGACCCTCTTCCAAGCAATGGCTTACCCTCATGGTAAGTTATTCCTTAAATGACGGTTGTGCACTTGTCACCTGCATTAGTACCGACGGATTAAACATGCCCAAAACACATCCTGTACCAAAGAAGCTTTGGCACCCTCTTTGGACACATAATAATCTCAATCAGTCACATTAACTTGATTCGTGCTTCGGGGCTCGCTCTTGCACAGACAACCTCAGCAATAAATAGGCACAACTGTAGATTTGACATGGTTGTGTTTATCCCCATGAGCTTTTCAATTTGTTTACGAAAGCAAGAACCACCTAATACATACATCTCTATTTGTTTACTGGTTATTTAGATTGTTGTTTAGAGCTAAGGATAAGAAAGAGATTATTTTTCTTGATGTTTCTTTTGATTGTTGTTTAGAACTAAGGATAAGAAAGTATTTCTATGTGAGGTTTCTGGTTTTTAGTGTATGTTCCATTCAAGGAGGTGGTTTAATTTGCTAGTAATAACATAGATACATGAAAACAAGTGTAGCCCCATTATATTTTTGAAGGTGGTAACATGGAGGATCACAAGAGTTTTGATTGTAGCATATGTGATGTGTACTTACAAAGCATAGGCCAGATTTGAACGTCTAGATTCTCATGCGTAGTAAGTTTATTGTCCCTCAATGTGAGCAAGAAAAACCTTTCCAATGATAAGTCATGCATAGATGTTTGATATTGTCGAGCACTCATTTATTCAAGTTTTGATGCATATGTTGAATTGAAGCTCAGTGTTCATGTGTGCATTCAACTGAAGCTCAATATTCATGTGTGCATGCATATGTTCAACCGAAGCTTAGTATTTATGTATGTATTAGATGGCCCCTGCTTTCATAAAGAAACCGAAAAGCTCATAGGGATAAACACAACCGTGTCATATCTACCGCTGTGCATATCTATTGCTAAGACTACCCATACAAAAGAGAACCCCGAAGCACGAATCAAGCCAATGTGACTGATTAAGATTATTGTGTACCCAAAAAGAGTGTCAAAGCTTATTGGGTACAAGAGGTATTCCGATCACGTTCAATCTGTCAGTACCAATGTAGGTGACAAGTGCATAACTGTCAATTGCAAAACAATTCACTATGAGGGTAAACCATTGCTTGGAGAGAGTAATCATATAACTATTTTTTTCAGAATTTTTGAGATCATATTAACATTTTTTATTTATCGTTGTTCATCCAAGATTAGGTCATGTTATGCTCCACTCCAAAAGTGGAGTCTCATTTTGAGTTGTTGGATGATGATGATTTTCTCAATCCATACATGTAGTAAGTAGAGGCCGTAAAGAGATTCAAATAAAACTTTCAGTATATGTCCAATTTTACCAAAATAATATAATCTTACCTCTTATAGTACTTACATATCATTATATTAAGTTAAATGGTTAGCCTCGTGTCCTTAGCAAGGACATCATTCAAGCTAGCCATTACATATTGTACCATGTGAGGTACCAAAATCTTGTTTAACCTGATCTTTTAATGGACAGTGAAGCTTGTATAGTAAGTACCTTTTAACACGACATTGCTTCAATGTGAATCAACTTAGACTTTCGGAGGTGGTTAGGTATTGTTTGAATGCAAGGTGTCACCTTGTGGTAACCTTTTGTTAAAGTTGTCCGTTTTTAACCAAGTATACTATGATTGTGATTAAGGTGTTTGCTTCAAGATGCTTTGATACTAAGTTATTACATTTCAAGGTAAGATGACTATTGACCAGCTGTTGACATTAGTACCCAAGTCATGATCAATCAAAAATTGACATTTATATAATGATGTGTTGGAGATTTTGATAGTTCTTAATCTATAAATCCCTTGAAATATTTACTCTGAGCTTTAGCTTGACGAAGTCTTCTTCTTCTTTCATCTTCAAAGTTTTGTCAATTTAATATATCGGTATTAGGTTTTCTGTAATATATACTGTTTGTGTGAGGATGACCAATTGTATTATTTAAGAGCTAAAAATCTTAATATGTTTCTATTATTGTGTATGTAGAAAATTCAAGATCGAAAGAGAGATTGTTTGTCAAAGAATAATTCTTATCAGTTTGCAAGGTTAGCTGTTTACTCCACATGAAATGAGTATAAGTTTAAATATAAAAAATGCTATATAGAAGAAATAAAGAAAGGGGAAGGGGAGGATCAAACTATGTGGAACACAAGCTTCTTTTTAAAAATTTACAATAATAGTTTTAACTCTATATCATCACTCATAAAGGATGCACTCCTCTATGAGTGCTTTGTTGGCTTGCTAGAGACAAAGACCTTAATAATAGATATAAAAATTTGTTTCGTTACAAATTCATTATTAGATGGATATCTAGTTATAAAGTCATAATTCAAAGGATATCTAATAATATACTACATTAATCATAAAGACTAGGCCTTCATTTATGTATGCATACCATACTTGCCGCATTGTGCTGCACATACATACAAAACAAGATATGCACACGCTCAGACACACTAAAAAATACACAAAAATGTGGGAAACACGATCATATCTGAATCTCTAGGTACAGACCCTCTACTAGAAGCAACCATGCCGTCGTCGCAAATATACGTAGATATTATGCCAAGTGTGCTCCTTCACGTAAAGAGCCATTCACCACCTTCAAAAATATAAATGAAAAAACACACTCTTTACATGTTTTCATGTATCTATGTTATTACTAGCAAATTAAACCACCTTTTTTGAATGGAATATACACTAAAAACCAGAAAGCTCACATAGAAATACTAACTTTCTTATCGTTAGCTCTAAACAGCAATTAAAAAAAAACACCAACAAAAACAACCTCTTTCTTATCCTTAGCTCTAAACAACTATCAAAATAACCAGTAACAAAAAGAGCCTTAAGCCAAACTAAGGCAATGCTTAAAAACAAGATTCCAATTACAAAGAGGCTTATAATTGATGGTAGAGATGACCTTAACAAGGCCATATTACCTCATTTCTGGAAGGCCTGGAGTGCTCATAGAAAACAAGAAACTGCTTAATAGCCTACCCAATAGAAAGATTAATAAGAAAATCTGCAATTTTCACATGCAAATTTTAAATGTTCATGCTACTCCCAAAAGCTCGAATGGTTTGCAAATATTGTAGTGTCTAAGTTGCAACTTTAAAAATGGATGCCAACCACATTTTGGCTCTTATCATAGGCTTACGCTAACCGATCGACAATATCACACGCATGATGAAATCAAGTAGCTTGATATAATCACAACCAGACAAAGATGCTCGTCCTTGTGCATGTTGCCATTGAAAGAATTCAACCCATTGCATCCTTGTGCATGTTGCCACTGAAAGAATTCAACCCATTGGTGAGTGAGCTCCATTTATATTTAACTTTTGGTCTATGCAAAATTGGGTTACACCACCTCCAAGAAGAGAAGTTAACCTGTCTAAAGTAAAGATGGGACCTTGAATGGGTTTTAAGCAGAACGTATGTAATGTGGCTGAGAGACATATAACATAAAGGAGTTTCCAAGCAAGGTATGATTTAATAAAGGTATGCATCTTCTGGGAATGGAAGAAAAATGGGCCAAGGAGGAGAGAATACCTAGCTAGCCACCTCTTTGGCTTCCAGCTTTATTCTCGACACTAGCTAGCAAAAGAACCCAAAAAGCTATCTTTGGCTTCCAGCTTCGAGGATAAAGTTTGAAGCCACCTCTTTGGCTTCCAACTTTATCCTCCAAGCTAGCTAGAAAAAGAACCCAAAACATCCAGATTCTTTACTATAGATTTTACCCCAATCAACAATAAAAAGAATGACTAGACTTTACTAGTCCTAGAATGATTAAATTTTACAAGTCTTGTCTTATTGACCATGATAAAAAATATGACCTAAATGTTAAGAGTTGCACAAAAGCGGAAGCACAAGAGAGAGAGAGAGAGAGAGAGAGAGAGAGAGAGAGAGAGAGAGAGAGAGAGGAAAAAGAAGACGCCAGAGATTCAAGACAAAGTAGCTTCCATTAATAGCATGAGGTTACAATGGCGATCATGCTGCCAACACATGGTGCAAGATAAGTGCGACAATGAATGGATGATTACAAATGACAAGAGAGATGCTTTTATATAGGACTTTTAAGAGGTATCCTTACCGACTAACCAACTCGACTAGCATTAATTAATAATGTGCCAAGTCAAAAAGATGAGCGAAGACCAGATTTAGGACCTTCTGGAACTATTGTTGACAAGGAAGATAGTGGTGTGACCAGGTGGCTATTGGCCTGCAGTTAGAGGATTTATTGGCGTCGGCCTGCAGCAAAAGTGTTGTGTGTCCAGGCATCTAGCCCCGACAGCAAGTCAGCCAGTCCACATGTGCTTCCAAGGTTATAAATAGCAGGCACAAAGCTCATTGATATACATCTCTCACCTGGGTGTTAGATCATAGACTAGGCTTAGATTAGGGTTTCTACCTTTTCATGAGGGCAGCCTATGGTTGCAAGATTGTACATCCTTTTTGTACCATATGAATATACTAAATACTCAGCTCTCTCTCTCTCTCTCTCCCGTGTGCGTGGGACTCTCTCCGCCTCTCAAATCTGATTTTTCCTTCTTTTTCCCGTGAGAAATCCTCTTAAAAATGATTTTTTAAACATTAATCATAATTAATGTTAATTATGATTAAGTATTGTTTAATTAAACATTAATCATAATTAATTAATGTTAATTATGATTAAGTATTATTTAATTAAAAAATTTAATCAAAGATTAAAGTTAATCTCTCTGATTAACAAAGAGTGGAAGAGAAATTAATTTTTTATTTTTTATTTTTTTTAAAAAAGTTTTTATTATTTAAAAAAAGGGCTTTTGATAATATTTCAAAAAAAACTTGAAAAAAAAGCATGAAAAATAGCGAGAAATTACGAGATTTGAGAAAAAAATCTCTGAAATTTTTTTGGAAATTTCTTCTTGAAACTTTTTGGCTTTTCATCTTCAGGAAAACCTTTGGCTTTCCGTTTTCTTGAAACCTTTTGGCTTTTCGAATTCCAGAAAAACTTTTGACCTTCCGTATTCCGGAAACTTTTGACCTTTCACATTCTGATTTTTTTAAAAAAAATCTTTTCATTTTCCCAAAACTTTTGGCCTTCTGTATTCCGGGAAAACCATTGGAATTCCGAAATTTTTTGACCGTTCGTATTCTAAATGCGTTTGGGGTAATTTAAAAATTTCAAAAAACTCCTAAAAATTAGTGGAAAATTAGACAAAGGTTATTTTAAATTTTGGAAAAATGTGGGGTTGGTGTTTGGCATGTGGTGTGTCCATTCGGGCGCCCGTGACCATTCAAATTCCTTAAAAAAAAAATTTTGACCCAAAAAATTAGAAAATCCATTAAAATTATAAATTTTCATTGGATTTGAGAATTGTCGGGTGGAATTGGAAATTTCATGAACGATGGGATTCTCAGGAAAAATTAGGAAATTCCTAGAAATTATTTTTAGAAATCCTAAAAATTAGTATTTTTAAAAATATCAATGGTATTTTGGTAAAATTAATTGCTAAAATTTTTTTGGAAAAATATAGGTTTGGAATGCCATAAGATAGGTTTGGTGGAATTCAAAATTATCATATTTTGAGGCCCTAAAAAACTAGAGAAAATTAGAAAAAAATCATGATAATTCTTTTTCTCGAGAATTTAATATTTTCGAGGGTTATTTAATGTTGAAGTACGTTTTCTTGTGCTGACATTAGATAGATGCGGGTTATTTGCATATTATTAATACAATTATACCTTGTATTAATGGATATTTATGTTTGGATTAATTCTAAACGATGTATTCATGATTTGTTACCATTGTTTAGCCATTCTTTTTGGACATGTTCCTTAATTTCTTTTGATGGCTATAATTTGCGTTCAAAGTGTGTTTCACCTTTGACACTTTTCCATGATAACTTATTTTGCACTTGTTTAAGTGTGGATTGTGCTTAATTTCTTAAGCCTATTATAAATTCTATCATGGGTCAGTTGATCGGTTTATTTTGGTGGATTTTATTGGATGTTTTCCAAGTTTTATATGGACTCATCAGGTTCTACCTAGATCACTTGTGTCTAGGGGTTTTTTATTGAGTGCTACACACATGTGTTTCACTTGTTTACTTTGGAGTTTTGCTTGAACGACACTACGTTCATATACTCCGGGGATTGATGAGAGTTGGCCACCAATTTTAATGCTGCTTTTGGCATGATTAATGTCCATTAGATGGTATGCATTGATTTTTATGTCAACTATGGTTTTTATGGATTGGAGGAGCTTCTATGCTTTTATCCATGGTTTTATAAGGATCTTTTGATCTTTCGGATAATTTCATGTGCCTTCTTGAAGGTAGCATTTGCCTTCATTTTTTGCACATAATTTTGGAGTATATTTCTTATACTCTTGTATATATTCCAACTCGGATACCTAGTTACTTATATATCTAGGTAAGTTATTTTTCTATCCTAACTGGGTAGTTATCAAAGGCACCAATAATTTAATTTCTTTTCTAATGATGTACTCAGAAGGAGTTATTCCTTGATGTAGTCTCAGGTATATAGAGACAAGTTTTAGTATGTAAAAGTCTGGATAAGGCCATCTTATTCCTTTTATATAGGATTTTATTCATATTTCCTAGACGGCATACTAGGGAGTTTCAAATTGTTAAGGTATGTATGGGTGGTATCATGGTGGTATGGGACGTTAGTGATCCCTCACATATATTATCTTATGGGATAATTTGGGCTCAAGATTGTTGCTTTACTTACATCACTTAGCATGTTGACCTCAACATTCAAAGACAATCTTATTTTCTAAATTCACTAGAAGTTATATTGTGGGCATTCTCTAGATAAGTTTCTTTTATCTATAGCCTGCATGTTTTGATGAGGGTAATCTCATCTGCATTTTCACTTGTTGAAATCTCTTTCTTTAGAGTTCAAACAAGTTTATCTTGTTGTGTTCGGATAAGGAAATTTGGATTCTTCCTTTGTTGGCATTTCTTTCTCTAGCTCCGTACTTTAGGTGATTTATATAGTCAACCTAATGGTTTACGGATGGACATATGTGACTCATCGAGACGTTGATGACTCTCTATGTTGATATGGGTAACTCGGGACGTCGATTATTCCATATGCAGATGTGGGTGTGTCGGGGCGCCGATGAATCCTTGGTTTCTGCTGTTATAATGCCATGTTTTTCCTACTTTATTCCGAATGGTTTACAATGAGGAAGTTACTTTGAATGTGAATTGCTCTGATCATCCGCAGTTTGATGGGCAAACAGAGCGTATGAATCAGATTATAGTGTATATGCTTCGTGCATATGTCTCTAGAAAATCATCATATTAGGAAATATTCTAATGATGGAATTTGCCTATAACAGTTTTAAATATACGGCTATTGGTTTTTAGTCCGTGCATACTTATGTATGGGTATTAACCCAGGGCACCTATTGATGTCGGTCTAAGGACATCGAGCTTGATGCATCGAGGTATTTCTTGCGTAATATGCAGGAAATGCTGACCGAAGCTCGGGATTCTATCAGGAGTGCTCATGATAGGGCACGGTTTTATGCTGATAGGGGACGCTCATCTCGGTCTTTTGAACCAAGAGCGTTGGTTTATTTTAATGTTCTTAAAGATTCTCAGACTTTGTCAATAGAAAAATGCTCGAATTTATCTCCTAAATATTGTGGTCCATTTTCGAGTTATACATCGGATTAGCACAGTTGCGTTTGAACTTAAAACTACCTCCACATGTTAGAGTTCATCCAGTCTTTCATATCAATAGATTGAAAGGAAAACTGGGAGGTGAGGATAACATAGTTACTCCTCAAGAACTCGTTGAAGTTGATTATTTATTCTATATTCCACATGAACCTGATAAGGTACAAGTTTGAATTCAGAGAAAGAAAACTTTGTAGTTGACTAATCCTTGAGGTTAAAATTAGGTGTGGAAAGATAGGGAAATAGAGGATTCGACTTGGGAGTCGGTTGAGATTGCTCAGCGCAGTTCTCCTTCTTTTAAGAGTGCAATGTTTTGAGAGAGGGGAAGTATGTTATATGTACATTATGTGTGCTATGTTATATGCACATTATATGTGCATATACTAGGAGGCTAACCCACATTACTTGTGAGCATGGGAGCATGGGAACAAGCTCTAGTGGAGCATGGGTTAGGACTAACCTTAAGGGTTAAGGTTAGGGTCAGGCATCCAAGGGTCACACATTTTAAATGGAAAGTCAAGAGTCACTTGAGAGCCCTCCTATATAATAGGGGCATGGGGCACACTCAAGGGGGCTTGGGAGGCTTAGGCTTATGAGGCCAAGGCTATGTTATTCTCTCTTGTGTAGAGGTTCATATCTACTCATCTACCATTTCACACTATAGCTACATGCTATTGGATTGGAATTATACCTCTTGATGGTATGGGACATCAAGGTAGAGGTATGATGTATTTCATTATTATTCATGTGTGCATCCCTTGGGCTCAGGGGTGGTTGGGTGGTTGAGTTTATGCCTGATTTATGCATGTTTATGCGCATAACAATTATCTAGAGAGATCTTAGTGTTTTAACACTCCCTACCTCTTCCTTCTGCTCTTTGGCACTACATTTCTCAATAGCTCATTGGCCTCATGTCACATGATGCATAGGGACTCAATGGGCAAAGAGTACCCAGGCTATGCAAGCTATCTATTCTCTTTGTGTGTACGAAAATGAGATATACATTAATAGAGAATGTAGAGAGAGAGAGAGAGAGAGAGAGAGAGAGAGAGAGAGAGAGAGAGAGAGAGAGAGAGAGAGAGAGAGACTTTGGGTAGGGAAGTGGTATACATGAATGAAATACACATTGATGCTTTGATATTATATTTTATCAGTCATGCGGCATGGATGAAACTCTCTCTCTCTCTCTCTCTCTCTCTCTCTCTCTTAGAGAACAGATTGCATGTGGTCTCATGGGTTAATCTCAGGGGATTGAAGGGAGGAGGAGGAGGAGCAGGAAAAGGGGTAAAAAGCGAGAGGAGGGGTAGGCAAGGCGGGGGGAGTAAGGATATGAGAAGGCTTGGGGGGGGAAAGAGGCACATGGGATTGGGCGAGAGAGAAGAGGGAGGAGGAGGAGCGCATAGGAGCAAGGAGAGAGAGAGAGAGAGAGAGAGAGAGAGAGAGAGAGAGAGAGAGAGAGAGAGAGAGAGAAGGGGGGGAGGCATAGGCAAATAATATTGATACTTTTAAATTATCAGCTTCTTATAGGATTAAAAAATGAGAATTTCAAAGAATTTAGGTAAACGAAAAGTAGATTCTAAATTTAATTTTATTTAGGTATTTGGAAACATCAACTTATCATAGTGGACATGATTGTAAATTAAGGAGAAATAAAAGTCAATGAAATAGCCTTGTTGTTTATACATTTTTCTCTCCTCCACAAAAAATATGGACAAGTACCATTGATAAATAATTATCCATGATATGAGTAATTCAAGAGTGTGATCAATGATAAATGGATTTATTTTAATATAGATTCATTGATGGCATTGATCTCGTGAAACCAAGTATTTTTAATACATTTCTCAATTTGATGTATGATTATTTTTTTTGAAAAGGAAAACCACCACAATCACAAACATTATGTGCCGACACACATTCACATGCATGTGCACACACACACACACACACACACACACACACACACACACACACACACACACACACACCAAGTCTTTTAATACATTTCTCAATATGATGTATGATTAATTTTCTGAAAAGGAAAACCACCACAATCACAAACACAAACATTATGTGCCAACACACATTCACAACATTATTTTTTCTAAAAAGGAAAACCACCATAATCACAAACATTATTGCCAAACACACATTCAATTATGTGCCAAACACACATTCACATGCATGTGCATATGCACACATTCACATGCATGTGCATATGCACACACACATGCACATGCAAAGAGAGAGAGAGAGAGAGAGAGAGAGAGAGAGAGAGAGAGAGAGAGAGAGAGAGAGAGAGAGAGAGAGAGAGAGAGATGAAAATGAAATGAAATGATATATTAACATCTTCAAAAGGCCAAAATGACCTATGAGACCAAAAAGGTTACAACAATTGGTGGATCTGATACAATGTCTATGTAAGAAAAGCAAAAACAACTAAACAACTAACTAAAACTGAAACAACAACTATGGGGAAAAGTAAGGTACTAGGAGCTCCTAATGGATAACATTTGGGAAGGAAACTCCAGCAACAAAGGTAAGCATCATATACATCACTATCCAAAGATGTCTCTCATCAGTCGATGGCGGATATCCTCAATGTCCTCCATGGTGAGTACTCTAACTGGACGTCTCCCATGCCGTGCTAGTATGGTCCTGAACCTCTGTTGTAGTCTCCATCGGTGTCGAGATGAACCTCTCATCTTGGGGCACCTGGACCGCCCCAAATCTATAGCCTGATCAATCAGTGTACCTCTAGTGCGGCTATACTCTGGGGCTAGCTGCAATGCCTATTGGCCTAACTGCTCAATCTCTGGTCGAAAGAAGTTTGTAATCTTCCTCTGTAGGTGTCTCTCCCTCTCTAATCCCCTCCCTCTCAAGAGACCCTCTCTATGTCTACGCAGCTCCAGCAAGTATAATCCGAGGCATCTTTGATCTTGGTATCTCATGACTCTGGAAAGTGTTCCGAAACCCTCTTTGAACAGGCAGTGAAAACGGCCTCGTACCTCATAATATACTGGATAGTGACATATGTAATGTAACTCTGTCTCTGGCTCCATCTGACACAACTGACAAATCCTGGCCTCAGCTGTACTCCTCTGAATCTACCAGTCTCAATCTCTAGCTAGTGTGAGGATGTGCGCATCTGACCAATAGCACACCGTACCCCATGAGAAAGATGAGTATCCATGTAGCTGGGTCACAAATCCATCCTCCGTGAGCTGGAGAAGATGATCTCTATAGAAAGCCATCTTCGTACCAAGCTCGTGTGTCGGTTGTATCCATGTCCTCCTAGTGTCCAGCTGAGTCAAGTCCTACCTGATAAGTTTGGTAATCTTTGCCCGTGTGAGAGAGAGGGAGGGTGCATCCAGGGAGTACTGAAATGGAGGTAGCCTATCCATACTAAAGCCATGCAGCTGGAACCAAGCTATCATCTGTGCATAACAACATGATCCGTCTCCTTGTGATGCCAACTGTCATGAAGACTCCAAGGCTAAGCGAGCATATCTGTCTCTAGGGAGAGCCCAAGTGCTATGTATAAAGGAGACTGATCGAGTGAGTGTCTCTACTACTAATGGGGGGTAGCCATCTCTGCACGGATAATATCATGTGGTACGAAGGCCTTGGCCCTAATCATCTGGGAAATCATAGAAACCAAGGGCCTCTCCATACATCTCCATCCATCAGTGCTACCAGCTCAGCTGTGGTGATCCACTGAGGGTCCCCATATCTCCACTCCATACAACATGGCTGAAGTGACCAAAGTGTCAAAGAGCCAGAGCATTGTTCGAGATTCCTGAAACTGAACCTGCGAACACATCCTCTCTAGTCTCCCCAATGCTGCATAAGCTCTGGTCACAATCTGGTCTCTGCTACTCTCCTCAAGGAAAATAGTGGGCCACTAAAACCCACACCAAGGTAAGTATATGCATCTGTATACTCCACTGTCTCTTGACCATATGTAAAGGTGGGTGCTGACCTCCTAACCCACTCTGCTGTGGTGTTAAACACCATCACCTTGGTTTTACCAAGGTTAACAGACAATCCACTATCCTGTGCAAACGTGTGCAATGCACCCAAATTCCATTGCATCCCCTCTGGAGAATCTGAGATCAACACAATATCATCAGCATACAATAACAACAGAGTCCATGTCCTTGCTAGCTGTGCTCCTCTGTCACCCTCCCACTCTACATAGTCCGAAACCTCATCCACATATATCCCAAATAAGGTGGGAGAAAGGGGGCAACCCTGTTTCACCCCAATAGTGGAGTGAACCATCTCAGATATACCCTGATTAGTACGTACCTACCCCACAACTGTCGTGTATAAAGCCATGATTCCCTAAATCAGCTCTGTGGGTGGGCACTCCCATCTTCTATAGTCTGCGCATCAATCTGCTCTCGGTACTGTGTCAAAAGCTTTGTGGAAGTCCACAAAGCAACAATAAATCCTCTTGCCATATGATCTGCCCTCCTCAATAATAGCTCTGAGTGTCAAGATATGGTCAAGAGTGGAGAAACCTCTCCTAAACCCTGCCTGCCCTGATGCACATATGCCCTCTCTCTCTGCCCATCTACTCAACTCCTGCTCTCAAGAATAGATGTTGTGTGTGTGTGTGTGTGTGTGCATGCTCATGCGCCTATATGTTTATATTTATATTTGTATACAATATATACAAACACACACATCAACACATATACTATTTTTATATACATGTATCTATATATGTATACATGTATGTATTTTTTGTATACATGTATCTATATATGTATACATGTATGTATGTATTACTTATGGATGGATGAGTGTGTATATTGTATACACGAAGAACTTGCTTAATTACACTCCATAACTCAATATACAATCATCATTTTTGTCGTAGCATTCCTTTCTCAATCCCTTAAGCAAATCAAAATTTTAATTTGTAGTTTGCTTCTCATGTGATAAACTTAATTTTGGAGAGAGAGAGAGATTAATGTTTTTTAAATATATAGTTTTCGTATTATGAAGATAGTTATAAAAATCTCCATGTCAACATGAGCATATAAGTGAGAGAAAGTGTTATGCTTTTTAACATATACATTATTCATACTATAAAGATAATTATAAAATTCTTTGTCCTTACTTTGTCAAACATAGGCATGCAAATAATTAAATTTTGGCCTATGTACAAAATCTCAATTGAAAAAGTTTTATTTTTCATGTTTTTTTTGAAATCACGTGTTTATATATACGTTGTGAGAGGTGGCCAAAACTTAAAACAAATAAGGAGTATGGAAATAAATAAATAATAAATGATGATGTGTAAAGGCTCCAAGGTGGTAGTAACAGCGTGGGAGTGAAGAGGATAAGAGGACATGTTGAAAAACCAAAATAGAAGGTGTATGGTCGAAGGAGAGAGACGGCACAAAAGTTCCAGAAGGCACCGAGGCGGCAACGGGGTAAAAGGGGGTTTTTTAGATGATTTACGAGGCAGTGAGGGACAAGAGCCAGAGGGAAGCATAGAAGAGACAAGAGAGAAGCAAGTGTGAGTAAAGAGGGAGAAGGATCTATAGTGGAGAAAGCTGCTAGATGGGAGGGATTCCAGTTCTCGAAGGTCACAAAATTGAAGCGCAATGCAATTAGTGTTAACAATCCAAAAATGGGGTTGATCTCATGATGGACATAGATTAAGCAACATAATTAAGGTGGATTAAACCACACTAAAAACTCCATGAGAGAGAGAGAGAGAGATTGCACACTCAACAATAGCTCTATTGCATATCTCAAGTGAACCATACAATGATATAGGCTTTCTAGCCTTATCCCACTTTACACATCATCATCCATGTGGCACTCCCTTTTCCACTTCTTTTGGTCAACACACACACCATTCAATATTACATGTGGCATTCCTATCTTGCCACAATATCTTGCACCTTTAGGGTGCTTTCCCACATACACACAACACCACGATTACATCTCTCAACACCCCCTCTTAATCGAGGTGTTCCACAACTCACCCATCATCCATCACCCATATCAATGTAGCATTGCACAAACGCAATCGCTACCTCTCAACACTCCCCCTCAATGATACATTGGAGTGTCCATCAACCAATCATGTGTGCGCATGTCTACCATCTTAGACATGAAGTCCATTTTGAGCCGACTTGCTCACACCGCAACCACTGAGTCCATAGAAGTTTGGGTGGGAACCAACCCATGCACATGCACCTCACACGTGCATCGCTCATGCACACATCACGCAACAACCATTTAGAGCTTCTAGGTGAGCTCGGGTAGGGTGACCCTCATACCAATGTGGGTGATTAAAATAAATTCTCGTTTTGAGCACGTAGGCTCGGGTACAGTTACCCACATCATACATTGGATGAAAAAACAATTACAAAACATTTTGGCTGAAGCCGGGCAGCGAACCCTGATAAAATATGGGTGAAATTTTACAAAGCCATTTTGACTCTCCACAATCGGGTAGGGGACCCATGTGTGTAAATTTTGAAAATTTGGTTGTGTGTGAGTGAACCCTTGAAAACACCAAGGGTTTTTAAAAAAAAAACTCACAAATTCATTTCAATTCACTTTCATTAATAGGCACCAAATTTTCTGCTATGCGCCAATGGTTGTCTATGAGCTGGATTGCCACACAGGGGTGCTAGTCTTTATGCCGCTCTACATGCCAATTTTCTGCTACGTGCCTTTTGCAAGTTTGGGACATGTGCCTCTTCTTCTAGATCGCATGGACGAGGTTTAGGATCAGAGGTGGAGACAGAGGTATTGGATGGCGTGGACGAGGCCGATTATTTGGCCTTTGAGGAACTTAACGCGTGTGCGTGTGTCTCCCATCTCAGTGTGAAGCCCCAGTCGCATGGTTCTAGGAAGCGCTCCTCGTTCAAAAATGGCCAACGTGTTCGCAAGCAGTAGAGCAGGCCCTCCAGCAGCGTCCACATGCCCATCTCTCTTCTACTGCTGCTTTCTTACTTGCCCCCCCACCCCCGCGTTTGTCTCTGGCTATGGTGATCCAGGAGCTTCCCATGCACACTGCTTGCTATTCAACTGTTCTATGCTGCTAAATGCCCGCCTCCTGTGGCCTTTTGGCACCTGGCCTTATCCCTATAATCCACCACTGCTCACAGTGTCTGACTCTTTGTTATTTGCAGCTCTTCTCTTCTTAACTTTACGCATTCCTTCTAGAGCCATTTTGCTGTAAGCTTGCCTTATTCATGCTGCCCTTCACCTCTCTCAATAGCTTCAAAACTCCATCGCATCTCCCATTGCTACTTTGCCTCTCTAAGACCTCCAAGTTGAGGTCTTCCATAACCATTGACATGACCTTCATGGCCTCCAAATCAGCATGCTTTTCCTTCAATGCATGCATCCATTCAAGGGTGCTTTTCCATTTTGGTTTCTCTCAGGAAACCAAGGTACAAACCTTTTGAAAGCTCTAATTGCTTTCCCAACATTTGCCCATACTTGATGAGCATACCAATGAGCATCTTCCCTTTCTAATGTGCTCAACCATGGACTTCTTCCAAGCCCATAACTGCTTGTCCCTTCTTAGACAAGCATTGCACCTCTTACACTCTTTGCCCAAATGCAAAGAACCATGGGATCCACAAATCCCACACATAGCAACCCTTCTCAAATATGAACATTCTTCCATGAACAAATACCAAATTAGAGGCAAAAACACCAAAATACCTTCACAAATCTCCTTGGCAGCTTCTCCTTGATGACACTGAAGACTCCATAGTTTTCACACTTGCTGAAATCTCCATTTTCAGCTTCCATGATGATGAGCAAGATTTTCATGTTGCAAAACTCCCATTTGCAACTCTCTTGGGCAGCTTCTTTGATGTTTGATGAAGACTCCATAGTCTTCATAATGTTGAAATCTTGATTTTTAGCTTCATAGGCAGCTTTGAACTCCTCTCTCAAATGCAAATAGAGAACAATAATAGAGTGTGCATAATTTTTTTTTGAAATGAACCATAATAACATGCTTAATCAAACAAACACACAACCAAGCTAATATACATAATAATCACCATAACCAAGAGGCCACCTAAGCTTTGATACTATGTTAACAATCCAAAAATGGGATTGATCATGGTGAAGGACATAGATTAAGCAACATAATTAAGGTGGATTAAACCACACTAAAAACTCCGTGAGAGAGATAGAGAGATTGCACACTCAACAATAGCTCTATTGCATATCTCAAGTGAACCATACAATGATATAGGCTTTCTAGCATTATCCCACTTTACACATCATCATCCATGAGGCACTCCCTTTTCCACTTCTTTTGGTCAACACTCACACACCATTCAATATTACATGTGGCATTCCTATCTTGCCACAATATCTTGCACCTTTAGGGTGCTTTTCCACATACACACAACACCGCGATTACATCTCTTAACAATTAGGGTGGGAAAGCACCTTTAGGGTGCTTTCCCACATACACACAACACCGCGATTACATCTCTCAACAATTAGGGTGGGTATGTGCTTTCCCACATACACACAACACCGCGATTACATCTCTCAACAATTAGGGTGGAATTGGGGAAATTAGAGTAGAGGAGGTGTCTTGGTCTAGAGAATCAAGCAGGAGATGTGTCCCTGATTATATCTGAAAGGTGACTCTATTATATAGAGATGTGGTTTAGCCCGTTGGAGCTTACCTATGAAAACCTAAGTTTTTAGTGTGTTTTGCTGATAAATTAGAACCCATTGTCTCAGGGGTCTTGAGATAGTCTCTTTTTGTTTTATGCATAGAACAATGAGTTTGAAGCTTGTATTGTGTCATGGTCTATTTGTGTTTTGGAGCTTGGTTTGAGTTGTTCTACTTATTTTTGTTGATATAGAGCACTTATGAAGAAGTGTCTGACAATCTAGGTGGTCTGAGCTGCCTTTAATTGAAAAAGTCCTCTTCTGTTGAGAGAATGCTATTAGAAAGGGTCAGAAGGATGCCAACTACAAGCAGCTATCTGTCTAGGGAGTCAGCATATTGAGAAAAAGAGACATTTAGATCATTTTAGATATAAGGGAAGCTATTCTGACTCGAGTTTGATAGTTTGTAGTTTGACAGAAGTTAGTTTGGGTCGTGGGAAAACTGGTCATTTTGGAGTAGCTAATGATTTGATAGTGATCAGCTGGATGTCCAAAGGGTCATGATTTGGTTTGGTTTCAGTGATTAGAGGGTTTAGAGGTCTTAGAGGACTTAGAGCTGAGAGAGTCTGCTCCAGTTGAATCAACCATCAGCAATCAGCAAATCACATGTCAGATCAATCAATAGTAGTCGGTTGACAACAAAGTGTCATTGAAGCCATATCTTCATAAAACTAGGGCAGCCTAAGGGCTAGGAGGATACGACGGACATAAAAGAGAGAGTTTTTGATCCCGATAGGGATTCTTAGTCGGTTGGATCTGCCTCCAGGAGCAGAATTGGTAATAGTAAAGACCAGTTGGATCAATGTCAGTTGGAGGTCATCAGAACCTAGCATGGTGCTGGGGAGGATAGATTGATGCTAGCGGACCATGGAGGACAATAATATAACGAGGAGGACAAATAATGGAGTTGGATTCTACATCAGGTATCTGAACTAGTTTACACACATCTAGGGCAGAATAGTGTCAACAGGGTGTCAGTAGAAGGGAGCCGACAGGATCTGAGAAGTTTAGGATAAAGTGTGTATGATCGGGTCTTGTTTGGGGTTCTCAAACACAACACAACTAACTACTTCTGACACAGCAAAGACACCCCCATTAGGTAACACTAACCTCAATTCCCACATCAGGTTAAACACAAACAGAGCATAGAGAACACGGATTGAGCAGAGATTTGCTAAACAAGATAGAGAATAACAGAACAGAACTGAAATACCATGTTTGATTGATCAAAATGAATCGTACATTGCTTTCTTCTATAAAAGACGACTACAAAGCCCCTATAAATAGGCAACTTCAGACAGTTTAGACGGATGTAACTAGAATGTCACAAGACACTAACAGATGATATCCGACTAACCAGATCATAACAAACTCCGACTGATCAACAATCCGACTGAGTAGAATTCCGACTGAGCAAAGATACATATATCCGACTAAGCAACTATTAGGTATTCTATCTGTAGTTCAACACATGGCACAGCCCGGTGGTTGATTTCAAGGAAATCGGACTTGAATTCACAATCCCTTGATCAGAAAATACTGGCCACATGACAAAATTTGATGCTGCTTCGTCAAATGTCAGGTACGACATCACTTTGCTGCTCAGCCTGCATCCCTTCAACAACTGGAACCTCCTTCAAAACTTCAGTCTTCTCTGCTGATTTATCTTCCACTGAAGTCTCCACTGGCTGCTCACTCTGACTTGCTGTTTGCACACTCAAATTTATAATAGGTACTTCCACCTGAACTTCTGGTTCCTGAAACACTTCCTCCACAGTCCTATCACTCTGAATCTTCACACTCTGCATCTTTTTCAGTTCCTGTACCTGCTGAATCCAGTACTCACTTTCTTTCTTCAACTGTCCAACCTCTTCTACCAATCTTGCCTCATGCTGAGTTACAAACCCTGTTTTCATAACATCATAGGGATAATTTATCATTGTAGACATCCTCTCCTTGATCATTCCCCAAGAATCCTGCATAGTGCTATGCATTTGTTGCTTCAGAATCTGTACATCCCCTTGTGCCATCAGCACTCCATTTACATCCAACTCTTCATTCATCAACATCTGTTTTTCCAGCACCTGTAAAGGCTGAAGTCTCAATGTCATCATTTCATTATCAACCTTCATTTCTGCATTATCTTTAGCCAATTTGTCCAACTCGGATGTAACCCTATCATCCATTTTTGCTGTCCATTCCTTGAAGATTCCTAAAGACATCTTAACCTTAGCTATCTCCAATGCATGTTGTTCCAATAACTGAGCCTTTTTAGCAATATGCGTCACCTTTGTCTGCTTCAATTCCTCCTCAAGCTGCTTCATCTGTGCACTTTTAGCCTGGTAATCCTCTGAAGTTACTATCTCATTCACAAGATGCTGCTGCTCAATCTTCTCCTGCTGACTCTCAATGAAATACTGAAGTGCCTTCAGATACTGCTGAGCATTACTCACATCCTGCACAACAAACCCTGGTTGATTCACCACCTGTTCTCCAAATTCAAGTTTTGCAACTAACTTGCTTCCCCCCAATTCAAGTTTCCTCTTCTTGGACAGTGTAAAACTCTTCCCCAGCATCGTGGGTGTCTGTGAACCTGATGCATCAATCAAAGTCTGCACTTCTACACCCTCAACATACGGTTTTTCTGAGCTCCATATACCACCTTGAAGGCCTCTGTCGAACTGTACCCAACTGTAAGCATGCCCTGATACAACTGCTTCTTGTCAGGCTCCAACTCATCACATTCCGACCCCTGCGCTACAACCTTCTCAGACTGCTGCTCTTTCTCTACTTTGCTGTATTTTTCTTTATCTGGCAACATAATCTCTCCCACTTCCACTTTCTGTGCATACTGAAACATTGCAGCTAAATAAGCACTCAACCTGCTATTTGATTGTGTCTTTCTCTTGTCCGACCCAAATATTTCTCCATGAATCCTGTCAAATAACCAATGTGCCCAGCTAACCTCCTCTCCTTTCTCTGCCCAAGACAATGGTGCATAATTTTCCTTCGACATGTAATCAAATTTTATAATAGAGCACATTCTTTCAAGATACCATCTGAGCTGTTCCCTCCTAGCATAGTTGACATTCCTTAACATATAATACTGTCTACCCCCTTCTCTGGGACCAAACTCCTTCTTCAAGGCTTCATCAAGACATTTTGGGATCACAGCATCCGAAACATAGGGTAGTTTAAATACTTCTGCAACCATTTCCACAGTAAGACTCACCTTTGAAGAAATTCCGCCTTTTGTTTTTCTGAGTATCTCCACCTGGCTTTTAGCATAGAAGTTATTCCTCCAGTCATCCCATGGCAAGCCTGCAAACTCCTGCAAACCGACTTGCCTCAACCATGTTGTATTCCCTGGTGCTGTCCCGTCTAGCTCTACTTTGAAATCGGTGTAGGGATCCATCAGCGACTGTGTAAGTTTGCCAGTAGACAACGGTGTAGGAACCTCGTCTTCTTCCTCAGCCGCACGCTCCTCTTCCTCAGAGCTGCTAACATCAACTCTCATCGTTGCTCCCTTCCTACGAAGCCTCTTCTTCAGAGCATCCTGCTGCTCGTCCTCCGCTGGTGGTTGCATGCCTGCAGAGCTCTTAGCTTTCGGCATAGTGAAAGGCGAGTGCAAGGAAAACGCAGAGAAAATGCGCGAGTGGTCTTGCATGGACGCTTGACAGAAAGGACCTCGCACACTCTTGTACGCGCAAAAAGTGCGATCAAAATCTGGCTGCCTCGAAATGATACTCTCCTTAAGTGTCCACTCACCGCTCAAATCAAGGTACCATTCAAAATTTTTAAAATTTTCAAAAACTCCGACTCTCTGAGATCCGACCCAGCAAAATCCGACTGAGTCCAACTCCGATTCAGACCCATATCCCTGTATTGTCGGACTTTCTTCTGGCTCCATTTTCACCTGTTCCACCTGTACCAATGCTGAACTTGCCCAATCCAAATGTGGTGGTTTTCCTTGAAACTTTTTCAACCTGAACCCATTAATTGGTTTCTCAACCCTAGTTCCAAAAACATCAGCCACAATAAAGGTTCCTTGTCCCAGATCTTCAACAATTTGATAAGGCCCTTTGTATCTTAGTGTTAGCTTACCAGGATGAGGTCCCAACCTGGAATTGTACACCATCACCCAATCACCAACCTGAAACACCTTAAATTTGACATTCATACTCACCCAAGCCTGTCTTCTTCTTTGAACCACCTCAGTGATGTAAGAACTGACTAATCTGTCCTCTTCCAACTGCATCAAATACCTGCTCCTGTACTTCACTGACAAACTTGGAGACATTTTCTCAGCAGTTACTCTTAAACTTGGTACCACAAATTCCATAGGCACAACTGCTTCTAATCCATATACCAACCTAAATGGTGTCATCCCTGTTGTAACTTTAAAAGCTGTTCTATGAGACCACAAAGCAGAGTTCAGCTTCAAGTCCCAATCTTTCTGGTTGTCCTGCACAATCTTCTTTAGGATCCTTACCAATGTCTTGTTGGTACTCTCAGCTTGTCCATTCGCCTGGGGATGATCATATGAGTTCTTGTCAGTTCAGAAATTACATCATTCAGAAAGTGAGTTCCCCTATCACTTACCAGTTCTACGGGACACCCAAACCTGGTCATGATATTGTGATACAAGAACTTTGCAACACTTGCAGCCTTGTTATCCTTCAGAGCTACAGCCTCAGCCCATTTTGTACAATAATCAGTAGCAACAAGGATATACCTGTTACCTCTTTGAGTTGTTGGTTTGACAGGTCCCACAAAATCAATTCCCCACTTCTGAAATGGTTCCAAAGGCAAAATAGGATGATCTGATATCCTATCTGAATTATCTGGCTGTCCAAGCTTTTGACAAATCACACATCTCTTGGCATATTCATGGGCATCTTTCAAAACTGTAGGCCACCACAAACCAGCCTGCAATATTTTCTTTCCTGTAATATCCCCTGAGAAATGTCCTCCTGCTGTTCCTGAATGTGCTTCCTGAATTACTGCCTTCTGCTCATACTCAGGTACACATCTTCTTATCACTTGGTCAATTCCCTTTTTGTACAATGCTCCAGCAATCACTAAGAATGGTCTACTCTTCAAAGCAAACTTCCTTCTCTGATCTGGAGTAAATTTTACTGGCATAAATCCCTCAGTTAAAAATGTCAAAAACTGATCATACCAGGAATCCGACTCAGCAGCCTGAACTTCAAACAATGGGGCATCTGGTAGATCATCATCCACCCCACTTGGTGCTTCTCCAGTTTCCAACCTGCTAAAGTAATCAGCAATAGCATGCTCTTTTCCTGGAGTATGGACAATCACAAAGTCAAATTCCTGTAACAAAAGCATCCACCTGGCTAATCTTCCTGTCAACAGTGGCTTCTTAATCAGATACAGCAGGGCTTGGTGATCCACATGAAATATTACCCTGTTCCCCAACAAATAATGCCTGAACTTATTCAAGGAATATACCATACCCAAAGCTTCTCTTTCAGTCACAGCATAATTCCTTTCTGCAGATGATAATATCCGACTGGCATAAAATACTGGCCTGTACCATCCTTTCACCCTCTCCTGCATCAGAATTGCCCCTAATGCTACATCTGAGGCATCAACAAAAATATGGAAAGGTAGAGTCCAATCTGGTGACTGCAAAACTGGTGCAACAGCTACCATCTTCTTCAACAATTGAAATGCCTTCTCTTGAGGCTCAGCCCACACAAAAGCCACATCCTTCTTAGTTAAATGTGTCAATGGTGCACAAATATTGGCTAAATATCTGAGGTACCTGGCATGCCATTTGATCTGACCCACAAACCTCATTACTTCCTTCACACTGGTAGGAGACTTTGCTGTTTGAATAGCCTCAACCTTCTTCACATCAATTGCCATGCCTTCCTGTGAGATCACATGGCCCAACAAAATCCCACTCTTCACAGCAATCACACTCTTGTAAGGGTTCAAGGCCAGTCTGAACTGCCTACACCTCTCCAAACACAACTTCAGATGCATCAGATGTAAGTCCTTCTTACCAAAAACAGAGAAATCATCAACAAATACTCTCATGAAGTCTTGTGTGGCTCAAAAACCTTATGTGCCACATAATTGAATGATGGTGGTCCATTTTTCAAACCAAAACTCATGACAGTAAAATCATATGCACCAAACTCAGTGATGAAAGCAATTTTATGCTGATCCTCCTCAGCAACACTAATCTGATTGTAACCTGAAAAGCCATCCAGAAAGCTATACATTTCATGACCTGCTACAGCATCTAACACTGCATCACAAAATGGCATTGGAAAAGGATCTGTTATGGTTGCTGCATTGAGTTTCCTGTAATCAACACATACTCTCAGCTTCCCATTTTTCTTAGGCACCACAATTATTGGAGATAACCATGTCACCTGGCTCACAGGTTTAATGAACCCTACTGCCAACAACTTATCTATTTCTTCCTTCACCTGCAATGCAAAATTCGGATTCATCCTATACCTTTGCTGCACCACTGGAACTGCATCTGTTCTTAAATTAATCCGATGCTGATGTAATGCAGGATCTATCCCCTTCACCTGAGAATACTCCCAAGCAAAGACATCTATATAGTCCTGTAACAACTGCAAAAGATCCTCCAAAAATTGTCCTTCCACCTGCACACTTACTTTCACCATCCTTGGTTTTGCATCTGTACCCAAATTCAGTTCCTTAAGATCATCTTCTTTAACCCGACTGGACGTGCCATACTTCTTGTCATAAATCCTTACAGCCATCTCTCCTGCCTCCTTTTGCTCTTGTTCCATCTGTTCCTTGGTAGCAATCTCTGTTTTCTGTTCCAGCAACTGTCTGAACACTGTCCCTTCAATCTCTTGACCTGGCAAGAACTCAGACTCTTCCTGATTCTGATATTCCACAAGCTGCAATATTCTTTCTACATCAACATCAAATAGTGGCACCACTGTTGGATTAGCCATTAAAAACTGTTCCTCCTCATCATCTTCTATTTCTTCAGCAAGATTAATTGTCTGTGCAAACAATGGCTTTTCTTTAAGAGACATATTTCTCTTACCCTGCATGGTTACAGTAATCTTCTTTTTCCCCTTGGTCAGAACCACCACATTCAATCCCCAATCCTGTTTAACTTTAGCCATTCTAAACCAAGGCCTACCCAGTAACATTTCATAAGGTGATAGTGATTCTGACATTCTGATTACCACAAAATTTACCAAGAATCCCATACCTGCAACTTCAATTTCCTGCTGCTTCAGAATTCCCAATGGTTGCACCCTGGTTTGATATGCCATTTTCACCTGAAATGGTGCTGGGGCTAAACTTGCTGCACCCATTTCTTTGTATACAATTTCAGGGAGAATGTTAACCCCTGATCCTCCATCCAAAAGAACTTCATCAAACACCCTGCCCTGGTACTCAACCTTAATGACAGGAACCACAAAGTCAACATCTGCTGGATCAATGCTATTAACGGCTGGAACCAAAGTCGGATTATCTCCTGACTGCTGATCCTGAAGTCTTTTAAGCAATCTTTCCTTAAATGCTGGAACCAAAGCTAACAACTGATCTAATGACAATTGCAAGGGAGAATTTATGAGTACCTCAAACCAATCTTTGTCCCTTTCATCCTTCATCTTCACATTGCTTTCTGACTGATGCAGAACTAACTCTTCTTCATCCTCCAACTCCGATTCTTCTTGCTTGTCCTGATTCTTCAAAATTCTTCTTTGTACCTGGTCCCTGATGCCTTTTTGTTCCTTCCAATCAATTGGTCCTTTCTGTTTAGACCTGGTAACAGCCAATACCTCAATATCCTCAATCTGCAAACATTGGTTATAGTCACAAGCCCAATCCTCAGTATGCTCTTTGCTTTGCTGCTCCTGTATTTTTGGACCTTGCTTTACCTGTACCTGTTCATCTGCTAATTGAATCATGATTACATTTGCTTGAGCTGCTGGTTGATTCTGTTGTTGCTGCTGCCCCTGCTAGTTATTCTGATTGTACCTAATCACTGGGACACCTCTTTCTTCTCTATGTTTCACCCATAAGGCACATCCTGGCCCTATCCAATGATCTGGTGCTGAACAATAAACACAAGGCATGACTCTTGCCTGTCTTCCTTCATTGTTTTCCTGTTCCCTCCATGGTGGTCTATCAGATCTTGCTCTCTGAAATCCTCCTCTGCCCCTAGTTGGAGCAGCCTGGTTTGCTGCAACCTCATCCCTACCTCTACCTGCATAAGGTGTAGTCTGACCCCTGTTCTTGGGATTATACCAACATAAAGCTGTCTTATGCCCATCCTTGTCACAAATTTCACAGAACTTCTTTTCTTTTGGTGCTGCAACAGAATAACCTATCTTTCTCAATTTACTTACCAAATCCTCCACTTTGGATTGCTTTGCTTTGGTCTTGTGCTTTTTCTTTGTCTTCACCTCTTCTTCCTCACTGTCGGATCCTGCTTCTGAATCCTCCTCCTCAGAATCTGATGCTGACTCTGGCTGGTCATCTGAATCCGAATCATTCTTTCTGGTGTGTTTGCCCTTGCCGCTTCCAAGTCTTTTCTCTACCCTAACTGCTGCAATTACCAAATCATTAATTCCACCTGCAATATCAATGCTAGCCACGGCATTTTTCAGCCCACTTCTCAATCCTTTCAGAAAATAACCTGCCAGCATCTCATTGGTGGGTCTCTCATTTCCCTGTAACCTTTCAACCAGAATTCTGAATTTCTGAGCATAGTCCTCTACAAGCATCTTCTTCTGTCTGATGTCTCGGAGTTTTCTTAAAATGTCTGTTGGAGTCTTTTCCCTCCTGAATCTCTGTAAAAAGGCTGTTCTAAGATCATCATATGTGGGGAAGTGTGGTATCCCATATTGGCTAAACCAACTCATGGCCTTCCCTTCTAGAGTTGCTGCAAATTGCTGCAATTTAACTGCATCATTGTACAACACAGTATACCCATTTGCTTCCCATTTTGTCTCAAACTGAGCTACATGACAATCAGCATCCTCCTTAGATCCTCCGCTGAATTTAGCTGCTTTCACCCTAGGGTTGGGTAGTTGTTGAGCCATCGGATTTGGCTGAGGTGGTTTCCTAGGTCTTTGCCTGGTAGCCCCCCTTAATGGGTTGAACTGAAGACTCCTTCTAACTCCTGCAGACCTTCCTGTCAGGATTAGGGCGCCTAGAAGTCCCCCCACTAGCCTCTTCTCTGGTGCAACTGAACTTTCCCCCCCTTGGCCTACAACAATTTCTTCAGGGATTTGGTGTTCCTGATCATCTTCACCCTCGTCATCATAATGAAACGGGTCAGTGTTACCAATTTGGGCCTGAGCCCTGGTATAGTAAACCCTTCCTACTCTTCTGTCCCCCTCTGACATTCATTTCCCTTCTCGTAACAGAACGGGACCAGCGGGATCGCCAATGTGTTTGGGGTTCTCAAACACAACACAACTAACTACTTCTGACACAGCAAAGACACCCCCATTAGGTAACACTAACCTCAATTCCCACATCAGGCTAAACACAAACAGAGCATAGAGAACACGGATTGAGCAGAGATTTGCTAAACAAGATAGAGAATAACAGAACAGAACTGAAATACCATGTTTGATTGATCAAAATGAATCGTACATTGCTTTCTTTTATAAAAGACGACTACAAAGCCCCTATAAATAGGCAACTTCAGACAGTTTAGACGGATGTAACTAGAATGTCACAAGACACTAACAGATGATATCCGACTAACCAGATCATAACAAACTCCGACTGATCAACAATCCGACTGAGTAGAATTCCGACTGAGCAAAGATACATATATCCGACTAAGCAACTATTAGGTATTCTATCTGTAGTTCAACAGGTCTCATTGGAGGACACTCTAGAAGACAAGAAGACGTGTTTCTGTCTGGAATCTACTGTGGTCATTTCTAATATATGGTCAAGTTTTAAGCATTTCTGTGTCGGTCATATGAGACAATTTTTTGTCAGATTTACTGCTGTCAGCATGGGATCAGAAGGGAGTTAGCCAAGAGTTGAGTAAGGCTTTGGGATAGTGACTATAAGGTTTGCTGAAGTGGGAGGCTCATAGAGGATCCATAAAGACTCATTTTGGACCAGAAACATAATGGAGGATTTCGAAAATTTCGGAGACGGTTTTCTACCATTTCTACATCAGTTGAAGTGAATTCTGGTCAGTAGAAGGATGATATTGAGTGCTAGCAAGTTTTTGAGGTGTTCTGATGTTGATAGACAGTTTTGGGTTTGGGGTTATTAGTTGATGTCTGATTCGAGAACAATCATTATCTAATTTGTTTGGGTCAGTTGGAAGGGATATAGGTCAGCTATTTGTCGTCAGGTGAGGTTTTTGGGTAAAAGATCTGATGTCTTGGAGATTAGGTCTGACGGTGGAGGACAGTTGGAGGTAGTAGCTAGGTTGGATAGAAAGGTGTAGAGGTGCCCATTTGTGTGAGCCAAAGGTCAAGGGATAGAGTCTGAGGTGATTAGTGCCATTTGAGCTAGGATCGTAGTGTCCCCAAGTTCTGATCCTCCTACATATTCTTCTTGTTTGTCTGTTGGTGGTGTTATAGAGGCCATCACCCAGCACAACATTGTTGCATACATGCACATATCACATCTACATACATATCCCGTACACACACACACACACATAAATATATACATATGCATATACTATTTATTTATATTGTTTATTATTTATACATATACATATACATATACATGTACATATACATATACATATAGATATAGATATAGATATAGATATAGATATACATATACTGTCACGTAGGCTGAGCTCAATGTTGTGCTTGACTCAATCTATAGGTGCTTTAAAGCACTACACATATGCTTGATTCTTTTTGCATGGTGCTTTTACTCACTACACATGTGCTCATGAGAAAGAAGTTGAATATTTTAAAAGCTCAATGATGATCTTGACTCAATCTGGATGGTGCGTTGAAGCACTGTAGAAATGCTTGATTCAATGTGCATGGTGCTTTGAAGCATAACATAGGAGCTGAATGTTGTGCTTGACTCAATCTATAGGGTGCTTTGCAGCATTGCATATATGGTTGATTCATTCTGAATGGTGCTTTGAAGCACTACAAATATGCTTTGAAGAACTACATATATGCTTCATTCATTTTGAATGGTGCTTTGAAGCACTGCACATGTGCTTGATTCATTCTGAATGGTGCTTTGCAGCTTTGCATGTGTGGTTTGATTCATTCTGAATGTGCATGCATATTTCATGCTTTTTTTATTATGATGCATTTCATAAAAGTAATAAATTTGCTACTTCTTATGTATGCAGACAGATTTGTTTTTGAGATTCAAAGTTGCAAACCCATAGTTGGTTATTGGTCAGCTCTTTGTGCGCAAGCTAAAAGACAAAAACACTTGCTGTTGCATCAAGCATATGTAGATGATATATCTCAAGGAGGCAGCCAATCACATTTGGACATCCTCGTATGGACACCATGGACCATCGTGTGGATGCAATTGCAGAATTTGCTTTAAAGTTGACATGGTTGGGAAGTGTGCTGCCCAATGAGCACGTGTTTATTGGGGTCACACAGATTTGGGAATCTTCTGTGTGTCCCAAACCCTCTGATTCTGCATTTCACAAGATAGGATGCCTAATGGGTGAGTGCAAATTGTGTGGACCATAAAGGAAGCTAGATATTTGTTGAACTGAGCAAGAAAGTTCCATGAAAGTATGCAATGTAAAAATCTTTGAGGACATTATTGTGGGTGCTAACGACGACCGATGAGGGTAAAGCAAAAATAAGAAAGGTCCTCTCTCAAAAGGAAATGCTTGTTGTTGTTGCTGATGTATGGAAGATGTTCAAAGTTCACACCAATTCATTTCACATAATTTTGTGTACAGGTGGCAAGCCGAGCAATTTTGATAGTGCATAAAGAACTTTCCGCAAGATGTAATTGTGTCAGTTGTGGATTTTGCAGAGAATTACTCGTTTAAGGAGAAAAATGAGATACAATCCATGCATTGGCACACCGATCAAGTCACGTTGTTTGTACACATAACCTATCGTCTCGCAAGGCTAAAGATGACACAGTGATTAAAGAGGTGCACTTTTATGTCTCAGATGATAAAGCTTATGATACACTCTTTGTGCAACATTGCTTCTTGATGCATTCACAGTGGTTACAGAAAGAAGGCTTGGAATTCAAGAAGCATTGGGTATGGTCTGTGGGTATGGTCTGATGGAGGTCTGATGGCTAAAAGTCCATTTTATTTTGTGAGCAGGCACTATGCCATTACCAATATGGAGATGACATGGAACTTTTTTTAGTTTCGCCATAGTAAAGGTGCGCATAATGGAGCAGGTGCGGTAGTCAAAAGGGCACTTACTCAGCAACTCAAGACAGATGGTGTGTATTTGAAGTGTGCGCAGCTAATGTGATGGCATTCTTGAAAGAAACCATGAGCATTGCAGCAAGTGCTAGCTATATTAAGGAGATTCTTGCGACAAGAATTTTTTGGAATGTACAGATTGGTGATGTGGATAGGTCAAATCCATGGCATTGTGCAGCAATTACCAGCTCTCGCTCACTCCATAGCATTTGTGGATATAGCAAGGTTGACTTAACCCAGCTCAAAACTAGGAAGTTATCTTGCTATTGTGATGCTTGCATGCGCAATGCAACTAGCATGTGTGTGAACAAGGCCTATGTAAAGAAATGGAGTCACATAACAGCCATTCCTAAAGAACGTGATCATGTTGAAGATGCTGCTAAAGATGAACCTATGTTTGAGGGACCAAATGAATTTATTGGAACTTACTTACAAGTAGGGGACAATTTTGTCATACCTGCATAAAAGGATAATGAAGAGGGTGTGGACTTTTACATGCTGAGGTGTTGTTGTGAGATGCAAGAAGCTACACACAAAATTAGAGATGCATGGGAAAATGAGTGTTCTCGAGGCTTCCACTATGTTATTAGACATTATTACAAGGCTACAGATGCACAACACTATACTTTGTTGGATCAAGAGCCTGAAGCTAACATCCAATCCCATCTTGTTAGGTGCGCCAAGTTTGAACTACCTCTAAAAGATGAGACAAGTAATATATGCTTCTTGTCATCGAGCGTGCATGAGGCTATATATTGTTCACTACCTTATGTAGATGAAAACACTATGCAGCTTTGAAGTTCCATGAACTGCCATTAAAATTAATGCAGCTTTAAAGCACCTTTGTGTTTGATAAGTTTTTTGTGTGTGTGTGTAAAATTTTCTCTCTCTCTCTCTCTCTCTCTCTCTCTCTCTCTCTCTCTCTCTCTCTCTCTCTCTCTCTCTCTCTCTCTCTCTCTCTCTCTCTCTCTCTCTCTCTCCCTTGCACACAACCAAGCTCTCCATTGCAGGCACCTTTCTCTTGGATCGGAGCATCCCGGAGTAGCGACGCTTGTAGAGGCTTGCAGCGCAACACAAATCGATAGTCGACGACAGTCTCGCAGGCGACCGTAAGGGGGGTGACTATTCTCTCTCCACTGCTCATTTTATTAGTGTTTTTGTAATTTTTGAGTTCTCGCATTTTTATTTGTGCAAGAATTAAAATATGTCTGCTAGGCATAGTGTGTCCCCACTACCTTCTACTTCCCTAGGGTTTTTAGGTCTCTTGTCCTCGATCGTCGCTCGCGGGTTTGACCCCAATCGAATTGTCAGGCCGTATATGCTCGACGGTCCAGAGTGCGCTCGTTGATCATGCGTGATCCGCTAGTGCCCTCCTCGTCTGTTGACCCTGCCTTAGGACCCAGCGAGCCCGCAACGGGCCACAGTAGTAGCAGATGACCCCTTTCTGGCCGATGAGCCAGATGACATGAACATCGACGTTGCTGAGGGGACCGAGAAGGACCTCTTGGAATATGACGACGACGATTATGACCTGTTGGACCCTGCCGACGTCCTGATAGAGAACGGAGCTCTCTAGTGGACTTTTTAAATATCTTAATGCAAAACTGAACAATATGAATAAAGTCCAGGAGGCTGACTTAGTCACTCATGATGCTATAGAGCATCTCCACACGGTTAGACGCACTGACAGCCGCCTCGGCTAGTACTCTGACTCCTCGTGGTAGACGAACTCCTACGGCACGGGTGAGCGTAGCCTCACCAGTGGTTTGCAGGAGTACATGCCGATGCGCCTGCGGGGCCGTCCATAGAGACAGTTTCGTCGTTATTGAAAGACTTGAAGCCGCCTGGTATGGTGGCGAGGAGAAGGAGAGAAACAAGGACTCGGTCAACATGTTTCCAGCAAAGTGGTTAGACTTGCATGCACTGCGACACCAACCTAGCCGGGTGCAGCCCCCATAGAGGCTAGCCTCTCATTAACCAGCAAAGCATACAAGTGGTGGATGAGTTTGACAACTCGTCCCGCCACTTAGATGGAGTTTGAAACGATGTTTCGAAAAGAGTTTTTGCCTGTTAATGAGGCGGAGAGAAGCTGGGAGTTATGGGATAAGTGCTCGATGGAGAACAAATCCCTGACTTAGTACATCTCAGACTATAGGGAGATAGTACTCAAGCTAAACGGGATCGATGTATTCCAGACATTGCGAGGCTTTAAAAGAGGCCTCAAAGGTGATTACCTTGAGTACGTAGAGCCCTTACAGCCTAAAGACCGATATTTGATGACATCAAGCGCCATAGTGCGCGTGGTGTTTCGAGTAGGGCCAAGGGTAGTGAGAAGAGGAGGTCAGGCCTTAAAAGAAAAGGGTTTCGTAGTAGTGATAAGCAGGGGGATAGGATGGACCAGGGAGGACAGGGTGGTCATTGGTCTAAAAAACTGCGACTATCCAGGAAGAAAAGTGACAGCGAAGTCCAAAAGAAAGAGCAGTATATTAAAGCGCGAAAGGAAAATCGCCGCTTTAATTACAACGATGTAGGGCACACGAAGGTTGAGTGTCCAAAGCTTAAAGCCAGCACGAGCGGCAACGAGTCCAAAAGAGAGCGTAAATCCTCTAGGCAGTTGCATACAGTGCAGAGACTCCCTCTCAGGTCCGCATAGTTCAGAGAGGTGACACTGTGTCATTGTGATGAGCATCATGCTTGTTCGGTGACACCAGCGATGTGGCAGCCTACTGTAGGTCCGCATGACATGGTGCACATGTATGGCACCATAGGTGGCCGTAGAGTCACAGTTTTTATCGATGATGGAGCTAGCCACAACTTCTTGAACTACTCGTTGGTCAAGAAGTTGGGGTTGACTGAGACCCAGAGCGATCATGAGTATACTGTTGGCCTAGCCAATGGGTATGACAAAACGGTATGGAATATCGTAGTATTGGGGGTCCCATTATCTATGCAGGCCTATGAGGCTCCGCTTGACTTTCAAGTCATGCACTTTGCTAGAGCAGACGTAGGGAGTGGCTGTATGGCTTGGGCCCTAGTCTAGCTTGAAGTTACCTACATAATACGCTACGTTTTGAGCATGGAGGTAGAGTCATTACCCTGCAGGGAGACCGTACTGTCCCCGCCACACCACTTATTTCCTCCATGGAGCTGTGCACAGCGGTCCGCAGAGGCCAGATAGCTGAGGTATATGCTTGTTACCCTCTTTTAAATTCTGTTTCCGTAGATGAAACTATAGATGATGTTTGTGTAGACAAACAAGGAAAACAAAATAGCCTTGGACGAGACCCACTGTTTGAAAACCCTATTTGGCATGCATGCAATTCAAACAAGAAAAAATCCAAGGCGAAAGAGACATTAAAGAAAAAGTACATAGATACTTTCATGAATTTATTAGAGGAATTTCAGGATGTTTTTCTTGATGATTTGCCAGATGGCTTACCACCATCTAGAGAAGTAGACCATGGCATCGAAGTTATGCCAGGATCAAAACCTAAAGCAAACTTGCTTATAGATTAAGCCACTCTGAGGCACAGGAGGTGGAAAAACAATTGACGGAATATTTGAACAAAGGCTTTATTCGGCCTAGTTCAAGTCCGTGGGCATCGCCTATTCTTCTGGTAAAGAAGAAAGATGGATCTATGCGGATGTGCATAGACTATAGGGCTCTTAATCAGATAACGATTAAGAACAAGTATCCAATGCCACGCATGGATGAATTGTTTGATCAACTCTATGAATCGAGATACTTTACAAAAGTAGACCTGAGATCAGGGTATCATCAGGTTAGAATTAAAGCACAAGATGTTGCAAAGACAGCATTTAGGACCTGTTTCGGGCATTTTGAGTTTTTGGTTATGCCATTTGGGCTAACCAATGCTCCAGCGACGTTTATGACGCTGATGGACAGCATTTTACCTCCATATCTGGGAAAATGTTTTTCTAGATGATATTCTTGTGTGTACAGCAGTAAGACACAGAAAGAACACATAGAGCATTTGCGTCTAGTGTTCGAGTTGTTGCGAGAGCACAAACTATTTGCAAAGAAGAGAAAAATTGAATTTTTTGAAACAGAAATTCACTACCTTGGCCATATTATATCCGCCGATGGTACGCGGATGGAGCCAGAAAAAGTAGAGGCTATTCTTAAATGGCCAGCGCCGAAGAATCTCAAGGAACTGCAAAATTTTCTTGGCATGTCGGGGTTCTATCGATAGTATGTGAATAAAAGACTACGCAAAGATCATAGTCCCATTGATTGTCCAGTTAAGGTCAAAAACTAAAAACATTAGTTGGGGAAGGGAAGCCCAACAGAAGAGCTTTGATAAGCTCAAGGTGGCCGTAGAGTAGCTGCACCTGTTTTAACTATTGTCGATCCAAATGAGCCGTTTGTCTTGGAAACAGACGCTAGTGATGAGGCCATTGGGGCCGTACTTATGCAAAGGGGACGCCCAATTGCATTTGAGAGTAAAAAGTTAGATCATGCGCAGCGTAACTACTCGGCCTACCAGCGAGAGTTACTAGCGATAGTTCATGCACTGAAAAACTGGAGACACTATTTATATGGTGCTCCTTTTGAGGTCCGGACGGCGGACCATGAAAGTCTGAAATGGCTTTCAAGTCAAAGTGAATTGAAGGGTAGAAAAGCTCAGTGGGAGCGGAGATTCTACAGGAGTTTGACCTTCAGATACGTTACCAGAAAGGTAAGTATAATGTGGTGGCAGATGCACTTAGTCGCATGCCACATATTAATGAACTTAGTTTCACAGTCTTCAAGAATGATTTCTTGGAGTCAATACGTGGTTTATGTGAGCACGATCCATCTTTTAGAGAGGTCTGGCACGCTGTACGCGTACGCACTTCTTCACAGACGCGACCACCTCTCTCGTTGGCACCCCACGGATTGCTAGTCCTCTGGAGAGACTGGCCGAAGGTGCAACGGGAAGGGAAAGAGTGAGTCCGGAGAGACTAGCCGTGTCTTCTGGGTATAGTTTGGAGCCGAAGAGCTCTGACATAGGCCCTTCATCACCTTTGACTGCCACGGCTTCAAAGGGGGGTGATAAACTTCGTCCGGGGGAGAAATATGCTAATTACTCCATTGACGACGGGTACTTACTCTATAAGGGTAGAGTATGTGTACCAACTATTGGTGACTTTCGGGCCCAAATTCTTAAAGAAAGTCATGATAGTCCACGTGCGGGTCATCCCAGGATTCAGAAGACCTATGCACTAGTAAAAAGACAGTTTTACTCGCCTAGTTTGTTTAAGGACATCCAGACTTATGTGCTGAAATGCAATAAGTGCCAGGTCAATAAACACAAATGTCTTAAGGTTGGAGGACTACTCCATCCGCTGGAGATTCCTCAGGGGAAATGGGAAAGCATTTCCATGGATTTCATTATCGGTTTACCCAAGACGAGTCGAGGGAATTGATGAAAAACAGGTAGAGGGAGAGGAGACACACACACAGGAGAAAACCCTAATGTATATTGCAAACCCTAACCATAGAGGGAAGCCATCTCCCTACTCACACAATGCATAAAGCCATAATCCATAATACATAACACACACTATGTGTTGTGTCCACACACAGCTAACCCTAGCTAATGTCCACACACTATGACCAGCTGGACGCGGTCATTTATGTCTCACACATGTTGCTACCTAACATGCCAGCACATGGTGCAGCTGGCACAAGTTGACATCGAGCTTGAATCTCAACAGCCCCTCTCAAGCTCATGATGTACTACTGCCATAGATGAAGATGTAGATGAGCTTGGGCTGTCAAGGCTCTCAACACTCCCCCTCAAGCTCATCCCACACACTCCCAACATAGTATGGAAATACTCAAACTTCTCCCTGCTAAGTGGCTTTGTAAAGATGTCGGCCACCTACTCTTCAGTCTTCACATATGCAAATCCACTGTACCATCCACAGCACTTTCTCTCTGACAAAATGATAGTGGACCTCTATGTGTTTGGTCCGTGCATGAAAAATTGGATTCTTGGCCAACTGTATGCTGCTCATGTTGTCACAATGAATGACAACCTTGCCATCAATAGGCTCACCCAAATGAGCCACCAAGAGACTCTTTAACCATACTCCTTCACATGTAGCAATGGCTGCACCCCTATATTCAGCCTCTGTACTAGATAAAGCAATAGTAGGTTGCTTCTTGCTACTCCAACTCACCACTCCACTTCCAAATGTAAAGGCATAACCACTAGTAGACCTCTTGTCATACGAGCTACCTGCCCAATCTGCGTCTGTGTAGCCATGTATATCCAAGCCTTTACCATGCTCATAAAGAAGACCATAATGTGCAGTGGTCTTTACATATCGCATAACGCGTCTCACTGCATCCAAATGAGGTTTTCTGGGGCTCTGCATAAATTGGCTTACTAGCCCCATAGCATAACTGAGATCCGGGTGTGTGATAGTCATGTAAATAAGACTCCCAACCATCTTTCTATACATAGATGGATCATCCAACTCTTCACCAAAATCATCCCGCATCTTTACATTCTGCTCCAAAGGTGTACTCATTGGCTTACACCCTGTCATTCCATATTTTGCCAACATATCCAATGCATATTGGCGTTGCACTAACCATGTACGTACCTGCATGGTCTTTGATCACTTCAATCCCAAGAAAATATCTCAATTCACCCAAGTCTTTCATGTCAAACTGCCCACTCAATGCCTTCTTGACATGCATAACATCTGTAGCATGATCTCCTGTGACAATCAAGTCATCCACATAGATGACAAGTAAGATAATCCCATGATCTGTTTTCTTCACATAGAGTGAAGAATCTGCTGAAGAAACCTGAAATCCAAGGGAGATAAGATATCGGCTTATCTTATCACTCCAAGCATGAGGTGCTTGCTTCAAACCATATAATGCTTTCTTTAATCTGCATACATGTGGGATACCTCGGGTGTACATATCCTTCTGGCTGTGCCATATAAACTTCTTCTTGTAGATCACCATTTAGAAATGCATTTTTCACATCCATTTGATGCATTTCCCAACCATTTGCTGCAGCCATAGCAATGACTGCTCTCACTGTTCCCATCTTTGCAACTGGACTAAATGTTTCATCATAGTCTAAGCCTTGGGTTTGTGTATAACCCTTAACTACAATTCTCGCTTTATGATATTCAATGGAACCATCTAACTTGCATTTTACCTTGTAAACCCATTTGCAACCAATGACATTTTTGCCTTGTGGTAAGGCAACTAAATCCCATGTTTCATTATGAACCAAAGCATCCATCTCAACATCCATTGCCTTCTCCCATACATGCTTCCCAATAGCTTCTATATAGCATGTAGGTTCCACATGCTTCACCAAAGATGAGGGAGAGTGAGAGATTAGATAAACATGATTTTACCTTCTATTAATAGCCTTCAACACATACTAATCAAACCCTTTGTAATATAATGGCGAGGTTGAGCTATGACGCTTCAACAACAAACCCATAGCAAAAAAATACCAGTCACTTTGGTGATGAGGTTGAGCTCTGAAGCTTCAGTAACAAACTGATAGTAGTCTACAATTAGTACCTATCCTTCACTTTCACATCCTTTCCATGCTATGTGCATGACTTGAAGTAGCACGCACATAACATCCTATACTCCCCATCGTCCCTTAACACATTCCTTGAGGGGAATTTATATACAAAATTCGAGTAGCAGTTGGAACCTAATATATAAAACATTTAACTAGATTTTCAGCTTTCATAAAGTTATAGATAGACTACATTTTTGTTATAGAATAACAAACCCAGAGGAAGCCGACATGATCATGGATTGGTTAGATAAGAAATACACCGGTGTGTATGTGTTGATGCGGGTGATATGATCATGAAATTTTAGAAACCAGCTTATATAAACAAAGATCCAAAATCATTCCATCATCTCCAAAGAGAGCTTGTTTCCAATTCATTGTCTCTTGCCAATTCATGATCCCTTTTCAAAGGAAATTATACCAATAGCACTTTCAAAATAGAGAAAATATGTTCTCCTGGGTTTTTCAACAAAACGGATAGAGTATGTTACCTACCGACCACGTTTGTTGATGTGGTCCCTCGTATAGAGCTTGCATAGGACAACCCTCCATAGTAGCAGGTCTCTCTCTAAATGGAGTTGTTCCTTGACATAGTGATAATGCACCTCAATGTGCTTTGTTCGTGCATGGAATACTGGATTTCACATAGCTGCTGCTAATGCGCTTTGACTGTCATGTATAAAGGATAGTAGTAGATTGCTATATGATACCAAGATCAGCCCAAAAGACGGCGAAGCCACGCACATTCCACAATAGCTGTGAATGCTGCCCTCCTGTATTCAGCTTCTCAGCTAGATGTCTACTATCGCGACTACTTCTTATTGAGCCATGAGATGCATGAGCTACCAAGAAGGAAACAATATCCACTAGTTTAACACTCTTGTGTTGGAATATCCTGCTTAGTCTCATTGTCTATGTAGGCAGACAAGCATAAAGAAGACTCATTGCTGTAAAACAATACATAGTGTTGAGTGCCTTGGAGGTAGCAAAAGACACATTTCACTACTTGCCAATGCCGAGTGCCGGGACAATGCATAAACCTGCTCAATTGTGACAATGCATACTAAACATCTAGATGGGTATTGCACAAATATATAAGGCACTCGACAGCTTGCTGATAGGTGGCAACATCAAAAGGCTTAGAAGAATCCTCAATTGACAGGTGGAGACCACGCTCATGATGCCCCCCTCAGTCAGAAAAAACTAGATACCCAAATAATAATACAGAAGACCCATGTCGAAAACGTCAAATGTATTCTGCAGGTCAGCATGAAAGCTACAATGTGCCTCTTGTCAGGGTCTGTCACCCACGAGCAAATCATTCACATAAATATTGAGATAAGGAGATGATCCCTTTCTGTGTAGACATAAAGAGTGCTTTCAGTGGGGCTATTTTGAAACACACAAGAGAGTAAGTATGCATGTATCTTCTAATACCAAGCACGAGGAGCCTGTTTAAGGCCATATAGTGCTTTGCGCTAATGCATCACCCAAGGCATCCAAATTAAAGGGTTGCTGATCTGGAGCAATAGGGATATTGTTGACCTGTTGAATTTACTGATGAGCTACAACATTAGGTGGCTAAGTTGGGAGCCAAGGCATGCTCAAAAGAGTCAGCACTAGTACCAAACAAAGGCATCAATGTATCAAATACATCCGAAGCATTAATTGATGGCTATAGCTAATAGGAAAGCATGGTTTGAGATGCAAATTCATCAAAGACAATATCTCTGGATATAATCAGATTTTGACAAGACGGAACACATAGTCTTCGATATCCTTTACTTTCACTACTCTACCCCACAAAAATACATTTCAAAGCCTTTGCTTTAAGCTTATGTCTATGCTGGGTGTAAATGCATATAAGTCAGACAGCTGAATACACGCATATGAGTAATGACTGGAATTTTTCCATTCCAAGCTTCATAAGATGCCATAGATTTCAAGGCTTTAATTGGACAATGGCTCAATACATAATTGGCACACATGACCGCTTCAAGCCAAAATCTAGAGGGTAGATCCTTGCTTTTGAGCATACATCTGGCCATTTCCATGAGTGTCCGATTCTGACGTTCAGCTACACCATTCTATTGTGGTGTATAAGGAGTAGTACAGTGATGAGAAATGCCATGGGATAACAAAGCAGTAAACTCATTTGACAAATATTCCCCCTCTCTATCAGTACACACAATCTCAGTAGCTTATGATTGCAAGCATTTCTAGCAAGAGGAAGAAACTAACGGAAAGCCGAGAAGGCATCTGACTTAACTTTCAGACCATACACCTAGAAGAAGCGTGTATAATCATCAATAAAAGTCATGAAGTACAGATGTCCATCGGAAGAGGGCATAGGACCACACAGATCACTATCAATCAGCTCTGCTGGCTGCTGCAACAATGGGCGAGTAGCACAGACAGTGCCATCTTTCGGAAAGAACCGACGATGCATCTTTCCCAGTATACACTCGTTGCATACATGCTTGGCGAGGGAGCTACATAGGTGGTAGCTCATGAACCATAGCTTGACATAGTAATTGTAGAAGAGATGAAAAATTTAAGTGACCAAATCAAGCATGCCATAGCTCAGTGTCATGCTGAATCTTTGGTGTGGAAACAATCAAGGCAGCTGTATGAGGATAAGTAATTCTTTCATATATTTCAAGCCTGTATAGGCCATTGCACAATGTACCAGATATAAGAGTAGTGGATCTGAATTAGTTTTGTCATGAATGGAACATCAATGATTAGAAAATTGAATTTTCAAGCCAACTTTGTTAAGTGTTGAGACAGAAATGAGATTCTTGTGGATTCTAGGTACATGGTGTTAGCAAGAGTATAAGGACCCTAGAGCATGAAGTCAATTCCACATTGCCAATGCCTTTGATGGCATAGGATGCATTATTAGCACACAAAATTGTTCCACCTGACAAAGAATCGCGCAAGATAGAAAACAATGTCTTGCATGAAGTAATGTGATTAGTGGCACCGGAATCAAAGTACCAGTCAGCATCTGACAAGGACAGATAAGAGGTAGGCAGATCATTGCATGTTACTGTCAGTGCATAGCCATCATGTACAAAATTGGCTTCCTCTGCATTGTCACTTGTAGTGGGAGCAAGTCCTTGCTTCTTCTTCTTTTTCTCTCTCCTTTCACTTTCGACAATCTTCTAAAACATGACGACAAGTTATTGCTTCTCAGACAGTAGGCTCCTCTTGGGGTTTTGGGTTTCTATGTTGTGTGGTGGTGGCCATGGGTTCATGGGCATGTTCATATGTTGGGCTTTGGGGCCTAGGATTATGGGTATGGGCATAATAATTGAGTGTGAAATGGGCCTAGGTATATAAGACAATGGCTCATAGTAGCTTGCTTGTGCTTGGGGGGTTTGATTAGGTAAGGCATGCGCTTCATTTCAAGTGTTTGAGAGGCCATTTTTGCAGATTTCTTCGCCCTGGGGCTGTGCACGTTGCTACCGTTTTTGGAAGCTCCAAACCAAAGCTTAGAGCATGGCAATGCTTTAAATCTTGAGGATGATGGTGTAAGGCATCTTTCACACGTTGATTGCACGTCTTATACCTCTCCATGCGCGTATTGTTGGCCGTGAGGATGCCATGGAGCAGCGCGCGTTTTGTGGTGGGTGGGAGCTTATTAAATCATAAATTCATTGCTAATAATGCATGGTAATCCCTGTTTAATGTGTACGCAACAATTTCCTCAATGCAATGCTTCAATTTCTTGCCTCTTTTGAGATTAGGGTTTCCATTGGAAAAATTTAGGATTTCTTTCATAAATTTGGGTGAATTTCTTCAATAATCTCCTAACTCATGCTTAGCTAGATTCATACATGTGATCAATTATTGCTTGAGCATGGGATTTCATGGAAATTTCAACTCCTTGTATTTATTAAATTTCATGAGAAATTAGGGTTTTCTTCAATCTTTTTCAGAATCCAAGGCATCAAGCATGATCATTAGTCCTTCCTCTTGCCGTCCATACCATCATTGCATCAAAAAGGTGGGAAGATTAGGGTTTCTTGATGAAAATAGTGTTTTAGGGTAAATGCTTCAAATTAGGGTTTACCTTGGGGTTTTCTTGATTTCAAATGCATAAACACATGCCCCTATACTCCTTTTCATGCCGTGCATTATTTGTACCCTTGGGAATTGCATACATCCAAGCTTTGCTCATTGAGGTCAAATTGCTCTTCACCTGCATCGTGCATTGAGCTATTTCCATGAAGCAAAGGGATTGAAGACAACGAAGGAGGATTGTTGCACTACCATATAGCCTCATCAATGGAGCTAATGTCTTTATGGACAATAGGGAACATGTGTATTGAAAGAGAAGAGCTTCCCATAAAGGAGTTTCAACCCAAGTTAAGATCTTTTGGCCACCATGATAGAGAAGCATACGTGGCCATATATGGAACCATGCATCTACAACGAACCAGTATGAGTTGATCAACAAGTTTGAATAAATTTATGCTCCATAAAAATCATCATTAAATTCATGGCAAGATAAACTTGATTGACTGGCAAGAACTAGTAGAGGAACTAAAGCATAAAGTACTTTAAGGGACCTTGGTACATCAAAAGCAACTCCAACTCCTTTATATAAGTTTTTCTTGTCAGTCAAATAGTGTCAAGTCACCTACCAAGATTTCTCATAGATGACAATTAGCAAGGTGAGCTTTTTTAACTCATCAAGAAGAATAAAGGAACAACAAGTGCTCCCAACTATTTGGCAATGAAATGTGGGCCAAATCCAAATACTAAACTTCAAACTTATATTAACAAGAATGATAACATCTATCAACAAGTACCTAAAAGACCTCCCTAGAAGATGAAAAACCTAGTAAGGGGGGAATTCTTAAATTTAGAGTATTACTCTTGGAAAAATGCTAATTATAAATAAAGTGAGTCAAAAGTTAAAAGTTGTAGCATCTTAAAGATTGTTGTTCCATTTCTAGATGAAGAGATTGATCACTCCAAGAAGTCAATGAGCCATAGAAGACCAACAATGTCTTCTTAATAAGAAAAAGAGCGCAAAGACTTGGTCCTAAAGATGCATTGCCATTAGGAAGTGATAGAGAGAAAAACATAACATTGAGTATAGCCGTGAGATTAGACCATCTACATTGCAAAAGTGGGTCATATATGTACAATTGATCACACAAAAGTAGAAGGTTTTGGTATGAGTCTAGAAGGGAAAATTCAAGGGAAACCTCTATCATGGTTTTAAACCCTAGAGTTAGACACTTTATAAATGTACAAAGAATTAGAGAAAAATTATATTGTTTGTTTCTCTAAATGGGGATAAATCAAAATGCACTTACCCAGATCTAACATTTAAGCAAAAAGTGGAAGAATCTATGAGAGACTACATTAATCATATCAAGCAATACATTACTGTTTGTCTAGTTGATGAGAAATCTAACACACTTAGGTTGATTTCAATCTTCATAGAGGGCCTTAAAGACAAGCAATTTCAAAATCATTCATATGTAAAAACATATAAAAATTTCCATTAATGTTGCTTAGATGCAATGGACTTTGATGAAAACTTTAAATGTTTAGCAAGTTCAAACCAAGCACTTTAACAACAGTTAGATGCCTCAAAGAAGAGTTCAAACTCAAAAGGGTCTCAATAAAGGATAAATCATGAACAACTTACAAAGGTAGTGACCAAAAAGATTGGTGAAATATGGAACAATACAAGTTACATACCACCCCATCTTATTCAAAGACCAAACATATGTGGAATGTGTGAAAGGTCCCATCCTATGCATACACGCCCAGTCTCTAGACCAAGACAGGAAGGAACAAAATGGTGTGGCTATTACTATCAAATGCACAATAATTCAACTGGCAAAGCTACCTTCATATCCAGTTTCAAAGGGAAAAGCTGATCAAAATTCACAAGCCCCCCCCACGACTATTACCTACTTTACTCACACACTTAGCTTTAGAACAACAAATGATGATAATAAGACCAAAACTCCCAACACTAGGAACTATATACTGCTTAGAACAAAACATAATAAGCATGACATCCAAATTAAGGGTAGAGCATAGAAGAAAGAGATGATACAGACCACCACTCGCCTTGAACTAGTATCAGAATAGCATAAGCCTTCTCAACAAACGATGATAATAAGACCATAACTCCCAACACTAGGAACTTTACTGCTTAGAACAAAACATAATGAGCATGACATCCATATACATCCAAATTATGGGTAGAACATAGAAGAAAGAGATGATACCGGCCACCATTGGCTTGAACTAGTATCAAAATAGCCTAAGCCTTCTCAAGCACCCATAATGGTGGTGGACCCAAATACATTAAGGAAAATAGTCACTGTGGCATATCAAGGAAGAAACATTTCTTATACCTAGATGCCACAAGAAAGAGTAGGAGTACCATGCTGCAAGTGTGGTGGACCACATTTGTTAGCAGAGCGCGGTGATACTAACACAAAAAAGGATAGATCAATGAGAGTAATACCTTGCGTAAAACATTGTAAAGAATGCAGCATCAATTGTTTAGTAAAAAACTATCCAACAAAAAAAGATCTAAAGAACCAAGTACTACACCTAGAGTGAGCTTCAACCATGTAGTAGCAAGAGCTCAAGCACAAACAATGCAAGATGATCCTGTCACTATGGGTGACATGCAAACAATTGCCATCTTAGACAATAGAGGAGGTATACAAAGAGTGACAAAAGATATGTAGATAAATTTGGGAAGAAAGCGCCTTGTGAAAAGTTTTTGAGTCAGTATACAAAAACATTGCATGACCATTAGACTTGTTTAAAGGAGTAGTAGTTAAATCCTATGGAATAGAGTATAAACACACCTTTTGTGGTTGTAGATTTTGGAAAAGGTCCAAATTGATTCAATCTTGGGGATTTAACCATCTCTACTTATGTCATGACAATGTGATAAAACAAGATTCAACTTGAAATCTCGTTCCTACAAAGATGTGACTCATTCACTTATGAAAAAATTGGATTCAATAACAATTGATCCCATGGATTCTTTGAGTTCATATGTCACAAACAAGACAAAGAATTCTACTCTATAGACTTAATAGCCACAAAATAAAGAAGGAATCATAACAAAATATAGTGGATGAACAGTACATGACAGAATTGTATTTTGTTTATTACAAAGGCAGGGGAGATTGGATGCATGTGCTAGCCACTTTGGATACATGTGCACTCCCAAAAGGTACATAATTTGGGGGAAAAAAATATGCCTACTATAAGAATAATAAGGGTGATTCATGCTAAGAGTGCAAAAGATAAGGTGATTCATGCTTGCTATAAGAATAATAAGGGTGATTCATGCTAAGAGTGCAAAAGATGAGGCGAAAGAAGAAGACTGCATTAATCTAGCTCACATCAACAAAGCTGACCAGCCAATCAAAACACGAACATATTCAAATCTAGCATTCAGAAACGCAGGCATTGATCAAAACATCTTGTCCTAAAAACAATGGTCAACCATGGGTAAACATTTTCTTATTCCCTTCTCTCTTTTTTGAGTTCAAGATCTAAGAACCCCTACAATTGCCAAGGAATCTTACACATAAACATAGCCATACAAAATCTCATAATGCCTTGAAAGTTTTATGTGTGTAGATCAAGAGAAGCGGTAGGGAGTGGCCAAGTCTAATCCTATAATCCTTTAACTAGGAAAAAAAAATAGTTACTCTACACTTCAAAGGAAAGGAGTGTCTAGTCAACATCGAAGATGAAATCTTGACGCTCCTTCCATGGGTGTTTATTTTTAACTCTAATGATAACTATCTTAGCCTTGATCTCTTCACAATAAATAAGGCCTTTGCTACAACCTCCTTAAGCACATCTAAATAACAAGCACAAGCTAAACTTCTTGAAGCAAGCCTTTCTAAACAAGGAAGGTGGGAAACCAAGAGAAAAACAAAGAAAGGAACGGTCACCATAAACACTAAAGACTCTTCCTTAGAATATAACTCCAAGCCTCAAACAATCCCTTAAGACATGTGCAAATTCACTTGAATTATGTAGAAGGTTCCATAGTATGGATCCCAACCGAGAACAAAGACTTAAAAGGCATCAAAGGATGGGTTGTCTCAAAACAACTCATCAAATATTTAAAAAATTATATGCTCTTGTAAGAAAAGGTGTTTTCTTCTATGAAATCACTTATGTGGTTCCATCTGCATGTGGTTGGGGTAAACTTGAGCCTATAGATGTACCATCCATATCGAGCCCACAATGGCCTATTCTCAACAACACAATGTTGGAGATATTTTGGCACAAATTATACATGGATGTGCACACAACCATTAAGTGTACCTATGGCTCCCATAGAGCAGGTGCTGTGGCTGTTTTATGGCACTTTATGTTTTTGCTTGCATCTTCTCCATAATTGGTGCGCGTAAAACATGAACAATGTGGGTGTGAAAAGATGAAGTGAGTGTGGTAAGTTTCTACATGTGGGTTGGAGTACAAAGGAGGTTCATCACCAAGGCGACAATATCCAGTGCTTTGTAATTATGGACAAGATTGTAGTTAGGTATCACATTGGAAATTATTGAAATATTTTTTTGCTATATTTTTCATGGATATTTATTTTTTATTATTTACCACATGGTCAATGACTTACCATCAGGTAAGTCATTTATTTTATTTTCCACATGGTCAATGACTTACCGCTAGGTACTGGTCGTACCATGTTAGGTAGATAGTCATTGGATACATGTGTTTTTGATAGAAGATCAATGGCAGGGCTAGTGTGGGCGGCATGATGATAGTTACACATTTTTGGCGACATTATATTTATGCGACATTTTATGTAGTGGCTTGGTGGCTATCATTATCTTGTACATGAAATGGTGGAACATATATTTATTATGAACATTTGTTATAGGAACATATTTATTCAAATGGTTTGTTTACCCTTAGTAGATGGCCCATATTAATTCATGCATGACACTCTGCTAAAGTCAAGGCCCAACGATGGTTCACATTACTTCATGCATGACACTTTCCTAAAGTTTAGGTGCAAGGCCCAAAGTGGAGTGTAAAATTCATTTTTGGCTCACAAAATAATATATCTAAATACACTTTCTTGAAAGTGTGAGCCATCAAGCAAGTGGGGGAGATTATACCCAATGTGTGTGTCATGCATCTTCTCTTCATTCATGTTCATGCAAGTTATTTCTCAATAAGCTATGGTGTTTGAGAGAGGTCAAGTGAGCTTTGTCCACTATTTTATAAATTTGTGCATGAGGACCACAACCCTCTAGCCCCATATATATATATATATATATATATATATATATATATATATATATATAGAGAGAGAGAGAGAGAGAGAGAGAGAGAGAGAGAGAGAGAGGGAGAGGAGAGAAAGATATTTATGTACATAGAGAGAGAGGGAGGGAGGGAGAGCAATATATTTTGATAGATAGAGAGAGAGAGAGAGAGAGAGAGAGAGAGAGAGAGAGAGAGAGAGAGAGAGAGAGAGAGAGAGAGGAGTTGGTTACGGTGGGTTGGAGGGGGGAGGAGGTGGCCTGGCGGGTCACGCTTGGTTGGGTTGGGCTGAGGTAGGAGTAGGGAGGAGGGGAGAAGAGAGAGAAGACATGGGTATAGAGAGAGATTGGTTGTTAAAAAAAGCTCGCTCGAAGAAGCCCGCTCCATGCCTCTCTGCATTATGTTCTTCTTGGATATATTGTTGACCACATAGTGCCATGTTCATCAATGTTAAGTTGACCCTCTCAGGTTTACGACCTTTCACCAGTTCACATTCATCTAGCTTTAATACCACTTAGCGGTGAAGAAAAACATGATTATATATCGATTAGCAGAGGTACATACACACAACATAATACAAATAGCAACAATCACTTGGTTGCTCATAGCCTTCACTTTCGGGCACCACTAAATGTCACCACCACGGTGTCCATAGATTGTCGCTTGTTCCTCCTTTCTTTGTATCCGATTAGCATCTTCTTTAGATTGGAAAGTTGTCTTTGTGCATTTTGGGCAATGAGTTGAGCTAACTCAGACCTTTGAACCAGCATAACATTGTTTCTCTTTCAATATTGAGAGCTCTTTCTCCATCTTCTACTTCCCATCTTGAAGCCCCTCTCATTTTTAAATTCTCTCCATTCTTTACTTTGCATTGTCTTAGTACTCTCGTTGATACTATTTCCTCTCATTTTTAAATTTTATCCATTCTCTACTTTGCATTGTCTTAGTACTCTTTGCTACTATTTTCTCTCCGCCGCCGCTAGTCTATATTCTTATATGGTATCAGAGCACTAAGGTGCTCTAAGGTGCTCATTGCTAAAATTGTACTAGAAGTACTTGTCTTTCTTTGCAAAAAACACTAGTTTAGAGTGATGGCATCCAATGCTACTGTTGTTGCGCCACTTTGCATTTGCCCACCTACCTTCACGGAAGGCAAGCTTGATGGCAGTAAACTCTCTGGAAGTTTAAAATTAGTGCAATGTTGGACTCTTACAAGTTGCTGGATAACATCTTGGGGCCACTGGGAGCTAATTCAGAGCCCTTGTCTATTGATCCAACCAATCCTAATGTGATTATTCCTCCTAATGCGACTCTCCTTCGAACATGGAAGCAGTGCTATGTGGACGCACTTTTTGCCATCATAACCAATGCAAGCGATTCTATTCTTATGTTGGTTTAACACACAACTAAGGCATGTGATGCTTGGGGCATATTGGCTCGCCAATATGAGACTAAGAATCACACCACAATTCAGAATCTAGAGAATCAGTTGGTTGTTGAGAACTTGGTCGAAGGAAGTTGGAAGACTTCATCAAGCGGATTAAAGACTTGTAGGACTAGATTGCTGCCATTGGGGTAGCCAAAATGTGTGAAGATTTGGCTTGGTGATGCATATGAATCCTACTACCAAATACGATGGACTTGGGATAGCACTTAACACTCAGGTTTAACCCAACCCTCTTACTTTTAAAGAGTTGAGTGCTATGTTGCTTGAGGAGGAGATGTGGCTAAAGACCTGCGGTGGCTCTGATGCCGCATTCTCAGACAATGCCAAAAGAAAACACACAACTTCTTCAGATAGTTTGAAGAAGAAGCCAAAGAGGATGAAGTTTCAGGTAGCTTCTCTACTACTGCACAAAAAGGGCCAGAAGAGCGGCAACCTCAAGACTTCATGGAAGGGAAAGGAATTAGCCGTGACAATGTGGAAGTTGTGCTCGAATTGTTTGTAGCCATTAAAGAGGTATGCTCATTTTCTCAGGCTCCACATGCTGATGATTCTTAGATTTTGGATAGTGATGCATCCCCACACATGACCAGTAAGAAATACTAGTACAATTCTTGGAAGCCTCTCCAGGAACCCATTAATGTTATTGTTGGGAATAATGCTAAGTGTCTAGCCAACAAGTTGGGCACCATCTCTTTTGTGAGACAGCTCTACAGGTAAAGAGAAGAAGTTGTCCGGTGTACTCTATGTTCCTCAAATAAAGAGGAACTTGCTTTCTATTGGTTCTATCACAGAATGTGGTCTTGAAGTACGCTTCAAGTAAACAAAAGCAGAAATTCTTGATCCTGTTCGAAAGCTAGTCGGCAAAGGTGTGAGGCGAAATAATCTATACAAGCTAAGTGCTCTTACAAGTGCAGACAAGAGTATGAGTAGGCTTTGGCATGAGTGCTTTGGGCACATTGGTTTTGTCGTGCTAGAGGAGATCTAGAAAATAGGGATGGTGGCACACTTGCTTGCATTTTCTGAATTGCAGGAGCCTTGTGAGGCTTGTGAAAGGAATTCCCATAGGAGAGCACCAATCGTTCAAAGACTCCCCTTGAGATGGTTCATGCTAATCCATGTGGTAACATGTCTACTACTATATTAGGAGGATCTTCCTATTTCTTGCTATTTGTTGTCGATGATTTTAGTAGGAAGATGTGGGTTTACTTCATTCGTGTGATAAGGCTGAAGCTTTTGGAAAATTCAAAGAGTGGCACAAACTAGTTGAAAATGAGACAAGGAACAAGCTAAAGGAATTCCATACGGATCGAGGAGAAGAATTCACCTCAAATGAATTCAACAACTACTACAAGGTGCATGGCATTAAAGCGCCAGCTCATGGCCCCACACACACCACAGCAAAATGACATGGCAGATTGTCATGGCGGCAAGGTGCATGCTAAAGGGAAAGGGGCTGACAAACTCCTTTTAGGGTTGAAGCGATCAACACTGCAATTTACATCCTCAACAAATCTTACACTAAGGCACTCAAGGGGACTACACCTCAAGAGGCTTACTTAGGTAAGATGCCATCAGTTGCACATTTCAGAACATTTGGATGTGATTACTATGTGCATGTTCCAAATGCTTCAAGAACAAATCTTGACAGCAATATCTTAGTACTCCCTATCTTATTATTTCTTCTGTGCTAGTCTATATTCTTATAGCAAGTGCTGTGGAAGTGCATTGGTATCGAGCACTAGGAGAAGATTTGCTGAAAGGCAAGTACGACTTTGAGATGTTGAAACCAAGAAAAAAGGGAAAGAAAGGGGGAAGTCATCAACGTGTGGATACAATATCTCTACAAGATGTAGAAATCCTTGTATATGGATTTGATTTGAAAAAACCTGGTCACTTGTGTCAAAAAACCATAGAGATATCAAAGTAAAAAGTCAAAGATCTCTCTTAGTGGCAAAGATGTGTATTAGTGGCACATGTGGAGGAGTACAATTTTCGTAATGTTTTGTGTGAACTTAATTTTCCATGGAATATGATGTTTTTTTTAAAAAAGGTGCAAAATATGCTACTTTTTTAAAGTTATATTTATTTAGTGCCATGCAACACCTTAAAATTTTCAAAAAATAGCACTTTTTTAGAAGTTTTTGTATTAAATTGGCCAAAATCACTGGTTTTTTCCAAAAATCCCAACAAATTATATTTTTGGCTTTCAAAAAAAATGAAAAATCCAAGTCCATTTGGCACGCTCATGGTACCTTATGTTGAGAAATGTGGTGCCAAAGAGCACAAGGAAAATATAGAGTGAGTGTGAGAAGCCACATGCAAGAGAAAGGCCATGTTGTACTCTCCTCATATAAAAGGAAGGCATTTCAAACAACGAAATACGAGCACAACATCTCAAGTTTTTATCTACCTTAGATTAGCAATGTCATTAGAGTAGATTAGTGTTGTGATTAGTGTAGGATTAGTTTATTATTAGGTAGATGTTATGTCTTTAGGAGAGCTTGATCCATGCTTTTAACATGGTATGAGAGCTTGGGTTAGGCTCTCCATTAGCTAGATTAACTTAAGTTAGGAGGTGATTTGGAAGCTTGACTTCAAGTTAAAGTAGGATTAGTATTGGTAGAGTGTTGGTTTGCAAGTACATTAATAATTATTCTCTTCTTAGGGTTTGGCATTCTTCCTTTGTGTATAGAGTTTGTATTAGCTTTCTTAGGAGAGAGAGAGAGAGAGAGCAACAACACGTACAACAAGCGCACACAATTGTGTAGTTCTATAGGCTGCCAAGTAAAATGAAGAAGTAATTTTGTAACTGAAAATTTCAAAGCAGCAAGTGGGTCATCATTAGTCATCATCAGAGGAAGAGATTAGAAGCTCACACTTAGAAGCATAAAGAGGACCTGCAGCAAGTCAGCCACATAGGCGGCTCCTCTCAGTTAACTCGGCATTCAGAAAAAGGAAGAGAAGTCGTCGTCATCATCATCATCATCATCTCCCTAGTTCACAGCAGTGGAAGGCGGTGAGAACAATAGAACGAGCCTATTATAGTACACGGCCTGCAGCACGAGCATAGCGACGAAGAAAGGGGGAGAGATCACCTAGCAACACCATCGACAGCAGCAGCCTAGAGAAGCTGCACCGCCAGACCTAGAAAAAAAACGCAGATATTATTGAAAGATAAAGCTGTAAAACCCTAGTGTGAATTGTTTTTTTCAAAGGGAAAAGGGGAAAAAAAAGGGTCTTTCTTTAACAAGGGCTTGTTTACACGGCATTACTTCTATGGGATGCACCAACATGGAAATCACGGGCATCATGTGGATCACGGTCTTCGACACCGACATCATCATCAACATGTGTGCCAGCACAAACATCACCAATTGAATCTTCTCATCAATAAAAATTGTTCATCAAAAAATTATAATTCTCGTGAAAGTGGCCAAATGAGCATGCAATAAAAAATCCACTCACTACCCATCTCTTAAACAAAAATGTGTCGATAAAAAATCCCACTTCCTACAAAAAGTGCTTGTAACTAGCCTCTGGGACGAATGATGTACCCAAGCTAGAAACTCATCCCTCTTTGTCTCTTGTCTCTGAGGCCATATGATGCACTCAAGTTGAAATTCATAGCCAAAGTAGCTATAATCCCAAAGTAGCATAAAGGCCAAAGTAGCCTAGCACAAGGAGAGAGAGAGGAAGAGTGAAAACCTAAAAATTGTACACAATCTACCATTAAGGGGAGGAAGTGCCAAAGTAGCACATGAGCCAAAGTTGCTCACAGCACATAGGGGAATGTAAAAAGTCAAAAGTCAAAACAAGACTTTGTAACCGACATCCAACCACCTTGTGTAGCCCAAAGATTTGGCACCAAGGGAGGGTGTTGAGAAATGTGGTGCCAAAGAGCACAAGGTGCCAAAGAGCACAAGGAAAATATGGAGTGAGTGTGAGAAGCCACATCACAAAGTGAGAATTATCTCACATGCAAGAGAAAGGCCATGTTGTACTCTCCTCATATAAAAGGAGGACATTTCAAACAATGGAATACAAGCACAACATCTCAAGTCTTTTTATGAGTACAAGTTTCTATCTTGTAACCTAACTGAACTCGAGTCTAAACTTAATTAGCACACACTCATCACAATGAGTCTCTTTCATTTTTATGCACCTTAGATTAGCAATGTCATTAGAGTAGATTAGTATAGGATTAGTTTATCATTAGGTAGATGTTATGTCTTTCGGAGAGCTTGATCCATGCTTTTAACACCTTATGCCTAGAGCAGCTTAAATGGGATCCATCTTGTGGTATGGTGCTATTTCCTATGGCTTCTTCTTGGTTGTGGCCTTGATGATAAGGCTCTAGCTAAGGAAGATATAGCAAATGCAGCTTGATTGAAGGACTCTACTTACAACTGAGGTACCCATTGTTGAGTAACATTTGGTTGCTTGAGTTGTGAAGCTTTGGCAGTCCAACGCCTTCTTTTTTTATGAGGGTTTATTACCAAAGAAGTAGTCAGTTTAGCTGGTCTCACACATTCATTCTTAAGCACTCACTTGTGTTGGAATAGCCTCCTTGATATCTTTTCTTTTTCTAGTGGGAGGCACTTTGGATGTGGAAACCTTAGGGTTAGTTTCAACAACCTTTGTTGGAGAAGGGTTACGTAGAGAAGGGTGTGCCTCACTGGCACACCCTCATGTCCTGATGTGCCTCTACTATCTGTAAGCTTATTGCATTTACAATCTCTAGCCTACAAATACTCCTTGCAATGAACTATACTCCCTAGAGTAGTGTGATGTTAATACACGTTTTTTGGCAACAATTTCTGGTTTTGTGATGTGGAATGCAACATCATCAATCTATGACAAAGGCACAGATTGATGCTACATGGATCTATGATCTATAACAAACATCATCAATTTGTGACAAAGGCACTAGATGCGTGAATCTATGATCTCTAACAAGATTTTTTCATCCCTTGCGTTTGTAAAGTTTTTGTTAAATTCACACCCTAAATCTCAGACGTTTTCTCATGGATACAAAGATTTCAAGATGAGGCTTGAATCTAGTATCCTCATGGCATGGCATGGCATGGGTATTTGATGCATGGATCTATGGTCTTTTGCATTCATGGGCATCATTTATGGACACAAGGCCTATATCAAGTGGGAATAGGATCTTTTTCAATAGTTATTTTGAAGTTCTTTTTCAAAATAACTTTGAGGCAGAAAATATTAAAGTTTTATTGTATCATATGTAAGCTTGTATCAACACAAGTATATGGATGATGGGGATATTTCTACCTAGTGAACACTTGGCAGCCATCCTATACACGCATGGCGGTAACAATTAGCACATTATTGTTGAGATATCGAGCTCTAGTGAGGCGGTGGACACTGATGACCCGCCTGGGGGATAGGCCCCACACTTACACCACTGGCATGGTTGGTGAGATCTTGGGTGATATGCGGCCAGTGGGATGACAGGCTGTGTGACAGCCATTCTAGAGACTGGCATAGTTATAGCGCCAGCTCATTTAGTCGGGTTCACACTATAGAGAACCCGTGTATGTATTTGGTTGAGTACCTTTCATATTGTGTGTACTCTTATTCTTGTATATGGTGTGTTGAGTGTTGAGTAGAGAAGAAGAAGATTTTCAGCCTCTCACCTTGTGTGTTCTCTATTAGGGTTTTGTGAGTGTGTGTGTGTGCTTGCAAGAGCTCAAGCTCTCTTCCCCCCTGCATCTTTTCATGGTATCAGAGCCTGGTTCGTGCTAAGGGCTGAGCTGCAAGCAAGAGAACCACAGGAAGCGGTACGAGGGTAAGAGCTTCAACTACTCTTCCCTATTGTGTTGGTGACTACACCCTTGTCGGGAGCTCTACGGGAGGCACCGGCAAACGATCTCCGATTGAGGAGCTTTCTTCGCGGGAGTGAAGCTCTAGGGCAACTATACAGTCCTTTGGACTATGCTTTTCGGGCCGAAAACGCGTTTCGGGCGCGTCTGGACCTCCGTTTTTCAGAAAGCAGGCAATTTCGAGCACTGCGGGTAAGTCATCGATTCTCTGCAGAACTCTGTTTTAAGAACTGCAGGAAGACAGATTGACTGTGCAGACACTGTGGGTGCTGCAAAGAGGTCTACAGTTGCCATTGGGTGTATGTATGTGCATTGAAGTCACTGGTTGTGACATTTGAGAGTACTGCAGTACCGCTGTGCAGAAAATACTGCAGGTTGTGCAGAAAAACCAGAGTGCAGTTTCTGGTAAAATTGTGTGTTTGGCAAGATGTCTAATGATGGCATAACACAGATTGTGGCTGAGAAGCTGGACAAGAATAACTTCCATGCTTGGAGGTTCAGGTTAACGAATTTCCTGATGGGAAAAGGTTATTGGGACTACATAGAAGGTGAGCATGAAGAGGCACCGGAGATACCGGATATAAATCCGACTGCTGCAGATGTAAAAGAGTTTAAAGACTGGAACCAAGGAGCCAGGAAGGTTATGTATTGGCTTTCCATTAGTATACAGGACACCATGATTGGGCACATTCAGGATGCCAAGTCCCCCAAGGAGGCGTGGGACACCTTGGTAAAGCTCTATGAAACAAATACCAAGGCACGTAAGATACAGTTGAAGAATGAACTTCATACTGTGGAGAAAAAGAGCATGTCTGTGAATGACTATGCGTTAAAGATAAAGGGTATTGTGGAATCCCTTGCATCTATTGGTGTGTCAGTAGATGATGATGACAAGGTGGAAGTCTGTTTACGTGGTCTCGGGCCACAATACAAGGCGTTCAAGACGTCTATCCAGACTCGGGAAAACATTCCCAACTTTACAGATTTGGTGTCTATGCTGATTATCGAAGAGAAGAGCTTGGGTGAAGACCAACAGTCTTCACAAAGTAAAAACAGTTCAGAGCAACAGGCCTTCTACACGAGTTCAGGAAGAGGACGAGGTAGAGGAGGCCGTGGACGCGGTCAAGGAGGTGGCCGAACAGGTAATCAGAATTATGGTCAGCAGCAGCAGCAGCAGCAACAACAGTCCCAAAATCAACAACAACAACACGCAGGTGGAAGAGGCAAATTCAGAGGCAGGGGGAGTCAAAGAGGCCGTGGAAATTGGCAAAGGCAATATAATGATGCACGTGAATGCTATTATTGTGGTAAGCCTGGACATGTGCAGTCAGAATGTTATAAGAAGCAGGCTGACATGCAAAATGGGAAAGTGCAGCAAAACAACTATGCATCCTCAAGCAGAAATAATGAGGATAATGAAAGGTTGTTTGTTATGCAGCATGTCGTGAATGCCATGTCTGAAAATGTTGATGCAGCACAAAAAGATAATGTGTGGTATGTGGATTCAGGCGCTTCGAACCACATGACGAGTCATGGAGAGTGGTTCAAGGAGATGAAAAACCCGGAAAGACCAGGTTTTGTGGAAACAGGGGATGACACTGCTCATCCAATTGCCCACGTTGGAGATGTGCCATTATCTATGCAGGATGGCAAAGTGAAGTACCTTGCAGATGTACTTCATGTACCGAACATAACAAAGAATCTGGTTTCAGTTGGCCAGATGATTGAGCAGGGTTTGCAGGTTCGGTTTAACCCTGATGGATGTTATGTTGAAGATTTCAAAGACAAGTGCAGGTTGGTTGCAAAAGGCAACAGAGTGGGCAGAATGTTTACGTTGGATGTAGACATGCCTGAAATGAGTGCTGCAATGTTTGCAAATGGTTCAGGAGTTGTTGCAGACACAGACATATGGCATAAAAGGATTGGTCATGTGAATGTGCAGAGATTGAAGTCTATGCAGACAAAAGGAATTGTGACAGGGCTGCCAAAATTTAAAGTGGAAGGTATGCAGAAAATCTGTGAAGCATGCCAATTTGGGAAGCAAACAAAGCATGTGTTTCCACGTAACAGATATGTGAGCAGAAATGCACTAGATGTTGTGCATTCAGATGTATGGGGTCCTACGAAGACCGTTTCTATGGGAGGCTGCAGGTACTATGTCACTTTCATTGATGACCACACAAGAAAAGTGTGGGTATACTTCATGAAGGAGAAGAGTGAGGTGTTCACTCACTTTCAGAATTTCAGAGTTTTGGTTGAAAAGCAAACAGGAAAATATGTCAAGTGCCTAAGGTCAGATGGAGGGGGAGAATACTTCTCCAATGAGTTCTCTGAATTTTTGAAGAAGAATGGTATTCGGAGACAGTTCACATGCAGATACACTCCGCAGCAAAATGGAGTTGCTGAGCGGAAAAACAGGCACATTGCAGAGATTGCGCGAGCATTGATGGAAGAGAAGAATATGCCGCATTGCTATTGGGCTGAGGCTGTTTCTACAGCAGTATACATCATGAACAGGACTCCAACTGCAGCCATACATGATGTAACTCCAGAGGAGAGGTTTACTGGCAGAAAACCAGATTTATCTCATCTGAAAGTTTTTGGATGCATTGCATATGTGCATGTGCCAGATGAGCTGAGAACCAAGCTGGATCCGAAAGCTGAAAAATGTGTGTTTATTGGATACTCCCTTGAGCAAAAGGGATACAGGTGTTATAACCCTACTACACGTGAGTTGAGGGTAAGCAGGGATGTCGTCTTTGATGAGATGAGCAGCTGGTATGCTGCTGAAAAAGAAGCTGTTGGGGCTGATTTGAGTGGAAGTGTGGTTGCACAGAATGCAGGTCAGCAATCACAGTCTTTGAGTGGACCAGGAGAGTCCTCATCTAGTGGGTCTGTTGATAGACCATGGAGTGGCAGGCTGCGTCATAATACCAGCCCCACAAATGTGATTACTACATCACGAAAAGGAAAAGAGAAAGTGGTTGAGCCCCTTGGTATGCCTGACATTTCTGCAGGGCATTCTCATGTTGATGGAGAGTCTAGTGGCTCAGATATGAGCCTTGATGAGGAGCTTGGGATCCCAGCTATGAGAACACCTGGTGTAAAGAAGGCTATGGAAGCCATGAATGAAAAGCTGCGAAGATCAGGGAGAGTGAAGAACCCTGTGCAGAGATTTACATATGACGGTTATGTGGCACATCACTATGCATATATGGCAAAGGTTGTGCAGGTTGTTGAGCCCACATGCATTGATGAGGCTGTTGGAAATGTGAATTGGGAGAAAGCTATGGATGAGGAGATGGATGCACTATATGGAAATGAAACTTGGGATTTAGTGCAATTGCCAGAAGGCAAGAAAGCCATTGGATGCAAGTGGGTGTACAAAGTTAAACATAACAGTGATGGAAGCATAAACAGGTACAAGGCTAGATTGGTAGCCAAAGGATATGCGCAGACATATGGGATTGATTATGAGGAAACTTTCAGCCCAGTTGCCAAGATGGCAACGGTGAGAGTTGTGATAGCAGTGGCTGCGTCAAAGCAATGGTCTTTACATCAGATGGATGTAAAGAATGCATTCTTGCATGGGGATTTGCAAGAAGAGGTGTATATGTTGCAGCCACCTGGTTATGAGGATGTGGGTCACCCCGAGCATGTTTGCAGGTTGAAGAAAGCCTTGTATGGCTTAAAGCAAGCACCAAGAGCATGGTCTGACAAGATTTCTGAATATCTTGTCACTATTGGCTTTCATGTAGCCAATGCAGATTTCTCATTGTATGTGAGACATGGTGATAGAGGAGTTGTGCTTGTTGTCATCTATGTAGATGACTTGATCATTACGGGGGACCATGATGCAGAGATCTTTGATGTAAAGATCTTGCTTAAACAGAAGTTCGAGATGAAGGATCTGGGGGAGCGCAGATATTTCTTGGGCATTGAGGTGATTAGGTCACCACATGGTATTGGATTACTGCAGAGACAGTATGGCTTGGACATGTTGTCCAAGTATGGTATGACAGGCTGTAAGCCTATTTCTGTGCCATTGGATCAGAATGGCAAGTTGAGTGCAGATTCAGGGGAGATCTTGGAGGATCCTACTATGTACAGACGCATAGTAGGAAGTTTGATCTACATGACGATCACCAGACCAGATTTGAGCTATGCTGTTGGGTTGGTGAGTCAGTTTATGCAGGTTCCACGGAAACCGCATTTGGATGCAGTGAGACGCATACTGAGGTATGTGAGGTCTACTTTGCATTGTGGACTATTCTATGAGACTGGGACAGAGATATGTGTACATGGGTACACAGATGCTGACTGGGCTGGTAGTATCTCAGACAGAAGATCTACCAGTGGATTCATGTTTTCTTTGGGGAGTGCTGCTGTGACTTGGAGCAGCAAGAAGCAGCCTACGGTTGCTCTATCGAGTACAGAGGCCGAGTACAGAGGAGCTGCTATGGCAGCATGTGAGGTAGCTTGGTTGAGAAAGCTACTTGCAGATTTGGGTCTATCAGTGGATAGACAAGTTGTCATTTTCTGTGACAACATTAGTAGTATACAGTTGGCCAGGAACCCAGTCTTTCATGCTCGTACGAAGCACATAGAGGTCCACTACCACTTCGTCAGAGAGAAGGTCTTGGCAGGAGACCTTGACCTTGTTTATGTCAGCACAGAGGATCAGGTAGCTGACATCTTCACCAAAGCATTGGGTACAGAGAAGCTCCGCAGATTCAGGGCTTCACTTGGTGTACATGAGATGGAGTTGAGCTCGAGGGGGAGTGTTGAGATATCGAGCTCTAGTGAGGCGGTGGACACTGATGACCCGCCTGGGGGATAGGCCCCACACTTACACCACTGGCATGGTTGGTGAGATCTTGGGTGATATGCGGCCAGTGGGATGACAGGCTGTGTGACAGCCATTCTAGAGACTGGCATAGTTATAGCGCCAGCTCATTTAGTCGGGTTCACACTATAGAGAACCCGTGTATGTATTTGGTTGAGTACCTTTCATATTGTGTGTACTCTTATTCTTGTATATGGTGTGTTGAGTGTTGAGTAGAGAAGAAGAAGATTTTCAGCCTCTCACCTTGTGTGTTCTCTATTAGGGTTTTGTGAGTGTGTGTGTGTGCTTGCAAGAGCTCAAGCTCTCTTCCCCCCTGCATCTTTTCAATTATCCTGCATGCAATTTGTGTACCCCCAAACTCTTCTTCATGCTAGCTCTCACAAACCACCTTATCTTTGAATACATGGTCTCATGCATGGCAACCTCCTCATATGCGTGGAGGATATCTACGATCATTTGAGGGTGGCCACCTCAAGCATTACCTAGCAATTGTACTTAGCATGCAAATATTTTTTAACTCTAGCCCCCACAATAACATTTTCCATATGTATGATGCTAAGTGGGCACCATGCAAGGTGGTAGATATGTTTGTGTGGAGTCTCCTTTATAAGCCTACAAAGGCAAACCAATTTTCATCATGTTGTGTCTCTCTTGGCCCAAGGGTTGCTAGCCCTATATGGTGTATGTTGGAGGAGGAGTGGTGACCCTCCTCCCTCTTTTTGTTAATCTCTATTGGAAGCTCATAACGGCTTATGTGATAGACTTACTTATGTGATCCTCTCTTTTGGAATTGCATTTTTAATGACTAGTGTTTTTATGCTTTCAAAAAACATACACACACGTTATCTAGTATACATATTATCATGTGATGATAAGAGAGTAAGATTGGTGGAAGAGGAAGAGATTTGTGGCACTTTGTCATATGGTTTTTGTGGAGCATATATGTCTTCATGGTAAGTGTGATAGCCTTGTATGTCTCATGGTGGATGTTGAGGTGTTCTCTGAGACGAGTCTATATATGGGTATATCAACTTGTCTATGGTGGTTTGGTTCTTCTTTCTTGTGGGCTAGATAGTCTTGTGTGGATCCGAGCAGTCTTGAGAAAAATTTGGTTCATTTTTTGGTGCGGTGAGCTCGGAGCTTTTGGCAGCAATCCCTTCAGATCATGAGATGATGCTCATTTGGAAAACTTCTTCAAATATGCTTGCTATCCACAAACTTTGAAGTTAATGATGAAGTGCTTGTCTCAACAAGAGTAGATGTCATCTTCCACATTCTAGTTTTTGAAGGATGGTGATGTTGGGTTTACAAAGTTTAGATGGTTAAGGTTTTTCCTTTCGTTCGAGTTTTTGAAGGATGGTGATGGATAATCAAGTTATCCAAATTGTCAAAATAATAAGATAGGGTTCTATTGTACATGGCCAACAATGTGGTCATGACAAGGGGCTCCTAATTGTCTGGGGGTGTGATTGAGTTTGGAAGGTCTTAGGAGGCTTGGTCTTATTGTTTCACGAGAAGGACACATTCAAAGTGTTTTCTTTTGCATTATTTTTTACTATTTCTCGTGCCTTGGCTTGTAAGCATGTAAGCACATTTAAGAGTACCATGGACAACTACCCATTTTGTACACTCAAGATGTTAAGAGTTGTATTCTATGAGACAGGTTGTAGGGAAGCAACCGCCTTGGGCAATCTTGGAATATGTGATCGATGCCATATCGTTCACATATGGGTTGCAAAGTGTCAGTGTGACTGTGGGCATGGAAGTATTCCAAAATGTGCATTCTGCCACTTTGTGCGGGCCACACAATAATAAAAATACTGAAGTGTTTGCTTAACCACTTCTTGAGCAATTTCAACGCTTTGGACTGTTTCTATTTGGAGCACTAGAGATGGAGGTTTTGAGTTAATTTGTAGGTGAATTGGGACATTGTGGTGTGTCATGACCAAAGGTTTTGTAATATATGCAGTATAGAAAAATAGACGCATTGTATGCACAATAGGGGTTGGGATGGACGTAGTGATTACAATGAACACAAGGCATTTCACCCATCACTTTGAGAGGCATTAAGGATGTTTGGTTTAGGGAGGGCTCATCCTCTCTTAGAGATTCTGGTTCAAAGCTTTTAAGCAAGGCTGCGTAGAATTCAGGGAATGATAATTCTAAAATCAAATTTTCTTTAGCCATTGCTTCACTTGGCTTAGATGAGAAACATCTCGTATCGTGATTATCCTCCATCATGTTGTCATCTAAACGTATTGCTTCTTTACAACATTGATCGAATGTTTTCGAATTAGATACAATGATAAAGTTGTGTAAGCTGTTATTCTTTATGTCTATCATGAAATATCTATTCAATTGAGCATCGTTTAGTTTCTCCCATGGCTCACATATTGTGAGTCCAAGATTTTTATGCGAAGGATAAAATCTCTAATGGTTTTGTTTTGTTTCCACTCAATCAAATAGAGTTCTTTTGCTGCACTCCATCGATCACCTTATCTTGAAAAGTCATGGATAAAGGCTATTTATATAAGGTCCTGAAGTTCGTCTTGATCATCGCCCAGCATCAATGTGATGAACCATTGACTAGCCTTTCCCACTAAGCATAGAATCAACGCATGTACCTTGATGAGGCAGTTTGGATTTCCAAAGGCTTCGCATCTTTGTTCAAACATTTGTATGAATTGAAGAGGATCAGTCGTTCCATCGTATTTTCCCATGATTTTGAAAATATGTACGGCTGTGTTTTTGTATGTCACCGAGGCCATGTGTGAGTGTTCTTGTGGGTAGGGACTCACTTAGTCCTTGGGCAACCCTCCTTCCTAGATTAATCAATACATCCAAGGTGTGGGCATCTAGGAGTTGCAAAGGGTTGGTACCTAGCATGTCTAAAGGCTTAGGACTTGTGAGTGTTCTTGTGGGTAGGGACTCACTTAGTCCTTGGGCAACCCTCCTTCCTAGATATATCAATACATCCAAGGTGTGGGCATCTAGGAGTTACAAAGGGTGGTACCTAGCATGTCTAAAGGCTTAGGACTTATGATAGTGCTAGGCAAAGGGCCAAATCCTAGAGGGATTGATAAGACAGGGGGTGCAAAACCCAATGACACGCTTGTTGTAGGCATGGCAAATGGTATTGGGAGATGCATTTGGGGCATGGATCTCAATGGCTCGAAGATATCAACCATTGGGTTTAGTCTGGGTAATCCCTCTATCGTTACCATATCTTGATGTTGTCAAAGGCTCCTTCATGAGCAACCATAGGTGTTAAAAGAAAAAGGTTTTCTTATAGCCTGTTATAGCCTCAGGAGGCCTGGTGTACCCTTCGCTGGGTCAAACATGTATCCGTTTCCCCCAATTAGGTTAGGCACTACATGCATGTGAACGACCTTAGAGATAATTCTGGAAAAAGTGCATGCCAGTAGCATCCCAGATAGAAGAGGTCTCAAAACCTATTTTCCATCACTGTCTTAAGATGATTTTTTTTCTGGAAAGATTTTCCTTGGGAAGTTTTTGAATGTGTTTCAAAAGGAATTTGGGAAAACTCTGTATGAGAGAGTTGTAGTATTTTTGGAGTACTACAACCTTTTCTCTCAGAGTTTTTCATGATTTCATGGTTTAGAAACTCAAAAAGGAGCCCGAATATGGTTCACAATCATATTCGGGCTGTTTTGGGTGATTTTTAGTACTTTAAGGGTCATTTTTAACCTTAATTATTGGGTCTAATTTTGAGGCTATTGGTTGGAAGCCAAAATGATGGATTTTGTCCTTGGACATTCAAGACCAATTTTGAAGAGCTCGATGTCGGTTTCCCGATGAGCACTAGAGCGCGTTCATCGGACTCATGGTCTAAGAGATACGAGCCTCCAAATAGGGTTATTTTCTAGCTCCTTTCACAATGTGAACGAGCAGGGTGTGGTTCACGACATGAAGTGGACTTCACCGATGTTATTAAATTTGTTTTTTTTTTTGGTGTGAAATGCTTCAGGCGTGAACCGCTTATGGCGTGAGACCTTAACGCGTGAAACACCCGATTTTTTTTGGATGTGGAATGTTTAAGGTGTGAATTGCTCTTAAGGCGTAAGACCTTAATGTGTGAAACATCCAATTTTTTTTTGGGGGCGTAAAACGCTTAAGGCATGAACTACTTAAGGCGTGAGACCTTAACATGTGAAACGCCTGCTTTTTTCTTGTTGGTATGAAACGCTAAAGGCGTGAACCGCTTAAAGCATGAGACCTTAATGCATGAAGCGTCTGTTTTTTTTTGGGCGTGAAACGCTTAATCTGTGAGACTCTTAAGCCGTGAGACTACTCTTTAGCTGTGAGACTCTTAACGCGTGAAACGTAATATTTTTTTTGGGTGCCACGGGGGGCTGTTTCATGCTGTGAACCCCTAACTTGTGAAACGTCATTTTTTTTTTAGTCTAGGAGGAAATTCAAATTTCCTTGCTTAGGGGGAATATTTTTTGAATTTTAAATTGGGGAGATATGGGCTTTTCCCAAAAAGGCAAGTGGGAATAAAAAAGTTAACCCTTTTATGACACTCCCTTACACCCTTCATAAATGACCCCCAAAATGGACAATTTGACAACTCATTGGCATCTTTTCATTCAATGCTCATTAGCCTTAATGAGTTATGAAAAAAAGTGCTTAGAAATTAATCAAATATTAATCCTTCCACTAGTCTTTTTCCCTTTTGGACTAACTAAGAGCTCTAATTAACCACTAACCATTAATTAATTCACACCATTGAGCACATCATTGGATAGAGCATGGAATTGCTAAGATATGTGCATCAAATAATTTGTAAATTATTCTATAATTAGAGATTAATTAAACTCTTAATTCTAATCTCTTTTCTTTATGCAAAATTAAGTAAAAGCGAGAGAAATTCCTTCGATTGATGAAGAAATTGATGTAATTAGGTATTTTGATGCATCTAAATGCTCTCAAAACACTCAAAAATACAAATTTTGACCTCTTACATGATCGAATTCGATCCCAAAAAAATATATTTTCTAATCTTTTTATCTCTTGAACTAGATCAATTACCCTTAATGACAAAAACCACTCAATTAAGGAAGATTAGTCTATTTCGAGGATTTTTAAGAGTTTTTAAAAAAATTTAAGAGATTAAGCTACTCCTAATGCTTGCCAACACTCTAATGCGTACAAATCAAACAAAAATTAATGATTTTAGCTCTATGTTTAACTCTGAAGAGACTAAAAATCACCAAAAATTGCATTCTATTGAATTTTTTGATGCAATGGAAGCAAACAAAGCCTAATACACTCTATGTGCAAGCCTTAGGACCATTAAAAACTAAATTAACAACAACCAAAATAATGATTTAAGCTAAAAATTAAGTAAAAATACATTCTTTATAAATAAAAAAGAGAGCTATTCTACACCAAATCACACATAAATCACCATCAAAACCACCTCATTTTCCATGAAAAACCACTAAGAAAGACAATGGGTAATGGGTAATACGTAGATTACAGGAAAATGATGGAAAAAGCCAAGGAATGAGTCCCTGGCAAGGCACCAAAAATGTTATGGCTCACCCAAACCCCCCTTGAAACACATCCAACAAGAGATTACTTGTGGTGAACTGTAACTGTTATGAGGATGTTTCCAATGGCCGAGCTCGTAACCCTTGAGGTCTCCAAGTGCTACAACTCCTTGAGAAGCAATTCCACCACGTCTCCCACGAGCGTTGTTACACCGCCGCATTGCAGTACGTGTACTCATCCCTCCTCTCACCTCACTTCACTCACACACACTCACTAGCATGCATTAGAGAGAGAGAGATTAGCAAGAGCAAGACTCTATTGCATAATGGGAGAGTTCTTTGTATTATGAGAGATTTTTACTGATATACATGGCCATAAGTGTTCACACGCACTTAAATTGTGGCCGACCTAGCACTTTAGGCTTATAAGAGGCCTAACGCTATTACAATGACCACTCTCATAATATAACCATAAAGTAAATCACTTGGAACTTTATCCTAACCTACTACCACACACTCTGGACATGGAAATCACCATAAGTATTCCATAAGACCATTACGGGCGCTCGTCCAAGTTGTAGATTTGGACACCATTGCTTCATATCTTGAATGTATGGCCTTTTGGTGTATCTACCTTGACTCCTTGATATAATATAATGGTAGTAGCTCTTGTTAACCCTAGGAATGGTTAAAAAACTCAGAGCAAAGAGAAAGTATGGAAGATTTATAGAGCTAGCATTTACAATAGGATTCTCTAAGATGGGTGTCAAGCATAGCTTATAACTCAACTTTACTAATTTAAGTAGCTTGAACACAAAATAGTGGGATTGCATCAATCATCTCAAGAAAATGAATAACAAGTGCCCTATTGAGAGGAAAATGAATAACAAGTGCCCTATTGAGAGGAAAAATCGAGCCAAGCTAAGTTGATTTTGTTATTCTTGTTGGAAGGGTTAAGGAGCAAGCAACTACATGATGTGTTGTATGCCAAAAGGCATCAAATGCTAGTGGAGTGTTGCTGCTTGGATGCCATAGTCTTCGATGAAATTTTTAGTAGCATCCCAACCAAAAATACTCTAAGGTAAGAATCAATGGACTAAAATAGAGCCCAATGTGAAGAGCCAAGATTCAAATAAGATTAAGGCACCAAAGACTGCTGAACGTCATGATCAAAGGACTCAAAGGAGTACTCAAAGCCATTGAGAGAGTTGGGTCATCATTCTTATTTAGCTCCTAGATGAGAATTGACGTGGTGTGTTGTTTATAGTAGAAGCAAACACATAGCTTGTGAAGGCCTAGTCCTTGGAGCAAAAGCTAACTAGTGGTGTGAGTATTGTAGAAAAGATACATAAATCATGAATTAACCAACTGCTACCATCCCTAGCAAAAAATGTGGATGATTGGAGTGTTAGCATTACTACCATCCCTAGCAAAAAATGTGGATGATTGGAGTGTTAGCATTACTTGTTGGAATTAGGGTTGCAAGAAAGCACACAAAGCTTGGAGAAGAAGAAGCAAGAATGCACACAACACACAATGTATTAGATTGTGTCAATGTACAAAAGATAAGTTAGTCCTAGAATGATGGGGCGTATATACAAGTCGGGGGAAAAAACCTCCTAAAGAGGGAAAAAGTGCCCCGGCGGTCCTAAGTGTGTTCACACACATCACTGCCTATATATATGGCAACAAATCTCCCCTGGGAGTGATGGTGTGAACGAGAGCTGACACTCATGTATAGGGAAGTGCCATGCCCTAAGTAGATCAGTCCACAAAGGGGAGCAAGCCCAAAGCTTTGCGGAAAGCTTCGAACTTCTCACGAGGAAGCGCCTTTGTGAAAAGATCGACGAGGTTGTCTTGTGTTGGCACATAGGCCAAGCTGATCTCTCCTGCTGAGAGTCTCTCCCTGACATAGTGATAATGCATCTCAATGTGCTTTGTGCGAGCATGAAAAACTGGGTTTCTCGCAACTGCCAATGCACTCTGACTATCAGTGTAGATACAGGTAGCAGACTCCTATTCAACACCCAAGTCAGCCATAAGCCGTCTGAGCCACACACACTCAATCGTAGCTGTGAAAGCTGCCCTGTACTCAGCTTCACAACTAGAAGTGGCCACAGTAGGTTGCTTCAAGCTCAACCAAGATATGCATGAGCTACCGAGCATGAAACAAAAACCACTTGTGGACACTCTTGTGTCATAGCAACCAGCCCAATCTGAGTCCGAAAAAGCATGTAAATCTGGCGGCAACGATCCCCCATTGGAATAAAACAACCCAAGATGTATGGTGCCACTCAAGTAGCGAAAGATGCGTTTAACTGCCTTCCAATGCTGAGACCCTAGGCTATGCATAAACCTGCTCACCTGTGAGACTGCAAACTGAATATTCGGCCTCGTAATGCATACATAAATGAGGCAACCAACAGCTGTCTGATAGAGTGTGACATCAAAGTGATCTCTAGTATCATGAAGACTCAACTTCATACCTGTCTCCATTGGAGTAGCAATAGGCTTGCAGTCTTCAAGGCCAAATCTCTGCAACAATGTCTCAGTATACTTTGTCTGACACAAAGCAATACCTCCATCACGCTGCTTAAATTGTATCCCCAAATAATGATGTAAATGCCTGTGTATCTTTATCATCCCAACGAGCTTGTTCTCAGCAGTGGGTAAAACAGCAGCAACAGTAGAGCTGCTAGAACCTGCAACATCCTCAACAGATCCTACATCCACAGAACTTGGACGTATATCCATACCCTGCACAATGTTCCACACTCCTTTTGCAACCAAAACATGCTGCATCATGTATGACCAAAGTGGGTAGTTGCTATCTCCATCCAGTTTGTCATCAGCAGACAACATGCGAAATACATCATTGCTGTTATCAGCCATGGCCACTTATTGAAACTGATGCAAAAGCTACCTGTAATGAAGCAAAGACTGAACAGAGAACAGCTCGTGCTATGTAGCACGGTCCATAATAGAATACGTATGCCTATTTTGCAGAAAACTGCACTGTCAAAATTTCTGCAGAAAATGACGAAAACACCTGTGCAGAACTTGCAATGCAGAAACGGAGCCCGAAATGACCTCAGATTCAATTTCTGAGAATGCAGAGTATAGGTACCTGCAAAGCGCTCGAGAAAACTCACCCCAATCAGAGAACATGAGTCAGAGGATGCTAGCAGTGTAGCCCTGGGAGCCGATGCCTGCTCTAGTACCAATTGTTGGAATTAGGGTTGCAAGAAAGCACACAAAGCTTGGAGAAGAAGAAGCAAGAATGCACACAACACACAATGTATTAGATTGTGTCAATGTACAAAAGATAAGTTAGCCCTAGAATGATGGGGCGTATATACAAGCCAGGGGAAAAAACCTCTTAAAGAGGGAAAAAGTGCCCCGGCGGTCCTAAGTGTGTTCACACACATCACTGCCTATATATATGGCAACATTACTAGCATCCCCAAACCATTAGATTTGCCAGTGCCACCTCCCAATGGTGCATATGCAACTTACCCAAGAAGGAGCTCAATTGTTGTTAGGAATCCTTATAGGGACATGGACATTCCATTTTTAATGTTACCTCCTTAACTAGCCTCGCTAGTATCACTCCTACTAGACTAGTCAAGATTGAGTCAATTATTGAAGAACCTCCTAACACACCTTAATTCTATGTTGAGTACCTAGACTCGGTGGTTGGATGCCCACCAAGGAATTAACATAACATGGGCCAACCTAGACATTTGATGCTAGTAGACACACACCACTCAACCACCTTTATGCAAATAGCATCAGGAGCCTACAGACTGAGAGATATTAACACATTAAGGCGAGCTCCCTTAGCCTGCTTTAGATGTCAAGGCTCTCATAAGGTGGCTGATCTCAATAACTTGAACAACAAGTGCCCTAATGAGGGAAAACCGAGCCAAAGTAGGTTGCTTTTGCTAATCTTGTTGGAAGGGTTAAGGAGCAAGCAACTACATGATGTATTATATGCCTTTGGCATCAAACGCTAGTGGAGTGTTGCTTGGATTCCATAGACTTTGATGAAAATTTTATTAGCATCCCAAAATCAATGGACCAGAAAAGATCCCAATGTGAAGAGAGCTAAGATTTAAAGAAGATTAAGGAACCCAAGACTGCTAAATACATAGAAAACATTGTGATCAAATGATGCCAAGCAAATCCACCAGGAGAGTTGGTTCATTCTTCTCATTTAGCTTCTATACAAGAATTATTAACCACCACAATATTGAAAAAACATAGGAAGAATAAGTTTTGAATATATATCACATTGGTTGGTGTGATTTTTGATGGTACTTGAAATTGGTGTCTTGGTCTCTTGGATTTATGGAAGAAGTAGATTTGTTGTTGCCAATGTGTAATCTCTCCATTGGGTCTTTAAGTGAAACTACACCTGTAATTATATTTAGAAGGCAAGCAGACATGGATACCATATCAACTCCTTGAATCCAGAGTGGCATGAAAAATTTATGGAGGTGACGGTGTATTGCACCATCTACCAAATGATATATGTCCTAAACAATGAGGTGGGAATTGTGCCAGCACGTTCATATGCAATGCATAAGCATGGCATTCAAGCTAATTTGGATGACTTCATTCTTCACAGATATTCTACCATGACAATTTTATAGTGAGATAGGAGATTGGAGATGTAAAATCACTTGGCAGTGCCTCGAAGGCATGTCAGCCCACGTGTGTCATAGGAACACAAGCAGGTACTTGGTGAGTGGAGGCTCCAATTAGAGAGACTAGAAACAAGAGGAAAAGAAAGAGTGGCTAAACAAGAAGGCTCCAATTAGAGACTAGAAACAAGAGGAAAAGAAAGAGTGGCTAAACAAGGTGACACAATATAATTCACTTCAAGGGAAAAATCACAGAAACCACTTCAAGTACATCGGCTTTGGTGCTGGACGAGTTTAAGAAGGAATTAGCAAAGTTTGAGGCCAACTCCCACGATGCAAAGTGAAACACTAAAATTTTCAACAACCAAATTAAAATGCGTACAGTATATGCATTAAAGATGGAGGCAATGATCAAATGCATCACAAAGCATGGTCTGTAACTTCTCATGCCAACTTCAATTAATAATCCTTGTTTCATCTTTGAAGACATTTCTCTACACATTAACATGTATGACATTTTACCCTTCAATACATAAATGCAAGTGGTTTTCTTTGTTGGTGTTAATTTTTGAATGAATATTGTGAGCTCACCATTCACTACTTTACGTTTATATTGCAACCTTGGGTTTTCAAAGGAGATGTTGGATTTGGTTGTCACATCTTGCCTGCGCACGTCCCACATCTTATGTGCCAGGACACATTTTTCTATTAGACACAAATGTCTTTCTCCCAAATGCATAGTTGAGGAAGTAGTTGAGGCATGGGTGGCTACCATGAGGTTTATTCATTCAGGAGGTAACCATTAACCCCTCACATTTATATGTAACCCTGTTTATTCTCCTCATTATCACGCAATGCTTGGCAGCTCTTTTATGTTTTCCCTTTTTTTGAAGGGTATATGATATATTACATTATAATACACAAAGCTTTTTCTTCTTACTAGTGGCCTACCTCACTAAATTATGTAGTACAATGTTCAACATGTTTATATGTAGCATGTACTGTGTAGCAATACTAGTACTAATTTGTTTTGTCCATTCCTTTTTTAGAACATTGGATATAATCTCTCTAAGTATCATGAACTTCTTATTTCTCTCTTTTATGTACTTTGCAGTAAAGCATTTTGGAAGTGTTATGCATACTTGGTAGTTTAGGGAATCTAAAGTATAGTACTGCAGTTGATGGTGCATATGTGAAGCTATATAGTACTTTTTAATATTGTATACTTGGTAGTTTAGGGAATCCAAAGTATAGTACTGCCGTTGGCGGTGCATATGTGAAGCTCTATAGTACTTTTATATATAATGTGCTTGTTAACACCATAGTATATACTTTCTTGGAAACTCCATAGTATATCCTTTCTTGGAGACACCATAGTATATACTTTCTCGGAAGTGTCATGCATTGTTGGAAGTTTTTAAAATATAGTAGTATCAAGTGCTACTGTTCTCTTTTAGTACTATTCATAACTTTATAATATTTACTTTTAAAACAAAGTTTCCCAACCACCCTAGGCTACAATAGCAAAAGACTATGCATATAGTCTTATGCATAGACTCTTTACATAGTTAGAGTATAGAATGCATAAGACTATAGAATAAACTCTATGTATAGAGTCTTATGCATGAGTCTGTTCAATAGACATTATGTATAATACTACACATAGAGTCTTATGCATAAGTCTGTTCAATAGACTCTTTCCATGGAGTCATATGCATAAGACTATTCAATAAACTCTATGCATAATATAGATCATTCATGGCTTCATTTAAGAAATCACGGAATACAAAAAGGAAAATGATCATAATGGTCTTTTCTTAGTGTGTCATGCATAGATACCATGAGAGAAAAACCTATCCATAAGACTATGCAATAGACTCTATGCATAAAAGCTTATGCATAAGACTATGTAATGGACTCTATGCATAGAGTCTTATGCATAAGACTATGCAATATTATCTATGCATATAGTCTTATGCATAGACTCCTTAGATAGTCAAAGCATAGAGTTCTTATGCATAAGACTATGCATAGAGTTTTATACATAAGACTATGTAATAGACTTTATGCATAGAGTCTTATGCATAAGTCTATTGCATAAGACTATACATAGAGTCTTATGCAAAAGACTATGCATAGGCTCTATACATAAGACTATGCAATAGATCCATAAGACTATGCATAGAGTATAAAATCAATACGAATAAAATAAATAAAATAAATGCTCCCATAGCACTCGAGCGTGCATCATAAGAAAATATGGTGTGTTTAAGGCGAGAGCTTGCTTGCCTTTAAGCTTCAACAAAGAAAACCTAGAAACAAATAACCAAAATAAATAAGAAGACATTAGCTTATGTATATTGGAACCAAAGAACCTAGCTATAAGAGCCTGCATGCATCCTACCAAGTCTAGAATAACAAACTCCCAAGCACTCGCGAGGGTGTAGCAATGATAAGGAAAGATGATGCAAAAGATGGTCTCTTACTTGTGGATAACTGAACTGTTTCAATGCTTACAATGCCATGTCAAACCTAGAGAAAAATCTATTAGAATATTGTGCATCTCTATGTTATCAAGCTATGCCTATGCTATGGGTTTTATACTATTTTATCTCCATTTGTAGGTTGTGGGCTATTGGCTAGCTTCTAGGGGCAGTTGGCCGACTCCCCTACATCACTATAAAAGAGGCCTCCTCATAATCACTTCATCAATCCAATCCAAGCATAGTGCAACACTTCTCTTATTGGCTATTACCATTGTAATAAGCTTCATGCTATAATAAAAAGTGATCTTGTCAACAATCTCTTTCTCCTTTTCTCTCTCTATTTCCTTGTCTATGCTTCCGCCTGTGCATACTCTAACATGGTATCAAATAACTAGGTCTTGAATGCCCATTTGTGTTTTGAACGCTTCCTCCCTCCTTAAGCAGAGCAACATTTCTCGAGGCAGTAGTTTGATGCGTTTTCTTCTTTGTTGGTTGTGACTGGAGGTGCTCCTACCACATGCAACCCCTGTAAGGTGACAAGGTGAAAATCCAAGTGGCTGGTGCTGTAGTGGGTTGGTGCTATTTTTATAGACATGACAACATCTGGAGGTAGTTTCTTTGCATGTGGTGGCCTCAACATCTTTGCTTCTTCTGCAACTTCCCCTCCCTCCGGTTGGGTGATTCTGGTGCATTTTGGTAGACTATTTTGCTGCTGTCTAGCCTCTTTCTCTCTCAGATTTGAGAGGGGGCTAATTGGTCCTCGTGCCTCTTGCAGTATTGGAGTGATGAGATTTGTGTACTTTGTTGTTGAGATATGGCTCCCCCTTGTATGAACAGGGATGACAAGTGGGACGAAACCAACTATGCCCATTGGAAGCTGAATATACGAGTCTGGTTCATCCATAAGGGTTTGTGGAAGATTTTTCAAGCAGTGAGAAGAAGCCTGAGCATCAAAATGCGTGGACCAGGTTCAAGAGGATGAATTCCTTGCAGAATTACAAGACTGGGAGGATCGTGATTCAAAGGTGCATTCAGTGCTTGTGTGGACCCTTACAAAGGAGGTCTCACTAGCCATGCAAACTCTTACCAATGCACATCAAGTATGGTCCAAGTTGGAGGATCTCTTTGCTTGAGATTCATCGATGTGGGCATTTTTTCCTGCTGGCAATTCTATGCAGTCGTTTATCATCAAGGCCAAGGTTATCCATGACCAGTTATTGGCAATGGGCTATGCCTATGTTATGGGTTTTATCCTATTTTCTCTCCATTTGTAGGGCGTGGGGGGCTGTCAGTTACCTCCTAGGGGCAGTTGACTAACTCCCCTACATCACTATAAAAGGGGCCTCCTCATAATCGCTTCATCAATACAATCCAAGCATAGTGCAATACTTCTCTTGCTAGCTATTTCCATTGTAATAAGTGGGACCTACCATTTTTTGAGCTACAACCCACGAGCTCTCGAGCTAAGGTATCATGAGGTCATGTGTGCTTGTAGAGGAGTCCATGCCAAGAAATTCTACTGAACATGTATCCCCACTAACCCTTTTTTCTAGTATGTTATACAATTTCTTGGATAAATATATAAATTAATGCATGTGGAAAATTATAGCTCAGCATTTTTAACTCGAAGGTTTTAGCTTGGTAAATGCACATACCCGTAATAAGCTTCATGCTATAATAAAAGGTGATCTTGTCAACAAGCTCTCTCTCTCTCTCTCTCTCTCTCTCTCTCTCTCTCTCTCTCTCTCTCTCTCTCTCTCTCTCTCTCTCTCTCTCTCTCCTTGTCTATGATTTTGCCTGTGCATACTCCAATAAAATCTTGTACAACTTAAAAAAATCTAAAATCCTTGTTAAACTCAAACATATTGTAAAACTAAAAAAAATACTTATAGAACTAAAAAAACCACAACCCTAACACATAAGAAACCATAACTTTCTTGCAAAGGAGAGGATGAGGGTTTATTGTTGAGAGCGCTTGTGTGGGAGAAGAGAAGCCTACAAAACTTTAAAAAATCACAAAATTCAAAATGTAAAAAAGCCTACAAAACTTTAAAAAAAACCTAATCCTAACACGTAGGAAACCTTTACCTACTTATACAAGGAAGAAGATAAGGAGGAGAATGAGGGTTTAGGGTTAAGAGGGCCATAAGTGGAGCAAGAAGAGGACCTTTTCAAAAATAAAATATTGAAAAGGGAAAAAAGAGGAGTATGCACAATCATTGTTATGAGAAGTAAATTCTTATAATTTACTATTCCCATGTTTCTCATTATTTATGAATTCTCCTAGACGGGTTTAGATTGTGACAACTTTCTAAATCCAAGCGATCGTAGCTTACTTTGCATGTATGTGGGTGATTCGGTACATGCGTGAGTATGGATCACATCGTCTTGATTTATTGAGTTTCATATGGTTATTACATAGTTTCACTTATAGCAAACTTGTAATCTCCAATAGAGTGGTACCTTGCACCTATTATGTAAAAAACTTTTGCACTTATAGCAAACTTGCAATCTCCAATAGAGCGCTACCCTACACCTATTATGCAACTACATATGAAACAGTCACACAAACATACATCCACCAATAACCTACAATTCTTATATTCTTTGTAGAGACTATCCTGCAAGCAAATTTCTACCGTAACTTTGCTCCAGCCAAAAATTAGGCATGCACAGTTAAAATTGACACTTTCACATAGTACCTGTGTAAAAAACTTAGAGGTAAAACAAGGATTGAAATATGCCCAAAGTTCTAGCCTCACAAGTTATTTTAAACAATGTGATTAAAATACGCCAAGGGGAAGCGTGGGCTCACTCTTGTGCATGAGAAAATTTGTACTTCATTTATAGGTGTATAGCTTCATTTTGTGGAATCAACCTAAAAGATTCCATGGCTACAGACTCACTATGAGCATTCCCACTTTATGTGAGATTCAACAAAGAGCTTTTATGCACAAATAATGGAACTTGGGAGCTTTAGATCACATTGTGTATAGTAACTAAACTGGCAACTAGTCTAAGAGAAAAAACATAATGGGTATTACATCTTTACATTCTTAGGAAGAGGGAAAGATTATAGCTTTGAGGAAGAAGTTAGGAAGATTAGGTTGTATAAACTTCAAGAGAATAACCCATAAAGAGGAATGGAAAAGGAGGAAATATGGCACTAAATGAGGAGAAGGGAGAGTGGACAAAGAGGAAGTAGTATAGGCTAATAGAAGGATATTTGGTTATGTGACATAGGAAATAATATAGGCCAACAAATGGATATTTGGTTATATATGCTTAAGTGAAAAGCTGAACTACCAAAGTTATGGACCAAGTGGTTAAAGGAGTTGCATGGTTATAGGTTAACCAAGTTTCTAGGAGAGGCTGAAGTGGGAAATAATAGAGGGTGAGGATGGAGTAAATTTACAAGTCAGTTAGGCAAGGGCCTACATAGAGTTGTGTAAAGTGGAAGGTGGGAGCTATTAGAACTTAAGTTCTTTAATGTAAAACCTAATAATAAACACCCTAGTGATGCTTAAAATAATGTAGTACATAGTATGCATGTTTGGTGGAGATAATTTTTATTACAAGCTAATAGAATTAAGTAGTTTATAATTATTTATTGGATAGAACTATTCGCATAATAGAGTGTATGTGAGATTGCAAAGATCTACTTCCAAACATTGTTGAATGAGAATAAATTCTAGAATATTAAATTGGAAATCTCCACTAATTTAGATCTTAAAAGTTACCTTTAATAATACATTACATACACTCCTGTGCATTAATAGTGTGGCTCGACCCGCACTATTAATACAAAAGAGTAGCTTTAATAGTGTGGGTCAACCCATGGACTCCTATGAATTAATAATGTGGTCCGACCCACACTATTAATACATTCCATGCACTTCTATGCATTAATAGTGTGGGTTAACCCACACTATTAATGCACAAGAGTAGCATTAATGGTGTGGGTGAAAAATGAATCAAACAAAAAGTGATAGAAGTCCTAAATTAAACTCAAAGTCACACATAAAAGAATCTAATAATAGCATTAGCAACATGAATTCCATATAAAGTAGCTATGCATTCTGATTATAACATTTACCCCAACTACACCCAATACTGTTCCAGCTTAATAACCCCATGAACTTAATGCCTTAAAATTTTAGTCACTGAGATAGCGGGCCATAATTCTATGCCTATTGCCCTATCAAGTGGGGCATCCTTGAAAGTTGAAGATAGCAGATAGAGTAAGAACCATAATGTATATCTAAGTTTTGAATAATAAAGTTATATATGTTTATATACCATTCTATAATTTTACAAATGAGTAGCATGCATTGTGTATAAACCATTTGTGTGTGCTACAAAACATAAGCCACACAAGATTGTGTGCCTAATGCATGGTCCACGAGTTGTCACTCTTCATGTTAAAGGAATACAATGTACCTTTCCTATCTAGGCCATGCATTGTACATGTTTGTGTCATTCATCTATGTCATGTGTTGTGACACACATCCGTTGAGACATTGAGCTCAACTAGTGGTGCGGACATTGATGACTTGCCTAAGTGATCAATGTTGTGAGACATATTTATTGAGATATCAAGCTCAACTAGTGCTAGGGACATTGATGACCCACTTGGGTGATAGCTTTCGCACTTATACCACTGCATGGTTGGTGTGATTATGGGTGATATGTCAAGCTCAACTAGTGCTAGGGACATTGATGACCCACTTGGGTGATAGCTTCCGCACTTATACCACTGCATGGTTGGTGCGATTATGGGTGATATGTCACCATGGTTTACGGGCTATGTGATAGTCACTTTGGTGTGCTAGAGTTATGACATAGGTATAGTGCTAGTTCATGTAGTTTGGTTCACACTATGGACCGACCATTATATGCTATAGTAGGAGAGTTCCCTTCCTTATAGTATATACTCTTTTCTCTTTAGTTTATGGGGTTGTAGAGAAGAGAAGAGAGAATATAAGAAAATTCAGCTCATCTCTCTTGTGTGCTTGTTTACTCTTATCTATGTGTTTGCTTACAAGGAGCTCAAGCTCATCTTTTCCCCAACATTCTTCTCATGGTATTAGAGTGCCAGTTCAAAGAGCTTAAGAGGTAAGCAAAGGAAGCAGTACACGAGTAAAGTTAAATCCATCTCTTTTCATCTTTGATTTTGGAGCAACAGCTTAGGGAGCTGTTGCTTAGGGTAGCTGTGAGAGCTTTAGGTATATAGGAAAGTCACTATCTCAAATTGAGGCATTTTCTTGGGTGAAGAAAGAAGACCATGTTGTGTAAGTATGAAAGTGTCAACTTTAATTGTGTATGCCTAATTTTTGATCGGAGCAAAGTAGGCACTTTGTGAAAGTGTCAATTTTGGATGTGTGTCGAATTTCCGGTCGAATCAAAGTTGTCATAGAAATTTAGTTGCAGAGGACACTCTGTGCAAATATTTTGAGATGTGTAGGTTGTTGGTGGATGTATGTTTGTGTGACTATTTCATATACAATTTCATAATAGGTGTAGGGTACCGCAGATTGCAAGATTGTTATAGGTGTATAAGTTTTTTACAAGCACTATTTGGTAAGTTGCTGCAGGTAATCATGTCTGACAATCTATCCCAAATTGTGAGCAAGAAGATGGATATGAATAACTTCTAATAAGCATGGAAGTTTAGGATGCCCAATTTGCTTATGGGAAAAGGGTATTGGGAGTGCATCATAGGTGATGAAAGGAGCCATAGATTATTGACAAAAATCTCACTCCACAGCAGATACATGCATATAAAGCATGGCATGAAAGAGTGAGAAAGATGTTATACTAGTTGTCTTTCAGTGTGATAGTCTCTACGATTGTTGGAGGAAAATGACATGTAAATAAATTATGAAATAATAATTAACATGATATAGAGTAAAATTTGCACATAACACAAGATTGGGTGCTATAAAATGCATACATACTATGGCCTAGAGGTTATACTAGTTATGAAATGTCTTTTGTTCTCTATTGTGTATATTTTTCTACATTCTAATAAACATGTGGTTGACCTTGCTTTTAGATATTAGCCCCTCGACACTCTCTTGAGCTTCATGTCACATGATTATCCTCCTCTAATGCTTCAATTCATACTATCTATGCCCATACAACTAAAACCTCAATTTTATCCACGCACATCATAGAGCATACCAACTGTACCCAAGTGCTATTACTATCATTTATTGCTAAATAATATCTCCTACATTGAAAAACCAAGTCGAGAAGACAAAATGACTTCCTGTCAGTTCCATACTTAAAATGTTGAAAACCTATCTTTGACCATTGTTGTGTCACAATTTGCCTTCTTAATCTTGTTTGTGGGTCTTGGAAGCATGATATTTCAATTATTACATTGTTAACCCATGGCGGACATTGAGACGTATTATGTTTTACGTCATTAATTTAAATATTCTGAGTCATGGGCCGGGCTTGTCGGCACCATATATTAAGGATAAAGGGATTGGGTGATCGCCGATGAGAGGCGCACCTTGAATATCAGTAGGATAAGGGTTAGGATTGGCCGGCCATGTATGGGCGTCCAAGTGTGAACGGCCAAGTCACCTATAAGAGTCAAATGTTGTAAGGTCCCTCCCAAGCCATGTATGTATGTGTCTCTTTTAATATAGATTTCAATAAAGAAAGAGAGTGTAATTAGAGAAGAGTGAGACGACAAGGCTAGAAACATTAGGAAAGTGTTAGAATAAAAATATTAGCTCCAAAAATCCTAAAAGAAATAAGAACATAAGAATAGTTCTATTAAGAGATAAGTATTCCCAAAAATAGAATTTCGAGTTTAGGTGATAAGAGGTCATATTTAGAGTACTTTTACACATTTAGAGTCCATGCATACTAAAAATGTGGAAAAATAACGCGTTTCTAAAGATGGCGCGTTTGTGGCTATATACAGACGTTTTTGCCTATTCTGCCCGCGCAGGCTTATAGACCAGATGCCTTCCCGTTCTTTTGACTGGTTATATGACGATATTCTGAGTTTTTATCAGAGAGTTATGGCCAAAACAATTTGCTGTTTCTGTCAGGGTCTTTACATAGAGAAAACTGCGAGAAGACAGCAAGTAGCCTCAAGGTAATCCTAGAGTTTGAGATGTATATATCCCTTCATTCTTATCTAATATCTCAGAAAAGAAGCTTAGATTGCTATAGTCTTTTGGAGGAAGAGACCAAAATTCCATAGCTTTTCTTTTAGAGAAAGAATAGTATGCCATAGCCCTGTAAGAGAAGGCTATTTTGCCATAGATCTTAGAAAGAGAGAAGAGTCACAGTATGAGTAAGAGGAGATAAAGCTTGGAGATGATTGGATGATTTCAATCATAAGACAAGGTATTAGAAGACTCTATTCTCATATGTCAAGTTCTAAAGCTCTTGTTAACAAGCAAAGGCAACGATAAACGATAAATTTCTATAAGGTATACACATATTTTGTTTTTCAATTATATATCATTCTTAGGGGTTGAGGTATGGCCCTGGCTTCTCTATTGATTGTTACAGTGATCTATTTGATTGATTTACCATTTAAAGTTTGTATTCTTTTAAACAACAGCATATGCCTTAATAAAGAATGTCTTATCGTCGCAATCTCAAGTTAAAATGCAAAAATCTTTGTGAAAAGGATTGTTTTCTTAAGAAGATAATATGGATTCTAGTCCTATGGTTTAGTTGAGTAAATGGATTGCTATCTTGGTTAAATTAAGGTACAGGTACAACTCTCCCTGCCTTGACGCTGCCCCGTTCTTGTGCTTGTATAGCCGGACGGCAGAGACGTTAGTAAGGCCCGGAGTTGGCCCATGGTATCCCTCATACCATTGGGAGAATGAGGTTTGCCGATTGAGGCAAGTGATTGTGATGCTGCCTAGTTCTGAGGGCCCAGGCTAGTGCGGTAAATTAGCCCACCCTAGTGTGCAGACATCCCTCTGAGGGGCGGGAGGATCGAGCGATGGAGCCTGAGAGGACGACAGGCCGGCTTGAGTCCTCGCCAGCAGCCGACGATGAGGTGTATGGTCCCGTAGGGTTTTGCCCAGCATGTAGAGGCTGGAAGGCCGAATTCTAGATCATCGGCAGAATAAGAATAAGAGAGCCGGTTTGGCTTGTATGGAAATGGATTCATGTATAAACTATTTATATAATTACATCTTGTCTTTGGTATGATTGTATTGTGTAAGAAGGCTGTTTTAACGAACCTTGTGAAGAAGGGTCTTAATTAAGGAATATGTTTATTTATGTCAAACAGTGTGGTAGTATTAATTAGAAAACAAATTGATGCGTGAGTAGGGTGGAAAGTGGGAGGATGGAATGCCCTGATGGCACCATCCTACGGACGGGTGGACCCGATTAGTCGGGTAGCTTTCCAACAGATTAAGTGAAAGCCCTACGTTAGATAGTTAGGTTCTTGGGCAACTCTATTCTAGAAGACTAGGCCAGCGGCTGTGCCTTGCATAAAGATGAGGAAAAAAGCGTTGTCTCTAGAAATCAAGTCTAGTAGTTGCCCAATTTTTGATCAATTGCCCTATGGGTGATTTGATGTTTAGAAGATCACGCTCCCCCTGCGGGATAGAGCTAGGTCTTACCTATGAATCGTATCCTTGAATCTCTACAGGGTCAAGGTGTCGATGAATAGGAAATTTTTCCCAAGATAAGACTTAGTGGACTATCTTAAGTGTTTCTCCCAATTTGTGGAAGGGGGAAACCTTACAAATGTAACCCTAAAATCCTCATTCTCATGTGTTGTGAATACAAGAGTGCTCTTGCCTTATCTCTTTGGTTTCCTTCTCCTGCGTGTGAGAGAGAGAGAGAGAGAGAGTGAGAGAGCGATCAAGCACTGTGTAGCGGCACGGCGGCGGAGAGGCGGTAGAGCGGCGACGGCGGCTCCTCCTTCACGGCTGCGACGCGGGAATCCTTCAAGGCGGCAGTTAAGCGGTGAGTGACACACCTTTTTGCATTCTGTTTTGAGCTTCCTTCCCTGGTTGTATGCTTGCAGCCATTCGTGGCTCGCATACGGTGTCCGGTAAGTCCCCAGCTATGACCTGTGCGGCAAAAGCGTACATTTTTGGCGCCGCTGCCGGGGAGTTGCCCTGCACCAAGCTCCAGTTTGCGGCTCGTCTGCTGCTGCGTGAAGTTTAATCTACACTGTAGGAAAGCGACTGTGTGTTTGTTGTTAAGGTGTTTCTGTGTTTTACAATCTGTTTCTGCAATTTGTTTGCTGCATTTCTGTTTCTTTTGTTATATTTTCGCTCCACGTGTGGGCGTGCGTTCTGTTATCTGGTTTCTGCGTGCGAGGGGGATTTCTGAATCCCCAGATCTGTGCTGTGTGTGCGAACTGCGCCGCGGCCAAGGCTGAACCCTAAGGAAACCCTAGAAAACTTATCTCACAAAAAAAAACAGAAAATAAAAAATATAAAAAATATAAAAAATAAAAAAGAAAAAATTAAATTTTATTTTCAAAGAAAGAACCGAACGTGTGGAGAGGAAAGATTTTCTAATTGGAGAAAAAATTTTTGAAAAGAAAGAACCCCAATTGACCCACGACCCACGGCCCCGGCCTCGGTCTCGGTCTCGGTCTCGGTCTCGGTCTTTTGATATATATATGTAGGAGAGTGAGCCTCCATAGCTTTCTTTCAAGTGAGAGCTTATGGGAAGTTGTGCCCTATATGTAGCCCACTCCCCAACAAGGAGTAAAGTGAGTATGTGGGATAAAGCCCTCACCCTTTCCTCCATAAGCAAATAGGCTTTTGCCCCTTCCCCCCAAGGGAAACAGACTGTTTTGAGGACTACAGGAGCTCTAGATACGCGAACACGGTGCTGTAAAGCACACTAGGATCCTTTGAACGATACGCTCGTTTCGAGCTATCACACGCCCTAGTCCAAGTTCGACCGTAAGTAAGTAAGGGGGTCAAAAACGGGTTAAAAACAACACAAAAACAAGTAAAAACGGGGTGCGAAACACCTAAGAAACCACTTGTGTGAGTTTCAAGGGTAGTTACCAACGCACGTAGGGTACCCACGTCACATGCATCTACGTTCTGGTCGGGTGCTAGAGCCTGAACCACTAGAAAGTGTTTCAGTTTACGCAGGCTCACACCATCCCTCCACGTTAGCATCTTGGCCTTCGGCTGGAACCCAAGGGAGTGCAACCCAAGATCCACGAATAGGGGATAGTGACTCATCCTCTGACTCAGAAGCCATGGAAGGGCACCCTAGCAAGAACCCTGAGGAGACAAGCCAAAACATGCCAGTGTGGGTCCCACAACCCGGATCTAGCATGTTTAGTCGTCTAATAGAGACCTTTAGTAGAGCTACACGCTCTGAACATGCGACAAGCGAAGTAAATGAGGAAGGAGGGGTAGTAGATTCGCCATTCACATCTTATGTAGACCCTACCCTCCCAAAGAGTGTCCATGTGGATATTCTACCCACTTCGTTTAATGAGGGCCCTACTGAGCTACCACATTCCGATGCTCTTCCTAAAGTAGAGGTCCCTAGAAGCCAATCCATAAGAAGTGACATTGCGTCCACTTCAAGAGAACCGTTTGGCACACCAAGTCTAGATGGGATATTTCTCAATGAAAATTGGGAATATGATCTACACACAGAGACTCTAACGGACCTATACACGTGTTACACATACCATGTGGGTTGGTTAGAAGTCCTACGATCTACATCTAGCGCCACTAATCTAGAAGAGCAACAGCAAATGATATGTGAGGTTATTCATAGAATTATCCAAATTGAGAGGCAAAATAGGGGAGTGAAACTAGTTTCCACTGGCCCTATGAGGTTTTTGGATACGGGCAAGGCCAAACAACCAACCCTATCACCTCGATGAGTCCCATAGACCCTTCGTATGTTGTTTCGCCTGGAGTCTCAATGCAGGTTGAGCCCACGAGTAGTAACTTTAGCTTTCCAACCTTGGCTCAACTTTCCATTCAGGAATCCACAATGCCTACCCCAATGATGAGCATAGCGAGAAATGCACCTGTTACCGCTGTAGTTAGTACGACACCGCTACCTAGTGGAACAGTACCTACAACAGTGCGTGCCAGTGCCTATCAACCATATGTACCTATCGCTACTCATGCTCATGTAGCTCCTACGCCTCTTAGTATGCCAATGGCGTATGCTCCACGACCACCTTATCATAACCATTATCCAAGGGGAGCTAGGCCTAGTCACATATCATATCCTATGTCATTTGCCAACATACTCAGACCAACGCCAACTCCTATCAGCCAGGCTATCCCCGAAGTGCCTCCACCAGCTATGCCTGCTCACCTAGGTGATCTCGCAGCGTTTGCTCAGACGATTGGACGATCTATTGCGGAAAACATGCGGGGTATGCCTGAGAGAGAACCTAGAAGCAAGGCAGTACAAGTGGCTAAGCTCACTCAAAACTTCAGTGGTAACGAGGATGTTAGGAAGCACATTGAAGTCTTTGAACACATGTGTGATTCCTTGGAAGAGCACAATGAGTTGCATAAGTGTAAAGCCTTAGGCTTAACCTTGAGTGGGAAGGCCGGAGATTGGTATCGAACCTTAAGGGTTGAAGAGCACACTCACTACCCCACTCTCAAGAGATTGTTCTTGAAAGAATACATACGCGAGGGTGTGCTTTGGGGGGTAGCATCTCAACTTCAAAAAGCTGAACGCGAGGAAGGGGAGTCAGTGAGAGACTTTATAAGTCGATTGAAGCATCTAAATTCTCGCTGCACTCCCGATGAATGCTTCAATAACAACCAACTCCTCGATAGATTCATCCGAGGATTACGCCACGAGGACATTTACAATGGCCTAGTCATTAGAGGTCTTACAACGTGGAAAGCAGCCACTGCCAATGCAATCCAGTTAGAAGACAACTTGATGATTGCAGGTAAAAAGGTGTCTTCAGAAACAAAATCCGTTAGTTCGCAAGTATCTGGGCACGAGCCAATGACGGCGAAACCTATTGCCAAGGAGCCCAAGATATCTCAAATGTCTATGACCGACCTTACTAAGGCTCTCCAAGAATACTTTAGGGGTAATCGAGCTCCTCCGAATAGCCATATGTACCCAAGAAGAGAGCAACAATGGTGTTCGGTGTGCTTAGGACCACATAGCACGAGTGAATGTCCCACATTCAGAGTCAAATTCAATGGGAATTGCAATGCATGTGGTAAGTATGGCCATCAATCTAAAGATTGCCTAACACTTAAGTGAATGTTGGCAAACCAGGCACCACTAGCTTGGTCAAACACACCTCAAGTACCCGTGCTAATGCCTGCACAACCTATCGAGCAACCGTCACACCACATAGTTTCAAGGAATCCGAATGTAGTCCAGTCTGTGCCGTTACCACCACCAGTGCTAGGACCACAACCTCCACATCCAAGGATTACCCCAATGAACCAGATGGGTTGTGAGTCACATAGTGCATGTGGGGATTATGAAGAGGAGATAGACCCCACTGCTCCATACGGGATTGATATGTTTGAAATGATTCCCCAGTACTACATGGAGGATCATTTCGGGCAAGTCAAGCCTGTATATCAAGCGGCTGCTCTCGCCACACAAGAGGGCAAAACCTTAACACCTTGGCGAGGAGACCACCTCTTCAATGCTATGAGTGTGGTGGACCGCATCGTGTAGCAGAGTGCCCTAATAGGCTACAGAAGAATGCTACTCATATGCAACCAAATCAAGGGAGCACATCGGGAATGCCGGTACTTACATGTAATCGTTGTGGCATAGATCATTTGATCGCTCAATGTCCACATAATCCTAATGCACCCAAGATTACGCCATTGAATTTGGTTGAGGTCACCAACCAAGCACGAGGAACCACACCTGTTGTACCCGCGAATGTAGTTACACGGTCAATGCTTCAAAATCAAAACTACATTCTTGAAGAGAGGGATACTGCATCAATCGCTCAAGCAAAGAAAAAGAAAACACGACGAAAGAGATCGCTTAATGCCACGAGCTCCAAGCCCAGTTCAAAGACTAACATAGGGACAGGAGATGACCCCGTGTATATGAATGATCCTGAAGATGATTCCGATTCAATAGAAACCGTGGGGACCAAAGCCACTACCTTAAGGGAGGAACCCACTCGGGAGCTCAATGAAGGAGAATCAAGCGAGCACATAAATAAGGGGAAACAGAAGGAAACTTCCTTGGCCCCACAACCAAGTCAGTTAATGCCCTCTCGACCACCCAAACTGACTGAGACTCCCCAAGACAAGCCACGTGGGCCAAAAACCCTCAAGAAAAAGATTGGAACTTACCCAAACCCAGTTGAGGAGATTGAACAAGTGCAACACTTAAGGGGTTTGGTGGAAGAAACACAAAGAGAACTGGAACCAAACTCGAGAAAAATCAAAATTCCAGATATAGTGTTTCCTACGCAAGTTCAGCCTCAGCGGAACCATAAACCGTTAGCTATACCGAGTATCATTCGGGAAGAAAGTGAGGATAGGACATCCGGAAGTGGGCAAACACCCTTCTTGCTGGAAAGAATGTTTAGTGAGGGAATGCCTGACCCCATCGACGAAGAGGAAATGATTCCATCTTCACCAGTCCCTAGTCAAGGGGCGATGTCTCGAAAAGTACCGTTGAATGTGTCCAAGCTAATGGATTTCATGTCCTCTAAAATCAGAACCACGATCATATCCAAATTATACGGAGATCCTGAGCTATTCTTAGCTCTTTAGGCATTTCTCAATGGAGAACTAAAGGCGGGGCTGCCACAATTTGCAAATATGGATAGACCCGACACGCTTCAAGAGATGAAGGGGAGCATTGGGATCTACAACCCAACTTTGATGAAGATTCGATCGTGGAAATACCTGTGAACAAGTTGGGACAGTACTTTGAAGGTGACGAATCTAATGCCACCCTCCCCATTACTACCAAGGGATTAACTCTAAAGGGAATCCTTGATGGTGGTGCTGGAGTGAGCATTGTGACTAAAAACTGTTGGGAATCTATGGGAAGGCCTCACCTCGAAGTCACAAACATAGTGGTTAAGATGGCAAACGGAACCATAGCTAAACCTATTGGAATGTTAAGGGACCTTAAGATCAAGGTCCTGGGATACAAGGTAAAACATACCTTCATTGTAATGGATTTCTCCAAGCATCCTATGTCATATCAAATGATCTTAGGATGCCTTTCATGAGGGAAGCACAAATGGTGCATGACTGGTCGAAAAACCATGTCTATCTACAATTCCAGGACTCTGTCATTCGAGTTGATCTTGAGAATGGTTGTGCACATCCTTTAGGAAGCAAGGTTATCATCGATAATCGATCGGATACCTGTTCACTCCGCCCCAGTAAGGTATTGCTATACATGCAAAAAAGAGACTGATGATGGGAAGGATTCTCCTTACATGGATGTCCTACCGGGTATGACTGAGTTGGATAACGTGGATTGGGTACACCTAGTGGCAACCGGGGAAATAGAGGCACAAGTTGGGTAACATCTGAGGGGCAAGATATGCCACCGTTAGTGCCAATAAACATGATAGGTGTTATGCACTTGACTCCTGATGGCGAGAAAGTGGCAAACTCCACTGACACTGAAGGTAGCGAAGACTCTGACCAATGCAACTCGGAGTATGAATCTCAAGAAGAAACTGACCCTGAGCCTGATGGAAAAAATGAATCAAATATTTACCCAAATGTGGAAGCAAGGTGCTTAAGGCCTAGGACAGTGGCGTCCTGCAGCTCATCCGAAAGTGAAGATCGACCAAGTGAGTCCGAATCTGATAGAAACAAAAATCAAAAACTTGGTAAGAAGAAAACGAGACATAAGCGCCAACGCTATCGAGCTAATGTACGCACTGCAATAAACAAGGAAAGATCCACTGCAGAATGGCTCAGTTATGTAGGAGCCATTGTTAGCGGATAATTGGGGACAATACCTCCAAAGTGTCATGTGGTGTATTCCGCAACCTCATGACGTCGCCCAATTAGAAATCGAAGAGAAGCCGAAACTAAGTCGTACTGCAAGAAGGCGGCAAAACCAAGAGTTGGCTCAACAACAAAAGGAAGCGGAATTGAAAGAAAAAAGCCTGGCACAACAAGAACCAGTAGACTTACACCCCGCACCCGAGCATTTCAAATCATTCACCACAGGGGAACGTAAAGTAGTCTACACAAAAGCCCAACGAACGCCTACCAATGGGAGTAGCGGTGTCTACGATGGCCCTGCGGTCGGTAGTTAAGGAGATAGACTTGGCAGATCCGAGTGAGGAGTCTAAACCAGTTTTTATTGCTCAAGACCTCACCAAGGCGGAAGAAGCTGCACTTACAAAGCTTCTTAAAGAATTCAAGGACATATTTGCTTGGACATATCATGATATGAAGGGTGTTCCACCCTCGGTGGTGCAACACACGATTCCAATGATTAGCACTGCTAAACCAGTCCAGCAACGTCCCTACCCAATGAATCCTAAGTATGCAAAGATTGTACAAGAGGAAATTGAAAAGCTGGTAAAATGTGGATTCATATACCCAATTGAGCACTCAGAATGGGTTTCTCCGATAGTCATCGTGCCAAAGAAGAATGGGAAACTCAGAGTGTGCGTTGATCTCAAAAAGGTTAATGCAGCCACTAGAAGGGATCATTACCCCTTGCCATATTCTGAACATGTGCTTGAAAGAGTGGCAGGCAAGGAGGCATAAAGCTTTTTAGATGGGTACTCGGGTTACAATCAGATCACAATTGCAGTCGAGGACCAAGCTAAAACAGCATTTATTACGGAGTTTGGAGTGTTTGCCTTTCGCGTCATGGCTTTTGGCTTGACCAATGCACCTGCAACATTCCAACGATTGATAAACACGGCCTTTAAGGAATATCTAAGGGACTTCTGTGAAGCTTTCTTAGATGATCTTTGTGTTCATTCCTCTTGGGATGAGCACTTGATGTGTTTACGAAAAATATTTGAAAGGTGTAGATTATATCGCATCTCATTGAATCCTTTTAAATGCCAATTTTGGGTTAAACACGGAGTTATCTTAGGGCATATAGTGTCCAAAAATGGGATTTCCATTGACGAGAGTAAAATCAAGGTCATTCTGGAATTGCCCCCACCCACCAACTACAAGGGAGTCCAACGCTTTATGGGCCACGTTGGTTATTATCGAAGATTTATTCTATTCTTCGCCGAGATAGCTCGACCATTGTATAAGCTTCTCATCGAGTTTATTTGGACCGAAGAATGTGATCGTGCCTATGAGCTATTAAAGAAGGCCTTGGCGAGTGCTCCAATCTTGAGAATGCCTAACTGGGATTTACTCTTCCATGTGCATATTGACGCATCAAACTTTGCTATTGGGTGTGTGTTAACTCAACCTGGAGAACACAAGCTAGACTACCCCATTAGCTTTGCCAGTCGCCAGTTGAACGATGCTGAGATGAACTACACCACTACGGAGCGAGAAGGGTTGGCAATGATATATGCAGTAAGGAAATTTCATTATTACCTCCTTGCCACCAAGTTTGTTTTCTATGTAGATCATCAAGCATTGTTGTATCTGGTAAACAAACCATGCTCCACAGGAAGAATCACACGATGGCTATTGATTCTTCTTGAGTTTGATTTCACTGTTGTTGTGAGACCTGGCAAGAAACATGTTATGGCTGATCATTTGTCTCGCATACCCAATGGTGAGGCTCCTACAGGGGTTGATGATGACTTACCGGACACTTCCCTGTTCATGGTGGAGACAATGCCTAAATGGAGTGAGAAGATTGTTAACTTTTTGGTTAATGGCTTTCCACCCAAGGAGCTTCGTAAAGATCTAGCTCGAAAGCTAATCAAAGAATGCGAACCCTATTGCCTGATAGCCGGGACTCTTTATAAAAGAGGAAAGGATGACGTTCTTAGGCGTTGTGCCCGAGAGGATGAGTATCTATACATTTTACAAGAGGCACATATGGGCGTAGCCGGTGGTCACTTCTCAGGAGACTTAACTGCACGAAAGATCTTACAATCAGGGTATTGGTGGCCCACTATGTTCTAAGACGCATCACTCTTTGTGAAGGGTTGCGATGAATGCCAACGATATAAGAAACCCCAGAGGAAAGATCAGATGCCCCTACATCCGATCAAAGTAAACCAACCATTTGAAAAGTGGGGTTTAGACTTTGTAGGTCCAATTAGTCCAGCGGCCCGAAACACACAATCTCGCTATATTATTGTGGCCACTGACTATATGACCAAATGGGCTGAACCGAAAGCGACACGTAAGGCAGATGCGAGGACAACAGCCAAGTTCCTCTTTGAAAATATAATCACACGATTCGGTTGTCCTTTTGAACTTGTGAGCGACAATGGTACGCATTTTATAAATGAAGTGATTAAGGAGCTCACAACAAATTTCATGATATCCCATCATAAATCTACTCCTTACTATCCGCAAGCGAATGGCCAAGCCGAGAGTACCAACAAGATTTTAATCTCTATTTTGACAAAGACAGTTGAAGCTCATCGCACGGATTGGGATCTAAAGCTTACGACAGCTTTATGGGCCTATCGTACTGCGTACAAAGTGGCTATTAATTGCACACCATTCAAAATGGTATATGGCCAAGAAGCAGTCATGCCGTGGGAATTTGTCATTCCTAGTCTTCGTGTTGCTACTCAAGAGGGTTGGGATGGTAATCCCTTAGCAGAGCGTCTGTATATCCTTGAGCGGCTAAACGAAGAAAGACAATTGGCTGTATACAATGCCCTTGTGGAGAAGGATAGAAGGAAAAAATGGTTTGATCGCCATCTAAAGGACAAGGACATCAAGGTTGGGGATAAAGTCCTGATGTATGGAGTGCGAAACGAAAAGAAGAAGCTCAAATATGCTGGTAAGGGACCATATAGAGTATGTGAAATTACCCCGCAAGGTACCATCAGAGTGGAGACTCTCGACGGAGTTGAAACCATTGGATTCCTTAATGGGAGTAAATTCAAACGATACTGTGATCCCCTGAGCCAGGAGGAGTTACATGCAATCCATCAAAAGAAGGCAGCTAAAGAACAAGCTGAGCTTAAAAAGATACAAGCGAGAGTCGAAGCCAAAGAACGTCAACAGCGTGCTAGGAGACAACGAGAAGCCAACTTGGGAATTACGCAAGTATTTTTCGAGGAAGCAGAGGAGGATGCACTGGAATCTGACCCACCTCTAAGATACCCAATTGAGTTACGGAGTCCTTACGGGGAGGTGTTGTATAATGCATTATTGGATACAGGAGCTCAACACAATTTGCTATCATATGGCGTGTGGTGTCAACTGGGAAAACCACCTTTAACCAAGAGTTCTATCCAAGTTCAAGGAATCAACAAGAAGAAAACCCTTGTCTCAGGAATTCTGCACACTCCGGTTGCTTATGACAAGGGAACCATAATTCAAAGCTTTTTGGTTATGCCTGCTGGTACGATGGAAGGGACTGTAATCTTAGGGCGCAAATGGATGATGGCCACCAAGTGCAATATTGATTGGGCAACCAGACAAGTCACAACGCAAGAACCAACACGAGGTCTGACCGCTCAAAATCCCGCACCTAAGTCATCCACTCAAATATTAGATAATGAAAAATCACAAAGTCCAATGGCAAAACCATCTTCGATTGTTGGCCACCCCTCTAACGCTTCAACGCCAAGAGTGGAAACAGGCAAGGTGGTCCCTAAAGCTTCGCTTGCTATGCCAAAGAGTACATACAAATGGGTCCCCAAAGCTTCGTTAACAGCTACTTCCCCTGTTCAATCTCGTTCAGCCACCAAGAAGCCTCGTAAAAGGAAAGCAGCTACCCACCCGAGAAAGGGCAATGTAACATCGCGATGGGTCCCTAAAAAATTATTAGTAGCCCAAGGGTACTACGAGGGGAATGACCAGATTTGGGTCCCTAAACATAAGCTGAATCCCTCTACATCACCTGTAAAACCTTGCAAACCAATTGTTACCACCCCAATGACAATTCAAGACCGTGGTAAGGGAAAGGTAATAGAGTGCTCCGCACCACTTCCAGAGTTAGTTTGGATTCCCAAACGATATCGATCATTACCACCTAGCTCAGGAAGGGGGGAGCCACATGAAGCTTCTAGCTCCTCATGCCAGGCACACACTCATATAGAAGTTTCTACATGCTCTACACCTACTCTTGTCAACACCCAACAAAAAACCGATGAGTCTACGTCTCCCCTTGTAATAGTATCGTCGGAAACCATTTCCTCCATTCGTCAATGGGAGCGTACACTACCATCTCTGTAATTGGATGTGGCCACAAGGGTCATAAAAAGCTATCTGCCCACATCACAACCTATGACCCGCTGGACAAATTGGTTCCAAGAGGCTGCAACATCATTGCAAATAATATGATCTACCCAAGGAAAGGGGGAGCATGTACTCACGCTCGAAATTCTATTGCTTCCTCTTTAACCTTCTCCCCTGACCATGTAATTGCCAAATTCAAGGGGATGTATATATATAGCTTCATACATAGAAAAGAAAAGAGAAAAATAAAAATAGTAAAAAGAGCAAGAGCACAAAAACAAGAGAAATATCCGTATACAATAAAAAACTAGATTGTCCTGTCATAAACCTACTGATGCTATATCTGTGTTTGCAGATATGGCAGATGCCCGATCATCATACACTTCATCCACTCCTACCTTTGGTGAGAGGTATCATCTGTGAAAAGATGCAGGGGGGAGGAGAGCTTGAGCTCTTGCAAGCACACACACACACAAAACCCTAATAGAGAACACACAAGGTGAGAGGCTGAAAATCTTCTTCTTCTCTACTCAACACTCAACACACCATATACAAGAATAAGAGTACACGTAATATGAAAGGTACTCAACCAATACATACAGGGGTTCTCTATAGTGTGAACCCGACTAAATGAGCTGGCGCTATAACTATGCCAGTCTCTAGAATGGCTGTCACACAGCCTGTCATCCCACTGGCCGCATATCTCCCATGATCTCACCAACCATGCCAGTGGTGTAAGTGTGGGGCCTATCCCCCAGGCGGGTCATCAGTGGCCACCGCCTCACTAGACGAGCTCGATATCTCAACACTCCCCCTCGAGCTCAACTCCATCTCATGTACACCAAGCGAAGCCCTGAATCTGCGGAGCTTCTCTGTACCCAATGCTTTGGTGAAGATGTCAGCTACCTGATCCTCTGTGCTGACATAGACAAGGTCAAGGTCTCCTGCCAAGACCTTCTCTCTGACGAAGTGATAGTGGACCTCTATGTGCTTCGTACGAGCATGAAAGACTGGGTTCCTGGCCAACTGTATACTACTAATGCTGTCACAGAAAATGACAACTTGTCTATCCACTGATAGACCCAAATCTGCAAGTAGCTTTCTCAACCAAGCTACCTCACATGCTGCCATAGCAGCTCCTCTGTACTCGGCCTCTGTACTCGATAGAGCAACCGTAGGCTGCTTCTTGCTGCTCCAAGTCACAGCAGCACTCCCCAAAGAAAACATGAATCCACTGGTAGATCTTCTGTCTGAGATACTACCAGCCCAATCAGCATCTGTGTACCCATGTACACATATCTCTGTCCCAGTCTCATAGAATAGTCCACAATGCAAAGTAGACTTCACATACCTCAGTATGCGTCTCACTGCATCCAAATGCGGTTTTCGTGGAACCTGCATAAACTGACTCACCAACCCAACACCATAGCTCAAATCTGGTCTGGTGATCGTCATGTAGATCAAACTTCCTACTATGCTCCTGAAGTAGGATCCTTCAAGATCTCTCCTGAATCTGCACTCAACTTGCCATTCTGATCCAATGGCACAGAAATAGGCTTACAGCCTGTCATACCATACTTAGACAACATGTCCAAGCCATACTGTCTCTGCAGTAATCCAATACCATGTGGTGACCTAATCACCTCAATGCCCAAGAAATATCTGAGCTCCCCCAGATCCTTCATCTCAAACTTCTGTCTAAGCAAGATCTTTACATCAAAGATCTCTGCATCATGGTCCCCCGTAATGATCAAGTCATCTACATAGATGACAACAAGCACAACTCCTCTATCACCATGTCTCACATACAATGAGAAATCTGCATTGGCTACATGAAAGCCAATAGTGACAAGATATTCAAAAATCTTGTCAGACCATGCTCTTGGTGCTTGCTTTAAGCCATACAAGGCTTTCTTAAACCTACAAACATGCTCGGGGTGACCCACATCCTCATATCCAGGTGGCTGCAACATATACACCTCTTCTTGCAAATCCCCATGCAAGAATGCATTCTTTACATCCATCTGATGTAAAGACCATTGCTTTGACGCAGCCACTGCTATCACAACTCTCACCGTTGCCATCTTGGCAACTGGGCTGAAAGTTTCCTCATAATCAATCCCATATGTCTGCGCATATCCTTTGGCTACCAATCTAGCCTTGTACCTGTTTATGCTTCCATCACTGTTATGTTTAACTTTGTACACCCACTTGCATCCAATGGCTTTCTTGCCTTCTGGCAATTGCACTAAATCCCAAGTTTCATTTCCATATAGTGCATCCATCTCCTCATCCATAGCTTTCTCCCAACACACATTTCCAACAGCCTCATCAATGCATGTGGGCTCAACAACCTGCACAACCTTTGCCATATATGCATAGTGATGTGCCACATAACCATCATAGGTAAATCTCTGCACAGGATTTCTCACTCTCCCAGATCTTCGCAGCTTCTCATTCATGGCTTCCATAGCCTTCTTTACACCAGGTGTTCTCATAGCTGGGATCCCAAGCTCCTCATCAAGGCTCATATCTGAGCCACTAGACTCTCCATCAACATGAGAATGCCCTGCAGAAATGTCAGGCATACCAAGGGGCTCAACCACTTTCTCTTTTCCTTTACGTGATGTAGTAATCACATTTGTAGGACTGGTATTATGACGCAGCCTGCCACTCCATGGTCTATCAACAGACCCACTAGATGAGGACTCTCCTGGTCCACTCAAAGACTGTGATTGCTGACCTGCATTCTGTGCAACCACACTTCCACTCACATCAGCCCCACCAACAGCTTCTTTTTCAGCAGCATAACAGCTGCTCATCTCATCAAAGACAACATCCCTGCTTACCCTCAGCTCACGTGTAGTAGGGTTATAACACATGTATCCCTTTTGCTCAAGGGAATATCCAATAAACACACATTTTTCAGCTTTCGGATCCAGCTTAGTTCTCAGCTCATCTGGCACATGCACATATGCAATGCATCCAAAGACTTTCAGATGAGACAAATCTGGTTTTCTGCCAGTAAACCTCTCCTCTGGAGTTACATCATGTATGGCTGCAGTTGGAGTCCTGTTCATGATGTATACTGCTGTAGAAACAGCCTCAGCCCAATAGCAATGCGGCATATTCTTCTCTTCCATCAATGCTCGCGCAATCTCAGCAATGTGCCTGTTTTTCCGCTCAGCAACTCCATTTTGCTGCGGAGTGTATCTACATGTAAACTGTCTCCGAATACCATTCTTCTTCAAAAATTCAGAGAACTCATTGGAGAAGTACTCTCCCCCTCCATCTGACCTTAGGCACTTTACATATTTCCCTGTTTGCTTTTCAACCAAAACTCTGAAATTCTGAAAGTGAGTGAACACCTCACTCTTCTCTTTCATGAAATATACCCACACTTTCCTTGTGTGGTCATCAATGAAAGTCACATAATACCTGCAGCCTCCCATAGATATGGTCTTCGTAGGACCCCATACATCTGAATGCACAATATCTAGTGCATTTCTGCTCACATATCTGTTACGTGGAAACACATGCTTTGTTTGCTTCCCAAATTGGCATGCTTCACATATTTTCTGCATACCTTCCACTTTAAATTTTGGTAGTCCAGGCTTACCACAATAATAGCATTCACGTGTATCATTATATTGCCTTTGCCAATTTCCACGGCCTCTTTTACTCCCCCTGCCTCTGAATTTGCCTCTTCCACCTGCGTGTTGTTGTTGTTGTTGTTGATTCTGGGACTGTTGTTGCTGCTGCTGCTGCTGGCCATAATTCTGATTACCTGTTCGGCCACCTCCTTGACCGCGTCCACGGCCTCCTCTACCTCGTCCTCTTCCTGAACTCGTGTAGAAAGCCTGTTGCTCTGAACTGTTTTTACTTTGTGAAGACTGTTGGTCTTCACCCAAGTTCTTCTCTTCGATAATCAGCATAGACACCAAATCTGTAAAGTTGGGAATATTTTCCCGAGTCTGAATAGACGTCTTAAACGCCTTATATTGTGGCCCGAGACCACGTAGACAGACTTCCACCTTGTCATCATCATCTACTGACACACCAATAGATGCAAGGGATTCCACAATACCCTTTATCTTCAGCACATAGTCATTCACAGACATGCTCTTTTTCTCCACAGTATGAAGTTCATTCTTCAACTGTATCTTACGTGCCTTGGTGTTTGTTTCATAAAGCTTTACCAAGGTGTCCCACGCCTCCTTGGGGGACTTGGCATCCTGAATGTGCCCAATCATGGTGTCCTGTATACTAATGGAGAGCCAATACATAACCTTCCTAGCTCCTTGGTTCCAGTCTTTAAACTCTTTCACATCTGCAGCAGTTGGATTTATATCCGGTATCTCTGGTGCCTCTTCATGCTCACCTTCTATGTAGTCCCAATAGCCTTTTCCCATCAGGAAATTCGTCAACCTGAACCTCCAAGCATGGAAGTTATTCTTGTCAAGCTTCTCAGCCACAATCTGTGTTATGCCATCATTAGACATCTTGCCAAACACACAATTTTACCAGAACCTGCACTCTGGTTTTTCCTGCACAAATGCTGTATTTTCAGCACAGCGGTACTGTAGTACTCTCAAATGTCACAACCAGTGACTTCAATGTGCATACATACACCCAATGGCAACTGTAGACCTCTTTGCAGCACCCACAGTGTCTGCACAGTCAATCTGTCTTCCTGCAGTTCTTAAAACAGAGTTCTGCGGAGAATCGATGACTTACCCGTAGTGCTCGAAATCGCCTGCTTTCTGAAAAACGGAGGTCCAGACGCGCCCGAAATGCGTTTTCGGCCCGAAAATTTCAGTCCGAAGGACTAGTCCGAAGGACTATATAGTTGCCCTGTAGCTTTACTCCCGCGAAGAAAGCTCCTCAATCAGAGACCGTTTGCCGGTGCCCCGACAAGGGTATAGTTGAAGCTCTTACCCTCGTACCGCTTTCTGTGGTTCTCTTGCCTTGCAGCTCAGCCCTTAGCACGAACCAGGCTCTGATACCATGAAAAGATGCAGGGGGGAGGAGAGCTTGAGCTCTTGCAAGCACACACACACACTCACAAAACCCTAATAGAGAACACACAAGGTGAGAGGCTGAAAATCTTCTTCTTCTCTACTCAACACTCAACACACCATATACAAGAATAAGAGTACACGTAATATGAAAGGTACTCAACCAATACATACAGGGGTTCTCTATAGTGTGAACCCGACTAAATGAGCTGGCGCTATAACTATGCCAGTCTCTAGAATGGCTGTCACACAGCCTGTCATCCCACTGGTCGCATATCTCCCATGATCTCACCAACCATGCCAGTGGTGTAAGTGTGGGGCCTATCCCCCAGGCGGGTCATTAGTGGCCACCGCCTCACTAGACGAGCTCGATATCTCAACAATCTGTACCTTTCTCAGATATTCCACATGTGCTATCCTATAATTGAAACTGAATGGGATCATATAGATGTACTAGCCAGAGAGGAAAATGTTGAGGAATTAGAATGGCTAATTCGCCTATTGACCATGACTGACCCCTACTCCGTAGAGGACATATCCCCGATAGCCCAATGCTTTCCTTTTCCACAAGATGACTATCCTCGCATGGTTACATTTTTGATGAGTTTATGTGGATGGGAAAATGAAAAGGAAATATCTGACAATGATGAATGGACGGATGAAACTCATGGCACTACTGAGGTTGACTTTATTTGTTTGGATGATGCGGAGAGAGGCTTAGCCTTAGGGCTAGAGCCAGGACTTTACAACATCCTCTTACCGTATTCTCAGTAGTAGTGTGGTGACTGGTAGGTAGGTCAGTGTTTTTAAGTTTTTTTTTCTAGTGTAGATTCCTTAAACAAGTCTTGAAATTTTCACACTGATGTACCTCTCGAGGTATAGTGCTTGTTAGTTGATTGTACAGGTTGAAAAGTTTGAGGTGGGTTCGCTTTCAAGTCCTGAGAGTGCCGCAACGTTCATCAAAATATATCTACATCAAATTGCTAGTTGTCTCGTCAAATCAAGGAGATCTCCAATTACAGGTGTAATTCTTCCATACCCACTCTCTTTCGTTTTTACTGTTCAATCAACTGCATAAACTATAATGCATGACCACATGGAAATTGTCAATGTACTACTTAGTTTTTGAAGTTGCTTGCATGCTAGTGTAAATCATTAATGAGCTTAACTTTATTGGAAATATTCCTAAGCAGCATGACGTCTTTAGTTAACCTTGGAATACGATTGTCTTAGGTCTAGGGTCAAACCATCTTACTGTTTGACACCTGGCCATGTGTGTGTTGACCTCTAGGACATAGCTATTACCCCTTTGTCGAAAGGATGCAAGACAAATTATAGTTCAGGAGCGAAGATCAAAAGAAATAGATTATTTAAAAAAAAAAACCTACAATAAATGGCAATACAAGTCTATGATGTGCTTTAATGTTGGCCTATCGCCTTATTGATACTTGGTAGGCGAGGAGTATTCTACTCCAGACCGATGCCTTGGTTGGTAGGGGGTAGCCTTGCCTAAAGTGAGCTAATAGATTCCTGGATAATGCCTTGTGTTAAACATGGTACCAGGATCGATGTTAGTTTTGCCTTAGGAAGGTCGCCATTGTGTGTAAAAATTGTCACGTGCATTAAAAAAAAAAGAAAGACAAAAAGCTCTTGTAACTCTGATGTTTCTTGTGTCCCTAGGCTTGTGGTATTAACTTGTTCTTAGGGTAGACACAATGTGGTCATCTGTTTATTTATTAAGCTTGGTTATTTTCCTTGACTTAGGCCAGTTATAAACCTTGATTAACCTTTGGCACCTTGCTTACTCTTGATTTACTTTCAATAATTTTAAACTCATGTTAATTTGCTACACTAGCTCATTCATGTGACCCTTAAACTAAGTTCTCATTGCAGCATCCATTGTGGTCTAATATGCTTGAATTTATACACCTTATATCTTTTGAATTTCAGCATACTTTCACTCTACTTCCCTGTTTTGCAGACGGTCCACCACAACAACCCTATCGAGCTTACCATACCATAGCTTCCGAGGACGGAATCTACATCAGGAAGGGGGGCATGTTAACCGATGGCAGACATTGAGACGTATTATGTTTTACGTCATTAATTTAAATATTCTGAGTCATGGGCCGGGCTTGTCGGCACCATATGTTAAGGATAAAGGGATTGGGTGATCGCCGATGAGAGGCGCACCTTGAATATCAGTAGGATAAGGATTAGGATTGGCCGGCCATGTATGGGCGCCCAAGTGTGAACGGCCAAGTCACCTATAAGAGTCAAATGTAACCCTAAAATCCTCATTCTCATGTGTTGTGAATACAAGAGTGCTCTTGCCTTATCTCTTTGGTTTCCTTCTCCTGCGTGAGAGAGAGAGAGAGAGAGAGTGAGAGAGCGATCGAGCACTGTGTAGCGGCACGGCGGCGGAGAGGCGGTAGAGCAGCGACTGCGGCTCCTCCTTCACGGCTGCGACGCGGGAATCCTTCAAGATGGCAGTTAAGCGGTGAGTGACACACCTTTTTGCATTCTGTTTTGAGCTTCCTTCCCTGGTTGTATGCTTGCAGCCATTCGTGGCTCGCATACGGTGTCCGGCAAGTCCCCAGCTATGACCTGTGCGGCAAAAGCGCACATACATCCATATGCTTGAATGTCATTATTAAATGGGATTCTTGTCCTAATGTTTCCAATCCTTCCTTCTTAACACGTTTGCATTTTATACATCACCATCATCAAAACTTCCTATATTTAGTAAATTCTATGTCTAGTGAGATGAATGTTTGCATTCTCATTCAATTCCTTGTTTATAAAATCGACACATTGGTGCCTATTTCATCACATTGATAAAATTGACACATTGAATGAGAATGCATGTTTCATTAAATTCCTTGTGCTAATAAAATCGACACATCTTGGCTATTCAATGCCTCCTTATAATCGTTATTTTTAGGAAGGGATTGCCTTGCAAACCCCAATTTGGTTGTTGGTGTAAACCATTTACCTTTTTTTAAACCTTGAATGGATGCCCCTAACCTATGTGCATGTGTGATGCCAGTTTGGTTATTAGTGTAATCCATTTACCTTTTTTTAAAACCTTGAATGGATGAGCCCCTAACCTATGTGCATGTGTGTTGGCCACATTGTGCTTATGTAAGCATGTTTTAGGAGAAAAAGATTTTGTGTTAACTGAAACATACTTTCTTGGCATGGGAAGTGGAACTCTTTAAATCACTTGATGCACTTGATGGGCAAGGGAAGTGTGTAAAGCTCCTAAGAAGATATAACAACAAAGTGGGTGTTTAGACACACATAGTGACACTTGAAGAATCATTTATTTTTGGGTTTGTTTGAGTAACTAGACTAATTATCTAGGTTCACAAGCTTCCAGCCAAAAGCTACCTAGTGGTCATTGAGTTACAAAAGCTACCTAGTGGTTGGTGAGAGGAAGTGTGGACCCACCAGCAACACGACGACGGAAGTCCCCCCCCACCTCCATCCCCGTATCCACTCACCCATAAAGGGTGTTGGAGGGATAAGGGAGGCCTTAGCACGCGTGCGCGCGCACACACACACACACATAAATTTTCATCACAAGGCTAGTTTCGTGTGTGTGTGCGCGCGTGCTCGCACACACACACACACACATACATTTTCATCACAAGGCTAGTTTCGTTTTATGGGATAATGGAACCTTACACAAGGGGGGTAAACCAATTCCACATGGTAGCCAAGGGTGACGACATTGCCAACAACGGACATGATAGTAGGACAAGAGAAACTCCTCGCCCTAAGGGAGGTTTCTAACAATGTGTGGCTCCCCATCTCATTTTCTGTCTTGGGCAGGGGAGATTTTTGACATGTAACTCAGTGGCTCATTTTCTGACATTTTCAATGAGCATTTTCCTTCTCCCTCTGGTGGGCTCATTTTCTGACATTTTCAACGAGCTCATTTTCAGACATTTTCATTGATGAGCCGTTTCCTTCTCCTTTGCTGAGCGAGGGCTTTGTGTATCTAGCCTAAGTTTTGGCTCATTATCTGACATTTTCAAGGGCACCAGCCTAAGTTTTGACAAAAAGAACACGCCAACAAGTGCATTTGTAAAACATTACAACCATGTAATCTCCTAAGAGACTTTTTAGACTATGGCCTAGAGAATGTCCGGAGAGTCTGACCCCCTAAACACGGTGTGAAAGCCCTCGCCATCTTCCTGCGGGCGCAATCAGCACACTCGGAAGTGCAATGGCGGAATCGCGATTGAGCCATGCAGAGCTTGAGACTTCATCGACCCGCAACTTGGAACCACTCAATCCGTACATACCTGTCGTCTACTACCACCATCACAAGCCATCCAGAGAGAAAAGAGAACCAGGAAATGCAGGGCCCGCTCAAGGAAGGACTTCAGAATCACGAAAATCAAGTCCCTTCTCAAGGGAAATTAGGGTTTCACCAGTTAGGTTTTAAGCTTGAAACCCTGTGCAGAGAAGGGCAGCTGGACATGGCTATGGATACCCTTTCACGCATGGATTACATGGGAATAGCTCTCCCCCACCACATATATTTGCCTTTAATGAAGGCCTGCATCAAAGGAAAAGCCCTCACCCATGCCAAACAAGTTCATGCCCACCTTGCCCAGCATAAATTGGAGCTGAATAGCTTGCTTGGTGAACACCTGGTTTTGACTTTGGTTAAATGTGTTGGGCTTGATGATGCATGCCATGTATTTCTGAGATTGCCGCACCGTACTGTCCTCTCATGGACAGCCATGATTTCTGGGTACACAGAAAGTGGCCGAGGTTCAGAGGCGCTAGAAATGTATCAATGCATGCAAGAGGATGATGTGAAGCCCAACCAGTATACCTTTGTCAGTCTACTCAAAGCTTGTGGCAGCATGCTTGATCTTGAAAAGGGCAAGCAATTACATGAGGACGTTCTCAGGCAGGGTTTATCATCAAATGTCTTTATTGGGAGCATACTTGTGAGCATGTATGGCAAGTGTGGAAGCATTGTGGATGCAGAAAATGTGTTCAAAGAGTTCTCCCAGCTTAACTCTGTGTTGTGGAATGCAATGCTCTCTGCATACACTGAGCAGGGTCAAGGAGAGAGGGCTTTGCAGTTGTACAGACAGATGCAAGCCGAAGGTGTAGTCAGGGATGAGCGGACGTTTGCAATTGTCATTCAAGCCTGTGGCAGCCTCGTAGATAAAAAAGAAGCTCATGTTGTGGAGGGACGGCTAGCAAAGGTGATGTTTCTAGAAATCGGCCATGGTTTACATGCTGATGCTCTGAGGAAGGGCTTTTCTTCGATCATGTATGTTGGTAACACTCTTGTGAGTATGTATGGAAAGTTTGGAAGAATTGTGGAAGCAGAGAATGTATTCAATGGGTTGTCTGAGCGCAATGTTGTGTCATGGAGTGTCATGCTTTCAGCATATGTTGAGCAGGGCCAAGGGGAGAGGGCTTTACATTTGTATAGGCGGATGCAAGAAGGTGGTGTGAGACCAGATGAGCGGATGTTTGTAATTGCTCTTCAAGCATGTGGCAGCTTTTTGCAGAAGGAAGAAACTACTGAAGATCCACAAATAAATTTGATGTCTTTAGATATAGGCCAGGCATTGCATGCTGATGCTGAGAGAAAGGGCCTGTCTTCACACGTTTTTGTTGCTAACACCCTTGTGAGTATGTATGGGAAGTGTGGAAACATTGCAGAAGCGGAAAATGTGTTTGGTTGGTTGTCAGAGCACGTGCGCAATGTAGTGTCATGGAATGCTATGCTTTCAGCGTATGTTGAGCAGGGACAAGGAGAAAAGTGCTTACAGTTGTATAGACAAATGCAAAAGGAAGGGGTGAGACTAGATCAACGTACTTATGCAATTGCACTCCAAGCATGTGGCATCCTTGGAGAGAAGGGAGAGGTTGTTCTTCTGGAGGGAGGATCGACCAAGGTCGAGTGTAAAGATATTGTCCAGGCATTACACAAGGATGCATGGAGAAAGGGGTTTGTTTCAGATACCTTTGTTTGTAGCACCCTTATGAGCATGTATGGCAAGTGTGGGAAACTTGAGGATGCAGAGAGTATGTTTGTTGGGCTATTGAAGTTTGATGTCAAGGTATGGAATGCAATGCTCTTAGCTTATGTTGAGCAAGGTCAAGGTGAGAAGGCCTTACAGTTGTACAGACAGATGCAAGAGGAAGGTATTGGTCCAGACCAGCAGACATTTATGATTGCCTTCCAGTCATGTTGTATCCTTGCTGAGAAGGAAGAAGCCATTGTTATGGAGGGGCAGTCAATGAAATCGGTCTCATTGCAGATTGTTAAGGCATTGCATATTGATGCCGAGGACAAGGGTTTTGCTTCAGATGTCTTTGTTGTTAACACCCTTTTGAGTTTGTATGGAAAGTGTGGGGCTACTGTAGAAGCAGAGACTGTGTTTGACGAGTTGTCTCATCGCAATATTGTGTCTTGGAATGCGATGCTTTCGGCGTATGTAGATGAGGGCAAAGGGGGGAAGGCTTTACAGTTGTGCAGACAGATGCACGAGGAAGGCGTGAATCTAAATGAGCTGACCTTTATGGTTGCTCTTCAAGCATGTGGTCTCCTTGCAGTCAAGGAAGAAGCTCTTGTAGAGAGTAGATCAATCAAATCAATGCCTCTAGAAATTGGGTGTGCATTGCATGCGGATGCCCTGAGGAAGGGTTTTTCTTCCAAAAGCTTTGTTGCTAACACTCTTGTGAGTATGTATGGCAAGTGTGGAAGCACTAGAGATGCAGAAAACGTATTTGTTGGATTATCCCAGCGCGATGTTGTGTCATGGAGTGTGATGCTCTCAGCTTATGTTGAGCAGGGCCAAGGAGAGATGGCATTACAGCTCTACACACATATGCAAAAGGAAGGCATCAGCCCAGATGATCGGACTTTTGTGGTTGCTCTTCAAGCATGTGGCAGTGTTGTAGAGAAGGATGAAGAGCAACTGACTAAAGCGATGTTTTTAGAAATCGGGCAGGCATTACATGCTGATGCCCTCAAGAGAGGCTTCACTTCAAATGTTTACGTTGGTAACACCCTTGTGAGTATGTATGGCAAGTGTGGAAGTGTTCTTGAAGCAGAAAATTTGTTTAGTGGGTTGTCGAAGTGTGATGTAGTGTCGTGGAGTGTGATGCTCTCAGCATATGTTGAGCAGGGCCAAGGTGAGAAGGCTTTATGCCTGTACAAAGAGATGCAAGAGTTATGTGTCAAACCGGACAAGTGGACATTTGTGATTCTCCTTCAAGCATGTGGTATCTTTGGAGATAAGGAAGCTGTTGTTGTGGATGAGCAGTTAACTCAAGTGGCGCGGCTGAAAATATGCCAGGCATTACATGTTGATGCTTTACGGAAGGGATTTGCTGAGGATTCTTTGATTGGAACCGCTCTTGTGAGCACATATGGCAAATGTGGCTGCATCATAGAAGCAGAGAATGTGTTTGATAGGTTGCCCCAGCGCAAGGTCGCGTCTTGGAATGCAATGCTCTTGGCATATGTTGAGCAGGGCCAGGGTGACAAGGCTTTGCAGCTCTACAGATTAATCATGAGGGAATGTGCGCCTTTGGATGATACCACTTTTGTATTGGTTTTGCAAGCCTGCAGTGCATTGGGAAGTATGGAGATATGCAGGCAGCTGCATTTCATGATCGTCTGCTCAGGATATGATCTTAGTCCTCTTTTGGCAACTTCTCTTACTCGTGCCTATGGAAGTTGTGCAAGTATGGCAGATGCTCAGGCGGCCTTCAATGGGCTGGCTCGGCCTGATGTTGTATTATGGAGTGCTTGCATTGCTGGTTATGTGCGAGAAGGAGATTGTGTCACAAGCCTGCAAATGTTTGAGGATATGCAACTGGCAGGTGTAAATCCTAATAGAGTCACTTTCCTCTTGTTTCTCTCTGCTTGCAATCATGCTGGCCTTGTTGACATAGGTATTACATGTTTTGAATCCATGAGCAAAGACTACGGCATAGCTCCAGACTTGAAGCATTATGCTGCTATGGTAGAGCTTCTAGGGCGTGCAGGTGACTTTGCAAGGGTGGGAAAAATGCTGCAGGGAATGCCGATGCAGGTTGACTTGGCCATCTGGTTGTGCTTGCTTGGTGCTTGTCATACACATGGCAATGTGGAGATGGGAAAACAAGCATTTGGTCATGCAGTGCATTCATATCCAAAGGAGGCTGCTGCATATGTCTTGATGTCAAACATCTATGCTGATGCTGGGCTGCAGGACTTCGCAAATGAGAGAGATAATTCAAATAAAAGTTGCAAGGAGGACTGAGGATGAGCAGAAAGTACACTCTTACACCATCCGAGGCCACAAACCCATTAAAATGACTTGTAAGCAGGATCGTCACTATACATGGATTACCACCAAACACAATACCATGAACCTGTGATGACACTATATGCCATTCTGTGGGAAGCCATTCGTGCCCCTGCTCCCACTCTGGAATGGATTCCAAACACTCTTGCACCATCTGAGGCCACAAACCCCTACAGTAAAAGTTTCTGTATCACAATTTACAGAAGAAAGGGCATTTGCTCACACATGTTGTCAGTCATAGTGTAGAGGAGGCGATGGCCTGGACCTTGTGTATCTTTCCACAGGTTCTTGTGTAACCCTCCAGAGACAGGTCCTGGTGCACCTCCTCATAGAAGCTGGTCATAGCATTTGGGCTACCTCTAATCACTTGTAAGCCACATCTGATTCTGTTGAACAGATGGGAACCATTAGATGCTTTGCATCAAAAGAGAACGCACAGTAATCCTCGTAGAACCAACCCATTTTCTGATTATCCAAGAACCCTCCATGCTTAGATCAAAAGAGAACGCACAGTAATCCTAGTAGAACCAACCCATTTTCTGATTATCCAAGAAGCCTCTATGTTGCTTAGATCAAAAGAGAACGCACAATAATCCTGGTGGAACCAACCCATTCTCTGATTATCCAAGAAGCCTCCATGCTTAGATCAGGGCGGGGGCGGAAGCAAACGGCGCATTCTTGACCTTTTGAGTAAACATTGTCCCCTTCAAACATTCCAAGCAAACCCACCCTTGACTAGGATGACAAAGCCTAAACATCATCTTGACTAAGGTGTGAACTCCTTAAGAAAATGGACTCTAGTATTTTGAAAATTGTGCCACCTGATGAAGAGCAAGACACAAGAATCCATGATTTGCCAAGGGTGGAGCCAAATAAAGACCATTTTAAGCCCTTCTCCATTTCTTGTATGGGTAAAGAAACAAGCATAGAGCTTGCATAGCTTCTTAAATAGACATATTTAAGACAATGAAGGATAAAGACTCATCCCAATGACTTCACAAATGACAAGGTGTTAACCACACTGGTTAACATTATTTTAAGGTGTGCTTACGTTTCATGTAACTCATTTTTATGTAAACCGTGCTAAGCGTTTTATGTAAAAGATATATGGGATGATTGAGCTTACGACTTGTATAATGTCGGCCACGAGCATAAGCTTAGGTGTACATAGAGCTAGAAGAATCAGTTTTGGGTCTCTAATTGTTAAATGAGTGATCAACCATTGTAATAAGAGAGCTTATGTATATAAGTGATTTATGAAATATGAAAAGAGACAATCTTATTATCACAATTGAGTTTCCCTTCCCTTCCCTCTCTCTCTCTCTCTCTCTCTCTCTCTCTCTCACTCACTCTCTTGTGGCTATGGTAGTAAACTTGTGTGCGTGCATGCTTGTTTACTTAATTGTGTGTGTGTGTGCATGTAGGTGATGTCCTCTTTGTTTGCCTCTTCTTCTTCTTCTTCACTCTTGCACACATGAAGGCATTGAATAGGAGTTAATTCCTCCATAGATCCTTCTCTCATTGCTCTTTATAGCTTGAGAAAAGCTCCACTCGAGTGGCATAAGTGGTGATTGAATGAGTCTCTAACGGCTTCACATCGAGGAGTTATTCCTCATTAGAGTTGGCGAAATGCTAGTTCTCGAACCGACGATTACATTGTCTTTTTTCTCTTCTATTCTGTCTCTTGTGCAAGAAAATATACTCATTTTGGTGAACATCTTTGGTGTCATTGTCGAGGATTGCATTTAGCTTAGGGTCCTCCACATTCTATTTCTTAGCTAGATTCTTAATTTGTCCAGATGGAATGCAAATCCATCGTTAGGAGTAGGTTATAAGATACATGTTTGATTTGTTTGATTTTTCTTCTTACAATGGAGCACGAGGAGCTTGGAAGGCTATACCAAAAGTGAGAGCTATAAGTAAGTGTCCTAAGCGCTTGAATCCATTAATTTCTTGTTTTTCTTCAACTAGTTAAAAATTGTATATTGACTTAATCTCACAATTAATCTTAGGATATTAAGTTTAATTAGGTATTCTAAACATCATTGGATAGCTTGGAACTAGTCTAAGCCACCCACAAAAAGAAAAACATAAAAAATATCTTCAAGGGATTGAAATTAGTAAAAAGCCAGAGAAGAAATTGGATGCAATTCAGTCTCGGCTTGCTTTTCTGAGAAGTTAATAGCCGATCAATTTATAGAGATACTGTCGTACGCTCTTAAGTCACGTCGTTCACTTTCTTTGGTAGAATCTTTCCATATCTGCCTCATCAATGTGAGTAATGTACATTAAAGAGAGCATAAAGTGCATAAAAAGGGTATAAAAGTAGTATAACTGTACTGTCACGAAAAATTTGAAGATAGTTATTAGAAGATACGCCATTCCGGTGTATTCAAGATACCTGCTAGGGTTTGTAAGCATACGTCCATACCTTCATAGACGTATGACCATTCCCTTACAAGTGAATGCTTTTCTTGAGTGAACGCTTGTACTGCACTAGAAAATCTTTGTGCTGACACTAGACATGACCACACTTCTCCTATAAGTGAATGACCGTTTCTTCACTAAGGAACGTCCATTCCTCAGCCTATCCACGTCTGTACCCTTTTAGCTCACAAATGTTCATTCCTCTACAAGCGAATACCCGTTCTTTCTCTATATCCATGATCGTACCTACATCCACGTATGACCACACCTTCCACTATGCCACTCCTGTAACTTTATGAAAGAACATCCGTTTCTTTGTGAGTGAACAACCATTCTTAAGCTTCCAGAGGGAAAAAAATTCCCTATCCAAAGTGTGATTTTGCACTCACTTGACATATTCAATGCACCTACGGTCAAGGAAATTGGTGCAAAAAAACCCTTAGTGTGACGATGTTGAACCATTGAACGCACAAAGTGTGATTCTGCAGCACGGTCACTCAACAAATTCATGCACCTACACTCAAGGAAATTGGTGTGAAACAACCCTTTGTTTTATGACGCTGAACCATCGAACGAACGTGCAATCACTTGTGAGATCTAACCCTTCGATCAGCACATCGTGGAGTCAAACGATGTTCGAACGCGCAATCACTTGTGAGATCTGACCCTTCGATTAGCACATCATGGAGTCAAAACAATGTTAGTCCTTGGCAACACTAGTGAAAGGGACAAGCATCCAAGCACGGGACGCACTCCCTTGACCTAGAGACAGGAGGATTGGCTGCCTAGTGCATGGATAGACCATCGATTCTTGAGCAAGACCTGGATCCCCTGCACATTCGCAACAAAGGAGTCTTCTCTCAAGACTTAGAAACTTTATCCTAGGAAATGTGGAATCAGAAGAGCCTCACTCCAGGGACACAGGCATGGAACGACAGCCAGAGAGAACTACCACACCACTGCTAGGCCCTAGATCGGAGGTGGGGCGCAGAGCCTAAGTAACCCAATCCTGACTAATCCAGCAGTATGGAGAGCCATGCCGACTATTGTAATAACGACAGATTCATACCAAGATTGTGGTTAGCACTAATGACAGATTCATACCAAGATTGTGGTTAGCACACCAAACCTAGGTTGGGAGACAGCTCACCAAGGTCTAGGAACAAGACCACCTAGAACATTTCAACCAACACACGACACAAATGTACAACCACTACTCGCCTTGCAGAATGTATCCTAGATACCATGTGGATCCTTATGGAGCACACACTGGCCCATCACTGAGGCAAGGCTCATAGATGGAATACTATACTTTAGACCTAGCTCCCGTGCCTATCATACCCCAACTTGCACTAGCCTCAACCATGGTAGGACTGACACTGGAAATGTTGAGGATAGCCATGGAAATAGGGAGGGGGTAGCTTAAGTAATTTCTCTAACAGTACCTGCACAGTCGGTGCACTGGCCAAGACCAGAAAGGAATAAACCAGCCCCCATCTCCAAATTTATCACCAAGTTTGACAGGTCTAGAGACACCCCATACCTCATCTCCAACTAGATTTGTCAGGCATTTGGCCATGTGGATGATCAAGTTAAGGTAAGTGCCCTTGGCCTCACCCTTGATGAAACTAGAAGACAAGGCTACCTTTGACGCCTTGAAAGAGGCTTTCAAGGTAGGATATTCAAGACAAGGAACTCGATGGAGTCCGATCGAATAGTTACACAACGTAAAATATAAAGAGGGAGAATCCATCTCGGACGATATTAACCGAGTGAGATACATTCAATCTCGCCGCAATGATAGAGACAAGTTTTCTGACAAAAGACTGATTGGTTGATTCCTAGAGGGACTCGAAGATGTCGCCTTACATAACTCCTTGTATGCTCTAGCCCATATCTCCTTTGAACAGTACTACAGAAGTGCCATGGATTTTGAGGACAATTTCAAGGGAACTTTCTCTCGAGAATTGTATGAGAGCACTTCTTAAGCTTCCTTCAAAACTACAAGCACGAAAAGGAAAAGAGTCCTCTTTAGGACAATAAGTGGAGCACCTAATAGCTGCATTAATGCAATAAATGACCCAACAATGGACAGTGGGCCAAGGCTGTGACCAAGTTGGGCAACCCCATGTTTACTCTAAGATAGAACTAGTATGGTGCCCGATTTGTTGAGCAAACCATAGTAGTATGGATGTCCACATTTGAGACCCCAACCCAATACCAGGGTTCAAGAAGAACTTGTTATCTGTCTCTACCATTATTAAGGCTGGCTTAGAGGTTCAGTTTGAGGATGACAGATGAATTGTTCATGATTGCAATGACGACAAGAAAATTGTTGCTTTTGGTACTTTGTCTCATGGCCTTTATAGGCTAGATGCATACATGATTGATCATGGGATAAAGCACCAATCAACATTAGCAACACACATCATATCATCAATGATCAACCACAAACAACAGGAGCAACAGCCACCATCAGGTCCTTCCTATGCATAGAGCAACTGCTTGCATTTTCGTCCATACCTGTGTGCTGTCGGCTCTACCCTCTACAGCAAAAGCACTCCTTGATCTGATACCTACAGTGCTCTGCCCTTGATACATGTAGAGTAGCAGATCACATTTACTTGGGATAGTAGCCCTCTCTTCTCATCATATCGACTTAGGATAGCGACCCCTCTGCTCATCACATCTAGTTGGGATAGTAGCCCTCTCTACTCATTCGACATCAACTTGGGATACCTACTCTCTTTGTTCATCATCACTTGATGACATTAGGATAGCCCTCTCTACTCTTTGTTCATCATCACTTGATGACATTAGGATAGCAGCCCTCTCTACTCATTCGACATCAACTTGATGACATTAGGATAGCAGCCCTCTCTACTCATTCGACATCAACTTGGGATACCTACTCTCTCTGTTCATCATCACTTGACGACATTGGGATAGTAGCCCTCTCTTATCTTCACCATCTACCTCATGCGGCAGCACACCATTTGCCCGCCGGGACAACAACCCTCTTTGCTCCTCGAGACCTGTGTTTCTTCTGTAGTTTGCTCATCTGTAGGTTTGCGTTTGCCTACATCACCTCACCTTCAGAGAGCCATCACTCGACGCGTGCCTTCAGCATCCAACCCTACATCCCTCTAGGTACTACAACACCCTCATCATCAGGAGTTGCACCCCTCAAGTACCGCAGCACCCTTGTCACCAGAGCCTGCACCACTACACCTTCCACTACAAACATCTACCACCTCGGAGAGCCTTCGCATCCACCAACGCAAGCCTTCAACACTGACCACCTCATGAAGTGCCACCGCTATCCTTGATGTGAGCCTTTGTCATCGACCGTGCTTCAGCTCCGACGTCGTCTTTGCTTCTTCAACGGTATAGTACTTAGAGTCACCTCACATAAAAGGGCTTCTTGTACTGGATTTTATTCACCATTATACATACACTCATTCATCCGTTTCATGTTGTGTTTATTTACTCTGATCTATTGCACATACGGTCCTTTTGTCCTTTTGCCATCATAGCGCGATTGCTAGGTACACAGGGTACATGTGCTCACCCTCCATCACATAATGGCTTAGGATTTGCAGGGGTGGACTGCCTAACAAAGATGGAATTATTAATGGTTTCTCCCTCCTCATCGTCTTTGAAGATCTCTATCTGAAGATCTCTATCAGGGTCAACTGGTGTGAACATGGATTACTCGAGGTAATGGTGGTTGTGGTGGAAGAACTGGGGGGTGGTAAGGGTACTTCGGGCACCCTTAGGATTCCTCTTAGAGCCACTTCATGGGCCAGATTAATGTACATTCTATTGTGTTAGGGTTGGCAAAGCCAACGATTGTCTTGGGTTTGGTGGCAAGGCCTGTGGAGCCTTTACTTTGAGTAGCTCTTTGGTGGAACAGTTGGAGGTTTCGTGATTGCCCCACCTTTGGCAATAAGTAACATTTGAAAGTATGATTGTTCTACCATTTGCAATAGTGAGAACAATTTTATCAACTCCTTTGATATATGAGGAGTTCTTTGCACATGTTATAGTGTTTCCCTGTGGAGCAGATTCAAGAGATGAGAACAAATTGCGATGAGAAGTAATGTGCTTACTAGCACCACTATCAAAATAATAGACATGTACATCTATAATAGCTATGCATACATCCTTATGGCGAAGGGTCATAACTACATTGCACATTGAAAGCCCAATCATCATGTGCATAGTTTGCAGACCCTTTGTTTTTGCATTGGATGCTGATGCATCAGCTATAGTCATACTTGAATCTTTCTTTTTCTCCTTCTCCAGCTATTTCTTGCACTCAATGTAGTGACTAAGTTTCCTACAATAGTCTCATTTGTCCTTTTTCTTTGGCTGGTTTCCTTCCTTATCTGCAAGCTTTCCAGATGACTGTGATTTCAACTTGTAACTACTATGAGGAAAGGATTTATCTTTTTCTTTTTGTTGACTAGTAGCAAAAGCTCGATCTTTTGTATGCATGTCATATTTGTTTTGCCAGGATTACTCTTCTTGGAAGAGCATATAAACCAACTCCTCAAACTTTAAGGCATTTGGATTGCCTTTCATCACGAGTGTGATGGTAGAATCAAAACCTTTCATCACGAGTGTGATGGTAGAATCAAAACCTTGGTATGAGTTTGGCATGTATTCAAGACAGTAGACACCAATGAATTGTTAGGATATATTTCATCAACACTGGCCAATTTTTCCTTAAAATCTTTGATTTTTGTAAGGAAGCTGTTCATGGAGTCTCTCTTATCCATATGCTTTGACTCTAATTGCTTGCTTATATAAGCAACACGTGCTTTATTATGTGCCTCTGGTATAATGATGTAAGTGCATCCCAAGCACGTTTAACACTCTTGTATGACCAAATGTGAGGAATGGTACTCCTCTTAACTGACAAAGCAAGCAACACATGCTGCTTGGGATCTCTTCCATCCCACTTTGTTTGTTTTTGCGCAAGAGGTATGCTATGCTGTGGTAATGCACCATGTGAAACTGAGTCCGTGTCTATAGATGTGTCTTCTGTATCATGTTTATCAGAGGAACCAAAATGTTTCTCAAAACCAACCACAACATTCTGTAGCCCTTAGGCTACCAAAACATGGTGCATCATATAGGGCCATAACGGATAGTTGGTCTTGTAAAGCTTATCCTCAGCAGCAGCAGATAACAGATTCCGAAATACATCACTATCTGCCATTTTTGATAATACCCAAGCAAGTAATCACACAACCTGAAAAGTGTTGAGTTGACTCTTAAAACTAATACCAAGTTTAACTCCTATCTAACTTTGAGTGTTAATCTTAGAAAGATTAATCCTTAAATCAATACCACATGTAACTCCCATCTAACTTTGAGTCTAAATTAGGAAGATAATTGTGGCTGCTAATAAGGTTGCTGATAATGGAGACCTGCAAGGTGTCTGAAAGAAATGCAGAGTATAGTGAGTATAAATTTTACTCTAAGATGGAGAGATCGATGTCGCTAAAGTGAAGCCCGTAGATACTTTCTTGTGTATCTACACACCTGTATGCAGTAGATCTTATAAAACTACCCTATTTGATGAAGAATAGTGCAAATCTAGTTCTCAGAAGATGTCTACAGAAAATCAAAAATCGCAAAACTACAGTACTTCAGTACAAAGTACTACACACTTCACGATCCTCTTTCTTCTCCCAAAAGGGATCCTTGATCTGATTCAAGAAGATAGGCGACTCAGGGTGAAGGGTAGGCAACATCACATGGGTGAGGAGCATATGCTTTGATACCAAATGTTAGAAATAGGGTTGCAGAAATGCACACACACACCCACACACAGTGGAGAAGCTCAAGGGAGCACACAATGATATGATAGATAAATAATGAATGTGTGCTGTACAAAGAAGATAAGTATACTAGCACAAGGTAAAAAACCTCCTAAAGAGGGAAAAAGTACCCCGGGCTGGTCCTAGTGTGTTCACACATCACTATTGTGACAAAAAAAAATTGATATCTTTTTTTCAGAATAACAACAATAAGGTGGAATCTTGCAAGGCCCACAATGTGATGGAGAAGCTAGCCATGGAGACATGGGAACCAAGACATTAGGGAAAATTTGGACTCACTTTTGGGCCTTTTAAACTCTTTGAGATTGTAGGGAATATTCCATAAGGACCAATGAGGGTGAGGCTTCCGTTATGGAACTTTTGAGGTTACTTTTTGGTGGGGAGGCCATAACTTGAGCATAAAAACTCCAAATTTGTCGGAGGTTGGTGAGTTAGAATCCTCTAATCAAGATCTTTCCAATGATATGTTACATGATATAGTTTTGAGATACTATGGATAGAGTTATCCACGATCCCCCTTTTCGTAATAGAATAATGACTTGGCATTTCTTAGAGGGCCCACAAATGAGTCCACAGTTTCCCTAACGAGCGTGATGGAGAAGCTGGAGCGAGAGACGGCTTTTGGCGGCTAATCTCGTTAATACGACTTGTCAATCATTTAACGACTCTCATGTAATAACAAATATGGGCTTGATACTAATTAGAATAATTAGTAGAATAATTGTGGATGTGAGTATGAGTGGAGTCAATCATTGTAAATACCATGTGTATGAGTTATAAATACTTTGGTATGGGGATAGAGTGGTTTGAGAGGAAAATATTATTGGATTGTATTGGGAAGATAGAAATGAGTCATGTATTTAGGGTGGGTCAAATGTCTACATGGACTCAATAATATACTTAAATAATATGGAGACCACATGCCAAGCACATGAAGGGCATGTGGAGGAGTGTGGAGAAGTGTGGGATCAAGAGGAATCCTTCTAGAAATCCTAAGTGGAATATGGAGGATGTTGACATGTAGAAAAGAGAGGGTCCCTATGGGCTCCATGTGAGAGGACTCTTTAATTTTTCAATTTTAAAAGATTCCTGAGCATCTTTAGATCGGACACTTGTCAAAATGTGCCCAAAAGGACAATTGATGGTGGCCCATGTTCTTATGTCACCAGGGGTGAAGGAATTTACTGGTTGGAAATGTAACAAGGTGAGAGTTTCTCTATAAAAGAGGCCTCTCTCCTCCCTCTCAAGCACCTCATTTTTTCTCCTTATAGCTATGCCATAGCCTCATATCTAGCTCCTCCTATGCTTTTCCATCTCCCTTAAGCATTAGGCTCTCCTACTCTTGTAGTCCTCTCCAATTGGAAGTCTTTTTTGTTTGATTCATGAATCAAGCTTTTGCTTCCTTTCGCTATCTTTTCCCTCTTCGCTTCAAAGCTTAGTGTGTCCACATGAGTAGCTTGCTTCCAAATCTGTTAGAAGAGGATCCTCTAATCCCTTGGGCGACCTCAACCCACCATGCATCTTGGAAGTTACTTCTCTAGCTAGTGAGGGAAATTGTTGCCTCTTCACAGCTGTAGGCAAGTATAGACAGTAAAACAGTCATAACTTTGTGCTCGCTTTTTCGATTTTCATGAAATTTATATCAAAATATTTGTTTTTTTCAAGCTCTATCCATTAATGTTTTTGAGACTTTGTTTTGAGTAGCATAGAAAAAGTTATAGCTATCTGATCAGAGCAGACTTTTTACTTTAGAAAATTTTATTAGTTTTTTTTTTTTGAAAATGATGCGGCCCAACCATCCGATCCGTCTAAATGAGCCGTATTAATTATATACCTCTTTCAATTCAATTCACATCCTATTGAGCCAAAATATTTTCTTTCAGCAAAAAGACTTGCTCCTCACTTTTGGAGCTGATCGCTTGGCTCAAATTAATGCTTCCCAGAGCCTTTCCTATTTCCTCTTCTAGACACAATCTCACCTTCGATGTCTATGTATTTGTTTTGATTTAGGGAGATAGAGGGTGAGAGTTTGTTCCTGTTGCTTTCTTTGGCACCGAGACCACCTCCCCTTCTTCAACCTTTGGGTTTGAGGCGTGACCAAAGTTAAATCCCCAACTTTGTGTCACATCTTTTTGGTGGAGACCGCGGGCAGGTTTTACTTAAAATCCTTCTATCATAACCTCATGATCCTGCTTGATTGAAAGAAGAGAAGATTATCTTTGAAAGAAATTTTTTTTGGCTTTTACTCATATTTTGGTGCAAGATGTTTAACATTCAAGTGTTCCATGGATCGGGAGCACAAAATTGATCTCAAACCCCAAAGTAAGCCAGTGGTGCAACGACTGAGGCGATTGGGAGTGGTGCAAGAAGAGGTGCTCAAGAAGGAGTAACTAGCTTACTTCAAGTTGGTTTTATTTTTCTAGTAGAAAATTCAGAGTGGATTTCTCCAGTGGTGGTCACTCCCAAGAAGGGTAAAAAATGGCATGTTTGTGTGGATTTTCTCCCTTTAAATGCATGTACAAAGAGGGATTATTTTCCTCTACCCTTTCAAGATGAGATCTTGGACCAAGTTGCAGGCCATGGATTGTATTCAGTGTGTGATTGATACTCTGGATACTTTGAAATTTGGATTTGTGAGAGGAAGATCAAAAGAAGACCTTATTTGTTACCCCTTGGGGAGTGTATGCCTATAGAGTGATGTCATTTGGCTTAACCAATGTACCAGCAACTTTTCAATGGGTCAGGTATTTGGACCTTACTTGGGAAAGTTTAAAAGAGTCTTTTTGGATGATTTTTGAATTTATTCAAGCCGTGTGGATCACTTGAAAAAGTTGAAGATGGCTTTGCAAAGTGTTGATGATGCAAAGGGTTGTCTCAATCCTGGAAAATGCCACCTCCTACCACCTTCTAATGTAAGGGAGGTAAGGAGGATTTTGGGTAAAATAAAGTATTATCAACGCTTTGTTGACATGTTTTTTGAGAAGATGTATCCTATAAATTTGTTGATGAGGAAAAATGTTTCCTTTCAATGGGGAGTAGAGCAAAATCAAGCCTTTTGTTTGCTTAAGGAATGCATGAGTCAAGGTCTGATTATGTAGCCTCCTAGTAGGTGGGGGAATGACTTTTATGTGAATCCAAGAGTGTCATCACATTCAGTGGGTGCTATACTCTTGCAAAAGGGTGATCAAGGACGCATGAAACTAGTATATTATACAAGTCGACAACTCACTGATGCCAAGGAGAGATGGTGAAATAGAGAAAGGAGGTTTGTCTTGGTCTTTGCAGTGAAGAAGTTCAAGTCATAATTGTTTCCTCGGCCTTTTTTCTTCCTTACATCTCAGCCTTCTTTACAATTCCTCGTTTGTAAACCCAATCCTGTAGGAAAGTTTGCAAAGTGGCTTGTGAGCTTCAAGAATTCTCTTTCACTTTTATTACAGAAAGTACCACTAGAGCCTCTCTTACAGATTTGCTTACAGGTAGGGAAGAAGAAGAAGAAGGAACTAGGACAAAGGAAGAAGTATGTGATGATTTGGAGACTCCACCAACTGCTTTGTCTTTGCATTTTGATGGAGCTTTTAGCCCTTCCAAGCAATGTGGGGATGGGGGGATAGTCTTATTTGATCCAGAAGGAAAAGAGGTATGGGCCAAGGGTAGGGAATTTTCAAAAGCTATATCAAATAATGTGGCTGACTACAATGGCTTGATTTTTGGATTAGAAGATTGCATAAAGGAGGGGGTGAAAGAGGTAGAGCTTAAAGGGGATTTTCAACTAGTCATTAGGCAAATGAAAGGAAAATACAAAGCAAGGAGTCTGAATCTGTAAGATTTATATAAAAGAGCAATGTAGTTAAAAGAAGTTTTTGAGTTTTGTAAATTTGTGCATATTTAAAGGAAGGCTTGTTTTTCAAAGAAGCTAATCTTGCATTGATGAATATAGGTTGGCCAGAGCTCCAAGATGTTCAACAATACTTGGATAAAGGATACTTTCCTCATGGATTGACCCCTTAACAGAAGCAAAGACTTACAAGGAAAGCTCGTCCTTACACAATCCTTGGTGACGTTCTATACAAGCAAGGTAAGGATAAGGTCCTTAGGAGGGTGGTAAGCTTGGAAGAATTTAAAAGGATTATGGAATTATGTCATGAATGTTCAGGTCACTTTGCTTTCAGCTAGCACTACTCGGAATATCCTTAGCACATGTTATTATTGGCCTCGACTCAACAAAGATGTCCATGAATGGTGTCGAAGTTGTGAGGTGTGTTAGGCATATGGGCGTAAGCAATTGGTTCCTGGACCTTTAAATCCCATTCTTGCATATGATCCATTTGAAAGATGGGGATTGGATTTTGTAGGCCCACTTCCTCGCTCCTCACATGGGAAGTATTCTATATTGGTTGCCACACTGACTATGCAACTAGATGGGCAGAAGCAAAGGCCATGGTCAACAATAAGGCAACAACTGTGGCATCTTTTCTCAACAAGGAGTACATATGTGCTTGATTTGGGTGCCCATTGGAAGTCCTTACAAATGGAGGGAGATCTTTTAGGAATGACTTGATTGAATCTTTGGCGCACAAATTAAAAATAAATCATGTCATGTCAACTCTCTATTATCCTTAGTACAATGGTTTAGTTGAAAAGACTAATGGTTTGCTTTGTGGATCTTTGTCTAAGCTAGTGGATGCCATGAAAAGGAAGTGGGATGTGCGTGTATCAGAGGTTCTATGGGCTTATATAGATTCACTCATAAGCTCTCTCTTGGTTTCACACCTTTTCAGCTAGTGTATGGACTGGAGGCTACTTTGCCAATAGAATTGGAAATCACAAGCCTTCGCACATCTTTTGCTGCACGATCAAGTAATGAAGAAGAAACTCATGCCCAACGCCTAGTACAACTGGAGACCTTGGATGAGAAGCGGCTTCCAGCACTTTAACATTTGGAGGCGGCACAACAATGGCGTAAGGCAAGGCATGATGCTCTTACAAAGAAGAAGAAGAAGAAGCCAGAACTCAAGGAAGGAAGCTTGGTTTCATGAGATTTGACGGTCGTGTAGAGAAGCGACTAGAAAAGAATCTTCTTGGACGCTGGGAGGGCCCCTTTAGGATAAAGAAAAAATTCAAAAACAACACCTATCTTTTGGAAGATGCAAATGGTCAAGAGGTTTCTAGACGTGCTAATGAATACTGGCTAAAGTGTTAATCTAGCCATGGAGACATGGGAACATAGAAGCGCGATCGAGAAGCTGGCCAACGAGAGACGGCTTTTGGTGGCTAATCTCGTTGCGGCTTGTCAATCATTTAATGACGACTACTTTATCTCATGTAATAACAAATATGGGCTTGATACTAATTAGAATAATTAGTAGAATGATTGTGGATGTGAGTATGAGTGCAGTGAATCATTGTAAATACCATGTGTATGAGTTATAAATACCTTGGTATGGGGATAGAGTGGTTTGAGAGGGAAATATTATTGGATTGTATTGGGAAGATAGAAATGAGTCATGTATTTAGGGTGGGCCAAATGTCTACATGGACTCAATAAGATACTTAAATAATATCGAGACCACATGACAAGCACATGAAGGGTATGTGGAGGAGTGTGGAGAAGTGTGGGATCAAGAGGAATCCTTCTAGAAGTGGAATATGGAGGATGTTGACATGTGGAAAAGAGAGGGTCCCTATGGGCTCCATGTGAGAGGACTCTTTAATTTTTCAATTTTAAAAGATTCATGAGAATCTTTAGATGGGACACTTGTCAAAATGTGCCCAAAAGGACAATTGATGGTGACCCATGCCCTTATGTCACCAGGGATGAAGGAATTTACTAACTGGAAATGTAACAGGGTGAGAGTATCTCTATAAAAGAGGCCTCTCTCCTCCCTCTCAAGCACCTCATTTTTTCTCCTTGTAGCTATGTTTCTCTATAAAAGAGGCCTCTCTCCTCCCTCTCAAGCACCTCATTTTTTCTCCTTGTAGCTATGCCATAGCCTAGTATCCAGCTCCTCCTATGATTTTCCATCTCCCTTAAGCATTAGGCTCTCCTACTCTTGTAGTCCTCTCCAATTGGAAGTCTTTTTTTTGCTTCATGAATCAAGCTTTTACTTCCTTTCGCTATCTTTTTCCTTTTCGCTTCAAAGCTTAGTGTGTCCACATGAGTAGCTTGCTTCCAGATATGTTATGAGAGGATCCTTTAATCCCTTGGGCGACCTCAACCCACCATGCATCTTGGAAGTTACTTGTTTTGGTTCATTTTATGTGGCATGATTTTGCAGGGTTCAAAATCATGGCCATGATGATTCAGGCAGATCATGGTGATAAGAATTTGTGTTTATGGGCATGTGAGGTTTCAAAGGGGATGAGATACATTGTAAGAGTCATTTAATGGCTTCTAAGATGAATTTGGGAAAATGTGGTGTGGCATGATTTTGGGGATTAGGAATCACAGTGATGAATCTCATTGGACTATGATTGGAGTGATTTTTAGAAGGTTGTTAAGTTAGTCCTCCAGAGCTTGTTATGAAGGATTGTTATTACATTTATTGGCACAGTCCTCCTTTGGTTATACCCAAGTATATATTGATGAAGCTCTTGATGTAGAAGGGTTGTGTGTTGAATAACACTTGTAGTTCTTATATGTAACATAGAAACTCTTGCTCCGTCCATTCAATTAGCGAGTGTAGAATTCATCATAGGTTCTTGTGTAAACATGTCTTGTTTGGATATGTGTTCTTGTGTGTCTGCAAGAGATTTGCCCTTGGGGTAAGGAATTGTACAATTTACCTGTTTTACCCTAGTTTGATTTGCATCTGGTGTGACATCAAGTTGGGAAGGTTCTAGTGGCTTTTCTTCAGGTTCTTGTGGCTTCCTAGTCACATCTTCCATGGGCACACTAGTTTATGTTGCCATTTCCACCTAATCTTGAGCTTCTGGCCATAATTAGTGAGGTCAAGTTTTCAACTTGGTTTCTTTTTGGGCACCCTGAACCTTCTTTGTTACTTGGCTTGGGAGGGCTGATTTTCTAATAGGGATCCATTTTGTTCTTTCTTTTCCTTTCTAAATCTTCCTAACCGTCTTTGATGTAATAGTTTGGGAGGTTGGTGGTGGCGAGGTTCTTGCATAGATGGATTTACTTCATTGCTTCATTGTTTAGGTATCCATACCTTTATGTTCCCTTCATAGTAACCCTAGTTGTTTGGGAACCCAAAATTTATGAACTTGAGGCTTGTGGCTCTTAAAGGTTTGCTGTGAGGTGGGACTATTGCCTTTGCTTGCTTGACACACTAGCCTCCTTTCTTTGTGGTACTTGTAGTGTTTCTAAGTGGGAAGACATAATAACATCCTAGGTGGGTTTGGCTATTCAAACTTTAGATTACTGGGTATATGCATGAATAGGTGGTACACTAGCTACCAGATTTCAGGGTTGGGAGCTCAGTTGTTGTTGGTAGCCATAGGAATGTTGGGAATTTTAAAAGACTTCAATAGGTTTTTTAATTTATTCAATTCAGGGCGTGGCAAAATCAAAGGAGTGGGGGCACTACCTTTGCACCTCTTGCAACCATCATGAGGAGGAGTGGGGGCACTACCTTTGCACCACTCGCAGCAGCAGGGGCCCTCGTCTGGGGGGGAAGCTTGCGAGCGTGGAAATGCTAGAAGCTTGAGAGAAACAAGAAAGCAGCCGAGAGGGAGGTCAGCTGAAATCTTCTCCAGAGCCATCCCGAGTTAGGAAATCTTCTCCAGAGCCATCCCCAGCCAGGAAATCTCGCAGGGTGCTAGCTTCCTTCTCTCCTTCCTCAGCTCTGCAGAGCAAAGGCCAAAGGAGCTATAAGAAAGGGGCATTATCTTCAACACCTTGTAGTGACAGAACGAAGATTGAGATGCACCTTAAATGTGATTTCAATAGAAAAATTACAATACAAAGTACTACATACCACACATGCATCTCCAAGCCTGCGAAGACAACTCCTCAATTAGATATGTGTAGCTCCCAAAGATACCAAGGGGTGATGTACTTAAACCAAGAAGGGGAAGAGATGGTGATGCTCTTACCCATGTACTGCTTCCTTGTTTGCTTTTCCTTGCCTCTTGCTTTCCCCCCTATCTCTCACACAAACTGGAGCGAATGTGGGAGAGAGAGAGAACTTGATTTTCTTGCAAGAAAATGCACACACATACACAAGAGGGTACAAGACACAAAAGACATGGATGGCTAACTTTTCTTGTATCTTCTTCTCTTCTCTATAACCATATAACTAAAAGATAAGGGCAAATACATAAAGGGAAAGTACTCTCCTATAACATATAAAGTGGTTAGTCTATAGTGTGAACCCGACCATATGAGCTGGCACTATAACTTTGCCATAACTTTAGTACTCTAAAATGGTTGTCACATAGCTTGCATCCACTAGCGGCATATCAACCATGCCAATGACATAAGTGAGGAAACTATCACCCAGCCAGGTCATCAATGTCCGCTATAGCACTAGTTGAGCTTGATATCTCAACACATAAAAGGAACATGTACTAATAATGAATCTCTCACTCCTCTCAATTCTCTCTCTCTCTCTCTCATACTATAGACACAAGAGAGAAAGGAAATAAGACTAAACTTAATTGGCACAAAGAAGGATTGTGTCTTACATTATGAGAATTTGTTATTTATACAACCTGCCCTTATTCACACTTGGGTGGCCAAAACTTCAAAAACGAGGAGCTAAATGATTATAAGATACATAGGTTGGGCATTTCTAACCCTTCTCATAATTATAACATTTATAGTGTTGTTTTATGATAATGTGATATCTCTCTTATGTAATGACATAGAGAAGCTAAGTTAACATCAAAATGGGGTTAACATCCCCCCTACCGTTAAAGATTCGGTCCTTGTAATCTATTATTATAGGGCCTATTGCCCTAGATATTCTTTGTGTAGCAGGTCTTTCTTGTCCGGAGGACATGAAGAGTCCACAGATAAAGTAGAGCGACCAGCAGAAGTTGGTATTGATGCTTGCATAATGGCATACATCATAGCCTATGGTAGAAGTACATGATACCATGATTGGAAGAAACAATGTTGAGAGATCGAAGCGCATCCCCTCATAGTTATAGCTATGGACATAGTTATCCTGGATATTAATGAGAAGAATGATAAGATTAAAAAACCACATAGTGGCTACTATAGCTAGATTTGGATTTACCTTTCCATGCATGCTTTTGTGGTGAGCATAAACTACTGTTGTTTGTTGAGAGTCTCGAATTTGCTATGCTCAAAGTAAGGAAATTATAAAGGAAGTGTGAATCTTGAGCCTTCCCTTCCTCGACCTCTCTTTTAGTGATCCTTATTTTAATTGGCATGTATAATGGATCAATGTGAAGGTGCCATGTGGAGACGCTTGGTAGATGCCAGCATATTGCTTTATGGCAAGGAATGGCACCCTTCACCACAGGCTAGTTGGATAGAAAAGTTATTCAATAAAATTTTTCCATCAACATCTACCTTGATTTCTTCATAATCTCCTCATTGGTGACTCTATTAAATTCTCATGCTTCCATCATTTTTATAAGCATGGGTGATCATATAGGTGACAATACACATTTTGATAAAATTAGCAAGCCATGGGCTAGCAAGCTGTGAGCTTCTCACCACATTTGGCTACAATAACTCATGTTGATCCAACTGCCTAAGCTCAATTACTTCTGGTGGCCAGTCCTTGACTAAGGTATATGGTAAACCTATCCCTTGGGGAATTGTTGCATATACTTCTTCTTTTATTTTAAGTAATGGATTCCCTATGATAATGATTTTCTCACACTCTTCTTCTTATTGGGGGATCCAACATTGGGTCGATGTGGTAATCTGTTGCTTCATGACTTTTTTGAGTAGTAGGTTCGGCCTCTGACTAGCCATCCAAGGGTTCCTCGGGGTCGTATTAGTGGGAAAATCAAAGGAGAAAGAGGGAAAATCTCTCTTAGTTATTTAGTGGTGTGTTAGTGTCACTCTTATGTTTATTATCATATATATTAGATAAATAGGAGGTGATGGACCTAAACATTGGGTAGATGTTTCTCTCTTATTCTTCTCCCCTATCCCTATCTCGGTATCAGAAGGTGGTGGTGGTTTTTTAGTTTACGAAGAAATCATTACGGCGTAGATGTCATATATGGCCTATTTTAATGTATATTCAGTTAAAAAATTATACTTTTAATAAAATGAAGAGAGCTAAAAAATGTGTTTCCAAGCTAATTGGAAGATGCATTTAATCCCAAGTGAGAGAAATGGAATAAAAACATGGAAAAAGTGTTGAAATTTAGGAAAAATCCTAATTTTTGGCCAACTGGATATCGGGGATGTGAAGAGGTGGATTAATGATCTAAACGGGCATTATTTCATGGGGATTAGGGGGGAGTTAGAACCAAAAGTGGTGCCTTGTTCATGAGGGTGGAGGGGGGCTGATTGGAGAGATTAAGGATTAGTGCTTCTTTTATGATACTGAATGCTTTAATCTTCCATAGTGCCTTCTTTTCTGATACTGAATGCTTTAATCTTCCATAGTGCCTTCTTTTCTTGCCATTCTCTTGCCCTAACTCTTCTTGACTAATACATAATTAGTGCTTCATTATAGGAGGGCAAGAAGAGGGAAATAGAGAAGGATTAATCAAGGGAACCCAGAATTAAGGATGAATCCCAAGGCTTGAAAACACATTTCTAACTCTCAAGTTGTAGAAATCATGCCACTTTGTAAAGGTTGGTGCTTACTTTTATTCTTAATTAGATGATAAATAGTTATTATCAAGAAATTTCATATAATTAATACAATGGTGATTATCAAAATTGAATTACATCATGAGTGATTGAATGCATTCTCTAGATCTTTAATTAAATGTGATTAAATAATTAATTAATATCATGGAAAAATTTCAATTAATGTAAAAAGTATATGATTTGTTAATGCTTTTCATGATGCGATGTGATCTAAAAGAGAGTTCAATTAATAAAGGAATTATATGATTTGTTTTCCATGATGCAATTTAAATGAAATAAATAACTTAATACGAGAAGTTTAATCTAAATGTTTGATTTTTTTGGGGTCATATTTATAATTTAATATGAATTAATAAAATCCATTGTTTTTAAGAAATAATTTAAAGAAGCATACTTAGAAAATAATTTTAGATTTGAGAAATGTATTAAAAATATATTTAAATGAGTGATTTTTCCTAAGAAATTTAGAAAACCATAAATGGAGTTTTTCTTTGTTAAATTAATATTTTTGTAAAAGTTTAGAAAATAAATACAAATAATAGGAAATGAGCTAAAATATTTATTAAAAATTAGGAGTATTTTTGAGTTTCATTTATTTGGTACTTGCTTTGTTAAATATTTATTAGTCATTTTTATGAAAAAGAAATTGTGAAGAAGTAATGATTGTATAACTATGAAGAAGTACTAATTGATTAAGGAAGTCTCAAATAAAAAAGCTTGAAAGTCTATATACTTGTAAGAACTTGTGCCAGTCATGAGACTTTAAGCCATTTAAAACTCCCTTATATAAGTAGATTTCTGTAAATTCTTCTCAAAATCTTAGTTGAAAAATCCTCCTAATGATCGTACATAGTAGACTAAGAAGGCACCCTTGAGGTAATGCATATGACCTGGTGTGTGAAAGGATGCAATCACCTTCTTCACTCTTGTCTCCTCCCTCTTGGATAAAATCTAAGGTACATGCAACAAGATTACTTTGCCATCCCCCTTTTTTTTTTGTGAAGGCACCCTTGAGGTAATGTTTATGAGTTGTTAATGCGTAAAACAATGTAATCACCTCTTCGCTCTTGTCCCCTCTCCCTTGGATAAAATCCAAGGCACATGCGGGTAGGATTACTTTTCCATCCACAAATTGTCGTTCATAGACCTTCAATCTTCTTAAATTATCTCATGCACCCTTATTGTCTCTCCCCCACCAATCAAGCGCTCCCAAAGACCACTTCTCACATTTTTGAATATATGCATGGGATCTAAGAGATTAATTGATTAATTAAAAAAAATTCTAATAAGGGAGTCAATGAAAGAAAAAGAGACTCTTCATCCCAAGATTCAATTCATTTTCACTCCCTCTTCATGTTTCCAACCAACCACACTAGCCTTCATGGGTGAAAGCAAGGTAAGATGGACCCAAAAGCTGTTTCCTTGACACTACTTTAAAATTACATTTTTTGGTGATTTAAGGTACTTGGACTACAAATCCAAATGAGATAATGTGCTTTTAGGATCTTTTATACCTTTAAAGCACTAGAAATACTGTAATAACTCTTAAATCAAGGTAAGGTGGACCACTTCCAAGGTGCTTTTTAAAATGCAAAAAATATGTGTAAGTGATCTACCTTACCTTGCCTTCACCCTCATTCTTGGAGGTGGTTGATCAATATTTCCGCCTTGATATGGATGATCATTTGGAGCCTTAATATATCATCTTCTTAAGAGCTTGAGAATGACATACATCTAAGTGAGGTCCACAAATAAGAGATGCATGATATCCACTTATAGCAAGGCTTGCTTTTAAAACATTACATGTCCAATTTAGTTAGTATAATTAGTAGGTATGGCATCACCTTTTTAACCTACCCATAATAAGATATCATCCATTATTAATGGTGCTAAATACACATCCATGCTTTTCACTTTGTAATCTCTAGGTTCTAGTAGACAAAGAAAGAGATGCCCCTTCTTAATGATCAACCAGGCTTCAACCAGGCTGCAAGATGTTGTAATTTACCAATACCACTGGCCATCATGTACTCCATGGTGGGATGTTGTAATTTGCCCAATACCACTAGCCATGTACTCTATGATTTGAAACACATACCAATGTCATGCACTTCTAGACCAAGATGCATGTATCGAGACTTCTCCTTAAATTTAGGCCATATCTCTTGGATGTTTTTCCATGCAGCATAATCCATGGGAATCCTTAAGATACCATATGTGGATCATCTTTTAGCATGCCATATCATTAACTCTACAATGGATTTGCACTTATATATGTGTTTTATCCTTAGAATTATTGGAAAATGCCTTAAAATCTTGCAAGGGAATGGCTCTACCTTGATAATCTTGCCTATATCTGTGAGCTCCACATTTTGGACATGTGGATAATTCTTCACACTCTCCAAGAAATAGCATGCAATCATTTGGGCATGCATGTATACTATTTATTCCATGTCCAAATAACTCAACATCTTCTTTGCCTCATCTTGTGTCTCAGCCATAGAGTTCTCCTCAAGTAATTATCGCTACCCGATAACCTACTGAGTTTATCTGGTTATGTACAGATCAATATACCAGCTTGATACAAAAAACATACAGAGAAAGATACAAAAGGCAATATAATCAACTTACAAGAGATGAAAAACAGAGCAATTACACATGACAAATCGACCACCGTATATGTACCACCCAATTGAAAACAAAAGACTTAAGAGACAGATATATAGAATGGTAGAATTCGATTAACATAACTAGCTAACATCAACCAGTGTATAGATTTCCATTATAACTTTATATTGCTTAATGTGCAGTTACAAAATACAAGAGATGCCATCGTGCTCTCAGCACAATTGAGTTACATCCATGATGGCCTACTAACCGGTTGGTCCATGATTGTGGCGTTAAATGTGCCCGACTGGGCCATGATTGTGGTGTTAAATGCACCCGATTGGGCTATGACTGTGGTGTTAAATATGCTTGATTGGGCGATGGCTGTGGTGTTCAATGAACCCAATTCGACCATGAGTGTGGTGTTAAATGTGCCTGACTATGCCATGACTCTGGCATTCCGACTCGCCGATTGTCCGCCCCAACACTTGGCACGTTCGATGGGACAGATTCCCAGTCCGAGGACCTGAACCTTTAGTATTCCTTGATGTGAGTATAGTGGAACAAATCACCCAAAGATAGGGACCCCTATTGGATGCTCCTTGGCATCCTCCTCAGCTCGGGCACATTCCTAATCCCAAACTCCACATGTGCTTGTTTGGCTATGCAGTATGTGATTCCCATTGTCTTTTGAGCAGACTTCATAACCTTGACCTACTTGTGTGCATTCTTGACCCCTTAGGTCAGGAGGCTCTCGTTCTTCAACTTTGCCCATCTCAGCATCATCAGTAGGTTGGTTCGGATTGTTAGGGCCAGTCATAGCCAGGGAAAGGTTTGGGATCTGTGCTTGTTTGGCTATGCAGTATGTGATTCCTGTTGTTTTTTGAGGAGACTTCTTAACCCTAGCCTGCTTAAGTGAATTCTTGATTCCGCAGGTTTGGAGGATCTAGTCTTCAACTCTGCCCATCTCATCATTAGTAGTAGCAGGTTGGTTTGGATTGTTCATGCCAACTAGAGCCAAGGCGAGGTTGGGGAGGGGTTGATGGTGCAGGGAATGTTACTCTAGAAAGGTGTCCATCCTTCGCTAGGCTCAAGGTTTGGGTAGGTTGGCGGCAACAATGGCACTAGGTAGGATCTGTATGTAGTAATAACCTTGGCAGATTGTTTGCATGTTGCTTGATTTGTTGGTTGCTACATGTTAGTGAGCTCTGTTAGGACAAGTGCGAGTTCAGCGTGGAGGGTCACATTCTTGGCTTCTTCAATGCTAGCGATGGCCAACTAGATATCCTCGTGTATCTCCTCAGGCTTCTTCCCCTGAGACATAGGCCTCTTCTCTCCTACCTTGGATTTTAGCTGATCTATGTGAGCTTGCATTTTTCTCCTATCCTCCGTGGCCTACTTGTGCTGATCCTTGTAGGCCATCTTCATGGCTGCCATATTGTTTGGTAGCTCGTGACAGTTTTTCTAGAGGGTTGCTACATGTTCTTTTAGCAGTGCCATGGTTGAGTCTTCCCTTGATGTGGATGCCCCAAAGACTAGCACCAGATTCTGCATGTTGATCGGCTCCTCCGGTTCCTCGAGAGGACTCCTATTACCCAGGGCAGTTAGTTTGGCATTCTGGGCGAGCTCCTACTCCAGCTCCATCATCTTCAGTAGGATGTCATCATGGGCCATGGATGGAGCTGATCCCTTTGGTGGGTGGGGAGGACTAGGTTGGGGCTTTTAGCACAAACGACTGTTGTTGGGTGGGCGCTTGGCTTACTGCTCCAGATTGAGCATCCTCATCATCATCCGAGTCGGTGTCCGGATTATAGGATGCTTGCACTATTCTATGAGGGTCATGCGGAGTTTGTCCATGAGGTTCTCCCATAAAATGATTTAGGTTGTCTTGCAGGATGTTCGAGAGCTCGGCCAAGACTTTTTTGGCAATTTAGATGGCATCGAAGGAGGGGCCAGTGTGTATCTTCACCTGGGCTTCGCGAAAGCTGATTTGCGTTTTGTCTTTGAGGACTAAGTCTTTGATCGAGTCTAGAAATTTTGTGAAGTGGGCAGCGGCTCAACTTTCTGCTTCCTTGGCAACGATCACCTCCCTTTACACATCCGTCACCTGCTCTCTTACGTTGTCATTCTCCTGCTAGAGTCAATTCATGTTTTCTTACAGGCGGAGCGTTGGGCCTAAGCTTGGCATGTGTCGAATGGATTCTCCCCCTCAAAGCACTATGCCAAGTACTCAGCCTAGCCATGGGATGGGCTGGCGTTGAGTAGAGAGACCCGACTAGCTAGAGACCACCACTGACTCTACATTGGTACTTGGGCCTGTTTTGGAGGTTGGTCAGTAGGGTTTGTGTCGGCAGGCTAGTACCAGCTTGCTCTTGAACTGCGATACCATGACTGTTGATTTGGTCGGTCATCTCATCTTGGACAAGGTCTTCACATAGCAATGTCTCTTCGACATAAGAGAAGGCATCACCAACACTGTCGACCCTTACAAAACCATTCTCTTCACCCAAAGGTGTCACCGTCATCGACGGATCCTCTTGGTCTCTGCCCTCTTTCTCATCTTCAAGTGAAGCACTCTCTTCACTGTCATCAGCACTCGCAGTATCTTCATCCTCATCTCTTTCATCCGATGTATCGGTCTCTAGCCATATTGTTGGAGGCAATTCCAAGTAGCTCAAATCCACAAGGCATCTCAAAGCCCACTAGTCTTTGTCATCGCTTGACTCTGCTCTTGTCTCCAAGGCTTCTTTACTCTTTTGTACCACTTGAGTGGATTTCATCATCACTAATGCCTCCAACTGGAAACTCTTCATAGCTGCAAGCTCATCTCTGGCTGCCCTATAGGCCCTTAGGTTCATGTCCTTCAACTCTACCAATGTTATCTCATCAAAGAATGAGACCTTTACATAAGCTCCCCAGACCACATTGAAAGCGGCTTCATAGTCTCCTATCAGCTGCCATTGCTCCTTCAAAGCATGCAGGGCATTTAAACACAATCCTTGGTCGAAATGTGCCAACAACTGGTATCGGATGGCCTTCCAACTGGATTGCACTCTCCATGGTAATTCAATAAACCACTCTTTGACCTCACCTTCGAATGCTTGGGACAAGAAGCTGGCCTTGACCTCATCACCCCATACGCCAAGAACTCGGCATCTGTCTTCTGCATATGCTATAAACTCGGCCACATCGCCATATCCATTAAATGGAACAGCTAGTTTAACCACTTGGCTTGGATGCCAAGGTTCGCCCAATAAACATTCATGGCCATCTTATACCATACACAACCTTAAATAGACCACTTGAGATACCTGGCCACCTGCAGCACTGCTTCCTCTTTAAGCCACAGCCGATCGTCAAATCGATGTCGAATCCACCACCACCACTTTGCACATCCACCTTAATTCAGCAACCGCCAATTGATGGCGACGAGCTCTTCAAAGCTCCTCAGTGGATTAAAAAGCAGAAAACACCTTCCTTCAATCTCCTACTCTGGGGCATACACCCTCGTAAGAGACACTAGAGCAATCCTCAGTGAGGGCACCAGAAAGATGTGAGGCAGCTCAGGAACACAAGAAGGCCACTATAGCTCGACGACTCACCACCTTCAGAATACTCACAAGCACAAGGGGCACCACCAGCTTCTCTAGCTGGAAAGAAAATCACTCTCTCACTCTACACCACCCTCCCACACCAGACAGACAACACAATCCAAAACCTATATTTTAGTAAAAATCTTCATCTTTACAGAGCTGGACATCTAAAATGTCCTCAGAACCGTCCTCATCCAAAAACCATTCACAATCTGACCATTCCCCCTCATCTATATAAATTACTACAGACCAATAACTAGAGCAACTATTGGAGAACACAATTTCGAAGAGTGTAGGATCCTCAAAATATATCTCATCGACATCTGGACCTAATTCTAAGATTAGATACATGATGGTAAAGAGCACTCCAGCAATATATAAATGTATACCCGGTAATCACCTTAGCCTGTGTAGCTTTCTCTTTGTTGCTCCAATCACTAGCCTTGTTTCTCCACAAAAAACTGGCCACTGTCTTGGTTGCTAATCACTGGCGGCCCCCAAAACAACAAGGCAGCTTTGCACCTTTTGTCCACGGCCCAGCTCTTTACAATGCGGCCACACCTTCACTTTGTCTTGGCTCTGCTCACTGCTCCAATCATCACTGGCTGGACCTGTATGTCGGCGTCTCCAATCGCCCGCATTCGTTAGCCTTTTCTTTAGCCTTCTCTTACCTGCCTTACTGATGACCTTCAGCAAGCCTCTCTTTCTCTGTCCAGCCCTTCTTTATTACCAGCCAGGCCTCGCTACACAAGATGGCGGTCTCTTCACATTACTTCCATCCGCCAGCTCGCCAATAGGGGGTCAAGAATATGTGTGATTTTTAAATTTTTCCAATATTCCAAAATATACCATATTGAAATCTCATCTTCCTCATCTCTTGTGAGCTCTGCATCTGGATCTATAATAGGTACAGTTGTCCATTTTCTATACTAGTCCATAGGAGTCAATTGTATAGGGTACGCTCCACTCTTAATCCTTCTATTGATGTCTTGCCAGTTCTTTCAATCGCAATATGTGTCCTTCTAGAAGAAATCTTCTATGTCCGAGATATACATTCTTGTTGAGATTTTTGCTATATTTTGATTGTAGCCAATCTCCACGCGGTAAACATGCCTTATAACCCTTTGTTGATAGACCTACGAAAAATCAAAGTCTTAGTGCAATTTTTATTTCACGTCACCTCAAATCCAAATAAAGTAACTGTAATCATGTACCTGAAGAATAACCGTAGGTAGGATAGTCATGAATAGTCCATGTTAGAATGCCGTGAACCTCAAAGCCTCGTTCGCCTATAGGCTTGGACAAGCACTTTTATCCCTTTCCAAATTCGTTATAAATCTTTGATGAGTGGTTCTAGGTACACACTGATGTCTTTGACTTGTTGTTTTATTGCATTGAAGTGATGTATCGAATTAGAGTTTTCAAGAAGTATAAACATATCGGGTGGATGCAATTTTAGACCATGTTCCTTATGCATGTACGTTGTCGTGCTATGGCACGTCCATGTAGGGAAAATCTTCTCTGTGATCAATTCACATGAATTCAGAGACAAGGACATGCAAACAGTGATGTATAAACTGTACATGGGCTTGATATGCTAGTACTCTGTAAATATGAGTTCAAATATAGTGTGATTTCAAGTATAAAGTGATACACTAGCATGGTTGACTTGTTTTGGGGTATACAGAGCATATAGAAAAGGCAGTGAGACTCGATTGGATATGCTATCATCAAATTGTTCCAAAAATTGGTATACTCCTCTTGGGTCATAGGAAATGGGCAGTTGAAAATGTGTGGAGATGGGCCTTTGAACGGGCAAGCAAGCTGGATAAAAGTAATGGACCAGCTTTTGTTCTCATGGCAAATATTTAAGCAACAGCAAGCATGGGAGATAAGGCCAAAGACATTGAACCCAGGAGAATATGGAACAAAGTATGGAAGCTTCCAGGGTGTAGCTCATGGATAATAAGGTGGACGAGTTTTGCGTTGGAGGTGATCCAAAACATGCACAAAGCAAATGTATATATGCAAAGCTAGAAGATATTGCCCTGGAAAATGTCTCAGAAACGGGTACTCTTCGGATTTGCATTGGGTCTCCATGATAATACCTATGCTCAAACTTGGTGTGCCGGACACAAGCAATGTGGGAACCACCCCATGCATGAGCCGTAATATATTTAGAGAAGAAAAATAACATTTAAAAAAAAAAGAAATTCACGTGCTGTGAATGAAAGCTGGGGTAGAATCGCTAGGGGGATAACCGCCATAAAAAAAAAGAACGATTCCAGCTTGAAAGAGGACGTGGAGGTTCTGGAGGCGGCCAGCACACATTCTCGAAAGTTGGCGAAGAAGGAAGGTCGCTTTGTTCGGGGAAGCTCTCTGGGGTGGCCGGAGGATAGTGCCAAGGAAAGCAAAGCATGGGCTGGCGTGTGTAGCCACAGGTATAGGACAGAGAAGAGTGGCTGCGGTTGACAGCGCAGAGAGCTGCAGGCTAGTGGCCATCGTGTAGTCGTGGGGGGGCCTCCCGTGTGAAGAGACGGAAGCCAATGTGTGAGAAGCTACTGCTGCTGGCTGCACAGAAGGCGCCAAAGAGGTGAGTGCGTAGGTGCAGAAGCTTGGAAGGGCAAATGGGCTGCAGAGGTCAGAGGGGTTCTGGTGTGAAGTGAGGGCACCGACCATGGGGCTAGCAACTGGTTTTGAAGTGTTGAGAGTCATGTGGGCTCCGCGGCTTTGGCACCGCTACACAGGTTCCCCAGAGACTATATTCTATTGCAGATTTGCGCTTAAATGATATCAAGGCAAGCCGTTTCTTGTCTCTAGTTGACAAAACACTTGGGAAAGTGCGGAGGAACCTACAACTAGCTGCATCCGTTGGTAGCATAGCGTTATGGCAGACCTTGCAACTGAATCAGTTTCAAGTTCTCTCTGCCTTGGTGGCTCTTATTGTCGTCTTCAGCATATATCTGGTGGCCAACAATGGAGGGATTGAGGCTTTACTTCTTGATACTGTTGGAAGGATTTTGAGTGAAAATTACAGAAACAGAGTTGCACAGCATGAAGCAGGCCATTTTCTGATCGCGTATTTTCTTGGAGTGCTTCCAAAGAGTTACACGCTATCAAGCTTAGATGCTTACTGCAAAGAAGGTTCTCTGAATGTACAGGCTGGCACAGAGAGGGTAGCCGCTGCAGATGACAGAGAAAGGGGGAGCAGGGAGGGAAAGGGAAGTTGGGCATCTTTCGAGAATACCCGGCAGCCTACAGACAGTAAGCTCTCCATCTTGTGTGTGTGTAAGTGAGCATACGGGCAGCAAATTTGTGTCTGTGTGCAAAACCAAAGCCTACAATTAATCGTCAATTTAGTGAAGCATATATGTGTGTAAAAGAAACCTGGAAGCTTCACCTGCTTGAAGCGTGTGTGTGTGTTTGATGCAAGCTAAACAGCAAGCTTGGTGTATGAAGAAGCGTGTGCTTTGCCTTGTACATGCGTCTCTGAGAGAGGAGGGAGGAGGTTTGGCAGGATTTATTTTCTCTGAAGAATCAAATCAAGTGAATGCAAATCAACGTAATTGTGTGTACAAGACACGGGCATCAGAAAATTAGACGACACCAAACTCTCACAGCCAGACACCCACCAGTGTGTTCCCAGCTAGACCGCACACGTCACGACATCATTGGTGAACCCGACGTGAGACTGCTGGGGTGAGAGTGTGGTGAAATACACAGGGAAGCTATGGCTGAGAATCTTGAGAGTTAGGGGGTTCATTTTGACCCCAGGGTTATGCAAATGTTTCAGATGTTTACTATGTATATGAAACAGCAGCAAGCGGCTGAGAGGGAGCAAAATTTCACGACTAAAGCACTGAAGTCAATCGTGAAAAAGGTGGATCAATTTGATGGTAAAGACATCACAAAGTACCTGCGCAATTACACAAAGGAAATGGAGCTAAACAGGGTGACTGAGGAGGATATGGTTCGAAGTTTTGAGCTGGTATGTGTTCCCGAAATAAGAGAGCGCATAAGAAGATTACAGGCAGCACATGGTGGCAGAAATTGGGAGGAGTTCAAGCTTGCTTTGAAGGATGATTATTTCATGGAGGATTCCGAGGCAGGAGACTGTATACGTCTTGAGACTGGCTGGGAAAAACCTGTGGGTTCTCAATCTGTTCATGCCTACATTGCAAAATGCCAGAATAATGAGGCACAGGTAGAGGAAAAGCGTAAGAGGGAAAATGACGAAGGAGATGCCATGGATGATGGATATGATGCTTCTATGAATGCTTTGATTTGTTTGTTTGATAGTGTTCAAGGTGTTGATAATATACATGTTGCTAATGATGTTATGGAGGATAGTGCATATGTGACCGGAAGTCATACGAATGTTGTTTCAAAGGATGTTTGCTTTGCAGATGGTGGTTTTTGTTTGGAGTTTCTCTTTCAAGACAAGCAGGTTTTGTTAGAGGATCAGTTTAGTGAAGTTAATGTTTATGTGGATGAGTCTATTGCTCAAGACAGTGAGGATCTTGGGATGGCTCAGCTGTTTGATGATGATAAGTTTCTAATTGCAAACATCGGTAACCAACAATCTATGAATGAGGCTTCTTGCACTCTTGATGATGCTAGAGATATATTTTGTTTACATGACAAAGATGATGCTTTTGATGTTTATGCTATTGATGAACCGGGACATTTTGATGTAGCATCACACCTTGATTTTCTTGCACCAGTTTGCATAGATGCAGGCGAAGCATGTAAAGGCTTTGACAGCATATTGGTGGTGAAGATAGATGAGGAGGTAATATGCAAAAGAGCACAATGTGATGAATGGCTTGCTATGATGCCATTATGTGTATTTGAACCAAGGATATGTTATAAGTCAATGGAGCAGGCTCATGTGGAATGCAAATGGGTATTTGATCGTGGTATATGGATTGTTGGCAGCCATAACAAATGTATTTGGGGATTGAATGCAGAACAATGGTGGATAATCATGAAGGCTTTGTTTTTTTTACTTGTTTGATATTTATGAATACCAAAGCTTGGTTTGAAACACTTAAAGTGTTCCAAACATGGGGGTTGGCCAGATGACAGGTTCTTTTTGCTTATTAATGTATGAAGATGACATTCAGATATATGTGGATCTTGATGATGATTTGGCACATACCAGAGGATGTGCAAGTTTAGAGGGGGCGGATGTCGTGCTGTGGCACGTCCATGTAGGGAAAATCTTCTCTGTGATCAATTCACATGAATTCAGAGACAAGGACATGCAAACAGTGATGTATAAAGTGTACATGGGCTTGATATGCTAGTACTCTGTAAATATGAGTTCAAATATAGTGTGATTTCAAGTATAAAGTGATACACTAGCATGGTTGACTTGTTTTGGGGTATACAGAGCATATAGAAAAGGCAGTGAGACTCGATTGGATATGCTATCATCAAATTGTTCCAAGAATTGGTATACTCCTCTTGGGTCATAGGAAATGGGCAGTTGAAAATGTGTGGAGATGGGCCTTTGAACGGGCAAGCAAGCTGGATAAAAGTAATGGACCAGCTTTTGTTTTCATGGCAAATATTTAAGCAACAGCAGGCATGGGAGATAAGGCCAAAGACATTGAACCCAGGAGAATATGGAACAAAGTATGGAAGCTTCCAGGGTGTAGCTCATGGATTGATCCAAATAATAAGGTGGACGAGTTTTGCATTGGAGGTGATCCAAAACATGCACAAAGCAAATGTATATATGTAAAGCTCGAAGATATTGCCCTGGAAAATGTCTCAGAAACGGGTACTCTTCCGATTTGCATTGGGTCTCGCACGATAATACCTATGCTCAAACTTGGTGTGCCGGACACAAGCAATGTGGGAACCACCCCATGCATGAGCCGTAATATATTTAGAGAAGAAAAATAACATTAAGAAAAAAGAAATTCACGTGCTGTGAATGAAAGCTGGGGGTAGAATCGCCAGGGGGATAACCGCCATAAAAAAAAGAACGATTCCAGCTTGAAAGAGGACGTGGAGGTTCTGGAGGCGGCCAGCACACATTCTCGAAAGTTGGCGAAGAAGGAAGGTCGCTTTGTTCGGGGAAGCTCTCTGGGGTGGCTGGAGGATAGTGCCAAGGAAAGCAAAGCATGGGCTGGCGTGTGTAGCCACAGGTACAGGACAGAGAAGAGTGGCTGTGGTTGACAGCGCAGAGAGCTGCAGGCTAGTGGCCATCCTGTAGTCGTGGGGGGGCCTCCCCTGTGAAGAGACGGAAGCCAATGTGTGAGGAGCTACTGCTGCTGGCTGCACAGAAGGCGCCAAAGAGGTGAGTGCGTAGGTGCAGAAGCTTGGAAGGGCAAATGGGCTACAGAGGTCAGAGGGGTTCTGGTGTGAAGTGAGGGCACCGACCATGGGGCTAGCAACTGGTTTTGAAGTGTTGAGAGTCATGTGGGCTCCGCGGCTTTGGCACCGCTACACAGGTTCCCCAGAGACTATATTCTATTGCAAATTTGCGCTTAAATGATATCAAGGCAAGCCGTTTCTTGTCTCCAGTTGACACAACACTTGGGAAAGTGCGGAGGAACCTACAACTAGCTGCATCCGTTGGTAGCATAGCGTTATGGCAGACCTTGCAACTGAATCAGTTTCAAGAGCTCTTTGCCTTGGTGGCTCTTATTGTCGTCTTCAGCATATATCTGGTGGCCAACAATGGAGGGATTGAGGCTTTACTTCTTGATACTGTTGGAAGGATTTTGAGTGAAAATTATAGAAAAAGAGTTGCACAGCATGAAGCAGGCCATTTTCTGATCGCGTATTTTCTTAGAGTGCTTCCAAAGACTTACACGCTATCAAGCTTAGATGCTTACTGCAAAGAAGGTTCTCTGAATGTACAGGCTGGCACACAGAGGGTAGCCGCTGCAGATGATAGAGAAAGGGGGAGCAGGGAGGGAAAGGGAAGTTGGGCATCTTTTGAGAATACCCGGCAGCCTACAGACAGTAAGCTCTCCATCTTGTGTGTGTGTAAGTGAGCATACGGGCAGCAAATTTGTGTCTGTGTGCAAAACCAAAGCCTGCAATTAATCGTCAATTTAGTGAAGCATATGTGTGTGTAAAAGAAACCTGGAAGCTTCACCTGCTTGAAGCGTGTGTGTGTGTTTGATGCAAGCTAAACAGCAAGCTTGGTGTATGAAGAAGCGTGTGCTTTGCCTTGTACATGCGTCTCTGAGAGAGGAGGGAGGAGGTTTGGCAGGATTTATTTTCTCTGAAGAATCAAATCAAGTAAATGCAAATCAACGTAATTGTGTGTACAAGACACGGGTATCAGAAAATTAGACCACACCAAACTCTCACAGCCAGACACCCAGTGTGTTCTCGGCTAGACCGCACACGTCACGACATCATTGGTGAACCCGACGTGAGACTGCTGGGGTGAGAGTGTGGTGAAATACACAGGGAAGCTATGGCTGAGAATCCTGAGAGTCAGGGGGTTCATTTTGACCCCAGGGTTATGCAAATGTTTCAGATGTTTACTATGTATATGAAACAGCAGCAAGCGGCTGAGAGGGAGCAAATTTCCACGACTAAAGCACTGAAGTCAATCGTGAAAAAGGTGGATCAATTTGATGGTAAAGACATCACAAAGTACCTGCGCAATTACACAAAGGAAATGGAGCTAAACAGGGTGACTGAGGAGGATATGGTTTGAAGTTTTGAGCTGGTATGTGTTCCCGAAATAAGAGAGCGCATAAGAAGATTACAAGCAGCACATGGTGGCAGAAATTGGGAGGAGTTCAAGCTTGCTTTGAAGGATGATTATTTCATGGAGGATTCCGAGGCAGGAGACTGTATACGTCTTGAGACTAGCTGGGAAAAACCTGTGGGTTCTCAATCTGTTCATGCCTACATTGCAAAATGCCAGAATAATGAGGCACAGGTAGAGGAAAAGCGTAAGAGGGAAAATGACGAAGGAGATGCCATGGATGATGGATATGATGCTTCTATGAATTCTTTGCCATGTTTGTTTGATAGTGTTCAAGGTGTTGATAATATACATGTTGCTAATGATGTTATGGAGGATAGTGTATATGTGACCGGAAGTCATACGAATGTTGTTTCAAAGGATGTTTGCTTTGCAGATGGTGGTTTTTGTTTGGAGTTTCTCTTTCAAGACAAGCAGGTTTTGTTAGAGGATCAGTTTAGTGAAGTTAATGTTTATGTGGATGAGTCTATTGCTCAAGACAGTGAGGATCTTGGGATGGCTCAGCTGTTTGATGATGATGAGTTTCTATTTGCAAACATCGGTAACCAACAATCTATGAATGAGGCTTCTTGCACTCTTGATGATGCTAGAGATATATTTTGTTTACATGACAAAGATGATGCTTTTGATGTTTATGCTATTGATGAACCGGGACATTTTGATGTAGCATCACACCTTGATTTTCTTGCACCAGTTTGCATAGATGCAGGCGAAGCATGTAAAGGCTTTGATAGCATATTGGTGGTGAAGATAGATGAGGAGGTAATATGCAAAAGAGCACAATGTGATGAATGGCTTGCTATGATGCCATTATGTGTATTTGAACCAAGGATATGTTATAAGTCAATGGAGCAGGCTCATGTGGAATGCAAATGGGTATTTGATCGTGGTATATGGATTGTTGGCAACCATAACAAATGTATTTGGGGATTGAATGCAGAACAATGGTGGATAATCATGAAGGCTTTGTTTTTTTTACTTGTTTGATATTTATGAATACCAAAGCTTGGTTTGAAACACTTAAAGTGTTCCAAACATGGGGGTTGGCCAGATGACAGGTTCTTTTTGCTGATTAATGTATGAAGATGACATTCAGATATATGTGGATCTTGATGATGATTTGGCACATACCAGAGGATGTGCAGGTTTAGAGGGGGCGGATGTCGTGCTGTGGCATGTCCATGTAGGGAAAGTTTTCTCTGTGATCAATTCACATGAATTCAGAGACAAGGACATGCAAACAGTGATGTATAAAGTGTACATGGGCTTGATATGCTAGTACTCTGTAAATATGAGTTCAAATATAGTGTGATTTCAAGTATAAAGTGATACACTAGCATGGTTGACTTGTTTTGGGGTATACAGAGCATATAGAAAAGGCAGTGAGACTCGATTGGATATGCTATCATCAAATTGTTCCAAAAATTGGTATACTCCTCTTGGGTCATAGGAAATGGGCAGTTGAAAATGTGTGGAGATGGGCCTTTGAACGGGCAAGCAAGCTGGATAAAAGTAATGGACCAGCTTTTGTTTTCATGCCAAATATTTAAGCAACAGCAGGCATGGGAGATAAGGCCAAAGACATTGAACCTAGGAGAATATGGAACAAAGTATGGAAGCTTCCTCCAGGGTGTAGCTCATGGATTGATCCAAATAATAAGGTGGACGAGTTTTGCGTTGGAGGTGATCCAAAACATGCACAAAGCAAATGTATATATACAAAGCTAGAAGATATTGCCCTAGAAAATGTCTCAGAAACGGGTACTCTTCGGATTTGCATTGGGTCTCGCAGGATAATACCTATGCTCAAACTTGGTGTGCCGGACACAAGCAATGTGGGAACCACCCTATGCATGAGCCGTAATATATTTAGAGAAGAAAAATAACATTAAAAAAAAAAGAAATTCATGTGCTGAGCTGGGGGTAGAATCGCCAGGGGGATAACCGCCATAAAAAAAAAGAACGATTCTAGCTTGAAAGAGGATGTGGAGGTTCTGGAGGCGGCTAGCACACATTCTCGAAAGTTGGCGAAGAAGGAAGGTCGCTTTGTTCGGGGAAGCTCTCTGGGGTGGCCAGAGGATAGTGCCAAGGGAAGCAAAGCATTGGCTGGCGTGTGTAGCCACAGGTACAGGACAGAGAAGAGTGGCTGTGGTTGACAGCGCAGAGGGCTGCAGGCTAGTGGCCATCGTGTAGTCGTGGGGGGGCCTCCCGTGTGAAGAGACGGAAGCCGATGTGTGAGAAGCTACTGCTGGCTGCACAGAAGGCGCCAAAGAGGTGAGTGCGTAGGTGCAGAAGCTTGGAAGGGCTAACGGGCTGCAGAGGTCAGAGGGGTTCTGGTGTGAAGTGTGAGGGCGCTGACCATGGGGCTGGCAACTGGTTTTGAAGTGTTGAGAGTCATGTGGGCTCCGCGGCTTTGGCACCGCTGCACAGGTTCCCCAGAGGCTATATTCTATTGGAGATTTGCGCTTAAATGATATCGAGGCAAGCCGTTTCTTGTCTCCAGTTGACACAACACTTGGGAAAGTGCGGAGGAACCTACAACTAGCTACATCCGTTGGTAGCATAGCGTTATGGTGGCAGACCTTGCAACTGAATCAGTTTCAAGTTCTCTCTGCCTTGGTCAGGGATTTCATTAACGTCTTCACAATTTCGCGATCACGTTAACAAAACCTAGTGTTAACATATTAAAACTTGTGATCACAATGTATATTCACATGACCTGAGAAATGACCTGCCGGAACCCACTAGTCCAGTAACACCTCCGGGCTTTTACCTTTCCCGGCGGGCCCGCCGGGATATATTATTTTCCCGGTGGGCCCGCCGGGAAAGATAAAAGCCCGGCGGGCCCAGCGGGAAAAAGAGGGAGGACCGGCGGGGTATTATTCTGTATATAAACACTGCCCAACACCCATCGTACAACTTTTGGGAAGATAGTCCTTGTTTTGGGGGCGTGATATCTCTCCTCAAAGTACTTGTAGAGCTCTTGAGTTGCTAGAAGTGTCCTCTTGGGAAGAACGTCCTTATTTTAGGAGCTGTCGTCTTTCCTTGTAGGCACTCCTAAGGCTATTGAGCCACTCGTCCTTAGTTCTTTGAACTGGGGACAGGGTGTGGTTCGTAGCTAATACTTGCAGAGATTTAGGGACAAATTTGGAGTCATTCAGCTTTGCATTTGAGCCACGTACGTAATCTACCTCATTCTGCTTTATGAATGGTTTGATAGAGCCAAGAGTCCTGCTTAGGGGCTTGTATTGGTTCTTGATACTTGATATAGTTTAGAGTAGACAAGGGTCTATTGTCCTATACTAGAGTATTGGGCTAGCATAGATCTTTGATTTTTTTTGTGAATGTTAGAGAAGGTCTATTGTCCTATACTAGAGTATTGGGCAAGCATAGATCTTTGATTGTGTAAAGTATCCTTAATTGGGTACAAAAGGCATCCTTCATTGGGGGTGCAATGTGCATGATAGTTTCGAAGTAGTTTTGTAGTAAGACCTTGCAAGATAGTTTGAAGTAGTTTTGTGTTATGTGATGATCTTTTGTATTTGTCAAGATAGTTTCGAAGTACTTTGTCTGCAGATGTATGTTTTGTTATACGTGAGTGATATGTTGTTTTTTCATTTGTGTATTCATTGTTATATGCTTGGTTGAATAGGTTATTTGTTGAGATGGAGGACAATGTTGGATCCAGTGATACCTCCAATAGAGTCCAAATTTCAAATAGCAGGAAAAAAAAGGCACCTGGGATAGAGTGGCAATATGCAATTAACGTTGGTGATCGATTCATAGATTGGGAGTGTAAGCTATGCCATGCAGTAAAATCAGGTGGGGCGCCTCGACTAAGAGAACACTTTTTAGGCGGACTGAAGAAAAAGTCGTACCCACCCCTCTGCACCTATAGTGGCCAAACGCATAAGAGAAGAAATTCAAAAGAAAGATTCAAGAAAACATGACACTCCTACCGTTAATGTATCAAGGCAGCAAGAACACTGTTGTTCTAATCATCAAACTCCCGCTACATCGCCTACTTGTACCCCGAACGGCAATGTGCAACCAGAAAGTAATCTACCCAGTGCATCTTCTTGCAAGCGAAACTTTGACGTAGGAAATATACCCATGCGTCAAACTTCATTGCAAGAAAGCCTACGTCAAGGTCGACTCGATGATGCACAACTCGTCCTTGCTGAAGCGATTTACTTTTCTGGGAGTGCTATGATAATGGTGGACAGTGAGCATTGGAAGAGAGCATGGAAGAAAATTGGTGAGTTTGGACCAGGGTTTTCACCGCCTACGTACCATGCTATGCGAAATGATCTATTAGAGAAATGTTATGCGCAGGTAAAAGAACGTGTACAAAGAATAATTCTTAGCAATATAGAGCTTTTTGGATGTAGTATAGTAAGTGATGGATGGTCTAATGTGCAAAGAAAACCATTAATTAATGTAATGGTTATTTCACCTAGAGGTGAGACTTTCATCCGTGCCGTGGATTCAGCTGGTTCAATCAAAACTGGGGCTTACATTGCTCAAGTCATTAGCTCTGTGATAGAGGAAGTGGGTGCCAAAAATGTAGTCCAAGTCGTCATGGACAATGCAAAAAATTGTAAAAATGCATCCAGAATCCTACAGCGACAATATCCACATATTTTTCCGGTAGGCTGTAATACTCATAGTTTGAATCTTGTATTAAAAGATTGGTATAAATCTGATGATACCAAATGGTTTGCCTCAATCGTCGACACTGCTCGCCAGCTTGTGAAATTCATGCTCAAGAGACAGAGAGTTTTAGATATGTTTCGACCTCGCATGTCAGTTATGTTAAAGCTTCCAGCGGAGACTAGGTTTTGCACTCACTTTTACACTTTTGAGTCTCTTCTTAGAAATAAAGATGCAGTTTGTGAAACATTTACATGCATGGCATTTCATGACTGGGAGAACACTCAACTTGAAAAAGTGAAAGAGAAAATCAAAGTCTTGAAGGGAGCGCTTACGAGAAGAAGTTGGTGGAATAGTGTGATGGATGCATACCATGTAATGATGCCTGTTATGTATGCTGTACGAAGTCTAGATCAAAGAGCGCCTAATCTCGGAAAAGCATGGATGCAATGGTGGACTGCCCAGCGGAGTTTGGAGTGTCCTGAGAAATTAGAGCATTCAGTGGTGGAAAAGAAATGGCGTGTACCATTCTCCAGTAGACAAAGAAAAGTTCTGTTGAAGTACTTTCATGCTAGATCGATTGGAGCGCATTCACCACTGCACAGTGCTGCTTACATGTTAGATCCTGAATATTGGAATATGGATTTGATGTCCAACGTTGAGGTGGTGCAAGATTTTTATAAAGTGGTAAACACTTTCTATAATAATGATGATGATCATGTACAGTGCATAAAGGAGATGACCTCATTTCGGTTGAAAGAGGGTTTATTTTCCAACTCCCTTGTTCAACAAATGGCTAAAGAGCAACCTGCATGGAAGTGGTGGATGATGAATGGTGGTGAGCATTATGCTTTATTGCGCAACCTTGCGATGAAGGTTCTAAGTCAGTGCTCTTCAAACTCAGGCTCAGAAAGAAACTAGAGCATGTATAAATATATTCATAGTACTATTCGCAATCGACTTCTTGCAGATCGAGCAGATAAACTTGTTTACATGTACTGCAATGAAAAGATCTTGCGAGACATTGAAAGCGAAGAGTATGAAGAAGATATGCCCAGATGGATGTACAATTGTGATGATGTAGTAGACGAGAACTTTGATGTTGGACGTACGACATTGACTTAGATGAGCTTAATTTAGCAGACGAGAGAGTAAACGGTGAAAGAATTTTGGAGCAAGATACTGACATAGAGGAAGAAGTCACTTCATTAATTTAATAAAAAGTACTTGTACAAATGATCATATTTGGAGAAATTATCAATACAAAAGTAGGATTTGTTTTTCTTAGCTCTCATCTTGAAATAAATTACGAATTGCACTAGGAGTTGCATCTAAAGGTCCTGGTGGTTTATATTCGCTAGCCATGCCGAACACTGTATAAATACCTTGATTTATTGGGATATTGCACAATGCACATGTGGAAGTATTTTGCATTTGTCTCACTAAACATATTAAGTGGTAGTAGTGTCCACATGGTAGTATATACTGGCCGCTCCACCCATCGAATACTTTGTAACATACAGGACATTGGGGGGTGGAGGAACTTGTAGCCTCAGCAGAAACTCCCACAAGATCAGGATGTATCAAAAAATGAGAGATGTGGTTTCCTTGGCGCACAGGAGCAATACGTGAAGAGATGCTCTGCACATCTTGGCTGATCTTTGTTAGCTGCTCTTGAATCCCTCTATTGGCCGGGGGAGGAGTTGACGCTTGAGTTAATCGGTCAGCTTCTTTCTCCTTCTCTGCTAGCTGTGCCCCTAAGCTTTCTTTGACCTGGTTTAACTCCAGTCCAGCGCCCTCCACCATGAGAGCAAGTTCTTCTCTTGTGAATGTCACTGTCTCTTCACGTATGTCGTGGGTGTTGACAGTGGCCTCTCTGAGGCGAAGTCTACTGGAGTTTCTAGGATAAATTGAGCATATAGCATTTTAGCAAAATAGAGTGGAGCATCGGCGTTATGGAGAGGACGACCGTACACCTCCAAGAAAATGCGCTCGGCATTAGTTTTGATATCATTGTGAGTGCAACGAGAAATCTTCCATCTTCCCTTCTTAATCTCGCCATCTGGACATGGCCATATTTCCTTTATCATCTCTGTGGTTACGCGTTTGTTTATGTCTTTCCATTGGGCATAAGTTGGATTTGTCCATTTCGATAGCCTGCATGCTGTTCTTGTAGCTTCGCGGGCTGTGAGGCCATGTGCAAGGGCCTTCATTCACTCGTATGCCTTCTTGGCTAACTCTTGATGCTCGTTCGCTTGCGCCTGCTCCATATCTGCATAAACGTAAATGACTTTAGGATTTTAATGAACTGTAAAGATCAACGTAAGATAAATTGACCATTCAAAATCTTGAAGTCAAACACCACGAGAGGAGATATGTATTGCAAAGACTCGATGAGAAATATCCACTTGACTCCAAAAACACTTCAAACAATGCTCGCACATCAAATTTTGAAGAGAAAACATAAACTTAAATACCACAAGAGAAGAGAGATATTGCAAAGACTCAATGAAGAGAGAAACAAAATTTTGAAACATTGGACACATCAAATTTTGAAGAGAGAAACAAAATGCCATTCCTGAAACTTAATCTCTTGATACTGTATCATTACAAAGTTGGGGTGAATGCCACCGATAGCTCTACAAGAGGACCTTGTGCCCTCGTAGGGTCAGTATTTAGTGATCTAAAAAATTCAACTACTTGCAAAATTGATTTTCGCTCATCGCGATTAGGCAGAAACATCCAATTTTTGACTCTATCCATGGTAACTTTGTCATGGGAACAATTATCCATCCACAACTCTTGCACTTTTTGCCAAAAGTCATATAAAGTTTGTAATAAATATCCCAAGGCAAAAACATCAGATGCAGGAGTGTATGCATCTGCCAAAAATGGATCATAAAGCTCTGGAGCTATCCACGGCCGTTTATTTCGCTCTCTGTCTGCGCAGGAGACTGCCTGTGCCACCTTCTCAGCGTTCTTGTCTGCTTCAAATACAAAATTGAGAGACACCCGTTTTTTGGGCGCTCTCAGCAGCAACCCCCAATCGATAATACCTATGCGTGGCTTTAGCTCTTTTGTATAATCCAACACTACATTAAATGGATGTAGGTCGGTATGTACAATACCTGCCATATGTGCTGCCGCTAGGCCTTCCACCAGGGCATGCATAATATGTGGCATGCTTATTACTATTTGTTTTATTTTTGAAAGTTCTAGATGACTTAAAGGGATATTATCAGGCGGGGGTTGTCTCCATCCTCCATCCAAACGAAAAATTGCTCTGGTGAACTCACTGAATCTGAAGGGAACCTTCAGAAGAGTATCACCAAGAGCGTTGCCATTAAAGTACGGGAAAATTGTGATCCAAGGAGCCTCTTTTGTAAAGGCAATGCACCGGACAATCGATGGATGTAGCACTTGCATACCCTGCTCTGCCTGGAAGCTCTCGAACTTCGCGCTGCCTTCTCCTTTGTAGTGCTTTCCGCAAAAAGTGATGTGCTCCGGTAAAAATGATATGCCTTTAATTGTATACTCTTTTACTGTTCCAAATACACCGGAGCCTGTTGTTTGCCCTTCGAACAGAGCCTCGTGCGGGATGCCAATAAGATGTGTGCACATAGAATTGCAGATGGTACGATGAATGACACCTGTACCACTTGCATCTGCCTGACTGGACGTTGCAGCGACGTCCTGGGCAATGCACACTCTTTTGGGGAGGGACTCTGCATCCAACGCCTTCATGCGCTTGCTCTTGGCTCTTTGCTTGCTCCATACAACGTCCCATAACTGTAGACGTTGCATATTGGCTTCAGGCGGGGCAGCATCTCTAAGATCACTGCATGCTACTCGCATGCTCCCCAAAATGGTTCGTGTAATGTGTTGATGGTTGAAATCTGCTATCTTCTGTCTATCAAGCAACTCAGCGTTGCCTCCGCTTCGAAGCCGACGCTGTGCATTATCCCATATTTGGTCTATGAGATCTCGCATGAGTATCTCAGACTCATTGATCTTTTTGACGACATCATCAGTACATTGTGACACTGTGATGACCGCTTCAATGCGAATTGCTCGCAGAACGATTTTGCGCTCTTCGAGGGAAATCATGTTGATCGTCTTCGTAAATCTAGCAAATATCACTAAACACAAAAAAACAGAATATCAAACATTACTGAAATAAACATCAAGCAAAAGTGAGAGAACAGCAACAAGTATATCAATATCGTCAATGTTCATAAAAAAACGGAATATCAAATAATTTTAATGAACTCAACATCATCCAATACATCATCAAACGTGAGAGAACAGCAACAAGTGTATCATTACTTATCAATGATCAAACAAAAACAGAATATATCAAACAATATTATTGAACTCAACATCATGCAATACATTATCGAACGTGAGACAACCGCAACAAGCGCATTATTACTTACGAAGTGTATACATTATCGACTAAGAGAGAGAGAGAGAGGCGGAGGAAGAGAGAGAGGTGTGATAGATAGAGAGAGGAAAAATTAAATGACATTTTTTATAGTTTTGTAAGTTCCTAAAGAGAGAAAAATAATGTTTTGTAATCCTAAAGCACTCCTCATCAACATACCTATCGTGATAGAGAGAGAGATGTGAAGTGTATCATGGGAGAGAGAGTGAGAGAGAGTTGTGAAGTGTATCATTGCGAGAGAGAGAGAGAGAATTGTGAAGTGTATCATGAGAGAGAGAGAGAGGAGAGGAAGAGAGAGTTGTGACAGATAGAGAGAAGAAACATTAGATGACATTTTTAATGTTTTTGTAAGTTCCTAAAGAGAAAAATAATGTATTGTTTTAATTTTTAAGTAAATAGAGGGAGAAAAAAGAAATTATTAAGAATTATGTATATTTTAAGAGAAATAAAAAAAAATCATTATCTACACATCTATCATGTTGTGAAGTGAATCATGAGAGAGATAGAGAAAGAGTTGTGAAGTGTATCATGAGAGAGAGAGGGGGGTAAGAAGAGAGAGATTCATATTTTTCGAGTTACGAATCACGATATTATAAAATAAAACGTTTAGACAATATGATTTAAACTTTGATCCATGAAATACTCATGCCGCGTTAGCAACCAAGTATCGCATGGATCAAACACAATAAAAACAATACAAGTCAAATCAAACAAATTTACGACATTTATTCGACCGCGTTAACGATCATATGCCGAAATACGCAAGCAAATTTACGACACTTTTTTGATCGCGTTAACGATCAAATGCCGCAATATGCAAAAAACATTTTATGCACTAGCGGACGACACCAACTTGCCGCGTTAACGACAAAATGCCGCCCGATTCTATGGGAATACCAATAGGATACGAACATACACTGGCCGCGTTACCGACCATATGTCCGCATTTGACAAAGGGAAGGGAAGGGAAGGTGACATCGCCATAATGATACTATGCTTGCCGCGTTACCGACTAGTACCGCTACGGCGTGCCATACTTACCATAGGACACAGACTAGCCGCGTTACCGACTAAGTGCCCCAGGGTAAGCACCATTCCGAAGAATGGCCTTACACACACACCAGTCGTGTGGCAGGCCACCCAAATCCTACCGCGCATTGCGACAATGGGCGGCTGCCCGCAGGAACTCACCCACACACACATCCCTCGTGTGGCGGACCACCCACATCCTACCGCGCATTGCGACAGTGGGCGGCTGCCCGCACGAACACACCCACATACACACACACAAGTTTTCATTATCTGTGTATGCTGTCAGCAATGAAATCCCAAAGGGCCCCCCGAGCCCATATATATAGAAAATTGTACCCCGCCGGGCTATTTGACGACCCCGCAGGGACCCGTCGGGCTTTGCTTTACCCCGGCGGGCCCACTGGGTATAGAAAAAGCCCGGCGGGATTTTTCCTGGTTACCAGGTCGCTTGCCACCGGCTTTTTTGAGAACATGTGAACATGTTAATAACATGTTAACACATGTTATTAACAAAAAAATTTTTGCGATCACGTGAATATAAAATAAGAGGCCTTGGTGGCTCTTATTGTCGTCTTCAGCATAGATGTGGTGGCCAACAATGGAGGGATTGAGGCTTTACTTCTTGATACTGTTGGAAGGATTTTGAGTGAAAATTACAGAAACAGAGTTGCACAGCATGAAGCAGGCCATTTTCTGATCGCGTATTTTCTTGGAGTGCTTCCAAAGAGTTACACGCTATCAAGCTTATAGATGCTTACTGCAAAGAAGGTTCTCTAAATGTACAGGCTAGCACAGAGAGGGTAGCTGCTGTAGATGATAGAGAAAGGGGGAGCAGGGAGGGAAAGGGAAGTTGGGCATCTTTCGGGAACACCCGGCAGCCTACAGACAGTAAGCTCTCCATCTTGTGTGTGTGTAAGTGAGCATACGGGCAGCAAATTTGTGTCTGTGTGCAAAACCAAAGCCTGCAATTAATCGTCAATTTAGTGAAGCATATGTGTGTGTAAAAGAAACCTGGAAGCTTCACCTGCTTGAAGCGTGTGTGTGTGTGTTTGATGCAAGCTAAACAGCAAGCTTGGTGTATGAAGAAGCGTGTGCTTTGCCTTGTACATGCGTCTCTGAGAGAGGAGGGAGGAGGTTTGGCAGGATTTATTTTCTCTGAAGAATCAAATCAAGTGAATGCAAATCAACGTAATTGTGTGTACAAGACACGGGCATCAGAAAATTAGACCACACCAAACTCTCACAGCCAGACACCCAGTGTGTTCTCGGCTAGACCGCACACGTCACGACAACGTGGAGTTAGTAAACTCAATATTAGATGCTCCTTCTTTATGGACATGAATGGTGGTAGGTTGTAATTGAGAAACACCACTGGCCAAGTTGACAACTTACTTGATCTATGCTAAAATGGAATAATTCCATCAAGAACAACACCAATTTTTAAGTCATCTAGTTCTTGACTAAATTTTGGCCATATTCTATCAATGTTCTTGAAAGCTTCACAGTCAGGTAGAATATGTAGGATCCCATCTGTCACATTATTTGTCATCCAATTCGTAAGCTTTAAGAACTTTTATTTTTGTGCACCATCCGTAAGCTTTTATTTTTGTTCAACTTTGTGGACAAATGTAAATTTCTTACCGATGTTATAATCTTCCATGTTGAATTGATCTTTGCTCACTTGTGTGCTCGACCTGAGAGAGAGAGAGAGAGAGAGAGAGAGAGAGAGAGAGAGAGAGAGAGAGAGAGAGAGAGAGAGAAGTTATAATTAAATGTATGAGCTCAATCTAATTCGAGTCGAGAGAGGGGGGAGAGAGAGAGAGAGAGAGAGAGAGAGAGAGAGAAAATGAGTACTTTGATATTGTATGTATGTGTGTGTGAGAGAGAAAAGTATTGTAATGAGAGAGAAAGAGAGATAGAGAGAATCATCATTCCCAAAAGCACATACATGCTAGAGCAACAGAGAGAACTGTGAATTTTTAGTCGTTTAAAATATCTGTTGAGTGTCTCTAATGTGATGCCTATCATCGTTGGAGCAACACTATGGAAATATGTGTCTTTTAAGTGACGTCCAACCACATGCATCACTTATGGAACACAGTTTTCATTGCTTAAGTGATGATCTTTTGTCGCTTACATATGTCTAGGCACCATTAGTGGAGTCGCATAAGGGACACACCATAGCAATGCCCAGAGTGACGCCCATAGCAACATAAACAAGCATCACTACAAGTGGGTTGTGTTGTAGCAAAATCTCGAAGCTCTCTTAAATAATCCTAAAAGTTAGCCATGCAAATATTTCTAGTGTTGATAATCTCGTCTCTAAGAGAGGGCACCACTAGGGCATGTGCCAAGAGACTGCATAATAAAAACAAAATGAGTAGGTAAAATTTTGACAACAAGGAACCCGAAAATAGACCACACTCTAAAAATATTAAGAAAAACACTTACACATTCATTCTTTGAAGACCCATCAACAACGCAATCCCACTGACCTTCCTAGGATCAATGATTGTGCAAGACACTCTCACATGTTGACTCTTTGTGTTAGAGAACTTCTCTGGTAAAATTGATGACCATGCCATTGTCCTGTGATTTCCCTCCAAGACACAAAACTTGTGTCCAGCAAAGATTTTTAGCTTGTCGCTATGCATGATGTCATTTTCAAACTCTATATTGACAGTCCTCTAGTGCTCACCCCAACTTTGCTCAATGTCTTCAGTTACCATGCTCTCCTCCCCACTATAAAACCCCCCCTTCTCATCCATGTAACCCTCATGTTGAAAGGATGCCTTAAGAGAAGAAACATCATCTTGGAGTCCACAAACTTTGGCATACGGAATCAAGCGACATAAAGGGATAGTTGGGTAGAATATAGAGCTCATAATCTTTGTCCTCCTTATGATGTCCTCACCACAAATCATGGTGATGTCCCCTTCCACACTAGCACATGGCTCATTCACAGAGGTGGATACATATGATAGGATTTAAAGGGAAGCCTCCATTGTTATTTGAGTCTCATCAACTTGTTCTTCCTCCCCTATTTCATCCATCCCATTTCCATGTCCAAAAGTCTCATTCAACGCGGTAATCCGAGGAGGACTAACTTTATCAGAACCACCATAACTTTATCCGACTCTAATAGACTTATGGCTATCAGATTTGACCCTAAATGGCTTCCTCTCAGCCCAAAAGTCTTATTTCTACCCTTTTACACTTTCAAATGACTTATCTCGTGACACTCAGCTACTAACACTAATTGATCACTATTGGCCCTTAGCTGACCCTGTCCGTAGAGTTGAGGTCATTGACTAGGGACATCATAACCACCATAACCAAAACACCATATCTCCAACATGACATTGAGATTGAGGTCTAGACCATATCACCTAGGGCACTCTATGGTTTTTGGAGTTGCTCAAGTTTGGGGCTTACTTGGTTATGTTCGCTCAATGTCTTGTAACACTCATAACCATTTAGCATGGCATTTAAGAATAAGAATCATCCCCATCATGTACCATAGCCTAACCAAGCATTTATAGGAGTTAAATCATGTACCCAAGCATAGATCACAATATTTACAGCATTTGCAACAGTGTATAGGGCTTCTATAGCTGTATATAAGGCATTAAAAGCATTTAGGGCATGCATCACAACAAGTTGGGGCTTCTGGAACCATTTGACATCGTAGAAAGAGGCTTTTGGGCATTTATGAGGTCATGGAGGACCCAGACAAATAGGCTAACAATGTTATCTTGTTCAACCAGTAGCATAAATCCATATATAAATCATTCATTCCAATCATCTTCTTCTTCTTAGCATTTCCAGCCATCCGACAATAGCCCACTCTCTCTTACTGTACAACACATCAGTGTTTTATCTTTAGTACACATCTTGGAACAACAACCTACTATCTATTACACTATATCATCATTTTTCTTCTATAGTTTACCTCGGGATAGTAGCCCTCTATGCTCACCATCTCATATCATCAGGATGGCAGCCCTCTCTACTCCTCAACCACCCCTTAGGTATTGAAGCACCCTTGTCACAAGATCTTGCACCACTTGGGACAACAACCCTCTCTACACTTCATCACCATTCAGGTACCGTAGCACCCTTCTCACTAGAGTTTGCATCATCAACATTTCTAGCCATCCGACAACAACCCACTCTCTGCCACTGTACAACACATCAACGTTTTATCATCAGTACGCGATAGAAGCCCACTCTCTGCTACATCACATCATCATTTTTCTTCTACAGTTTACCTCGGAATAGTAGCCCTCTTTGCTCACCATCTCACATCATCTTACCTTAATCTAGGTCATAATCAATTCACAATCATGATACTTGAAGACATAAACAATTGCAAGGCTCTAATATTGCCCCGCCTCAGTCAAAATCTTCTTACGAGAACTGTACCTTCAAAGAGAAGATTTTGGCTGGTGACATCTTGCTAGTCTTTTGTTGGATGGAGGACAATGCGATGGACCTCTTCACTCATGAAGCCTCTACCTCAACAAACACTCCATCAGCACTCCAACTCATTGGTATTGGTTCCACATCAAGGAGCTGAGAGGGGGTGTTAGCAGTCATCTCTTGTCTGTACATGTTACGTAGTGAGGACCATTGTTATGGGTGTGCTCTCCTGTGTAGGAGTTTCTCCATTTTTTGCTCATTGTCCATTTTTTCCTAGTTTTTTTCCACGTGGGGGTGCTATAGTCTTTCCAAGGTTGGCTGTAGTAGCTTAATAGCCACAAGGGCCTATTTTTTGTGGCCGACCAGGCTTGGTCAATGTCACGTGCACACCCAGTTGGTGTATAGGTGACGGTATTCTAAGAATTCAAGCATTAATCCAACATTTACAAATGAGTTAAATCAATCTTAACAAGCCTAGATCACAATAGTTACACTATATTTAGTTAGCATTGTATGAGGTTGTTGCAACACCTATAGTAGTACACAAGGGATCAACAGCATTTAGGACATGCATCACATCAAGTCGAGGCATGGGGAACTAGCCAAGCAGCAATGGGGCATATATGAAGTCGTGAAGATCCAGACATACACGTGGACAACATAAGCCTGGACGACTAGCAGCAGCATTCCATATGTATAGAAAAGCGCATCATTCATTTCAGTTATCTCTTTCTTCTAAGCATTTCCAGCCTAAGGAGCAAGGGAATTAGCAACAGAGTCAGCATACAATGAGCATTCAACATTCAATTCATCTCCTGCCTCTCCTACATGGAGGAAAACTAGTATCCAAATGGTGGACCTCAGCATTGGAGAAAGGAACAATCAGTCATCATCATCATTTAGCATATATCTCTCTTCCTGAGAAGGATACTCATTTAGAACAAGCATAGATCTTCTCATAGATGTCATTGTAACCATCGCATTTCATATAGTTGCATTGCATTTGCATTGAAACCATTCTATTTCTCTTAAGTGCTTTTAAGTAAAGTTTACTTAAGCCTAAGGTTGTTTTACTACGATCAATCCCTCACATGTCACATTGGTATCAGAATGTTATAGAGTAACCAGCCTTAGTTCATCCCTTAAGTCATTCAGTAAAGTATCATGACAGTCACTTCTACTTAGCTAAATACATTTCTCAAGATCTTGTAGGCCATCCTTAGGGTTTTCCACTTAGGCATGTATTAGTAACCCATTCATTTGAATTCTTTCATAGCATATAGGGTAGCACATGAATTGCATCAGCATAGTACTCATCTAGTAGAGTCTAATAAAGATAGTCAGTCGTCTCTGCATCTTGTTTATGCAAGGCATATATGATTTACCCATGAGTTTTCTTGGGAAGAATGACATCCATAATCAAAGGAGTAACTGGAGTTTTGGGCTTCAATTGGCATCAGCAAGGGGTTCTCTTCCACATAAGAAGATGGGAGTGGCTCTAAAATCACCTTAGGAGGTTCAAAGGTCCATGAATGACTGACATGGTGTGTGAAAGGATTCCATAGATAGGTTAGTGGTGATTCAAGTTTTTCCAAGCCGATTTATTAGCATTTTCCATGGAGTTCCCGCAATGGATAAGTCTTTGGATTAACGTATTTGACTCCTACAGTCGACCTCAATCATGGAAAAAGAAGACAAAGAGTGGGACAATGGTTTCACTGGAGGAGGATCAGTAGAGGAGTCAAAGGGTTATCAGGTGTACCACCTAAAAATAACTTAGCAGAGGGGAATGTCACATGCGTACCCGGTTGGTGTGTACAGGTGACACGACATTCAAGCATTAATCTAGCATTTACCAAGAAGTTAAATCAATGCTAACAAACTTAGATCACAGTAGTTACAATGTGTGCATCATTGTCGGGGGCTGGTGTAACACCTAGAGTAGAACACAAGGCCTCAACAACATTTAGGATGTAACGTACCCATCTTCACTAATGTCCATGTAATTATGTGTTTTTATGGTATAAAAATCAATGATTTTATTATTTGAATCATTTCTACTTAGAATCTTCAAATTTTGAGCCCAAATTTAGAATTTGCGCGTGATTTTATCCTAATATAGGATTCTACAGCATCCAAAACGGACACCGGATCAAGCCTATACGCTAATTTCAATCATTTTAGTTAAAAATCGGCGACATTTAAACCTTAATAAATCCACGACCGGGCGTCCGATTGACGAACGGTCTGAACCCCTATGACCAGGAGAACCTCCCGGATAAAAAAAATTTCACCCCCGGGGCGGTCCAGCAATCGAGGCGAGCGTCCCAAATTTGGGTACCCCACCCCAAAATTTAGTCCGTACACACTTACTAGGGTGCCCGCACAATGGCCGCCCGAGAACCAAAGGACGGTCGCCCACTGTATGGTCCACGTGTACCCCTACCTGGACACCCATGCTGTCCCAGACCAGAAAAGGTACATGCGTACCACTCCTTTCTCGGACAACCGACACCGTACCTTTCCCCTAGACCCATGCAGGCCACTGATCCATAGCCTTTGAAGGTACACCATCCTTTCGTCCTTGCTTTGCGCAGCGCCCGTACCCTCACCCCTCAGCTATATAAACCCCCGGGGTGCTCCACAGACGGCACGCATTTCTGTGTAGCGTATGCCCTGTTGTACCGTCGTCCGTCCCTGTGTAGCGTACTTGCTGCAGTACAGCCGCCCTTGCAGCCACCCCTCTCACACCCCCTCATTTGGCTCTTTTCAGATAAGCCAATTTTCCTCCATCCCCCTCTTCCTTAGAGGCAGTGTCCTTGACTCTTCTCTCCTCCCCCCCCCTGTGAAGAGACTTCTAGCAGCCCCTCCCAGCCCACTCCACGTTTTTGCCCTTAAGGACATCTCACAATCCCCCCCTCCCATTTGCGTAGACTTTAATAAGGGTTTTTTGCCTCAAGAAAGGATTCGTGCGCCATATTCTTTTGCTCATACGGTGAGCAAACGAGCTCGGAATTCAGATCCGACTGAAGCGTTTCGATCGCAGCAGCGAGCTCTACAAGGTGACGCCTAAGATGGCCTCTCGGAGACGATAAAATATTGCCTCAAGAGGAGCACGTAACAACGAGATGGGGGAAGATGCGTCCAATGCGGCTCCAGTCCTCCCTTTTCAAGCCCCTCAAGGAAACGGTAGCCAGGTTAGCTTGGTTAATTTTTAAAAGAAGAGATTTTTCTTAAATTAGTGTTAATGAATGGTATCTTTTCCTTTTAAAATGATGACATAAACATTATATGAAGTTACGAATTATGTGATGTTGTATTCGATAAATTGCATTGAAATTGTTATCTTCATGAATTGTGAATGCTATATTTAGTAAATTGCATTGAAGTTGTTATCTTTAGAATTCAAGATTTTTTTTAGCTTCAACGCTAACTCCGTTCTGTGCTTGTGTAGCCGGGCGGCGTCGTTAGCAAAGCCCGGGAATGGCCCAAGGTATCCCTCATACCTTTGGGAGAATAAGGATCGCCGATTGAGTTGAGAGATTATGAGGCTGCCTAGTTCTGAGGGCCCAGGCTAGTGCGGTAAATAAGCCCACCCTAGTGTGCAGACATCCCTCTGAGGGGCGGGAGGATCGAGCGATGGAGCCTGAGAGGGCGACAGGCCGGCTTGAGTCCTCGCCAGCCGGCTGACGATGAGGTGTATGGTCCCGTAGGGTTTTGCCCAGCATGTAGAGGCTAGAAGGCCGAATTCTAGATCATCGACAGAATAAGAATAAGAGAGCCGGTTTGGCTTATATGGAATTGGTTCATGTATAAACTTTTTATATAATTACATCTTGTCTTTGGTATGATTGTATTGTGTAAGAAGGCTGTTTTAACCGAACCTTGTGAAAAAGGACCTTAATTAAGGAATATGTTTATTTATGTCAAACAGTGTGGTAGGATTAATTAGAAAACAAATTGATGCGTGAGTAGGGTGGAAAGTGGGAGGATGGAATGCCCTGACGGCACCATCCTACAGACGGGTGGACCCGATTAGTCGGGTAGCTTTCCAACAGATTAAGTGAAAGCCCTTTGTTAGATAGTTAGGTTCCTGGGCAACTCTATTCTAGAAGACTAGGTCAGCGGGACTGTGCCTTGCATAAGATGAGGAAAAAAGCGTTGTCTCTAGAAATCAAGTCTAGTAGTTGCCCAATTTATGATCAATTGCCCTATGGGTGATTTGATGTTTAGAAAATCACGCTCCCCTTGCGGGATAGAGCTAGGTCATACCTATGAATCGTATCCTTGAATCTCTACAGGGTCAAGGTGTCGATGAATAGGAAATTTTTCCCAAGATAAGACTTAGAGGACTATCTTAAGTGTTTCTCCCATTTTAGAAGGGAGGAACCTTACAATTGGTATCAGAGCCGATCTTAGCTCCTAGGAATTGTCATTTAAGGATTGTTTTGCAATGAATGTTTTACCTAACATAATGCTAATTAGTAAAAATATCCTACTAAAACAAATAAGTTGAATTGATGTTTGAATGACTGTAGGAAGAGGAAGATGCCTCCTCCAAGTTTCTAGTTTTCCAATACATCTTCGAGACTACTAGTCACTCCTCGAATTTCGAGTTCCGCGACACCATGGTGCAGATATTAGAGAAGATATCCCTCCCTCATTTCTCTCATATTCAAAGAGGATGGGGTAGAGATTTCTGGAGTCGTGGGCCGAGATACTTCTTCATCCGTGCAGATCAAATTGGGAACCTCACCACCGACCTTAAGCGGATTCGTTGGATTGAGAAGTTGAAGATGATCCGCTTATTTTGGTTCGTCGGTACCCCCAGGGCCGACACCTCTGTGACTATAGATGGGGTTCGCATACCTCAGGATCGCTGGGTGTATGACAAAGTGATGCAGGTTTTACCTGCTAATAGGGTGTGTTGGGATCTACCCCAATCCAGAGTTTACCACCCTTACCATCAGTTTTTAGAGTCTTAGAAACTACAGCGGAACCCCCATATTTCACCTATGTGGACCGCTCTACCCTTATGTCATAGTCAAACCTACGAATTTCCCTTGATGTCAAATAAGACTAATTATATTAGTCTCAGATCTTTGTAATAAAACTTGTCTTTGTAAATATTTAGAAATAAAATAATTTCAATGTTTTACTCTCCAAAAAATAAGCGTTGTGCAAATATGAATCTTGTAATCTTAAAATTGTTTTTACAATGATGGCCAGGATGACCACCCTCCACTTCCCAATGCGCTTTACACCGATACCCAGGAGAAGAAGCTCCTGCTCAAGCAAATGCAACCTCCCTCCTTTAAAGGAGAAGGTTCAAAGTTTGAGAAGGATGCTGAAGTCTGGATTGAGGCGATGGACGATTATTTCTCTGTTGCGGGTACTGGAGTAGCAAATCAGTCTATGCTCATACGGTTTCGCCTCATTGGAGATGCTAAACTCTGGTGGAAACAGTGGTGCCGTGACAAGGAAGTCACCGAGCATTCTCAAACATGGGAAGACATCAAGCAGGCAGTGAAGGAAAGATATCTTCCTCCATCCCATGAATCCATAAAGATGAATGAGTTTTTTAGTCTTAGACAGTGCAGGTTAACTCTTGAGGACTACTATTCCAAATTTATTACCCTTCGGAAGTATGCCCCAGCTATGACTACTTCCCAGCAAGTGGCTCGTTTCTGCCAAGGGCTAAATGAACCCCTAGATTCCCGCCTTGAAGCAATGAGGCCAAGCACATTACAGGATGCTCTCATACGAGCAAAGCCCCTTGTGAAAGAAATGAAGGCTAACAAACCGAAGAATCAAAAGAGATCTTACCCTGAGGCAAACCTTAGAGATCAACCCTACAAGAAACCTCAACAGAATTTCCCCTACTACGACAGAGGGTGACAAGGCAACTCTTTTGTCCCCCGCTCGTATGCTGCTTCTTCCAGAGAAGGCCCTCTGTGTTTTGAGTGCAATGAGCCGGGACACTTTAGAGCCAACTGTCCCAAGATGGCAACATCATTTCCCCAAGGTAACAGAGGAAATCAAGGCCGTGGAACCCCTACCCACCAAGGTGCAAGAAGCAGTGTGGCCGTGGCAGAGGCCGCGGAGAAGCAGTTGCTAGGACTGCCTGTGTTATAAGTGAAGAACCGACCTTAGAAACGGCTGAAGAAGAGCGCGCCACCATCCATGCGGCAGTAGAACACCAAGGTCCAAATAAACAATTTGGTGTAATCCAAACCCCCGCCACTCATCATCACGGTAAGCCATTTCAACTTTTGATTGATTGTGGCAGTACCCATTCATTCCTTTCTCCTAGGTGTTTGCAAAAATTAAACTTAGGTCAAAAAATAGCTAGAAGAATGATTGTAGAGTTAGCCAGTGGGGGAAAGAAGTAGTATCTCGCCACTCTATAGGAAACCTTGATTTTGAGCTGAAACTCATGGTCACTTTAGAGTCTTGCCACTAGGGATTTATGTGATGGAATCCTTGGGATGGATTGGTTAATTGCAAACAAAGCTAGCATTCATTGTAACCAGGGGAGTATCACTTTTGAAAATGAGCATGGCCAAGTAATATCTGTTCAGGGGATCACAAGGAAACCTAAATCTAGGGTAGTCAAGGCAAAACATCTTCTCAAGGGGACACGTAAGGGTCAACAAGTTTTCTTAGTCAAACTCAACAAAGTCATTGAACCTAGTATGGAGACAGAACCCTCTTGGCTCCGAGAATTCTCTGACATCTTCCCTGACGAGCTTAAAGGGTTACCGCCTCCTCGAGAAGTCGATCATGAAATCGAGGTGATCCCTGGAGCTCAACCCGTCTCAAAAACTCCCTATAAAATGTCCCTTCCTGAAGCCATTGAACTTAAGGAGCAACTTTCCCAACTCATTGAACAAGGATTTGTACGCCCCAGTAGCTCTCCTTGGGGAGCACCTGTTCTTTTCCAAAAAAAGAAGGACGGGACTCTCCGCCTCTACATAGATTATCGAGGGCTAAATCAAGTCACTGTCAAGAATAAGTATCCTATCCCTCGCATTGACGAACTTCTTGACAGGCTTCATGGGGCCAAAGTCTTCTTCAAAATAGATTTGAGGTCTGGTTACTATCAGATCAAAGTCAAGGAAGTAGATATACCCAAAACAGCCTTCAATATCCGTTATGGCTACTATGAGGTTACTGTAATGTCATTCGGGTTAACCAATGCTCCTGCAACCTTCAACCGCCTAATGCAAGATATATTCCATCCTTACTTGGATGAATTTGTGCTTGTTTTCTTTGATGACATCTTAATCTACTCCAAATCAATGGAAGAGCATGAGGAGCATGTGCGTAGAGTTCTGCAATTGCTGCACAGACACAAACTCTATGTGAAGAAAAGCAAATGTACCTTCTTTACTCATCAAATTGCTGCACAGACACAAACTCTATGTGAAGAAAAGCAAATGTACCTTCTTTACTCATCCAAGATACTCATCAAATTGAGTATCTTGGATTCATCGTCTCCAAAGATGGCATCTCAGTAGACCCCGCCAAGGTCAAGGATATTCTAGAATGGCCACCCCCTAAATCAGTTCGTGAAGTTCGTGGGTTTTTGGGAATCACGGGTTGGTATAGGATTTTTATCAAAGATTATGCCTTGGTAGCTGCACCTTTGACGGATCTTCTTAAGAAGGATTGCAAAATAGTGTGGCTGCCAATCCATCAAAACAGCTTTGATCAGCTGAAAGTCATTATTACTTCTGCCCTAGTCTTAAAGCTTCCTGATTTCTCCAAGGAATTTGAAGTGGTTACCGATGCTAGTAGTCTAGCACTTGGTGGTGTCTTAGGCCAAGAAGGAAGACCAGTTGCTTATACTTTCCGCAAGCTCAAGCAATATGAAGCAAATTATGCCACCCATGATTTGGAACTCTTAGCAGTTGTTCATTGCCTCAAATTATGGAGACATTATCTCTTGGGAGGCAAATTCCAGCTTGTAACTGACCACAAAAGTCTAAAGTGGATCTTCACCTAGCCTAACCTCACTAGCCTAACCTCAACATGCGGCAAAGGAGATGGATTGAAATTCTACAAGAATATGATTTTGACATCAAATTCCGCCCTAGGAAAGATAATGTGGTAGCAGATGCACTTAGCCGCAAATCTTTCTTGAATGCAATTTCAATGCCAAATAATCCCATACTGGTCAAGGTGGAAGAAGTCTCATCTCATGATCAAGATTATCAGAGGATGATAAAGTTAGTAGAAGAAGGGGGACATTCAGAGAAAGAGAAGAATCTAATCAAGGGATACTCCACTCATGAAGGAAGCCTCTACTTCAATCACTCACAGGCTATGTATCCCTAAGGATCCTGCTTTAAAGAAACTAATCCTCCATGAAGCTCTGCAGGACACCCAGGTTATGCAAAAACATTAAATGCTGTAAGAAGGAGCTTTCATTGAAAAATGATGTGCTTCGGTACTTGAAGCAATGTCTCTCATGCCAAAGGATCAAAGCTGAAAGGGTCAAGATGCTTGGAAAACTTCAACCCTTAGATATTCCCCAAATGAAGTGGGAGTGCATTAGTATGGATTTTGTCACAAGTCTCCCCACTGTTCAAGGAGGATATGACTCCATTCTAGTAGTAGTGGACTTACTTACCAAAGTAGCTCACCTTATACCAGCAAAGAAGACCTTCAAAGCTTCTGATGTTGCTCGAATATTCATCAAGGAAGTCCTCAAACTTCATGGTCTCCCAAAAAGGATAGTAAGTGATGGGGATTCTGACTTCACTTCAAAATTCTGGCAGTCTTTATTTCAAGCTCTGGGAACTCAACTTTGCTTTAGCACAGCTTATCATCCAGAGACTGATGGCCAAACTGAGAGAGTCAATCAAGTAATTGAAGACATTCTCAGAGCATATTGTGGACAGGAACCCAGAAGGTGGATTCAATACCTTCCTCTGGTAGAATTTGCCTACAATGCGTCTTATCATCAAAGCATAGGAATGTCACCATTCAAGGCACTCTATGGGCAAGAATGCATGTGTCCTCTAAATTTCTCTGATCCAACCATAAGAGTTGAGGCATCTAGGAAAATGCACGAAGAAATGGAGGAACAAACCAAGGCAATCCAAAAGGATATTAAAGTTGCCCAAGATCGACAAAAGCTTTATGCTGACAACAAGAGGTCTGAAAGGATCTTTAAGGAAGGAGACAGAGTTCTTCTACGAGTGCGACCCAAACGAAGTTCTCTATCACTTGGGAAATATAAGAAGCTCAGCCCTAGGTATTGTGGTCCTTATATAGTTATCAAGTGTCTAGGTAAAAGTGCCTATAAACTCCAACTCCCAGCCCATATCAAAATCCATAATGTATTTCATGTAAGTTTGTTAAAACCATATGTCCCCAATCTCGATCATATTCTTGATGATGAACAAGTTGTAATCTCTACTCAAGGATTCCTTGAATTACAGCCCAGTAGCATCATAGATTCTAGGGAAAGGTAACTCCGAAATAGAACTCTTGTAGAACATCTAGTTCAGTGGAAAGATTACCTTGAAGAGGATGCAACTTGGGAAGATGAAGCTACACTCTTAAAGGATTATCCCCAATTCATGATGAGATGAGAGGCTAGCAACTTCCCAGATATCATCCTCAATCACAATACTCTCATCACAACGCTCTTCATCAGCCAAATCAACATACATACCTTCTTGAATGTTGCCAACCCCCCTGGTATCATCGCCCAAAGACTCCCCAGCACATAATGTATCAAATGGAAAAACATCCATACCATCCATCACAGGTACTATATCACCATCAAGCTGTCCAAGAAAATCCATAATAATAGGATCTTCCTCCATGCTCTTCACATCCGCATCACAAACCATCTTCACTTCATCACTCACACAAGTCTCTACCCCATCCTCCTCCCTTGTAGAATCTGGCAAAGAATCATCCTCAAAGCATCCTGTATCCAGCTCCTCTTCCTTCTTATCATCAGCCAATCCCAAGGTATCATCCTCTTTACTTCCATGTGCATGCATGTCATCCAGATCCAAATGATCTTCAATAGCGCCTTCCAAAGCACTGTCCTATACAGCCATGATATCCAAATCCAAAGAAGAATCCACTGGCAACTCCTTATCTGCACTTTGTTCCTTCACCTGCTTTAAAGACTTTGGAAAAAAATCAGAAGGCACATAAATCATCCCCCTTTGTACCTGTATAGGCCTTTGAAACTCCTGTTTAATCAAACTTTGCATAGGACTCTTATCCACCTCAACCAAATTCACATGCATATCCCTTGCAGACACAATACCTTCATACGGATAAATACCCATCTCCATCTGCTTCAAAATCTTGCCTTCCTTTTCCTTAGCAACCCTAACTGCATCATCAAATGACTTGGGATTCTTTAACTCAACCCTGACCTTCAAATGGGGTAACAAACCATCAATAAACAAGCTTTTCTTCAGAAACATAGGAGGAACTTCCTGCTTTAATGTTATACACCACTTACTCCACAAACATGTAAATACCTTCACAAAATCATCCAGTGATTGCCCATAGATCTGCTTCAAGATGCTCAACTCCTGCCAAAGCACACTAGAATCCTCCGCTTGCTGAAAATGCTCCAAAAGGCCTTCTTTCAACTTGTCTAAGGTCAAAACACCAGCATCCTGTGCTTCAAACCCCTTAAGCCAGCTTCGCGCATCTCCCTTCAAGAAAATCTTTATCAGCCTCAGAACCTGCTCTTCATCTGTCACATGATTGCTAATGCATGCCAACTCCATTTGCTCCAAAAAGTCACACACATCTTCACCCTTCCTGCCATGAAATTCAGGATAAGACCACATCCTGAAAACCTGTAACAATCCCAGAGCTCTCCTCAGTGGAACATACGCCCTTCTAGGCAAAGAACAACACCAGAGCTATACTCGATGAAGAGGAGCCAAAGATGGACATGGATGCTGATATGGTCGAGAGTGTAGCTAAGACTTCTTTGTGGGTTGCTGAAATGCTAAAAGCAAAGTCCAAGGATGACAAGGATTCTGAGCCAGTTGAGTTGTATGGTTGTGAGGAGATGCCTGAATTTCAAGACCTGGAAGTGTTTGTGGACACTGCTGTTGGAAAGGATCTGGATTTTTGTGTGCATAAAGGTCAGAATGCTGGAACTTGGACTTCACTGGTATTGATGAATTGGATGCATGCTGCAATGCCACAGGTCTTGAGGACAGGGAGGTTTGTGGTGGGTGAAGTGGACGAAAATGATTTTCTGATGCATATGGTTGATGTTTTTTGGTATGTAGTGATACAGCCATTGTGTTTCACAGATGTTGGGGAATGGGATGGTCAGTTTTACAGATGTTTTCTTTTGATCCTGGTGGATAGCTATTGGATTTTATCTTTTGCTGCTGAGCATGAATGCTCTAGCAGATGGGGGGGTTGGCAAAGTATGTCAGGCATTTTTCTGAGAGGTATTTTGGGCTTGTGTAAATACGTGTGCATGGTGTGAATAGAGGCTTTGCTATGGAATGCGTTGTCAGGTGTACAGGATAGATGGCTTTGATTTGAGCTTGTGCAGAGGCTGGAGAAGACATCAGCCGTTCGATGGCTTGTTTGTGTGCGCGTCCCAAGTACAGTGGGCATTGGAAGGTACAGTGGGCATGGGAAGGTCATGTTTGAAGAGGTACGGAAGCATGGGAATTTAAGGTTGAAGGGACAGTATTGCCTTGGACATTGGTGTGAAAGCATTGAGGGTGGCCATCACATTGGGCTTTAAACAATAGAAAAAAATATAATAATATTAACGTGGCCCGCCACTTGGCTGTTTGCCTAGATGCCAACGTGCTGCCAGCGTAGACATTCAGGAAGCTCCAGAAGGTTGGCAAAGCAACGTGTGGGAGAGCGTGGAGAGTCGGCGCAGCGGGAGACAAAAGGTGAGGCCGTCGTTTTGTTTTGGGGGGCTCTCGGGCGTGTGCAGCCATAAGCGCGTGCAGAGGAAGACGGACTGGTGAGCTGCAGCCACGCAGACATAGCCAACTGAAGTGGTGTGGCTGCCTAAGGGCCGTCGTGTAAAGCTGGGGACCTCCCTTGTGATGAAGAGCAGAGAAAGAGAGCGGGTAGCTGCCTGCAGGCGTGCAGAGAAGGCCGCCAGGGTTTTGTTGGTGTAGTCGCCCTGAAGGAAGAGAGCTCGTGATCAAACAGAGTTAGCGCAGCTGACTGAAGACTGGAGCGTGGACGTACTGAGGTGGTGTGGCCTTGGTTTGGTTCGGTTGAGTGGACGCTGGTGTGGGCCGCGTAGGTGAAGCCGGAAGTGGAAGCATAGGTAGGTGCTGGAGACAAGGCTGTGGACAAGTGATCGTGCAGAGGCTGGTGGGGCTGATAGCACTGTAGAGAGGAAGTGAGGAAGAGGCTAGGCAGAGGATTAGCACAGAGAGAGAGAGAGAGAGAGAGAGAGAGAGAGAGGTGTTTGGGTAGCTGCTGCTGGCGACACACATAGAAGTGATGGGTTGCAGAGAGAGTTGAGGGTTAGCTGGTGGGGCGCCCTCTGAAGAGAGAGTGGCCAGGTTCTTTCTGGTGTGATTAGCACAGCTGGCAGGCGAGAGGTTCGCAGTGATTGGGGATGTGGTGTATCCTCGGCAGTGACAGGTCTGAGTGTTTTGTTTATGGTTGTGTGAGTAAGGCTTCTGTGTCAGAAGAAGCTTGTATGAAATGTTTTGACTGGGATTATATTGCTGGGTGTTTACCTTTTCTATGGTGGCCCCTGTTTTGTGCTGTCTTTCTGGCGTGGGTGGGTGGTGAACAGTGAGAAGTGTTCCAGCTGGTGGCTGGTGATGCCTCCGTTGTGTTAGTATTTCCAAGTTTGGGAGGTGAAGGGCTATAGAGGCAGTGGTTCTTTTTTCTTTTTTTCACCTCACAGCATCCATGTATTATTTTATATGATCCACTTACGTTAGTAATGCTGAGACTGATAAATTGCTCTAGGAGAAGCAAGCTTGGAGATTCAGGATGAGGAAGGTCATAGATAATCTTGTCATAGAAGAACCCTCATAAATCTTTGTTAGTTCTTCTGTGGGAGATACTTTTCATGAGTATCATTATCATCTGTATTACTTTGAAACAAATCATCAAGAAATCCAGTCATGTCATCAGCATCATGCTCTACATCATCAAGTTTCTCTATTTGACATGTGTATTGCTCTCTCAACCTTTGAAAAGTACTAGGATCCTGTGCTTTAAGAATACACATACACTCTACTAACAATTGAGAGTGACCTTGATGATATAAGGACATATCCTCTGCAATATCATAGCCTGGAACCTATGATCCAATATGAATTAGACAATCATAAAGACATAATAATTCATGATAAGACAAGTGTCAACAAAGCACGAGTAAATACATTTACAAAGTCTGATCAAATTAAATTCTGACATCCTGTACACATGTTGTTTTAAATATACCCAAATTAATAGGACCTTTGGTGCCACAAGATATAATAAGTAAAAAATATAAATATTATACTAACATTTAATGGATCAAAGCCTTTTACAAAAAACATGTGCACTAAAAATGTTATAAATACATCTATTCTCTATGTGGAGTTGGTGCCTACGCCAACCATAACTCACTAGCAATGATCTAATAGCATTGACTACAATGTATCTAGGTATATCTCTACTCATGTGTAGTGGATCATGATGACCAGTGTCACACTCTACAAAAGTACAATTAGTTCTTTCATTCTTCCCTCTGCCTCCTACTGTTGATGAGCCCTGATATATTTCCTTGAGTGTAAGGTCTCCCATTGATATAAAATCTATGTGGTTCATTATGCATAATGCCTCTTCCAACGAGAGAGCCAGTAGTAACACATAGCCCATATGTGATCATACTCTTAACGTAGTGAGCAAGTTGATGACATAGATCCCATGAACAGATAGGTCTAACAAAATTCATAAGAGTGACCTCAGAGAGTTGACTAGAACATGTATATCCTATGCAATAAAAAGACCTCGACCCTCGTCTCGGCAATCGTAGATGGCACCATCACATAGCGAGCACCCCAAAAGCCAAAAACTTGTCCATTAGTTGGAAGTGATGCACCCACACAGCCAAAAACTTGTCCATTAGTTGGAAGTGATGCACCCACCCAGCCAAAAACTTGTCCATTAGCTGGAAGTGATGCACCCAACCAGCCACCATAATGTCTGCAATTATATGTCTTTATGAGAGGTAGTAGGCCACTGGGTAGGAAATGATCGCCAGATTTCTTGAACTAAGAACCAAGAGGTTATTGGTGTGCACATGCCTCCATTTGTAACTGAAGAATAGCTTGATTGTGGCACATGCGAGTGAGCATATATTGATAATATGTACAACTGGATTTGGCCATGATGATTGTACCTAGATGCATCTTATACATCACTTTGTCTATCAAGATCATATAGAATTTAAACAAGTTAATGTGCAATGATTAGAAAAAGAAATATCACTTACCATAGGCTGATCTTGTCTCTCTAGTACTAGTGCATCATGACATCTTCCAAAGTCTAGCTCATGGATATGGCATTGCTGTCATGTTCATGGGTGAGTTCCTCAAAAATTTACACACCAACATGGAACTCTCTACTTGTAGTATGTTTGTGCCTCATCAACTTCATGCTGCATGGCTGTTGAGGATGTTACACAGACGATGTCAATGGAGATGAGGACATACCTCCTTGCCCTATCATAGGAGATCGTAGGCGTGCTGAAGGAGGTAGTGTACAAAAGGATGAGTTAGAACCTGTTTCCATTGGAACAAAAATTAGAGTAACTATTTTTAAAAGTCAGTTATGTATGAGTTTACAATAAACGTATTCATACTATGTTCAATTTTTTGCATCATACGAACCTAGTAAGTATTATCTCTAGTTGTAATCTATATTTAGATTCATTGTTTGTTTGCAGTCTATGTCTACTAATATGAAATTCACTGACAGCTTGATGGGCGAGTGTTTCACAACTCACAGTTATTGATACATGCATTTATTTTTTACTGTAACTTCTTGGATGTGACTTCAAAATGTGTAGGAGATATTGCATAGTGGCGGAGAATACCCACCCCACTAGTATGGATCCTGGGTCATGGAGGGCCTTTTAGCAAGATATGTGACTCAGGACACATTGGGATTAGTAGAAGGTATGCAATATTTACTCTTTAGCTATGTACTAATGTATGTGTTTAATCTTAGGTCTATGTAGACATATTTTTTAATTCCGAACATATGTCTATAGGATGCAACACGAGCTAGGCTATAGGCTGGGCATACATCACGCCTTGGCAGGATGGGTAAGAAGTGCTTCATTGTTGCCACTTTTGTATGTTCGCATTTTGTCTTAGACGTGCATGTAGGTGTGTACCATATGTTCTTTATATCAACCGATAACTCATGTGGTTTTTAAACAATAGGTGAAGGACTATGGTCGCAAGCCCACTCCTTAGGAGATAGAGATGGCCACCTAACAGGGTTATAGGTATCTAAAGACCCATCTACCTCCACCTGCTACTTTTATAAGCAATCTAGATTAAATTTCATTCGACTTCTAATTAAAGTATTAAAACATCAACTATAATTAAGTTTTCTAAACCGTAGGAGTTGCACGACAATGAGGACATGATGGAGGTAGATTGATAGAGTGCCATTGGGCACAAATCTATGTCAATGGAGCAGCCTGTGTTGAGGGATGATGATCGTGAGGCTGATGAGGGTTCAAATCATGGAGACTAGAGGATCCTTCTTCTCCTTTCTCTAGATCCCTAGCTTGTTTCGAGCCCCATTTAGTATTTGGAGGTGTTCTACATAGTTATACATACTATTACCTATGGGCATGAGTTTAAGATTAGGTAGACTATGTCCGCTTCAAATTCTACCATTTGTACTCATCATATTTTACCATTTGTAGACATTTGATCACCTTATATACTTTGTACTCTTGTAGGCTTACATATATTTACATAAGCTTTTATTTTTGTTCAACTTTGTGCACAAATGTAAATTGTTGAAGCATAATTATGTGCTTACTAGTGCTATAATCCACCATATTGAATTGATCTTTGCTCACTTGTGTGCTCAACCTAAGAGAGAGAGTTCTTTAATGTGTGCTCAATATAATTCGAGTTGAGAGAGAGAGAGAGAGAGAGGGAGAGAGAGAGAGAGAATGAGTACTTTGATATTGTATGTATGTGTGTGTGAGAGAGAGAGGTATTGCCATGAGAGAGACAAAGAGATAGAGATAATTGTCATTCCAAAGCACATACATTCTAGAGGGATAGAGAGAATTGTGAATTTTTAATCGTTTAAAATATCTGTTTCAGCGTCACTTATGCAATGCCCATCATTGTTTAGGCGATAACTTGAGACACACATCTTTTAAGCGACACCCAATCAGCAGAGCGGCGTCACATATGTGGTGCTTTTTTTGTGTGACTTAAGCAATGGTTTTTGGATGCTTATGTGACGTCTAGGTGTTGGTACTGGAGTCGCATAAACTACGCAAACAAGCACCGCGGGGGTAGGCTGTGTTGTAGTGTGTATTGACATTGAGACATCCGGTGAACCATCATATCTCATGCATATGATAAGGATCACATGATACTATTGTATATTGACATTAAGAAATTGGGTGAACTATCGTATCTCGTGCATATGCTAAGGATCACATAATAGTAGACCAATGGGAAACTATGTTCTCTAGATTGGTGAAAGCTAGACGTAGATAATCCCTTTTATATCACTGGTGAAAGCTAGATGTAAATAATCCCTCTGATATCACTGGTGACATGCTACAAAATGCAATTATGGAAGCATTAAAAAAGAGAGTGGAAAAGCCCCATTGTAATGATGGTGAGAGAAAGAGAGAAAGATTGCACTCATAATGGAGTACCACATGCACTCATGATGGAGTACCACCATAGCCATATAAGCATGGAGCTCCAAGAAGTATGATTTTATTAGTCAAAAGTGAGTAAAGTCCCTAGAGTACAATATTCACTTATAGAGTACAATATTCACTTATATACTTGCCCACCTTTCCACACTCATGAATGTTGGGCCTCCATACTTGCCCGGCCATATCCATGCCCATGGGCTCCCTTTGAGTCTAATTCTAAGTCCCCTTCATTACAAACCATCCCCACCCAAAGGTTTCGTCCTCTCGAAACCATGTATGGAGCAATGTATGGGCTGTTGGGAATCTTCTTGACTTCTCTCATGAATGCGAAAGTACATTTGTTTGCAACTCCCAAAGAGCCTCACACAAGAGAGCTCCACATAGAGCTATCCACTTATTTGATGTACATATGGACTGTCGTGTTAAAACCCTAAGATCTCTCTAGATAATTCTCATGCACAACATGCAAAAACCAGGCATAAACTCATCCACCCAACCACCCTCTAGCCCAAGGGATGCACACATGAATTACAATGAAGTACCTCATACCTTATCCTTGATGTCCCATACCACCAAGAGGTATGACTCCGATCTAGTAGCATGTAGCTATAGTGTGAAATGGCATGAGAGTAGATACAATCCTCTACACAAGATAACCTAACATAACATAACCTACCTTGAGTGTGCCCCATGCCCCTATTATATATTCGTCGAGGGCCGTCAGAACGATTCTTGACTCTCCATTTCCCATGTGTGACCCTTGGATGCTTGACCCTAACCTCAACCCTTAAGGTTAGCCCTAACCCATGCTCCACTAGATCTTGTTCCCATACTCCCATGCTCACAAGCCTAATGTGGGTTACGGTCCAAAAATTTCAGAATCCCAATGGTCTTCCCGGAATACAGAAAGCCAACAGTTTCGGAAAATGAAAAGACAAAGAAAAAAATCAGAACATGAAAGGTCAAAAGTTTTCGGAATTTGAAAGGTCAAAAGATCCCCGGAATTCAAAAAGTCAATAGGTTTCCTAGAAATCAGAAAGCCAAAAGGCTCCAAGAGAAAAAAAATAGAAAATTTCAGAGAATTTTTTTTCTCAAATATCTTGTTTTCTCTTTTTTTCCAAGCTTTTTAAAAGCTCTTTTTAATTAAAAGAACTCTTTTTTAAAAATAAAAACTAAAGCTTTAATAAGCTTTAAAAGCTTAAATTTGATTTTATGGGGGCTGGCGTTTTCTGCCCGACTTCTTACACCGCAACCCCCCCCCCCCCCCCCCCCCGGCACGTTTGCGATTCAAGTGCTCAAGAGAGAAGTTCCTCCCCTTCTTCTCCATTCCAATCTTCACTCTCACCACCCCCTCCTTCTATGTTAATAGAGAGGAGGATTAAGCTTTAATTAAATTTTTAATCATAATTAAATCTTAATTATGATTAAGATTAATCAAAATATGCCTAATAAGAGGTGTTCACACATGTGGGAGAGGAAAATAGAAGAAACTTTCAGATTTGAGAGGAGAAAAGAATCCCACGCACACGAGAGAGATCTCAATGCATCAATAAGATTAATCAAAATATGCCTAATAAGAGGTGTTCACACATGCGGGAGAGGAAAATAGAAGAAACTTTCAGATTTGAGAGGAGAAAAGAATCCCACGCACACGAGAGAGATCTCAGTGCATCAATTGCTACCCCACACTGCATTTTAGTAGAAAATTGATAGCATCTCCATGGAAAACTCGCCAAAATGCATTAAAAATATATTTTTTACCATAAAAATGTTCTAAATAATTAGTAAAAATTCCCAAAAATTATAGAAATTCAAGGAATTCACTCTACCACAAATATCCGCAATAAAATGTGTAGTATTTTGGTAAGAATTCCATAAATGCTTATTTTAAACTAAAATTTATTTTAGAAAAAATAGCATTGAACTCACGGAACAGTGCTACTCTCAGCCTCTGCTGGCCAAGACGACATAGAAGTAGAACTAGAACTTGCTTGTGGCAAGTTCATCCATTGAATAGGAGAAACACGCGTTCCAACTGCCATATCGACGATCCACGTGTGTAATCACCAAAATGAATCAACAAAATAACGTTTTTATTTAGTAAATATTAAAATTTACTTTAAAAAATACTAAAAATTAGAATAAGAAAGAAAAAACAACAACAATTAACTAGAGATTGCTCTGATACCACTATTAAAACCCTAAGATCTCTCTAAATAATTGTCATGCATAAACATGCATAAACTCATCCGCCCAACCACCCTCAAGCCCAATGGATGCACACATAAATTACAATGAAGTACCTCATACCTTAACCTTGATGTCCCATACCACCAAGAGGTATGACTCCAATCTAGCAGCATGTAGCTGTAGTGTGAAATGACATGAGAGTAGTTATAATCCTCTACATAAGAGAACCTAACATAACATAACCTAGCCTGCCTTGAGTGTGCCTCATGCCCCTATCATATAAGAGGGCCCTCAAGTGACTCTTGACTCTCTATTTTCCATGTGTGACCCTTCGATGCCTGACCCTAACCTCAACCCTTAAAGTCAGCCCTGACCCATGCTCCACTAGAGCTTGTTCTCATGCTCACATGCTCACAAGCCTAATGTGGGTTAGCCTCCTAGTATATGCACATATAATGTGCACATAACATGCACCCTATGATGTCCATAAGCCCAAGGAGTCTCGTTGAGTTTTGATTAATGAGAGTAGTGAAGTACACCAATGGCCATGGCTGTCCATACAATAAATTTACAGCAATGACACCCTTCATTCCATCATCCCATTCCATGCATATAGATGTCCAAAGACACCATACAACTATACTCATTTCATGAAGACTCAAGCATAAGGTAATAGGTGACCCAAACCAAGTCCCCATCAATAAGGTTGACTTCCAGAAGAAATGCCCGATTCAAAAGGAAACCCATCTGCTTCAAGTGGTAATGCATAGTATCCACCCACGTCTTATGGAAATCCATCCACTTCAAGTGGCAATGCATGCTTTCCACCCAGATCATATGGAAATGAATCCACATCAAGCATCTTTCCATGTATACTGGGATCAAATGGGTATGAAACATCATGGTTGGAAGTATCATCACCAACCAATGATTTGCCATCAAAGTCCACCCATGAATCACTCCCATAAATCAAAGCATCATCATCATTACCCAAAGCATTTTTCTCATAAATGTCATCATAAGGCTCACAATCAACCACATTATTACTTTCATCCACACCATCATTTTGTGAATCCACATCATATGCCACATCTTCATGGTCGGCAACCACAAATTCCTCATGCAATGCAACACCATGAAGATCTTCGCGTAAGAGTTGTCTCCTTCATCAAGAAGAGTCTCATTGCATTTATCTTTATCCATATAGTTCTCGCGAAGAAGAGATCCATACATTTGCTCTTCATCTTCCCCATCAACACTTGCATCTTCATGGCTGTTCCACCACTGGTTCATTTTCAGCCATCCATGCATGCATTGAAGCCACTTGACATAAATCATTAGCATCGCCTTTATCACTAGAAGTGTCCCCCCCACCATAGCAATGGCTTCCAATAAGAGATGTGGACTGAAGTGAACTTCTAGTAGAAAGCCCATGTATAGATGGGGTAGGCTTATAGAAGAAGAGCTCCACTAACAACATGATCTCATTAAGAGCAATGTCATTGTCAATATCCATGATGTATTGGACCACTTGCATGAAATCCTTACCAAAGTTTTGCACAAATCCACCTACGATCTCTTTCTCCTCAATGTTAGACACAAAGAAGGAAAGGTACCAATATTCCTCGACATAGTTAGGCAATGAATCCACATGTAATAGTGGCATGCATCTTTCCCGAAAGCTCCATTGCTCTTGATTAGCCACAAAGTTTTGCACTACTTCATAGGCTAGATTCACCCAATCCCACTTGTACTCATGCATTACTTGCAGCCACCATTGTCTCACTTTGCCTTCAAATTTCCATGTCACTTGTTTCACTTTGTCCCCCTCATTGCATGGAAATGCACAAAAGTAGGCATCCCAATTGTGAATCCATTCCTTAAGCTGTATACAAGTGACTCCTTCCCCATCAAAAGAGAGCAAAGCTTCTACAAATGATTCACCATGCTTGAACCATAAGCTTCCAATAGGAGTAGAAATCATACGATCCACAAATTCATCCTTTATCAAGGACTTTGGTAGCTTAGAGTGTATGACCTCATCATACAACCGTGCATACCTATCTTTGTCATCTTCATTGGAAATTATGGATATTTCCCTTTGTTTTGACTCCAAATCTTGTCTATCCTTTTCTTCCTTTCCATAGGGCTTTGACCATGGTGATTCAACATGAGAAATATCTTTTGGGTTCTTTTGAAGTGTTGTCTTCATATTTTTAGTGTTCCCATTGGAAGTTCCTGTTGAAATTTGAGCAATGTGATGAGCTATGGTGGATCAAACACTAGAATCAACATCATTAACAAAGTGATTAGCAAATAATTAAGATGTAATTAGTGGGTAATTAGTAAATAGATTAATATAGGCATGGATACTCAAAAACCAGCAAATTCTCATTAGGGCAATGCCTCAATTTATAGAGTTTACATCCAAGCATCTAATCCCACTGATTTCTCCATGATTCACTCCACCTCTTTTCCCTGATTCTCTCCACCCCTTCACTTTTCCCAGAATATCTCCACACTTCCCAGAATATCTCCACACTTCCTAAATCTTCTCATGCTACCCTTTATTCTCTCCCAGTAGATTCTTCTCACCTTTTCACAGGTTCTTTCACATTAACTCATCCTCTTTTACAGCCTCTAAGCAAGGGCTTGTTCCCGCACACACCATATTCACTTGTATATTTCAACATCTCCCCTCAAGTGAATACTCCTAGTACACCTAGTCCCTATAACAAGTTTGCCTCCCCTTACTTGATAGTCTGCGACTAGTGTTTAGCACACCTCCCCTCAAGTTATCTTAGCACACCTGGACCCTATACCAAGTTTCTCTCTTACTTGATAGCCTGCGACCAGTGCCTCGAGTCCCTAAACTCATAGTCCTTGACACTCTCTCTCTCTATGTGTCCAAGGCTTACTATAATTGCCTGCGACCTTGACTAAAGTGCTTGCACATACATACCATGTGGCCTACATCATCGGTGACTCAGAGGTGGTTTTACTTTGTTGGGGCAGGTTACATTGGGTTGTGGGGTCTCTCTCTCTCTCTCTCTCTCTCTCTCTCTCTCTCTCTCTCTCTCTCTCTCTCAAAAAAGATGATCTGACTCCACTTCCTTTGGAGCCTCCATGAAGTTTGCTGATGTCGTTCCTTCTCCATTGGGTTTGCTAGCAGTCTCTTGCCATGTGACCTGGCTTTCCACAATTGTTGCAAGTGAAGATCCTTCCTCCTACTCTGCCTCTTCCTTGTCCTCGTCCTCGAGAGAATCCTCCTCGAGTGAAGAATGCTTTTTCTTTTCCTGCTGTTGAGTCGAGCCATTTCTTCTCTTTGCCTCTGCTCTCTTGCTCTAGTAGAGTTGCTTCTATCTCGTGTAGCTTCAATTCAGGTACATTCTTTAGTGTTGCTACAATGTTTTCATAATCACCTTTGTCCACACTCTTCAGAAGCACTGCTAGTGCCTCATCATCTTCTACCTTTTTGCCAATAGCTACCAGCTGTGCTGCTTAATGCTTTTATATTTGTTCAAGTGTGTGATTAAAGGTTCACTTTCCTTCGTATCCAATTTGTAGAATTGCATTAACAGATTTATCTTTGAATTTTTTGCTTGTGTACCAAATAATTTATTGAGTTTATCCCATGCATCTTTTGCCCATTGTATCCCTGTGGTGTGATGAATGATTTCATCATTTAAACTGAGTGCAATAAGTTCCAATGCTTTTTCATTCCTGCTCTTCCACTCATTTTTCCCTCTCTCTAGGCATTCATCTCTCCCTTCAACTAATCCCCACAGATTTTTCCTCATGAGCAAATACATGATTTTTGTCTGCCATGTATAAAATTGCTCCCTATTAAATTTGGCTATTTCTTGTATTGAACTCATGGTGATGTGAAGGGGGTCTTACCTCTTGATCCAATTTCAAGATTCAAGGACAGTGTCTACCCTTTTACAACTCAATCTGGTGTTTAATAGATGATTACAACAAATTTATCAGCATAAAATCACCAGAAATTACATTAAATCAAGGGTAACCAATTTGTACGGGATGGTTGGAGTATCAAACCAACTCCAATTTGCAATCTGAAGTTATAAGAATCTGTATCAGATACCTAATAGTTAATTTGAACCCTCAATTGTACCAAAATACAGTGATTAGCACTGATTAATCACTGATTAGCAAATTAATGCTCTGTTTTGTGTGCAGAAAGTAGAGTATGCGGGGAGTCCAAATCTGGTGCCTTAGACTTCAAATGAGCTCAAATGCTTTCAAAGGCATCAATAGCAATGAGTCTAGTAGAGGATTAAGCCAAGAAACACAAGATTTAACCAAATATTGAAAGCTTAATCTCTGTTTTACCAAAGTCACCTGCTGCTCTGCAGATTTGATGAAGAGCTTGGATCTCACTGTAGACTTGATGAAACTGAATTTTGTCTTCACCACCTTGTAGAGCATGCTTGAAAACACCTTGGGCTAAGAGGAATTAGAGATCTTTGATTTGTGGAAGCTGCAATGTTCATTTTCCTCAGAAAAAAATGCGCCTACAAAATCGTTGATTTCTCCTCAACGCATTGGCGGTTTGCTGCGCCGTTTTGATGAGCTTGAAGGCAAATGGGTTGGCTACCATATGCTAGAAGGGTTTAAGCTAATTGTTAGTGTGCAAGGTGAATGAGATCCTCCCACTGGCTGGGAGTGAAGGGGTGAAGTGAAAAATAACTAAAATTTTGATTATTTTCTAATTATCTACTAATCCTAATTAATTAGATAATGGACTCATAAATCTGATGGATTCTAGGCATGGCTTTGATACCATGTTGAAATTTGAGCAATGTGATGAGCTATGGTGGATAAAACACTAGAATCAACATCATTAACAAAGTGATTAGTAAATAATTAAGATATAATTAGTGGGTAATTAGCAAATAGATTAATGTAGGCATGGATACTCAAAAACCAGCAAATTCTCATTAGGGCAATGCCTCAATTTATAGAGTTTACATCCAAGCATCTAATCCCACTGATTTCTCCATGATTCACTCCACCTCTTTTCCCTGATTCTCTCCACCTCTTCACTTTTCCCAGAATATCTCCCAGAATATCTCCACACTTCCTAAATCTTCTCATGCTACCCTTTATTCTCTCCTAGTAGATTCTTCTCACCTTTTCACAGGTTCTTTCACATTTAATCATCCTCTTTTACAGCCTCTAACCAAGGGCTTGTTCCCGCACACACCCTATTCACTTGTATATTTCAACAGTTCCCACCTCAAATACAACATTTTCATGCTGACTAAGCCCATAAGATGATGGATTTGGAAATGACCTTTGTGGTTGTGGACCAACCTCTTGTCTTATATCAAGAGAAGTGTCAATCTTTTCCACACACCTTTGCACTTCATTTGTCCCATCACCAAGCTTCTTGAAGCCCTCATTCATAGCATTGAACATTTGCTCCATGAGAACATTGCTTTGCCACACATATGCTCACTGTTCTGCCTCAAAAGCTCATTATTTTAAAAGAAAAAATCCCTTTATGCATCCTTCATAGCTTCGGTGATAGTAATCTTTAGCATATCCAAAGTAATGTGCTCCAAAGAAAATTGTGCACTTCCACTTGTGTGCCGTGATATGCCCTCATTCACCATGTAATAACTCATGTCATGTAAAGGCATTCCTTCTTGTTCACGGTCACCCATGGTACAAAAAAAGGGTTTTTGGTGCTACCGATGTCGAAATTGAATGATCAAAGGCTTGCCACGTTCATCTCGATGATGAGAGGAACACTTCTATCACCCTGGATCACCACTTTGAGCACCTCTCTATTTTGACTTTTAGGCTGAAAGTCAACTATCAGAGGTTGACCATCCAAACGGTAACAAAATTAGGATCTTGTTGGTTCATTGGGAAGCTCTTTTAGTAGTGTTCTTAAGTTATGTAAACACCTCCAATTCAGTCTACGTTGTTTTTTATTAAATTAGGAATTTTAGCCTAATAAAACTGTCCCATTTGTACCCTGAGATGGTGTCCAAATCAACCACTTGATGGCTAGTTAGGTTTGCCTTAAGACACCCTTTTAAGGATTTCAAAGACCCATGAGAGATCTTGAACAGATTGGGACTGAATTTCACCTCTATACCACTGCGCAGAGTGTAGGAAAATCACAAAAAATTTGCCATAGTCTCTCCACAACTTGGCCCAAATCTCAATCAAAATCCATAAGCACTTGCCCAATATCTAATCATGATATAATGTCCCAAATGATCACCATCAAAAAAGCATATACTTTGTAAGATTCCTCCCCCACCCCCTTTTTGATGTCTAGTATCTTTCCCTGTAATCAATCCCTCTTCAGAAATATAAAGACCTTGTTTCTATCTGTTTTAGCCTAGAGAGAGAAAAATATTCTAGAGAGAGAATATTTAGATTTTGAATATTTTTGGATAGAAAAATATCTCTTCTAATTCTGATGAGTTTCCCTGAAACAGAAATTCAAAAAGAATTTTCCAATGTGCAATTGGAATTAATTGGAAATAGGTATAAAGAACCTTAGTCTAAGGGTCTAGATTTTCAGAAATCTTTAGACTATGGTCCAATTAAGGTTCCTATGGGCCAATAGCATCAATCCATGTGTAGGGAGGAGATAAATCCAATTTGTAAAAAGAAGATACCCAAAAATGAGTAAATGCTCACATAAGGTGAAGAGTTGAAAATGTACAAGGGTTATTAGTAAAAAAACTATGAGCAATATTAAAATGATTCCATTATGACACATATGTAAGGAAGGGGAGTTCTTTAAAGGAGGTGCATAGTTCACATGCTTGAATGAGTTTTAAACTCATAAAAATTGAGATATTTCATCTCTCCTCTCTCCTCATTCAAGTCTAGTTCCAAAAAGTTAGCTTAACTGACCTAAAAATGGTCAAATATTGACCAAACTGATTTAGAAAATTCTAGAATCAGTTTGTTTGGTTAGGAGCTCAATTTTTCCTATAAATAGAAGCCTCCCCCTTGTTGAAAAATATATAGTGTTTATGCATCGTTACTCTACTCCACCTAAGCCAAGAACTGTGAATTCATTTAATAATTCACTAGTTTTTGGAGCTTCCCTCTTTCTTCAATCCCAATTAGTGGCTCCATCAACATACTTAACCAATTGATTGGTTGGGGGCCTCTACCGTGAACAAAGAATCAAGCAAGTTGTAAGGTAATTAGTGAATATTGATCTTTCTATAATTTCTCAATGTTTCTCTCTTCTCAACCCCTCTCAAGCTTGAGAAGTTTAATTGGTATGGTTTTTTTTTAAATACTATTGAAGTTTGAATAGTAGTGAAGAGTTACATAAGTTAATAAATGCTATTGAAGTTAATTTTCATTTATGTTTAAATTCTAATGATTTTTATGTAAATTCTAATGATTTTTCATGCATAGAAGTATACGAACAAGATTTAAACTTTATTCATTCTCGGAACTTATACAGTAAAGATAGAGGAACTCTTTACACTTCCATAAGTCCGTCCATCATATGGTCACAAAAGCAGTCCTCACAAGCTGCACAAGTATAAGGTAACTCATCTATGGGAATGATTCTGTGGGTTATTGCTGCGCCTATCTCAGTGGTATGAGGTGTTCTAACAAAAGGACCTCTGAGAGGCAAGCCAAAAACGGGGTAAAGGCATATCTTCTCATGAGGAAGAAAACACGCCAGTAAGAAGACCCGCTCAGAAAACCCAGGATGCCTTGATTTCATGACGCAGTAGTATCGGGGACCCAAACCCAAAGCTTCAATAACCATGGCCAAGCGGACATTGTTACGAAAGTGCTGCTGACCCCAGGGTGTTACCCTAGTTATGTTTTGATAGGTCCGCCATTTGGTTTGCGCTACAGAAGTTCCCAAGTGAGGGAAAAGTGAGCGCTCATACTGCTCTATAAAATCCTTCTTTACAGATTCACTTGCGTCTTGAAGGTGAGGAATCATTATGGATAAAACTAGTTCTTGTTGCCAAGCCATGAAGGAGATTAAGAAAGAAAGGAGATCGATGGAAGTAAGATTACTGTGAGCGACAAGTAAAAGTTACGACTTATATAAAGGAAGGAGCTAGCGTAACTTAGAAGCCAACGGTAACTTGCCACTGAAGTTTTACCGTCTTTCCATGATTTGGGTTTGGCACAATTTTCTATAGAAGGCATTAAGAACTTTGAGATGAGGAGATAAAAGAAGTTCGTAAGTTAAATCACCTACTTTCTTTGGTCCAATATCTGGGAGATAACTTCTTCCCAAGAGATAAAGAACTTCTTTTGGGCCGTACTCGAGACCAAAACCTTGATATCCAAAACATCGATTCTCACTTCTGAATCCTTAAAACAGGTGGGACTCTTGAGAAGTATTCAGGAAAAGGTTCTTCCTTTTTTAAACAGAATCTTTCTTTTATTTTAGAGATAGAATAATTATAAGATCAGAAAGGGAGATTCTTACTCCTGTATACCTCTAAGGCTGGGGGAGAATCTTACATTCTACCCCACTTAAAAAGCGCGAGACGTCCTCCATTGACTCTCCGTCAGCAGTTGCAACTTTATCAGTTAGGTCTCCACGACCTTAAACACAAGACGGTCAAAATGCTTCCCCAGCATTCTTGACATAAAACAGCCATTTACAAACAGCATTTACAAACAGTTTACAAATACAATTTCTATATTAACTCTCATTTTTCCACATTATCCCTCATTAATCCACATTACTTATTCCACATTCCATTTATATGTGTACTCATCCAATCACATCATTTTTCATCTCTTCACTTCAGATTCCTTCACATCACATATCATATATTCACATCCATATCCACATCCATACATCCACATCCACATCCACATTCACATCTACATGCTTACCTCCATTTTCACATCCTCATTTATACATCCACATCCCATATCCACATTCATACATACACATCCATGTCCACATCCATAAATCCACATCCACATGCATACATCCACTATCACGTCCTCATTCATACATCCACATCCACATCCACATCCATATACATACATACATCCACATCCACATTCTCATTCACATCTATACATCCACATCTACATCCACATACATACATACATCCACATCCACATTCCACATTCACATCTATACATCCACATCTACATCCACATTCACATACATCCACATCCACATCTACATCCACATTCACATACATCCACATCCACATTTCCATTCACATCTATACATCCACATCTACATCCACATACATACATACATCCACATCCACATCCACATACATACATACATCCACATCCACATTCTCATTCACATCTATACATCCACATCTACATCCACATACATACATACATCCACATCCACATTCCACATTCACATCTATACATCCACATCTACATCCACATTCACATACATCCACATCCACATCTACATCCACATTCACATACATCCACATCCACATTTCCATTCACATCTATACATCCACATCTACATCCACATACATACATACATCCACATCAACATCCACATCCACATACATACATACATCCACATCCACTTTCCACATTCACATCTATACATCCACATCTACATCCACATTCACATACATCCACATCCACATTTTCATTCACATCTATACATCCACCTCTACATCCACATACATACATACATCCATATCCACATTCCACATTCACATCTATACAACCACATCTACATCCACATTCACATCTATGCATATACATCTTCATGCATACATCCATTTTCACATTCATACATCCACACTCCCATCTCCACATCCACACATCCACATACATACATCCATTTCCACATTCCCATTCATATAACCCCATATGCCTTCACATCTAATCTTTTACATCACATCCATTCTTGCCCTATCATGACAACCCATATACATCTTATCCTATCACATACACTTCTTACCTCATCTCATACACATCTTATCACATCTTAATTCATCTTATTACCTCTTATCACATCTTATACACCTCTTATCATATCCTATCACATCTCATATCTATTTATAGAATATAAGAGAACTCTTATATTTGATATAAGATTTCTTTACACATTTATTTATGCATAAATTCCATTTAAGGAGATTAATACTTTCGAAGTAAAAATCAATCTTTTTTTGCATCTTCCTATGCATAAATTCATTTTAAATGAAAATGATACTTTTGAATTAAAATTCAATCTTTTATGCATCTTCCTATGCATAAATTCAATTTAGATGAGAATGACACTTTTGAATCAATCTTTTATGCATCTTCCTATGCATAAATTCAATTTGGTAGGAATTATACTTTTAGAATAAAAGAATTTCTCTTATGCATGTAATTTATGCATAAAATCCATTTATGAGGAAAATCACACTTTTAGTATAAAAAGAATATCTTTTATGCATACCTATATGCATGAAATCCAATATGATAAAAGTAACACTCTTACAATAAAATAATCAACTTTTATGCATACCTCTATGCATGAAATTCAATTATGATAAAAGTCACACTTTTATAATAAAATAATCAACTTTTATGCATACTTCTATGCATGAAAATTAAAAATGATAAAAGTAACACTTTTGATATAAAAAAATTTCTTTTATGCATACTTCTATGCATGAAAATTAAAAATGATAAAAGTAAAAAAATTTTCCTTTATGCATACTTCTATGCATGAAAATTAAAAATGATAAAAGTAACACTTTTGATATAAAAAAATTTCTTTTATGCATACTTCTATGCATGAAAATTAAAAATGATAAAAGTAACACTTTTGGTATAAAAATTTTCCTTTATACATACTTCTATGCATGAAAATTAAAAATGATAAAAATAACACTTTTGATATAAAAATTTATCCATTATGCATACTTCTATGCATGAAATAAAAATGGTAAAAATAACACTTTTGATATAAAAATTTATCCATTATGCATACTTCTATGCATGAAATAAAAATGGTAAAAATAACACTTTTGATATAAAAATTTATCCATTATGCATACTTCTATGCATGAAATAAAAATGGTAAAAATAACACTTTTGATATAAAAACTTATCCTTTATGCATGATATTAAAATTTATTTTCTCCATGATTATAATGAAATTCTTTCAATTAATCTAGGATGATAATTCCTAGAATATGGTAGGAAGTCCTCTTTTTATGCTTTGAATGAAATTATTTTATGCATAATTTTTATAAAAATTTTGCCATAGCTCCGCTGCTATGACTGATAAATCTCAATTTTTCTAAGGGATAATGCTTATCATTAAGAAAATAATTAAAATAATTTCTAATTGGATTATCAATCCATAATGGATTGAATCATTAATATACATAAACTAAAAGCATAGAAAAAAGCCATTAGTTTGGCCTCAAGCATAGCTTAATCTTGGGTTAAGGAAAAGCTTTATGAAAAGCTTGATTTGGATTGAGAACGGTTCATGAGTATGACCATTTCTTGAGTGAGAGAGAGAATTTACATAAAAATCATTAGAATTTAAACATAAATGAAAATTAACTTCAATAGCATTATGTAACTCTTCACTACTATTCAAACTTCAATAGCATTAAAAAAAAACCATACCAATTAAACTTCTCAAGCTTGAGAGGGGTTGAGAAGAGAGAAACATTGAGAAATTATAGAAAGATCAATATTCACTAATTACCTTACAACTTGCTTGATTCTTTGTTCACGGTAGAGGCCCCCAACCAATCAATTGGTTAAGTATGTTGATGGAGCCACTAATTGGGATTGAAGAAAGAGGGAAGCTCCAAAAACTAGTGAATTATTAAATGAATTCACAGTTCTTGGCTTAGGTGGAGTAGAGTAACGATGCATAAACACTATATATTTTTCAACAAGGGGGAGGCTTCTATTTATAGGAAAAATTGAGCTCCTAACCAAACAAACTGATTCTAGAATTTTCTAAATCAGTTTGGTCAATATTTGACCATTTTTAGGTCAGTTAAGCTAACTTTTTGGAACTAGACTTGAATGAGGAGAGAGGAGAGATGAAATATCTCAATTTTTATGAGTTTAAAACTCATTCAAGCATGTGAAATATGCACCTCCTTTAAAGAACTCCTCTTCCTTACATATGTGTCATAATGGAATCATTTTAATATTGCTCATAGTTTTTTTTACTAATAATCCTTGTACATTTTCAACTCTTCATCTTATGTGAAATATGCACCTCCTTTAAAGAATTCCCCTTCCTTACATATGTCATATTTTTAATATTGCTCATAGTTTTTTACTAATAATCCTTGTACATTTTCAACTCTTCATCTTATGTGAAATATGCACCTCCTTTAAAGAATTCCCCTTCCTTACATATGTCATATTTTTAATATTGCTCATAGTTTTTTTACTAATAAACCTTGTACATTTTCAACTCTTCATCTTATGTGAGCATTTAAGGGACTCCCCTTCCTTACATATGTGTCATAATAAAATCATTATACCCAAAATATCTCATATTTTTAATATTGCACATAGTTTTTTTACTAATAAACCTTGTACATTTTCAACTCTTCACCTCATGTGAGCATTTACTCATTTTTGGGTATTTTCTTTTTACAAGTTGGATTTATCTCCTCCCTACACATGGATTGATGCTATTGGTCCATAGGAACCTTAATTGGACCATAGTCTAAAGATTTCTGAAAATCTAGACCCTTAGGCTAAGGTTCTTTATAGCTATTTTCAATTAATTCCAATTGCACATTGAAAATTCTTTTTGAATTTCTGTTTCAGGGGAACTCATCTGAATTAGAAGAGATATTTTTCTATCCAAAAATATTCAAAATCTGAATATTCTCTCTCTAGAATATTTTCTCTCTCTAGGTTAAAACAGTTAGAAACAAGTCTTTTATATTTCTGAAGAGGGATTGATTACAGGGGAAGATACTAGACATCAAAAAGGGGTTGGGGGAGGAATCTTACATTCTACCCCACTTAAAAAACGCGAGATGTCCTCATCTCGCAACTTGTGATAATTTCGCAAGATTCACGAATATGAGACTTAGAGAAAAATTTTAATCAAGATTAACCACCAAGATAAGTCTTAAAGAGAGCAAGATTCAAAATACGAACAAGATTTAAACTTTATTCATTCTCGGAACTTATACAGTAAAGATAGAGGAACTCTTTACACTTCCATAAGTCTGTCCATCATATGGTCACAAAAGCAGTCCTCACAAGCTGCACAAGTATAAGGTAACTCATCTATGGGAATGATTCTGTGGGTTATTGCTGCGCCTATCTCAGTGGTATGAGGTGTTCTAACAAAAGGACCTCTGAGAGGCAAGCCAAAAACGGGGTAAAGGCATATCTTCTCATGAGGAAGAAAACACGCCAGTAAGAAGACCCGCTCAGAAAACCCAGGATGCCTTGATTTCATGACGCAGTAGTATCGGGGACCCAAACCCAAAGCTTCAATAACCATGGCCAAGCGGACATTGTTACGAAAGTGCTGCTGACCCCAGGGTGTTACCCTAGTTATGTTTTGATAGGTCCGTCATTTGGTTTGCGCTACAGAAGTTCCCAAGTGAGGGAAAAGTGAGCGCTCATACTGCTCTATAAAATCCTTCTTTACAGATTCACTTGCGTCTTGAAGGTGAGGAATCATTATGGATAAAACTAGTTCTTGTTGCCAAGCCATGAAGGAGATTAAGAAAGAAAGGAGATCGATGGAAGTAAGATTACTGTGAGCGACAAGTAAAAGTTACGACTTATATAAAGGAAGGAGCTAGCGTAACTTAGAAGCCAACGGTAACTTGCCACTGAAGTTTTACCGTCTTTCCATGATTTGGGTTTGGCACAATTTTCTATAGAAGGCATTAAGAACTTTGAGATGAGGAGATAAAAGAAGTTCGTAAGTTAAATCACCTACTTTCTTTGGTCCAATATCTGGGAGATAACTTCTTCCCAAGAGATAAAGAACTTCTTTTGGGCCGTACGCGAGACCAAAACCTTGATATCCAAAACATCGATTCTCACTTCTGAATCCTTAAAACAGGTGGGACTCTTGAGAAGTATTCAGGAAAAGGTTCTTCCTTTTTTAAACAGAATCTTTCTTTTATTTTAGAGATAGAATAATTATAAGATCAGAAAGGGAGATTCTTACTCCTGTATACCTCTAAGGCTGGGGGAGAATCTTACATTCTACCCCACTTAAAAAGTGCGAGATGTCCTCATCTCATAAAGTAGAGGACAACTCTTTTTCTTAAGATCCAATTTTATTCTGGGGTTCCTTATATTCTGGTCAACCCAACAGAATACTGGGATAAATATCCCTTAGAACTCATCATTAAATAACAATTCATTCAGATCATATCATTCATATCTTTAACATGATAAAGGTCCATTAGACCGAAAAATTTCCTTCTGAGCATTCCTCCACGGGAATTTCAGTCAAGTAAGTTCTCAATTTGTCATCCCTTAACTTGATCTAACGGTCAAGTGTTAACAGTAGCAATTTGACAGCACAATCCACTAATCTCATAGTGATTTGCTGAATCATTTTCATCATTTATCATTACAGGGACTCGTCCCAATCATCCACATTGTGGTTTCGCTCAGCTTATTACATTTCAACCCATTTTCAAGGATCATCATTTTTCAATCAGAATCCAAATCAATTCATCAGTTCCCAAACAGAATTAAAAATCATATCAACCACATTCAAAATCATCATCTGGATAGCATTAACACTTATAATTTCAAGTCTTAGATTTACTCGTATATACTGTCGGTAAAGAGCTGCAGTTATACCCTCGGTATATACGGATAGTCATGATACTCGAAACTATAAGGTAAATACCATCATGTCTAGGTCTCAAGCAAGTCAGGGTTCCATACAATTGCGGTACTTCCAATTGAAGACCCAATTACTAATTTACGAATTTCAATTTGAATTAACAATTTGTATGAATTATATCAAACAATTACAACCTTTTTGTGCGTCTTGATAAACTTTTGACATAATTTGCTCCTCAGTTGATCTTATTGGAGATCTATGACTTAAGTCTGATAAATAGATTTTTCTTTATCCGATCGTCCGTAAAAAAAAACATTTATATATTTATATACAAGTTGCAATAATTACATAGAGTGGCTCGGCTCCAAAATTCAAAATCTCTTCGAGAGACGTATAAGATGACGGTACTGGGCCATAGTCATGCCCTGTTACATAAGTTCTCTAACTGCGAAGGGAGCTATTATTTTCTCCTTAGGGATAAATCGACTAAGGAGTCTATAAACTCGGCAAGCACGTCTGAAATTTTGAGGCGTTGAAAGATATAGAATGACACCACGCGTCATTTTCAGCTTTATCAAAATCATGGCCAATGAGAGGTTCTGCCTCAGCATTGCACGCCGGTTATAAGAGGCGTGGATATATAGCCCTGCAACCCACTTATGCTGTTGTCTCTCCACTGGGTTAGGAAAATATAATTCCTCGAAATGGCGTGCGAGTCTTGCTCGGCTTGTTCGTGTTGAAGCGGAAGAGATGAGATGCTCGAAGGCAAATGCAATCATATCTTGAGACTGGGTGAGGTCGGGAATACCAGATAAATGTGGAACTTCCATCTATAAAAACAATTTCTTTGATTAAAATTTCTTCCTTAAAGAAGCTTACGGAATGAAAATACATTATGAAAATGCTGTTTCTGAATTCTTATTACCAATTTCAGATAAGAATTTAATTATCTTTATTAGCTTTCAAAACCGCTCTGATACCAACTGTGAGATCCCAGTTCCCACCGAGCAACGGATTCGGGGTACTAGCAGCGGAAGTAGCACTTCTCGCGCGGGACAGGGGTCCCACACTCGGGGCCTCGCCCACGGATATCCGGACAAGAGACTAATCCGTCGGTTTGTCCAAAACCGAAACCGGAAAAACTTCCTTTACCCGGAAAGCACGGGCGATTCCACCAGGATAACTCTTTACTCTAACGTAGTCAAGATCATTACTGATCAAACTGATCTGACTGCACCTTTAACGGTACTTGGTCAAATCAAGGAAGAACTTGCACTTGGATCATTGGGATCAACGCTTTTTTCCCCATCAAGAGGCACAGCCGTTGATTCCTATCCATAGAACAATTTCTATCCGGGATTTACTTCATCTATCGTAATATTAGAATTTAAATCTCGATTTACGGATCCATCAGTCCAGCCTAACCCCATCCGATCCCATGGGTTAGCCAACCGCCCAACCACTGTAGTGATGGGATCCAATTTGGAATTTGGTTAGGTTTTGTCCCGGGTACCAAGGAAAAGAGTTCCAAGGCCCCCTAGCCGGAAGTTCATGCAAACATAAAACTAGCCACACCACTTACACACCCAATATGAAATTGCCTTTTTCTTAGCATCAGCTAACTTTAAAACAATCCTTTAAGGAAACCATAGTACCACTGATCACAATCTTCCAATTTATCCAGTTGATTCATAATTTCCCATCATTCCTTCATCAGAGTATCTATGGCATCATTGGCAACTAGAACGCTCACCACCTGTCCACACAGGGCCCTTTTCAATAGTTCCTAGCCCGTAATACTCGGCAATATAATCACTTATAAAAATCAAGATGGACTCTCGTTGAAGATCAGCAAGATCAACCAACAGATCCATATAAAGAGCCATGGACTCATCCATTGAAGACCAGCAAGGTCAATCAACCAGATCCATGCCCGGTTTCACAAAACAACTCTTACTCCTTGTTCCAATATCTTCCACGACGCACGTGTGGGTATCTTCGGCGACCCAGAGCCCGAGCACCGTATGGTCAGCACCCTCTAGGGATCCTTCGCAGGTGACCTAGCGCTTCACTCATAGGCCGCTTCCTTGGTCCCTCATCCACCGTACCGGAAGCTCACCATTTAAATCGAACCGAGGCTGGTCAAGACCTCGGTCGACCTTGCTACGCGAGACGTCCTCCATTGACTCTCCGTCAGCAGTTGCAACTTTATCAGTTAGGTCTCCACGACCTTAAACACAAGACGGTCAAAATGCTTCCCCAGCATTCTTGACATAAAACAGCCATTTACAAACAGCATTTACAAACAGTTTACAAATACAATTTCTATATTAACTCTCATTTTTCCACATTATCCCTCATTAATCCACATTACTTATTCCACATTCCATTTATATGTGTACTCATCCAATCACATCATTTTTCATCTCTTCACTTCAGATTCCTTCACATCACATATCATATATTCACATCCATATCCACATGCATACATCCACATCCACATCCACATTCACATCTACATGCTTACCTCCATTTTCACATCCTCATTTATACATCCACATCCCATATCCACATTCATACATACACATCCATGTCCACATCCATAAATCCACATCCACATGCATACATCCACTATCACGTCCTCATTCATACATCCACATCCACATCCACATCCATATACATACATACATCCACATCCACATTCTCATTCACATCTATACATCCACATCTACATCCACATACATACATACATCCACATCCACATTCCACATTCACATCTATACATCCACATCTACATCCACATTCACATACATCCACATCCACATCTACATCCACATTCACATACATCCACATCCACATTTCCATTCACATCTATACATCCACATCTACATCCACATACATACATACATCCACATCCACATCCACATACATACATACATCCACATCCACATTCTCATTCACATCTATACATCCACATCTACATCCACATACATACATACATCCACATCCACATTCCACATTCACATCTATACATCCACATCTACATCCACATTCACATACATCCACATCCACATCTACATCCACATTCACATACATCCACATCCACATTTCCATTCACATCTATACATCCACATCTACATCCACATACATACATACATCCACATCAACATCCACATCCACATACATACATACATCCACATCCACTTTTCACATTCACATCTATACATCCACATCTACATCCACATTCACATACATCCACATCCACATTTTCATTCACATCTATACATCCACCTCTACATCCACATACATACATACATCCATATCCACATTCCACATTCACATCTATACAACCACATCTACATCCACATTCACATCTATGCATATACATCTTCATGCATACATCCATTTTCACATTCATACATCCACACTCCCATCTCCACATCCACACATCCACATACATACATCCATTTCCACATTCCCATTCATATAACCCCATATGCCTTCACATCTAATCTTTTACATCACATCCATTCTTGCCCTATCATGACAACCCATATACATCTTATCCTATCACATACACTTCTTACCTCATCTCATACACATCTTATCACATCTTAATTCATCTTATTACCTCTTATCACATCTTATACACCTCTTATCACATCCTATCACATCTCATATCTATTTATAGAATACAAGAGAACTCTTATATTTGATATAAGATTTCTTTACACATTTATTTATGCATAAATTCCATTTAAGGAGATTAATACTTTCGAAGTAAAAATCAATCTTTTTTTGCATCTTCCTATGCATAAATTCATTTTAAATGAAAATGATACTTTTGAATTAAAATTCAATCTTTTATGCATCTTCCTATGCATAAATTCAATTTAGATGAGAATGACACTTTTGAATCAATCTTTTATGCATCTTCCTATGCATAAATTCAATTTGGTAGGAATTATACTTTTAGAATAAAAGAATTTCTCTTATGCATGTAATTTATGCATAAAATCCATTTATGAGGAAAATCACACTTTTAGTATAAAAAGAATATCTTTTATGCATACCTATATGCATGAAATCCAATATGATAAAAGTAACACTCTTACAATAAAATAATCAACTTTTATGCATACCTCTATGCATGAAATTCAATTATGATAAAAGTCACACTTTTATAATAAAATAATCAACTTTTATGCATACTTCTATGCATGAAAATTAAAAATGATAAAAGTAACACTTTTGATATAAAAAAATTTCTTTTATGCATGATATTAAAATTCAATTTCTCCATGATTATAATGAAATTCTTTCAATTAATCTACGATGATAATTCCTAGAATATGGTAGGAAGTCCTCTTTTTATGCTTTGAATGAAATTATTTTATGCATAATTTTTATAAAAATTTTGCCATAGCTCCGCTGCTATGACTGATAAATCTCAATTTTTTCTAAGGGATAAAGCTTATCATTAAGGCAATAATTAAAATGATCTCTAATTGGATCATTAATCTATAGTGGATTGAATCATCAATATGCATAAACTAAAAGCATAGAAAAAAGCCATTAAATTGGCCTCAAGCATAGCTTAATCTTGGGTTAAGGAAAAGCTTTATGAAAAGCTTGATTTGGATTGAGAACGGGTCATGAGTATGACCATTTCTTGAGTGAGAGAGAGAATTTACATAAAAATCATTAGAATTTAAACATAAATGAAAATTAACTTCAATAGCATTTATTAACTTATGTAACTCTTCACTACTATTCAAACTTCAATAGTATTTAAAAAAAAACCATACCAATTAAACTTCTCAAGCTTGAGAGGGGTTGAGAAGAGAGAAACATTGAGAAATTATAGAAAGATCAATATTCACTAATTACCTTACAACTTGCTTGATTCTTTGTTCACGGTAGAGGCCCCCAACCAATCAATTGGTTAAGTATATTGATGGAGCCACTAATTGGGATTGAAGAAAGAGGGAAGCTCCAAAAACTAGTGAATTATTAAATGAATTCACAGTTCTTGGCTTAGGTGGAGTAGAGTAACGATGCATAAACACTATATATTTTTCAACAAGGGGGAGGCTTCTATTTATAGGAAAAATTGAGCTCCTAACCAAACAAACTGATTCTAGAATTTTCTAAATCAGTTTGGTCAATATTTGACCATTTTTAGGTCAGTTAAGCTAACTTTTTGGAACTAGACTTGAATGAGGAGAGAGGAGAGATGAAATATCTCAATTTTTATGAGTTTAAAACTCATTCAAGCATGTGAACTATGCACCTCCTTTAAAGAACTCCCCTTCCTTACATATGTGTCATAATGGAATCATTTTAATATTGCTCATAGTTTTTTTACTAATAACCCTTGTACATTTTCAACTCTTCACCTTATGTGAGCATTTACTCATTTTTGGGTATCTTCTTTTTACAAATTGGATTTATCTCCTCCCTACACATGGATTGATGCTATTGGCCCATAGGAACCTTAATTGGACCATAGTCTAAAGATTTCTGAAAATCTAGACCCTTAGACTAAGGTTCTTTATACCTATTTCCAATTAATTCCAATTGCACATTGGAAAATTCTTTTTGAATTTCTGTTTCAGGGAAACTCATCAGAATTAGAAGAGATATTTTTCTATCCAAAAATATTCAAAATCTAAATATTCTCTCTCTAGAATATTTTTCTCTCTCTAGGCTAAAACAGATAGAAACAAGGTCTTTATATTTCTGAAGAGGGATTGATTACAGGGAAAGATACTAGACATCAAAAAGGGGGTGGGGGAGGAATCTTACATTCTACCCCACTTAAAAAATGCGAGATGTCCTCATCTCGCAAACTGGGATAATTTCGCAAGATGCACGAATATGAGACTTAGAGAAAAATTTTAATCAAGATTAACCACCAAGAAACGTCTTAAAGAGAGCAAGATTCAAAATAAGAACAAGATTTAAACTTTATTCATTCTCGAAACTTATACAGTAAAGATAGAAGAACTCTTTACACTTCCATAAGCCCGTCCATCATATGATCACAAAAGCAGTCCTCACAAGCTGCACAAGTATAAGGTAACTCATCTATGGGAATGATTCTGTGGGTTATTGCTGCGCCTATCTCAGTGGTATGAGGTGTTCTAACAAAAGGATCTCTGAGAGGCAAGCCAAAAACGGGGTAAAGGCATATCTTCTCATGAGGAAGAAAACACGCCAGTAAGAAGACCCGCTCAGAAAACCCAGGATGCCTTGATCTCATGACGCAGTAGTATCGGGGACCCAAACCCAAAGCTTCAATAACCATGGCCAAGCGGACATTGTTACGAAAGTGCTGCTGACCCCAGGGTGTTACCCTAGTTATGTCTTGATAGGTCCGCCATTTGGTTTGCGCTACAGAAGTTCCCAAGTGAGGGAAAAGTGAGCGCTCATACTGCTCTATAAAATCCTTCTTTACAGATTCACTTGCGTCTTGAAGGTGAGGAATCATTATGGATAAAACTAGTTCTTGTTGCCAAGCCATGAAGGAGATTAAGAAAGAAAGGAGATCGATGGAAGTAAGATTACTGTGAGCGACAAGTAAAAGTTACGACTTATATAAAGGAAGGAGCTAGCGTAACTTAGAAGCCAACGGTAACTTGCCACTGAAGTTTTACCGTCTTTCCATGATTTGGGTTTGGCACAATTTTCTATAGAAGGCATTAAGAACTTTGAGATGAGGAGATAAAAGAAGTTCGTAAGTTAAATCACCTACTTTCTTTGGTCCAATATCTGGGAGATAACTTCTTCCCAAGAGATAAAGAACTTCTTTTGGGCCGTACTCGAGACCAAAACCTTGATATCCAAAACATCGATTCTCACTTCTGAATCCTTAAAACAGGTGGGACTCTTGAGAAGTATTCAGGAAAAGGTTCTTCTTTTTTTAAACAGAATCTTTCTTTTATTTTAGAGATAGAATAATTATAAGATCAGAAAGGGAGATTCTTACTCCTGTATACCTCTAAGGCTGGGGGAGAATCTTACATACTTGCAACTCTTATGCTTTGACCACTATCAAAAGTATCCATGGCATGCCCAATCAAGTGACAAGTGGCCTCCATAGCCTCGGCATGCTTGCAATATAGTGCAATGTATATCAAAGGAGTGCTTTATGCTTTCCGATCTCCTGGCCAAGCCTTCCCACCTTCGTATCTACCTAGTCCAATTCTAGACACAAGTTGGGGCCAAGTCTTCACATCCAAGTACCTAATCCCCCTCCTTTTTCCGCTTTACCAAAAGCACTCATGACAAGGAAAGTTCATGCTATGCACCCCTCGGGCCTTTCCTCCAATGCCCGAGAGGTACCCTCACAAGCATACTAGATACTATGAATTGAAGTGGGATACAAGTGATGTGTATGTGGATGTAGCTTCAAAAGGATAAGGTAGGAGCACTTACAATGTTTTTAGCATGACTCATGCTATTTTCATTTCATCATTACAAGGAGCATGTACTCATACTTTTCCCCGAGCATCCAAAGTAGCTCCGTTACACCAATCACCACAAAAATAACATCCACATAGCATCCAACATCATGTGAATCACAAGGCAAATGAATTGCAAGGATTAGCTTCAAGTTGAAATTCCCAAGATCAATGCAATCATTGGCCCATGTACACAAATGCATGTGCTTGTAATAGGCTAGTATTTGGCACAACATTGTGGAACCACACCTCACTGATTTGCATCACTTCAGCCCCTTTGCCTTTACTCCATAGCCCTCATCATCAATGAACAAGACAATCAACCAAATGGCAAGTAGACTCCAATGGTTTAATGAACACCAAAAGAGTGATTCTTGCTTAATTCTTAAATCAAGAATTAAGCAAGACTTCAATCTATGGTGTGTTTAAATAGCTTGAAGAGAAGTATTCAAAAGGCTTAAAACCATAGTGATTAAAAATCTAGAAATGCCATCATACAATGCTTTCATCAATGGTATTCAAAGGCATAAACAAAATCTTACTCCTTGCATAGTTGTTGAAGACTTGAAGATTTTAAGAAGTTGAAGACTTAAAGGAGTTGATCATAAACATGCTAAATTGCTGCTTGAATCACATATTTCTTCATGGTAGCGTGCATCCTCATGCATAAAAAAATTGCAACCTATTAAAGCCCCTTGTTGCCAAGATTAAGCTTGCCTAAGCTTAGGCTAAGCTTAAGCAAGAATAATCTTGCTATACGAAAATGAAATCACAGCAAAATGGTCGCGCTAACGTCCCTCAGAATAGCGTGCGATTCAGCCCGTCTTCTCCATGGAAGGAAACTTGAATCATAGAATTGATAGGATCAGTTGAAAGCTTGTGAAATGCTCCTTCAAAACCCTAAAATAATTTTGCTCAATGGCAAGAAGCTGAAACACCCTATTTTCCCTTAGAACCAATCGTGTGGAGATGAAGGAAAGATCATAAACATTTTAGATTAATGCCACTAATCATGATTACTTCAAAGTTTTCCCAAATTGAGTCCTGTCCCTAAAATTTTAGAGTGATTGCCCCAATTTTTGGTCCATAGTGACCTATAGCCCCCCAAAAACATTAATCAATTCAAAAATCCAAGAGAATTCTAGCATCCCACACTCCCCATGCCTCATTTCTTGATCAAGAAATCCATCCAAATCGAGAAAATCAAGAAAATTTCCAAGAAACTCCAAGAAAATCAAGAAAATGCAAAAATTTTAAAAGTTTTAGAAATCTTGAATCAAAGGGAGTATCACCATAGCCATAGAAGCATGAAATTTAGGATTTTCAATTTTCCTAGCACCGCTAGGGGCACACAATTGAAGTAGTCGCACCTATAGCCGCACGCATAACCATGCCTGTAGCCACACTGCAAGTTCCCAATAAAATAGAAACCATTTCTCCTTTTTTTAACATATAGAAAAAATACACGTACAAAAAAAAAACATATGCACTACATGAGCATTACAATACTTAGTAAACGTCATTATATTCCATATTCTCTATCCCCAAAAAATTACATAAGTTGATTGAGTCCAAAAAGGCCATATATGAAATAAAGCATAATGAAAATCTATGGAGTTAGGGGCTGCATCAAGATCCTCAACTCACACATTATGATTATTATTACCCCTTCTTGTAGATCCACCCTCTTTTCTTACATTTACATTACTTCTCGCTTGCACGTGGGCACCATTTGCAGTAACACCGTTTGTAGTAACATGATCCTGAAACACAACAAAACTAATAAGTGAAACTCAATTTCGAAAGAACAAAGAGGTTATGGTTTTTGAAATATATAACTTACTTGCCAAGTATAGCCTCTAGAAATACCAATACATCCTTTGTCTTGCACCCTTTCAAAAAGATCTTCCAAACCCTATTCTAATGCAAAATCATATTCATCCTACATAGGGAGGTGGTACACTTCTTCAAGCTACAGACATAAAAACAAATGAAGGTTGATTTTATATTATTATAAGATGACCTTTTTTTCTTAAAAGATACGATACAGTTTGAGGCAATATACCTACAAAGACTATTGGAATATTATACCTACAAAGACTATTGGAATCTCCAAGAAGTATGATTTTATTAGTCAAAAGCGAGTAAAGTCCCTAGTTACAATATTCACTTATATACTTGCCCACCTTTCCACACTCCATTAATGTTGGGCCTCCATACTTGCCCGACCATGGGCTCCCTTTGAGTGTTGGGCCTCCATACTTGCCCACCTTTCCACACTCCATTAATGTTGGGCCTCCATACTTGCCCGACCATATCCATGCCCATGGGCTCCCTTTGAGTCTAATCGTAAGCCCCCTTCATTACACCCATGCAAATGTGTATGGTGTTGCATGAAGGTCAAAGAAGGCAAGATCTTCTCCACTAGGAGAGGGAAATATTTTTTATGTGGATCAAGAAGAGCCTGCTACATCATAAGCTAGAGATTCTCAATAGATTCCTTCCTCAAACTTGAAGATTATGAACCCCAAAACTTTGGCAAAGAAGGCTAGAAAGATGAAGGATGCACCTCTGGCAAGTATGGATAAGTATTATGAGTAGCCAATGCATTCCATTGGGGGGGTGAACAACTTGCATCCACTTCCCATTATGGCCCCCCTCGTAAACAACCTTCCTCAAAGATGTTAAGTACTACACCTCTAATCTAGGCCCACATATAGGACATGCATTATAACTAGATATTGAAAGCCCTGCCAAACATTCTAATCATTGTGATGAGATGTAAAATATAGAAATCATGAAATTATATTTGATAAAGAAATCATAGAATAATTAACTTACCACAACACTTTCCATAGCTAAAATAGAATACAATTCTTCGGACAAGCATGGTGTGTTGTAGTCCATCCCTATGGAGTGCAACATTGATTTTGATCATGCATAGTCCAAAGGAATCTCAGTAACTTCTGATAGAACTTTATCCTTCAATAACATATATAATATAGCATAATAAACAGTAACGGATAAAGAGAAGACATTCATGTGCATCCACTTTAGATTTTTATCATGCCAAAATGTGAAACATAGAGAGGGGAAGGGACACATACCCCATAAGTTTTGAAACACTCGTGTCAGACCACTCTATCCCCTTGCTTTTTTTTATTGGTTCGCAGTCCAAACATAACACCTTGACAAACCCTCTTAGGATCTCAAAGCTATCACTGTTGCTAAGCTATCAAAGCTCTTACTTCAATCACTATAGAATGTTAGGGGCATAGTAATGCTTTTTAGCAGTGTTCTGGTAGTGTTAAGGCTTTTAGGATATTTGAGCCTCATACAAGGACGCTCCTCTCTACTCTCACACTCATCAACACAAGCATCATGAAGAGGGCTACTGGGGGGAGAGAGAGAGCATGAGTTCCTTGCAAGCAAACACACCCACACACACAAGAGAGTGCAAGACACAAGAGAGATGGATGGCTGAATTTTCCTCTATCTTCTTCTCTTCTCTACAACCAGATAAGAGTACATACATAAAGGGCAAGTATTCTCCTACAACATGTGGTTGGTCTATAGTATGAACCCGACTATATGAGTTGGTGCTATAACTCTAGTACTCCAAAATGGCTCTCACCACACAGCCTTTCATCCAATGGCGGCATATTAGCCATAATCTCATCCAACCATGCTAGTGACATAAGTGCAAAAGCTATCACCCAGGCGGTTCATCAATGTCCACCATAGCACTAGTTGAGCTTGATATCCCCTTGAGTTCAACTCTACACAATGCACTCCAAGTAAGCTCCTAAACCTGTGGAGCGTCTCTCTGCCCAATGAATTCATGAAGATGTCATCCACCTCATCCTTTGTGATGCTGACAAATACCAGATCTACATCACTTGCTAGAACCTTCTCCCTCACAAAGTGATAGTGCACCTCAATGTGCTTTGTTCTAGCATGGTATACTAGGTTACTGGCCAACTATAGGCTACTGATGTTGTCATAATAAATGACAACTTCCTTATCCACACGGGCTTACCCATATCACCAACCAAATAGCTTCAGAAACCAAGCTACCTCACAAGCCTCCATAGCAACACCCATGTATTGTGCCTTTGTACTCAATAAGGAAATTATTGGATGCTTGTTACTATTCCAACTCACAGCAACACTCCCAAATGAGAATATAAAACCACTGGTAGATCTCTTGTCTGCAACAATACCAAACCAAAAAGCAATTGTGTACCCATGTAGATGTATCTCTATACCAACCTTATAAAAAAGTCTATAATCAACTGTGGATTATATACCTAGGAATCCATCTAGCCACATCCAAGTGTGGCTTCCTAGGGGCTTGCATAAACTGACTCACAAGTCCAACGTCATAACTCAAGTGTGGCCTAATAATGGTCATGTAGATCAAGCTATCCACTATGCGCATGTATGTAGTGGGTTCCTCCAAAATCTCACCTGTGTTTGCAAAAACCTTTGTGTTTTGCTCCGATGGCACTAAAATAGGCTTAGAGCCTATCATACCGTACTTTGTAATAACAAAATGACATAAGGTGATCTCACCACCTCTATGCCCAAGAAATATCACATCTCACCCAAATCCTTCATCTCAAACATTTTCTTCAAAAGCCTCCTGACATCATGTGTGTCAACATCACTATCACGAGCGATAATCAAGTTATCCACATAGATGACTAATAGCATGATCCCTCTATCTGTATTTTTCACATAAAGTGAAAAATCTATATTGGATATCTGAAATATAATGGTAACAAGATACTCCCCAATCTTGTTTGACTATTCTTTGGGTTCCTGCTTTAAGCCATACAAGACTTTGCATAACCTGCACACAAAATTTGGGTGTGCATCACTCTCATAACCTGGTGACTGCATCATGTAAACTTCTTCTTGCAAATCACCATGCAAGAAAGCATTCTTTACATCGATCTAGTGTAAAGAACAACCTGCTGTTGTAGCCATAGTAATGACATATCTCCTCATGTTTGCCATTCTTGCAACTAGGCTGAATGTCTCTTCATAGTAGTCAACGATGCCATAAGTCTGCACATAGCCTTTGGCCACCAATCTTTCCTTATACCTGCTCAGTGAACCATCAGCATTGTTCTTAACTTTATATACCCACTTGCATCTAATTGCCTTCTTTTCCGTAGGCAAAGGCACTAACTCCCATATTCCATTTGTATCCAATGCTGCCATCTCCTCATTCATGGTGTTTTCCCATTTCTTATATCCAAGTTCTTGCTCAAAACAAGTGGGCTCCAATTCTTGTATTGCTTTAACCATGTAAGCATAATGATGGGCTATATATCCATCATATCTCAACTTGTCAACAGGGTACCTCACCCTTCTAGAGACTTGCGTACACCTGAATCACTGCTGCCAAAACAGCCCTCATTCTCCTTACACTAGGATTAACCATAGATGGAATGCTAAGCTCCTCTTCAAGGCTCTACTCACTCATAGCCGCTAGAGTCACCATCCACATATGAGTGACCTACTGACATATGAGGCACAAAGGGTTGATCTACCTTTTCCTTCCCTTTGCGTGATACATGTGTACCTACATCTGTCCTCAACCTACCCGCCGACCATGGGCTAACATTGGATCCACTACTAGAGGACTCTCCAGGTCCACTAAGCACTTGTGAGATTGATGTTCTACATGGTGGTGCAGCATCAACACTTCTTACATGTGCATCTTATGTTACCTTCATTGCTGGTGCGTACCAGCTACTCATCTCATCAAAAACAACATCTCTGCTTACTCGCATCTCATGAGTGGTAGGGTTATAACATCTATAACCTTTTTGCTCCATAGCATAACCAATAAAGATGCATTTCTCTACCTTTGGATCCAAAGTTGTTCTCACTTCATCAAGAATATGCACATATGCAATACACCCAAACACTTTCAAGTGAAACACATCCGGTCTTATGCGTGCAAACTTATGTTCAAGCATCATACAATGAACAATTGCAGTGGGTGTCCTATTCGTAATGTACACAACTGGTACCCCTACTATCCAAAAACTAATGTGGCATATTATTTTCAACCATCAAGGCATGTGCCACTTCTACAATGTGCCTATTTTTTCTTTTTGCAACACCATTCTATTGCGGTGTGTACCTACATGTAAACTATTCTTGATTCCCTGCTTCCTCAGGAAATCACGGAACTCATTGGAGAAGTATTCTCCCCCAACACCATTTGATCTCATGAATTTTATTTGCATGCCTTTTTCCTTATCAACTAAGACTTTAAATCTCTGAAATTGAGCAAACACCTCACTTTTCTCCTTCATGAAGTAAACACAAACTTTCCTAGTCTGGTCATCAATGAATGTAACATGATACGTGCAACTTGCAATTGTTGGTCTTGGTTGGCCCCGATACGTCTGAATGTATGACATCTAATGGCCTTGCACAGACATTCTTTTCATGTGGGAAATCATGTTTGTCCTAATTACCAAGATGGCATGCTTCATATACTTTGTGCATACCATTAACCTTAAACTTTGGCAAACTTGCAGCAATATTTTGGGCCTGCATAGACTTCAGTCGTTGTACATTCATATGACCAACGCGCTTGTGTAATATACCAATATCGACAATGACACCTGTTCATGTGCAAACATGGATGCCTTTACTTAAGGCATGTTCACATCCAAAGTAAACATCCCGCTATTTCTGTTACTCTTTGCAACCAAGAGACACTTATTTTTGAAATCTTCTACAAAACATCCTTGAGGATTAAATGGTCATGTGGCTAGAGGCACCAAAATACACATACCATGTATCTTGAGATCTTGACACATCTGCTGTTATGGATTTGAGCATGTGCTGCATCACAAATAGCTGCTCACTTATGTCATCACAAACAGCTGCTCACTTATGTCATCACATCGCTCCTTACTAGATGCATAGTTGCCTTACTGTAACTTTCTACTTTTAATGTCATTCTACTTTTTATATTAGTGCTTTTCCATGTGCCCTGGTTTGCCACAAGAATAGCACTATATGCTATTTACATTTTGATTTCTTTTCCAACCACCTCGGTCTCTTTGGCTCCCCGTGCCCCCAAATTGGCCTCTTTCACCTGTGTATGATTGCTATTATGAATCATTGGACTGTTGTTGTCCAAAATTCTAATTTCCTAGTTGGCCACCACCTTAGCCTTGACCACGACCTCTACCTGAATTGGAGTAGAAGGCCTATTTTGATGTGTTCTTGCTTTGTGAAGAAGAGTCTTCACCTAGAATTTTCTTCTATGATCAACATAGACCCCAAGTCTCGAAAGTTGGGAATATTCTCCTTGACTGCAATGGAGGTCTTGAATAGCTTGTACTCTTTGCCAAGCCCAGTCAAACAGACACTTACCAAGTCATCATCTTCCATCGATACATTGAAAGACCCAAGGGATTCAACAATTCTCTTGATATTTAAATCATGCTTATTTATTGACATGCTTTTCTTTTCCATAGTATGCAGCTCTGAAAATTTTGGCCTTCCAAAGGTACTTCCATAAAACTAGGGTTATGTTAGTGCAAATTGGCAATCGGAAATGATTATATAGTTCAAAACCAAGTTAATACATATTTTTTGGGGTCCCAAGCTCAAGTAAATTTTGCTACTTGAGCGCTATCTTAGATTTTCAATCGTGCTACATTTTTCAAAATTTCTAAATTCTCTCTCAACAACCATGAAACAAAGGTTTTAGGTGCCCAAATTATGTTTGTACAATGTACCTTAGCGGAATTATTCTATACAGAAAAAATGTTGCAAGTTTACTAAGGAATCTAAATCCAAAATTTTTGTTGTGTGCAGTTTTGACATTTTGAAACAATTAATATTTGTAGCTTACTAAGGGGCTTTTACATATAACTTTAAGATCTCAATGGATAGAGTAAGCATTGTATCACCTTAAAAAACTTGCAAACACATTAAAACCATGTATTGGTTTGGATACAAATGGATGCTAAAAAGTGGTGTATCAAACACACACAACTTCCTACTATTTTAGACACTCTCAATTGAATTTTATTTCATGTGAAACTTGGCAAAATCTTTGACACAAATATGAAATAATTACTTGGAATTTTTCATGGGGCTTAGTGATTTTCTTCTCTAAGCTTATAAGGCGGTTTATTCAAACCTGAGTTGCAGTCTCATGCAAGTCCTATTTATGGGTGTAATTCCTTATCGTGCCAGCATCCAAATTGCAAGGTTACATTTTTTAAAGACACACTAGGTCACATATTCAAACTCCTCAAGAGGTATTTTGAATATGTCTTTCCTAGCGCAAGTAGCATTTTATTTGCATCGTCTGAAAAAGGACACTTAAGTGTCCTTTTTTGGTACCAAACTAGTGTTAAAGAAAAGCATGACATTTAGTATAGTGCATTAAACATGTATATACATGAGACAAAGATGAAGAATGTACTTGAGGGTCACATCCTCTTGTTTACTCATGCTCTTCTCTTGTGATCATCTCTGTAGTTTGTGATGCCATCGATATTTCCATACAAAGCCATTCTATATTGATCACATTTGGTAGAGGTTGTAAGCTAGGCGAGAATGGCAAGCATCTGCTCTTCTAAAATCTCCTCTCATCCTTTTGTCTATTGATTGCATCCTTCTTCCTTTTCCCCTGAGGCACATTAGTGATTAGTTGGTCATTCTCCTCATTGCTCCACAATTGTGGCATGGAAGGAAGGGTCTATGTGAGAGATGTTTTGAGATATACACAAGAGACTCTTTGCATCAACCATCCTCTGCCATGCTTGCTTCTGGCCTTGCTTTTTATCTCACAAAGTCCTTTAAGGTTTTCATGAGCCTTTCAAGGAAAAAAATCTATGGAACATGAAGAACACCAACAATGCCACTTCATCAACCAAATGCACCACAAGATGCAATTGGCTAGTGAGAATTGTTCTAGGAAACTTTTTCTCGATCATACACCCTACCTTAATAGCATTGAGACAAGCCATCTCAATGGATGTAGGATCTATATCCTTTAAGGATATGTACCTACATACATAGCAATCATGTATACTATTTACCAGTACATAACTTGTGAGCGCATGAGAATACCAACTAAGATATATAACTTAGTTAATGAATTAAAGAGAAGATTCATACCTCACCAAGCTTCTCATTTTATAAATAGCCTCTCTCAACTATAGCAATTGGAAGAATAAACTATAAATAGAAAAAAATGAAAGTTAGTATATGAGCTTGCAAATTATGTACCACAAAGAGAAAATGAATAAGAGAATATTTATATACATGTAATATCTTTTGCCAATCATGTGTCTTGAAGCCATATAATTGTTCCTCTCCTTTTTTTTGGTCTTTGTGAAGACACCCTTCAATGAATCCATTACTTCCATTGGTGTACAAAAAGAGAAAATCACACTTTTCACCTTATTGTGCTCCTTCTTGGTTAATACCCATGGTGCCTTTGGTAGGACTATGTTACCACTCTCACTTTCAATTGGTCGTGCACTTTGAAGGCACCCAATGTTTTGTAAGTCATCCCTTGCATTATTTGTACCTCTTTTACCAATTAAATGATATTTGTTGCCACATTCTTGAAGATACACATAACACTATTTACGGACAAAATAGGTAATATTTTTCGAAAACGAGAAACATTTGGCATCTTTCAAAGATTCCATAAAAAAAATTCAGTTTTTTCTCTTTTTTAAAAATGGTCTATGCATGTGTATAACACTACCAAAAAGCAATAATATTTTGGACACTTTACACATTCCTTTTACAAACAATTGACATGAAAAAAAAGACTTCATTTTGCTTACTTTTTGAGATTATAATTGAAAATCTAACAATAAGTTTTCAAAAAACATGCCAAAATAGAGCCAATGTTTATTATTTCCATCTTCAATCCATTAAAAAAATGATACAACTATAAAAAGAAGCTATTTTTTGAACATTAGCATATGGCATAGTTATGGTTCCTCATAATCATTGCTACACCATCACTAGTTGATGTGTCTTTCTCTCTGAGAAGATAGACAAGGCATCCTCTTCTTCACTATCCACAAATACAATTTTTTTCTTCTATGTGTACACTAGAAGCTTAGACTCCTTGGGTCATCTGTCATGTTAGCATGATTGAGGATGTGCTAAAAGTGCAACTATAAAAACTATTTATATAATTATATTACAATAGCGTTATCTTGATACAATTATTATCTTAACTATAAAACCCTATTTGAGCTCTTGATGAGAGTAGTATTAAAATCCATTTTGAAGCTCTTAAGTATCACAATTTCTTAATTGATAATATATACTTTTTTTAAAAGAGTTCGTTACGTACATATGAAAAGAAGATGTGTCGTTAATGTGAAAAAAGGGTTAAATGGTAATTTTAGTTATTAAATAAGTATAGAAAGTATGACAAAGCTTGATTTAAGAAAAAAAAGTTGATAATTTCCAAAATATGTTTTTGTAAAATATCAGGCAGGGACTTACATGATAGGGTTAAGCCAAAAATGCACTTACCTTAGAGGGTTTCAAGATAAAGTGGATGATTTGAACTTAATCTAGGTAGTATCAAGAGTAGCAGGGTCATGAAACCAACTAGGACCACTTACATAATTATGTGACAAGGTCACAAAACCAAGAATCCATGAACTCAAGTTTCCACCGTAACAAGACACTGATCATATTGAAGAAAAGCTACCAAATACCAGTGCATTAATGATCAAGATGAAAACCAAGGCGGCCATTGATGTGGTCATGTTTTGTTATGTGGATGCTACCACACTGAGAACCAAGATCAGTACAAGAGACCTGTGTGCAATCACGACAAATGTAGATTATCCAATGCCAGATCTTGTAAATATACGCAAACAACTTTGGATAAATTTCAATAACATGGTTCGCATTATGAATCAAAGTAGCACAACAGCCCAAGAACGAGCATCATTCCAACAACATATCATAGAATTCACCAAAAGTGTGCTAGGTGCTTGGGGAGAGAGTAAAGTAACACATTATATGGTAAGTTATACAGTAAAAAAATAAACTAGTGTTTAACCTTGACTTTTTCTAATTAAATTCTATTGTCATGTATACAGCACATAGTTTATGCACATGGTGCGTATTTCATGAACAAGTATGGATCGCTTGACATGTGGAGTACCCAAGGGATGGAGAAATCACATTAAAAGCAAGAGGGGTTTATTTCAAAATTACAAGACATGGAGGTGGAGCTTCTGTAGGAGGAACACGTACAAACTATCTACAAGAGATGTTCAATTGGTTTTATCGGAAGGGTATTGGTTAGGGAGCGTGCCCAACAATCTAAGCTTGCGTAAGAGGCATGAGTCATGCTCGGCTTGAATGGTTGTAGACCTAGGCATGGTGCTTGGCGTGCACGAATGAGGAGACAAGGGAGGCATTGGGTTGTGCACGCACCAGCATAAATCTAGATGTAATAAGGCTAAGAAAATAAGTTTAGTTAGGTTTTTTTTCCCTTAAGAAAACTATTAATAGCTCCTTCTCTCACTTCATTTTCATTTCACTTTTCTAGAGAGCTTGAGCTCAAGATCTACGTAGACACCCACATAAGGACACCAGCACATCACCACATTAGCATAGTCGTACATGGATATGGCATGCACCAAGAACACCGCACGTGTTACCATGCCTTCACAAAACACAGTGCAAGGCACCCAACGACCACATACTGGAAGAGAGTGACCCCTTGGATTCTAGGATATGCCCAATGGGATCACCAGAGTCCAACCCTCCTCCCACAGCAACACCAGCGCACACACATGTAGGCCCTTCTAGTGGGAGCAAGCGTGTGAAGAGGACCCCACAATGCATCCACCCGAGAGATCAAGACAGAGAGGCCAATGATGAGCAGTTCGACTGGGTTGGTGAAAACATTCCTACATTGCGCAGCACCATAGGTGGTAAGACCCTACTACCAGGACAAGGTGCCCTACCTACCCGAGAGGAACTTGATACACAGGTACCACAGCAACAGGAGGAGGAGGATTCAGACTATGAGAGAGACCAAGAGGAGGTTCCTGCAACAAGTGCGCGCAAGCATAGAAAGGTCAAGCTCTTCAAGCCAATCTCACCAACGCACTAACACAACACAAAGAGCTCCAAGGAGAAGGATGCGCCAAGGGCATAGGGCTCTACAAGAAATCAAGTTTTATTAGAGGAACACTGGGTTGCTGATAAGAAGAGCCCCTTTTGCTCGCACAGTGAAGGAGATTCTCCAACGATATAGAACAGAGTTCCGTGTACAGGGGATTGCCTTTGAAGCATTGCAAGAAGCCTCTGAGGCTTACATTGTTGGGCTTTTTGAAGAAACCAACCTCCTTGCAATAAATGCAAAGAGGATTACCATATCTGCCAAGGACATGCAACTAGCTCCGCGCATTCAAGGCGAGCGAGACACGATCTAGAGATCTTAGATGTTAACCTTTTTTTTGAAGCAACTCTTTTGTTTTAAACCCTCCTTTGTAACAAGCCTATCTGGCTTTCATTTGTAACCTTTTGATAATTAAAATTTTAAGTTTCTCTTACAATGTCTCTGTGTCATCATGCTTGCTGAACATGGAGTGTCTATCATGTGCCAGGTTTGTCACCCAAGGCATCAGAAATACTCCTGGAGGACTGAGGAAGCTGTCCGTCCCAGAACAGTGCGAATTTGGCGAATTTGGCCTTTGCTATGGTGATGTAGGCTCAAAATTTGCACTATTCTGGCACTTCTCTCCTAGCCACTCAGGATCATTTCTGATGCATTTATAATGAAGTTGAGCACACTAATTGTGAGAAACAGTAGTTTATAAGATAAAAACACCTTTAATCATGTGTAAAAATATAGTGTTTATCATCCAATACATCAGAATTACTCCTAGAGGATTGGGGAAGTTATGCCAGAATAGTGCGAATTTAGGCTCTGCATCGGCAGTGCAGACTCAAAATTCGCACTGTTCTGGCACTGCTCCCCCAGCCACTCAAGATCATTTTTGATGCATTTATAATGAAGTTAAGCACACTAATTGTGAGAAATAGTAGTTTATAAGATAAAAACACCTTTAATCATGTATAAAAATATAGTGTTTATTATCTAATACATCAGAATTACTCCTGGAGGACTGGGGAAGCTATGCCAGAATAGTGCGAATTTAGGCTCTACGCAGCGGCGATGCAGGCTCAAAATTCGCACAGTTCTAGAACTGCTCCCCCAGCCACTCAAGATCACTTCTGATGCGTTTATAATGAAGTTCTAGCACTGCTCCCCCAACCACTCAGGATCACTTCTGATGCGTTTATAATGAAGTTCTAGCACTGCTCCCCCAGTCACTCAGGATCACTTCTGATGCGTTTATAATGAAGTTGCGCACACTAATTGTGAGAAATAGTAGTTTATAAGATAAAAACACCTTTAATCATCTGTAAAAATATAGTGTTTATCATCTAATGCATCAGAATTACTCCTTGAGCACTGGGGAAGCTATGCCAGAATAGTGCGAATTTAGGCTCTGTAGCGGCGGTGCAGGCTCAAAATTCGCAATGTTCTAGCACTGCTCCCCCAGCCACTGAGGATAGTTTTTGATGCATTTATAAATGAAAATGAGTACAAAAATTGTGAGAAATAATAGTTTGTAAGATAAAAACAGCTTTAATCATGTGTAAAAATATAGTGTTTATCATCCAATGCATTAGAATTGCTCCTAGAGGACTGGGGAAGCTATGCTAGAACAATGCGAATTTAGCTATGCATTTCAAGACATAAAAATCTACAAGCTCCTCATTGTCATGAGGAGCTATAACATCAAAATTGTCACCAATGCAAGTGTACTCAACTTCATAATAAATGCATGAGAAATGATCCTGAGTGGTTAGGGGGGCAGTGCCAGAACAGTGCAAATTTTGAGCCTGCACCGCAGAATACAAGACAAACTAAGCCAAGAGATAATCACAAATAAATAACTAATCTCATTGCAAATCAAGCTCTCAAAGGATCCAAATTGTGAGAATTAATAGATTATAAGATAAAAATGGCTTTAATCATGTAAAAAATTACATTATTTGTCATCCAATGCATCAGAATTGCTCCTGGAGGGCTGGGAAAGCTATGCCAGAATAGTGCAAATTTGGGCTCTACAGCAACGATGCAGGCTCAAAATTTGCACTCTTTTGGCACTACTCCCCCAGCCACTCAGAATCATTTTTGATGCATTTATAATCAAGTTGAGTACATTGATTTTATGAGAAACAATAATTTACAAGATAAAAATATCTTTAATCACGTGTAAAAATACATTTTTTATCATCCAATGCATCATAATTTCTCCTGAGGGCTGGGGAAGTTGTGCCAAAATAGTGCGGATTTGGGCTCTACAGCAGCGGTGCAGGCTCAAAATTCGCACTGTTCTGGCACTACTCCCTCGGGCTCCCAGGGTCATTTCTGATCACAAAAACATTGATGGTACAAACTAGAAAAAACAATGATATACTTGATGAAAATAAGTTTACAAAAATTATATTGTATTCATAACCAGCACTTTGGCAAAAGAAGACATTGAGCAAGAGGTAATAATCGACCTTGGTGTTGATCAATTAAAACCTACCACCATTCATTTCCATAAAGAAGGTGCATCTAACATTGAGTTTACTAATTCCAAGTACATGCACAAGCAACATGGTCTAAAATTGTATCCACCCAATATGTTTGTACTTCTTGAAAACTCTGGCTCCATATACAACACTTCAATGTAGGAAAACGACAAGTCAAATACATCAGTGTGTACCTAGCACCCCTCATCAAAGATCTACAACAACTTTGGAAAGGGATAAAAGTTCTTGATATGTCCAAGCCTGTAGGAAAACGAGGCTTTGAGATTCACGACATTCTAGCATGGACTATTCATGACTATCCTGCCTACTATGGTTATTCTTTAGGTACATGATTGTAGTTACTTTGTTTGGATTTGAAGCGACATGGAATCAAAATATAGAAAGAATCTCAACAAGAATATATATCTATGACATAGAAGAGTTTGAAAAGATGCAAGAGGGGGGAAGAGAGCTTGAGCTCTTGCAAGCACACACACACACACTCACATAACCCTAATAGAGAACACACAAGGTGAGAGGCTGAAAATCTTCTTCTTCTTCACTCAACACTCAACACACCATATACAAGAATAAGAGTACACAATATGAAAGGTACTCAACCAAATACATACACGGGTTCTCTATAGTGTGAACCCAACTAAATGAGCTGGCGCTATAACTATGCCAGTATCTAGAATGGCTGTCACACAGCCTGTCATCCCACTGGCCGCATATCACCTAAGATCTCACCAACCATGCCAGTGGTGTAAGTGTGGGGCCTATTCCCCAGGCGGGTCATCAGTGTCCACCGCCTCACTAGACGAGCTCGATATCTCAACACCCCCCCTCGAGCTCAACTCCATCTCATGTACACCAAGCGAAGCCCTGAATCTACGGAGCTTCTCTGTACCCAATGCTTTGGTGAAGATGTTAGCTACCTGATCCTCTGTGCTGACATAAACAAGGTCAAGATCTCCTGCCAAGACCTTCTCTCTGACGAAGTGGTAGTGGACCTCTATGTGCTTTGTACGAACAGGGTTCCTGGCCAACTGTATACTGCTAATGTTGTCACAGAAAATGACAACTTGTCTATCCACTGATAGACCCAAATCTGCAAGTAGCTTTCTCAACCAAGCTACCTCACATGCTGCCATAGCAGCTCCTCTGTACTCGGCCTCTATACTGGATAGAGCAACCGTAGGTTGCTTCTTGCTGCTCCAAGTCACAGCAGCACTCCCCAAAGAAAACATGAATCCACTGGTAGATCTTCTATCTGAGATACTACCAGCCCAATCAGCATCTGTTAGTACCCATGTACACATATCTCTATCCCAGTCTCATAGAATAGTCCACAATGCAAAGTAAACTTCACATACCTCAAGTATGCGTCTCACTGCATCCAAATGCGGTTTCCGTGGAACCTGCATAAACTGACTCACCAACCCAACAGCATAGCTCAAATCTGGTCTAGTGATCGTCATGTAGATCAAACTTCCTACTATGCACCTATACATAGTAGGATCCTCCAAGATCTCTCCTGAATCTACACTCAACTTGCCATTCTGATCCAATGGCACAGAAATAGGCTTACAGCCTGTCATACCATACTTGGACAACATGTCCAAGCCATACTGTCTCTGCAGTAATCCAATACCATGTGGTGACCTAATCACCTCAATGCCCAAGAAATATCTGAGCTCCCCCAGATCCTTCATCTCAAACTTCTGTCTAAGCAAGATCTTTACATCAAAGATCTCTGCATCATGGTCCCCCCTAATGATCAAGTCATCTACATAGATGACAACAAGCACAACCCCTCTATCACCATGTCTCACATACAGCGAGAAATCTGCATTGGCTACATGAAAGCCAATAGTGACAAGATATTCAAAAATCTTGTCAGACCATGCTCTTGGTGCTTACTTTAAGCCATACAAGGCTTTCTTCAACCTGCAAACATGCTCGGGGTGACCCATATCCTCATAACCAGGTGGCTGCAACATATACACCTCCTCTTGCAAATCCCCATGCAAGAATGCATTCTTTACATCCATCTGATGTAAAGACCATTGCTTTGACGCAGCCACTGCTATCACAACTCTGACTGTTGCCATCTTGGCAACCGGGCTGAAAGTTTCCTCATAACCAATGCCATATGTCTGCGTATATCCTTTGGCTACCAATCTAGCCTTGTACCTGTTTATGCTTCCATCACTATTATGTTTTACTTTGTACACCCACTTGCATCCAATGGCTTTCTTGCCTTCAGGCAATTGCACTAAATCCCAAGTCTCATTTCCATATAGTGCATCCATCTCCTCATCCATAGCTTTCTCCTAACACACATTTCCAACAGCCTCATCAATGCATGTGGACTCAACAACCTGCACAACCTTTGCCATATATGCATAGTGATGTGCCACATAACCATCATAGGTAAATCTCTGCACAGGATTTTTCACTCTCCCAAATATTCGTAGCTTTTCATTCATGGCTTCCATAGCCTTCTTTACACCAGGTGTTCTCATAGCTAGGATCCCAAGCTCCTCATCAAGGCTCCATCAACATGAGAATGCCTTGCAGAAATGTCAGACATACCAAGGGGCTCAACCACTTTCTCTTTTCCTTTACGTGATGTACTAATCACATTTGCAGGACTGGTATTATGACGCAGCCTGCCACTCCATGGTCTATCAATAGACCCACTAGATGAGGACTCTCCTGGTCCACTCAAAGACTGTGATTCCTGACCTGCATTCTGTGCAACCACACTTCCACTCACATCAGCCCCAACAACTTCTTTTTCAGCAGCATACCAGCTGCTCATCTCATCAAAAACAACATCCCTGCTTACTCTCAACTCACGTGTAGCAGGGTTATAACACCTGTATCCCTTTTGCTCAAGGGAGTATCCAATAAACACACATTTTTCAGCTTTCAGATCCAACTTAGTTCTCAGCTCATCTGGCACATGCACATATGCAATGCATCCAAAAACTTTCAGATGAGATAAATCTGGTTTTCTGCCAGTAAACCTCTCCTCTGGAGTTACATCATGTATGGCTGCAGTTGGAGTCCTGTTCATGATGTATACTGCTGTAGAAACAGCCTCAGCCCAATAGCTATGCGACATATTTTTCTCTTCCATCAATGCTCGCGCAATCTCAGCAATGTGCCTGTTTTTCCGTTCAGCAACTCCATTTTGCTGCGGAGTGTATCTGCATGTAAACTATCTCCAAATACCATTCTTCTTCAAAAATTCAGAGAACTCATTGGAGAAGTACTCTCCCCCTCCATCTGACCTTAGGCACTTTACATATTTCCCTGTTTGCTTTTCAACCAAAACTCTGAAATTCTGAAAGTGAGTGAACACCTCACTCTTCTCCTTCATGAAATATACCCACACCTTCCTTGTGTGGTCATCAATGAAAGTCACATAGTATCTGCAGCCTCCCATAGATATGGTCTTCGTAGGATCCCATACATCTGAATGCACAACATCTAGTGCATTTCTGCTCACATATCTATTACGTGGAAACACATGCTTTGTTTGCTTCCCAAATTGGCATGCTTCACATATTTTCTGCATACCTTCCACTTTAAATTTTGGCAGCCCTGTCACAATTTCTTTAGTCTACATAGACTTCAATCTCTGCACATTCACATGTCCAATTCTTTTATGCCAAATGTCTGTTTCTGCAACAATTCCTAAACCGTTTGCAAACATCGCAGCACTCATTTCAGGCATGTCTACATTCAATGTAAACGTTCTGCCCACTCTGTTGCCTTTTGCAACCAACCTGCACTTGTCTTTAAAGTCTTCAACATAACAACCATCAGGGTTAAACCGAACCTGCAAACCCTGCTCAATCATCTGGCCAACTGAAACCAGATTCTTTGTTATGTTTAGTACATGAAGTACATCTGCAAGGTACTTCACTTTGCCATCCTGCATAGACAATGGCACATCTCCAACATGGGCAATTGGATGAGCAGTGTCATCCCCTGTTTCCACAAAACCTGGTCTTTCCGGGTTTTTCATCTCCTTTGAACCACTCCCCATGACTCGTCATGTGGTTCGAAGCGCCTGAATCCACATACCATACATTATCTTTTTGTGCTGCATCAACATTTTCAGACATGGCATTCACGACATGTTGCATAACAAACAACCTTTCATTATCCTCATTATTTCTGCTTGAGGATGTATAGTTGTTTTGCTGCACTTTCCCATTTTGCATGTCAGCCTGCTTCTTATAACATTCTGCCTGCACATGTCCAGGCTTACCACAATAATAGCATTCACGTGCATCATTATATTGCCTTTGCCAATTTCCACGGCCTCTTTGACTCCCCCTGCCTCTGAATTTGCCTCTTCCACCTGCGTGTTGTTGTTGTTGTTGTTGATTCTGGGACTGTTGTTGTTGCTGCTGCTGCTGGCCATAATTCTGATTACCTGTTCGGCCACCTCCTTGATCGCGTCCACGGCCTCCTCTACCTCGTCCTCTTCCTGAACTTGTGTAGAAGGCCTGTTGCTTTGAATTGCTTTTGCTTTGTGAAGACTGTTGGTCTTCACCCAAGCTCTTCTCTTCGATAATCAGCATAGACACCAAGTCTATAAAGTTGGGAATGTTTTCCCGAGTCTGAATAGACGTCTTGAACGCCTTGTATTGTGGCCCGAGACCACGTAGACAGACTTTCACCTTGTCATCATCATCTACTGACACACCAATAGATGCAAGGGATTCCACAATACCCTTTATCTTCAGCGCATAGTCATTCACAGACATGCTCTTTTTCTCCACAGTATGAAGTTCATTCTTCAACTGTATCTTACGTGCCTTGGTATTTGTTTCATAGAGCTTTACCAAGGTGTCCCACGCCTCCTTGGGGGACTTGGCATCCTGAATGTGCCCAATCATTGTGTCCTGTATACTAATGGAGAGCCAATACATAACCTTCCTGGCTCCTTGGTTCCAGTCTTTAAACTCTTTCACATCTGCAGCAGCAGTCGCGGATTTATATCCGGTGCCTCTTCATGCTCACCTTCTATGTAGTCCCAATAGCCTTTTCCCATCAAGAAATTCGTCAACCTGAACCTCCAAGCATGGAAGTTATTCTTATCAAGCTTCTCAGTCACAATCTGAGTTATTCCATCATTTGACATCTTGCCAAACACACAATTTTACCAGAAACTGCACTCTGGTTTTTCTGCACAAACTGCTATATTTTCTGCACAGCAGCGGTACTGTAGTACTCTCAAATGTCACAACCAGTGACTTCAATGTGTATACATACACCCAATGGCAACTGTAGACCTCTTTGCAGCACCCACAGTGTCTTCACAGTCAATCTGTCTTCCTGCAGTTCTCAAAAACAGAGTTCTGCAGAGAATCGATGACTTACCCGCAGTGCTCGAAATCGCCTGCTTTCTGAAAAACGGAGGTCCAGACGTGCCCGAAACGTTTTTTTGGCCTAGAAAATATAGTCCGATAGGACATTATAGTTGCCCTATAGCTTTACTTCCGCAAAGAAAGCTCCTCAATCAGAGATCGTTTTGCCGGTGCCTCCGGCAGAGCTCCCGACAAGGGTGTAGTCACCAACACAAATAGGGAAGAGTAGTTGAAGCTCTTACCCTCGTACCGCTTCCTGTGGTTCTCTTGCTTGCAGCTCAGCCCTTAGCACGAACTAGGCTCTGATACTATGAAAAGATGCAGGGGGGAAGAGAGCTTGAGCTCTTGCAAGCACACACACACACTCACATAACCCTAATAGAGAACACACAAGGTGAGAGGCTGAAAATCTTCTTCTTCTTCACTCAACACTCAACACACCATATACAAGAATAAGAGTACACAATATGGAAGGTACTCAACCAAATACATACACAATATAAAAGGTACTCAACCAAATACATACACGGGTTCTCTATAGTGTGAACCCGACTAAATGAGCTGGCGCTATAACTATGCCAGTCTCTAGAATGGTTGTCACACAGCCTGTCATCCCATTGGCCGCATATCACCCAAGATCTCACCAACCATGCCAGTGGTGTAAGTGTGGGGCCTATCCCCCAGGCGGGTCATCAGTGTCCACCGCCTCACTAGACGAGCTCGATATCTCAACAGAGTTTTGTCGAAAAAATGACATAAATTGCAATCAAAAGAATAGGCAAAACATTTTAATAGAAGGAGCGTGCCCTATACAAATGACTCCTATGGACTGGTACACCTAGGTAAGCTCAAGTTAAGGTGGATTAGATTTACCTATTTTTCATAATATTTGGTACTATGCACATTTGAGTTGATAGAAAATGGACAATTGGACGTATTCTAGATCTTAATGCAGAGCTCACAAGAGACAAGGAAGACATGGATTGTCACAAAGATAGAGGGAAAAAATCGATGACACCTGATATTTCAATATGATATAGTTTGGAATATTGGAAAGAATTAAAAATCGTGCATATTGTTGACTCCATGCATATTTTCAAAAATGTTGGACACTCGCTTTGAAAATATCTTGTGGGTATCAAAGATACAGAGGCTACGATGCGAGCAGGATTTCACTGACGTAAACGAAAACATGTGAACATGTTAATAACATATGTTAATAACACAAAAAATCTTGTGATCACATGTTATATTCACAAAGCTTTCACAAGGGCCCAAAAAAATTATCTTTGTCGGGCATAAAAAATCTTCTTAGGTGGCCACTGACCTGCTCTGTTATGTGAAGATGGTAACATGAGAAAATGTGAATAGCTTATTCCCATGTGTAGCCAAGCTTTTAAGGGGTTCCCAAATGGCAAGTGACTTGTTAATTTGTGAACGATAACATGAGAACATGTGAATAACTTGTTCACATGTGTTATTATCACCAAAAATCTTGTGATCACGTGAATATTAAATCCCTGATGTGGCGAGTTTAAAGGAACAAAACTATAAACCATCTTTATAGACTATAGTAAGTCCTAAAACAGGAAAGATGACTTATCATGGGGCACCATGGGAGCTACCGAAGGATGAGATAAGCATGATCAATGAAAGGATGAGATTGACACATACACCTACAAGCTATGGTGTATCATTGCGAAACATGTTTACTATGGACGATGAAAATCTTTTTGGATTAAAGACACATAACTGGCATACCTTTCTAAAGGTAGGCCATGGCTCTATCTTATTATTGAAATTTGTTAATGGATACTAACGTCAAAGGTGGACTATTTGTAGCATATCTTGCCACTTATAATTGATGGATGCTTAACTAAGGGCATTCAGGATATCATATACCGTTTGGGGTCCCTTGTAAGATACTATTCCTTCAAAAATGTGTCTAGGATTGTTCTTTGCAATTGAAGTTAGTTATCCATTGGTGTTTTATCATTTTCTAAGTGGATCACATTAAAGGAAATAGACACTCGAGAGATCTTAAAAAAAAACGTTGTAGTGCATAGAGATCCTATGCTTGATGGAAAAGGAGTTGCCTATATCCTTTTTTGACATCCAAGTCCATGTGGTTATCCACCTCGTTGAGGAGGTGGAGGTTGCTAGCGTTGTAAGCACATGATGAATGTTTTGGGTTGAAAAATTCATGGGAGTTTTGAAGGGTTTTGTGTATCAGAGCAAAAGGCCTGAAGGATCTATGGCAGAGGCATGGTTGCATCATGAGTGCATGTACTATCTCTCTGAGTACTTGCAGCTTGTTGATGAGGAAGCTCCCCCTATTTGGATGGTATAAGAATCAAATAAATTATCAAAATATCTTGATGAGGAATCTCTCCCTTTTTGGATGACAGAAGAATCAAGTAAATTATCAGAAGAGGTGTTATATGGAAAGGGACTCGTAGTACGTCTTAATCATGGACAAATGAGAGAATTTAAGTATTTATATGCTCTACAATCCAGAATATATGAAAAAATGGATCAAAGAGGATGACAAAGTACGAAAAGAGAATATGCAAAGAATATCAAAGAGGCAATGGGTGACCCCCCACCATGTCAATGACATGGTTACAAGAGCTAATAAAAAAGGCTCAAAAGGAAGGTGCACAAGTTACGCGTGAGGAGTTCCAGCTCCGTCTTGGGTGTGACAAGAAGGTAAGATATGGCATGGCACACACTTATAGTATTCTATGTGCGTGCTTTTGTGATGTTAATATTCTCTATGCTTGTGATTTTAGGTGCGGGCATATAGCAGTATGTGGGCCTATGCATTACATCTTCGAGTCAAAAGGATTGATGATATGCTTCTTACTGAAGACACGTGCATATTGTTGCATCATTTCAACAACAATATTGTGTAAGTACATGTGACATGGAACTTGTGGATGACAAGCTATGTTATGTTGGGGATCTAGAGAGAATATATGAAGTTAATTATCATTTTATGTAACAGGTATAGTCATTCTAGAATTGATTCATCCTCTTGGTGTTTTTGGTGCTAATTTGAGAACATGTTTATTAAAGGTCATTTTGAAGGTTCGTTGGTTCCGTACATAATACGGCGGTAAAGATGCTATCATGAAAAGAGAGCCCAGGGGTTTTTGGTCTATCGACTCCTCCAAGTTGCTACTGGAAAGCAAAAAGCCTTACCTTATTCAAATGCATTGTGAACAAGAATTCTTTTACAAGAATCCAGATGGCAATCCATGGTGGCAAATTGTGCAAGTCAATCCTTAAGGTCGAGGGACTACCGATAGCACACTGGCCTCCTTGCTCGAGGATAGCAACCATATATATGTCCAAGAAGATACATCATTGGCCGAGTATGGCAAAAGAGTATGCCAAGTACTCCATTTTACATTTATTAACCCATCTTTGCCTGTATTTTAGCTCTCTAGGTAATGTGTGAGTGAAAAATATGGTTGCTACATCATAAAAAAGCATAAAAATTTTAAAAAGAAAAAAAAAAAAACATGACCAAGAAGATGGCCATCACCATGTGGAATCCATGTAGGTCTTTGGAAAACTAGCAATGGTATCATAGAGTGATGCCTTGATTTCCCATATACGGTGGAACCTTGTGTCTTTGCTTCACTAAAAAACCATCATCTTCGAAGGCTCTTAGTGGTTCTTGATATCCTTGGCAAGACCATTGTTGCTTTGGTCCATGGGGTGGTAGTTTATCACTCTTCATTTCACAAAAGAAGCACAAAAGAAACTTTTGTAATGTAAGTAATCATCTAATCACATGCAGTTCTACTTCCAGAGCTAACATATAGCTTTAGATAGTCATTGTATTTGAGACCATGGTCATAACCATAGGAATATTTGTTTTTATCAATTCATGAATCATAGACTTGTACCTATTTCTCAGTTAGATCCACATTAATCTTCATCTTTGTAGCATCTTTGGAAAGCTTAACCAATCTTTTTCTTGATTTCATAATAACTACTTGTTCAGCTATTCCCTTGTCAATTTCTTCTTGTTGCTCAAAGAACATTTTACTTGCTATTACTGTTGCCATGCAGATCATCCCAAGCCTTGCATTGCTTTCCTCTTGTGACCTCAAATCTTCTTCAACCATATCTTCCAAGGACAGAATTTACTTCAGGAAGGGGGCATGTTAAGTGCCATCCAGGACTCTGTCAAAGACTTCTATAACACCCTGGTCAACTACCACATATTTTGACTGGCCTAGGCACTAGAGAATTCATATTTCTCTTGTAATAGATTATTTTACATGTGTGATCGTCACTTCTTGTATATGAAAGGTGTGCCATGGGATAATAAGGTTAGAGTTACTACTAGCTAAAACAAGTTGTTTGCACTAGTGTAGATAGTCTTGGATGTACTAGGACCTCATTTTTAACATTGGCCGAACATTATGAGCCAAGTATAAAGGCCAAATTGTAACTCTAAATCCCCATGCTTGCATGCACTCTTATATGCTCTCAAGTGAATATAGTGCTCTATTCTTCTCTCAAACCTTGCCTATCTCTTACCTTCATCAACACTGAGTGAGGGTGTGTGTGAGGGAGTGAGTGAGGGAGAGCAGGGAGACTACACTCGAGGCCTGGTGGTAGTGGCTTTGTTGAGCTACTTTGGTGTGCTTCCATTGATGGAGCTACCACAAGGAGTACCTGATTCAAGAAAATGAGCTAGAGGTAAGTGACAATTGCCTCACTAATGCATTGTATGTTTCCCATGGCATATTGGGTTTGGGTTGGAATTTAGGCTCTCGAAGGCATGAGAGAAGAGTCCCATTTAATGGCCAAAGGGCTCAAAATGTTCCTTTTCCTTGTGGCACATTAGTGATTATTCAGTCATCCTCTTCATTGATCCGTAATTGTGGCATGGAAGGATCTATGCGAGAGAGATGTTTTGAGATATACATAAGAGACTCTTGCATTCAACCACCATCCCTCTGTCATGCTTTTTTATGGTCTTGCTCTTTGTCTCACAAAGTCCTTTAAGGTTTTCATGAACCTTTTAAGAAAAAAAATCCATCGAACATGAACAACACCACAAAGTTCCACCACATTAACCAAATGCACCATGAGATGCAATTAGCTAGTGAGAATTGTTCTAGGAAAGTTTTCCTCAATCATACATGTTGCCTCAATAGCATTAAGATGAGACATCTCTCAATGGATATAGGATAGGGGAGCGCTTCTAGAAGCTGGTGAGAATAGCTACCGCCTTCGACCATACAATGGGCTAATGCCACCTAAACCTTTCATTTATAGGCTGGTTCCAGTAATCGACTACCTAGAAATCGATTGCATTAATACAAGCATGCTTCTAGGGATAATTATCTCATAGATTCGCCGTAAAAAGTTGAATGTCTTAATACCTTGTAATTGTGATCACTCAAGGGTTGCATGGCAATTATGCACAGAACAAGACCCGAAACTATTTTTAGATTCTCGCTTAATGCCGCTACTTTCTCATTGTCGTCTATCTTTTTGCATGCAGTGCATATTCTTGAACAAAGCTTTCTAAACTACCACCCTTTACCTGCACTAAGCCTCGCGTGCAAACCACATCACCATAGCTGCACTTCCTTCTTGCACAACTTCTTCTTTTCTTACAGCAGCCATGGTAACCTTCGAGCCCTTCACCAGCATCACCACAAGATATTTTTATCTCTCCTCTCTCCTGGATCAAACCAAATAAAAAAGGCAGCCAAATTGGTCCAAATCTTGTCCAAATTCTAGAACTTAGTTGGACTCAATTAGTGGCCTCTCTCAACTATAAATAGACCCTCATTCTTTTGTGTTCTCGTAGATGTGCAGGGGTTTACCTAGCTTGCTAATTTTCTCAACATGCCATGGAACACAATCCCAATGCACCCTAGAGCTGAGAGCTTGTTAAACTATGGGGGGGGCACAACCATCAACTTGCAGGGCATCTAGATGAAGCTTACAGAAGCCTTAGTGGAAGAACGGCTAAAGTTACCCCTCGACAGCCTCATAGAGATTGCCCCTTAGCAAAGCTGGAGTACATGGTCTGGCATTTTGTGGACCAAGTGAGTTGAGAGCATAGGTTGGTGAATCACAAAAGTTTCACAACTATCCTATGTTACAGAATGTTTCTTGAGATGTTGTGGTTGCATAACAAAACACAACACATCTCGACAAGTCACCATGGGCTGGATCCTGAGTCTACAGTTTTTCTCTCCATTCTATGAACATAAAACAAAAATATCAAACAATTATGTATAGAGAACATGTATCCCACCAGCTGCATCAAAAATATTAGAACATAACATCAAGTTGTTACATAACTATTGAAAAAAGACTTCATACATAACAACAAATCATGATAAAACATGGTTGTCATCACCTAATAAAATAATTCGTCACCAATATTATCACATATGACATTTTAGCAATGTTGCATCATTGAGTAAATAAAAATATACATATGGCATAATTTAAAGGGAACTCTTTTGACAAGTAGTCATTTAAAGATCAAAAGCAAATCATGATAACAAATGTTCCTCCCACCAATGGTCATAAAATAGTAACATAAGCCACCATTGCATCAAAGTCCTTGAAAGAAACTGACCATCCCTACTAAGCCAATGAAATCCTCTCCAACATTGTTCTATTTGTAGATGAGTGTCATGAAAAAAATAATGAGCTGGAATTCCCCATGGAACTTCAAGGGCAATAGCCAAGCTACACTTCCCATTATCTTTGGCCATGGCCAAATCGAAGGAATGGGTGTGGACATTGTTTATGGCTAAAGATAATGGGAATTCTTGAAGTCTGGCCTGGCTACCTTGAGCTCCTCCTTGTCAACTTCAAGGTACTCTATGTGCTCGTCGTTTTAAGCTCTAAACAAGGATACTAGATTGGCCTTGGACTTGATCACACACCCAAAAGTATAGGATTAAACATTGCCTTCTTGGGAGGGTATTTTGTGCACAGGAGGGCATCGAGATGGCTACAAGTGTCATTCATCAACATGTATCCTCATGGAACTTCAAGGGAAATAGCTAGGCTACACTTGCCATTCTCTTTGGCCATGGCCAAGGCCAAAGAGAATGGGAAGTCTTGAAGTGTAGCCTGGCTCCCTTGAGCTCCTCCTTGTCAACTTCAAGGTACTCTATGTGCTTGTCATTTGAAGTTGTAAACAAGGTTACTTACTTGGGATTGAATTTGATTACAGACCTAGAAGTAGAGTATTAGAATGCCTTCTCGGGAGGGTATTGTGTGAACACAAAGGCATCGAGGTGGCTACAAATGTCATTCATCAACATGTATCCTCCTTCAAATGAGGATATGCCTACATGCATGTGTGGAAAGACCACGAATTCTCTTTTACGCTGGCCACCCTTACCACCACCTTCAAGAATTAAAGCCATGGCCTTGGCCTTTCCATGGTTGGCCATGGCTAGCCACCATGGATTTAATGCTTGCAAGTGGTGATGATGGCCGATGTAGAAGAGTTCCTTGCCTATAGCAACATGGTAGTTGCAAACTTGCCAACCAAGTCGGTACAAACTCTTTGGAGCTCTACTATTTTGGGGTAGGTGGAGTGCTTCTCTAAAACCATCTACATGGGTTTCCATCATATGTGGAGATGAACTTCATGCATGCTTGTGATGTCCAAGCCCCATGGTGGGAGTGCAAAGGTGCTCCATGTGGACCACAATCACCATTGCCCATCGGTTGCCCTGGCAGATTGGCCTCATTTTTTCCCTGGTGGTGGCCCTTTTCAAGTCCCATATGCATGTAGGAAATAAGGCAAGGCCAGTATCCCACGTCGATGTGGGCTGCTTCCAGTATATTTTAGCCATGGTCGAGACCAAGGCAAACCCCCAATCGTTGTAGGAAAACCCCCAATCATTACCCTAGTGGTTAAAAAAAATAAACCATGGCAATGTAGTGTAAAGACGACTAACCTGGCTAGCAATGGCGAGCCCCCTTATCCTCTCAATGGCAATGGCAATGCTAATGTGACCTCCTTGCAGGAGATGATGATGATGCAAGAACAACTTGTAGTGTTGAAGAAGTTAGGGCTTATACTCCTAAGATAATTTTCCTCTAAGGCAAGGTTTATACTCCTAAGATAATTTACTATTTATAAGCTATTTATGTCACCTTACATAACTTGGGTGTTGCATTACACATGATACTATATACTAGTTCATATTATATGCATATCAAGAAGAGTTACAAAATGGTAGCTAAAGACCAAGATCTTAGAAATATTTAACTATAATATTGAATGTGCAAAGAAACCTAAAATTTGACTTATTAGAATGTCAATATGATATTATTTGATAAAATAAATGGCATGCCCCTTGCCCCTTACATGAAATAGCCTTATTAAGATGTTAATATGATATTATTTGATAAAAGCAATAGTAATTACTTGATATCAAATTGTTATTTAGATGTCAATTTGATATTATTATTTCAATAACATTTTGATTTTTGGCTTCATGGTCCAACATTGAGATTTCATGTTTTCACCGAAGATCCGATATAATGTATTTTGAAAATCATTACAAAAAAATAAATATTTGGCACGATCATTACTGAATGATCATAAATGAAATATTAATTATTTCACTTTGAAAACTTTAAAAGCCCATGCATTGAATTAAAGCTGCTTTTGCTAAGATTTCATTGGCTTGGAAATCATAGAAAAATTAAATATTTGATATGACTGTCAATTGATGAACTTAAATGAAATATTTATTATTTCATTTTAAAGCCTATGAACTATAAAACTATCTTGATAATCATTATCTTCACTATAAAAAATTGACAAAGTTTGCTATGGTGATTAAAAATAAAAAAATGACCTTCCAAGTTTTGAATGTTATCTTTTAGAAGTGATTTCTTTTTGCTCTAGCATTCTACAGGGTTTTGAATGGCTAGGCATATTACTATTTACAGATGTGTGCCTAGAAAAAGCCTTGTTGTTATGAGAGAGGCAAGATATTATTATTTTAAGCTTGTTAATATTCTTCAGCACTTTGAGTTGGTGGGATGCTCTGTCACACTTCGACCATTGTCTCTCGGTAGTGAGAAGGTGATGATAGAAATAACTAGACTAGAAAATGGGAAAGATATTTTCGTTTCTTGATGCAGATGCTCATTCCTTCTATAAAGTGTCTGCTGCTGCTGCTGCTGCTTGGCTGATGACAAAGTGTGAAGAAGATTGTAATGCATGCATAATCCAATCCTTTCGCTATTCCAAAATAATTTGGGGTTATTGTGGCCCAAGACATTGTTATGGAAATGTTATTGGGTGGTGGAGTAACAAATACTACAGAGTTTGGAGACAGAGACCTTAAAGATCTTCTAGATGTAGTGACTCCACTTTCTGATAAAAGGAGGATTCAAAAGTATGTAGAGGATGCAAAGAGAGCAAGTTCGGCTAGTTCCAAGGGATTGGATGTAGAGTTGGATCAAAAAAACAGATGTAGATATACATTTATTCATAGCATTCTATTTCTTAATCAACTAGAGACCATACACCAACTATGTGTATTTAAAATATCCACTATTGGAGTGGCTTGAGCCTTGTGAATAGAATGTGTCTTGGTGGCAATCTACAAGAGATGTGGATTCACTTTGACCATGTGCATCAAGTTCAAGGGTGGTCTACAATGGGCGCCCATGTGTATGACCCTTTCATCCGTGAGTTGCCGACAATAGCCACACACGAGCTCAATGTGGAGGATAGATATGCCCAGATTGAGTTTTGGAAAATGCTAAATGTTGTGGTCTAAGAAGTGTTTCTTTGAAACTCTGGAGTTTTGAGGGTTCATGGCCGACAAGGCTACCTAGTGCTAATTGGTTAGTTGTGTGGTCCGTGTATAATGGCAGTGCTAAAAAATTCATGCAAGGTAAGGAGAGATCTTGTGTTTTCCACTAGGAACAAAGCATGCTCAATCACACAAAGAAATGTATATGTGCATCTTCTTAGGAGGAACACAAGATGTTGTGTAGAAAACGGAAAGAAGACCCCCCATAAGTGGCTGTCGAGAACAGTGCAGGAAAGAGTTGTATTTAAAAAATTATAGAAATAATCATGCCAAGGGAGAGATTCCTTGCACATGTAAGGGCCTTCCATTTGGGTTCATGGTTTCTTATGCAAAATGATTATAACTTATTTGTGCCGACAACAAATTTGGCTGAGATAGTGCACTCTAGCATGAGAGAAAGTGTGGGATGTAAAAATCACATTTCCTTGTATGAAGCTGATCTTGCAAACTTGTCCTTGGAAGTTTTGCAAAGCTCAAACTACAATGTATTTCTTACAGGAAAGCACTTGGGAACTAGTTTGCAACTTGAGGGCATGTGAGACAAGTTCTGGAGTAGGAGATTGCTGCAACATCTAGTAAAACGCTTGATAATTTGCATAAATCAACAATGGAAGAGGTGGGCATTAAATCTCCTAAGATGTAGCATGTTCATAGAGAGCACTGTAGTGTGTGATGTAAGCGCCCAATGTTAAATACTCTTAGTGTTGTTCTTAAGAATGATAATCATAGACCAAAGTACGTGATTGTAAAAAACAGTGATTCACTGGATACCTCGGTGGTGCAGTTGAGACTTTTATATGGTTACAGGATCAAGGTGCCTAGTTTTGTCCACTCATGCACCCTGTAAACAGTAAACAAACATGCATTTGTTTACCTTTAGTGGCTAATCTCTCCTAGCTAATGAAGAAATTTCTTTTCAATTTCTTTTGTTTAAACATCACATGCAAAGTTGGGAATAGAGTTGCATAATCGGATTAAGCATTAGATAGTTTAAAGTCATCATTTTCTTAGGTACAAAGTCAATGTATACAACATGTCCCAAATTTGGACTAATTCCATAAAATGCTAATATCTTTTACATATAAACTCATATGAGATTCCCACTTGGACCTTAGATTTTCACATAATATAGAGCTTAACTTGATTTTTTGAGAAAATTTTAAGCTTTTTGTGCATTTTCTTTAAATATTTAAAGGTATTTAAAGTGTTATAATATATGCTACTTTTTGTACCGACAATAACTACCACTTATAATGCTTAATCGTGTAGATCAAAAGAGTGGTAGATAGCGAGACATTAGTAGAATGATGTGGTTGGTCGAAATTGCAAATCCAAACGTTAGATTTTAATAATCTCTTTTTCGAAATTCTTTTAGCCTATCAAAAGTCCTACAAATATTATTAATATAATTAATTAAATTACATTTTTTATGTACATCATCTAGAACCTATAGGAACGAGTGTATTTGTAATGGTTCATCTATGAAAAAAAATTGGATCACTCTAAGTATGGAAAGATCATTTTTAAATCATTTCATCATATTTTTGATTAATTAGACTAATTTATATTAATTTAAAATATATTGGATTAATTTGAGTGCATGCGTATTTTCTATTAGTTGCTTGATCTCATTTGAAGTACCTTGCCCCCCCCCCCCAAATTTGCTTTGCAAGCATTGTCACAGTCCAACATAAATTGGACAAAACTGGATACCCTCATCTTGCAACAACCCATTAGTGAGTGGGTCCATGTGTGCTAGAAAGACAATTCAATATGGATGGTGTAGAGGCATATGTCAACAAGACCATGTGGGCTATTTGAAGAGCTCAATCGCATAGCATGGTCACGTGTTTTGGATTTTTGTCGAAGAGCAAAATGAGGTGTGGGAAATTGATCAATCCTTCTCAAAAGTTCACAGATGAGGGTTTTTCTATACCTGGTTTTTGGGGTCACCATCGATACCCTGGTGCTGTAATTGAGACTTTTATATGGTTCTACAACTCCACCAACACACACTCATGGGTTGTGGATACATCTAAGGTCTTGGGGCCACTTGGTCCAGCTCTTAGTGTTTGGCCAGTTGCCACAAGGACAAGTCTCACCGTCGTTGAGATTGAAGATCTTCATGTGCAAATGATTTTGTTTTGGAGAGAGAAAGCTCAACCTCCAATCAGCAGAGAGATCACCACACTACTACAATGTTAATCATGATTGTACGTCCTAAATATAGAGACAGCATTTGAGTTTTAGTGGTATATGAGTTAGAGTGTACTTGCATACATTCATTCATATGCTTACTTTTGCACGACCACCGAGACGTTGGCGGCAATGCTTTGCCAAGTTCTCGAACTCCTGCGAAGACACGGGATCTGCGAAGTCGAAGGGAGGGAGGGAGAGAGAGAGAGAGAGATGATAGCGAGGGCAATGCTGCAAACACGACAGGTTAATGGGCTTGCCACCCACCGCCTTGCACGCCATTATCATAGTAACCAATGTTATATTAACGAACAATATCATTGTTGGCGCTGCTGCTTCTCTCTGCGTCCACTTTATCGTCCGATGGACTCTCGGACGCAGGCGCCAAGACAAACACGGCGTACTAGGCCTTGCCTACTGGATGCCAGCTGCTCTCCAGTTCCGACACTCGGCTTTCCAAGCACTTCTCCTGCAGAGGGAACCCTCATGGACGCCCTGTCATCACACCAGCGTGGAGTCCTAAGCTTGGTGGCTTTCCTCCTTAACACTAGAGCTGAAGAGCCTGTACAAGTCCAATGCAGTATAGCTCTTTGCTCTTTAGTCCTTCCACAAGGTTCAATCTTTAATGAACAAGCCTTGTTTGCTAGGCTCCTCTTCTTTTTGTGGGGCTATCTTTTTTAAGTGGTGACTCATTAACTAGATCTCCTCCATGGTTGGTTTTTTTTTTGGGGGGGGGGGTTGCATTGCTTTGCAAGACTAATTGATGTATCCTCTCTTTTTTTTTCTAATTTAGAATCTCAAAACCATAAAAAACTATTTTAACATCTTTCTTTTCTTACTTTTTATGTGGAGTTATATCAATATTTGCACCCATTCTCTCCCCCTCCTACCTTTTATAGTTAGATTTTTTCTATGACTTAAAATAAGAAGTTAATTGCATATAGACATTCAAGAGGTACTTCATGCCTTTTTTACCCTTCAAATAGTTAGATTTTTTCTATGACTTAAAATAAGAAGTTAATTGCATGTAGACATATAGACATTCAAGAGGTACTTCATGCCTTTTTACCCTTCAAAGCTTCAACTATTACTTTGCAATGGTATGGGACAATGGAATTCCCTAATTTAAAGAAAACAATCCTCTAGTATGAGACCATGAAAAGATTCACACATAAGTTCATTGTTGGTCTCCCATACTTCATATCTTTTATGCCATAGTAATAATGGCTATAAAAAATGGAGTTATAGTGTGAGCCTTATAAATTTTTATTTTTATTTTTATTTTTAGTTATTTTCATTTCCCATATTGCCTTCCACTTCCTTATCAGGTGTTCTTGTGGAGAGTTTGTATGGGAGCTTCGCCCATTGGCTCTAAATTGGTTCAAAGGAACCTCACAAGTGGATGATGCCCCAGATGCAGGACTGCCTTAGAAGATGGGAAGGATACATTTTGGGATTGCCCTCCTATTAGAGGAGCTTGGGTCAAAATTGGAAAATGGGTCCAGAATTGTAAGTGCCCACCCATCTCCTCCACATCTAGTACACCACGCACACCTAGGAGTCCTTACACTGCTTGCACAACATCGAGAAAGAAAGTTTATCGTGTGCGCAATGAAGCAGTGGTGTAAGGAAGGGGATGAAAGCAGGCATCTACCCAAAGGTCTTTCTGCATCATTAGATTAGATTGTAAGAACTACATCATTGTTGGTGTGGTACAATGCTCATTTGTTCTCTTTATCGTATCATAATTTGTGCTTCACAACAAGACAAAGCACCTACAGACGCGCACACAAACGCATTTACTCAACTAAAAAAAAACTTACGGGCGCGTCTATTTGCACGTCTATTAGCACGTCTACAGACCCGCATCTAAAGGCGTGTTTAAAAGGTAGCAAATAGACGTGCCTATAGACGCGCATATAGACGTGAATGCCTAAAATTTACCGTACAATAAGAAGTGCATCCCCTTTTACCAGGAGACGTTGTATCCCTTGATTGATGCACACCTTCAAGCCATGAAGTAGTATGACGTACTCTGCTTCATTGTTGCTAGTAGAACTTGGCAAGTTGACCTTCTCCTTCATAACCACTTCTCCATTTGGGTTGAGCAGCACCAGCCCTCCCCCTGCTTGACCTGTGGCTTTTCTAAAAGCTCCATCAAAGAACAAGGTGAATGCATTAGGTATAGTTTTGGGTGGTGGCAATGGTAGGGTCTTTACTTCAGGCACCTTAATCTCCTTTTCATGCACTCTATAAGTGAGAATCCCTGCCAATTGTGCATGCACACTATCTTCTACCTTAAAAGACTATTGAAATTCTTGCAATTCCATAACCCACTTTATGATTCTAGCGCTGATAGTCATTTGAGAAGACACCCAAGGAAACAAATTTTCTGCAGTGAGAATTACAAAAGGTTTTGGTAACAAGTAGGATCTAAATTTTCTCACCGCAAGGATGAGAGCAAGCATCATGAGTTCCGCTTCCGTGTAGCCTTTCTCCAAGACATTCATGACCCTACTAACAAAGTAGATGGGCTGCATCCTAGTACTATGGGGATCTTGTTGTAACAAAACTACACCCATTGTTTCCTTTCCAACACTAGAGCTAACAAAGAAAGTGTACTCCCAACAAGGAGGCATGAGTGTTGGTAGCTCTAACAAAATGACTTTAATGTTACAAAAGTACTCCTCAAGCTCATTAGACCATGCAAACTCTACTTGTTGAGTCAATTTTTGCAAGGGGTGAAGTAACTCTGAGGCTAAGTGAATGAAGTGTGACATGTACTTCACCTTTTGAATGAATGAGATGGCCTCCTTGAGACTCTTTGGAGATGGTAGGTCGATAAGAGCCTTCGCCTTTGTAGGATCCGCCTCAATGCCTTTGGAAGAAACCTTATGACCAAGCAAGATTACTTCATCCTCACCAATATGACATTTGTCGGGATTGAGTTGGCCCCCCATGTCATAGAGTTTCTTCAAGCCTTCTTCCACCCTATGCACATGCAATGATTTAGAGCTATAGATGCAAAAATCATCTATGAACACTCTAATGGATTTCCCAAAGAATGCTTGAAACACCATGTTCATGAAACGTTGGAATGTCGCTGGAGCATTGGTCAAACCAAATGGCATGACTCTGAAAGCATAACAACCCCAAGGAGTGATGAAGGTTGTTTTTAATTGATCGTCCAATGCAATCCCAATTTGAAAGTAACCCAAGTAGCCATCACATATCGTATACTTCTCATGACCTGCTACCTCATTTAGGATCTCATCTTGAAATGGGAGAGGAAAGTGGTCCCTTTTTGTCGCCTCATTGAGTGGACGATAGTCCACACACACCCTCCATTTGCCGTTCTTCTTGGGAGTGACCACGACGGGAGAGACCCACTCTGAATTTTCTACAGGATATATGAATCCCGCTGCTAGAAGCTTCCTCACCTCTTTGTGCTTGATCCTTGATGACTCCTAGTCTTCGTAGCTTACCCCCATGACTTCAATGGAAGACTCCTCTTCCATAGTGCTACTGCTGCTTTCTTCCTCTGAGGTGTCATCGGTCCAATCCTCCTCTCTTTCACCTTGAGTAGATTCTTCATTTATCTCCTCTCGTCGTTGCTCCTGCATGTCAAAGATAATCTTCTTATGATTTTCATTCCTACAAATTAACTTTCCATTTTCCCAATCCTGCAAAGCTCACATTCTCATTAGCCATGGTCTACCTAGGATAAATGGAAAACCACTTCCCTTGGTAAACATAACATAAAAATCAACAACCTTCTTAATGCCAAAAACTTCCACAGAAACATTCTTACAAATCCCAAGACACTTTGCTTTGCTATTGTTTGCCATTTTCACCTTAATTTCAGGTGTTTCATGAATATGCATGCCTAGTCTTTGCATAAGGTCCTCTGTCATAATGCAAATTTGTGCACCCCCATCTACTAGACCCTTCTTAACTAGCCTTCCCTTGATGTAGCAATCTAATATAGGTGTAATGTCCTCATCCATCTCACCTTGTGAAATTTTTACAACAGGTACATTCTCTTTTGTTTTTCTCCTAGTGCTTACGGACTTTGTTAATTCTCTCCTAGCTTGTGGACATAAGGCTAGAAATTGACACCACGAGATATCAGGACCCTTACCTCTCATGTCTTCCAAAAGGTTGTATGGAGCCATACCATGTCCAAGGGGGAAATCTTGGAGGTTTATACGACGTCGTCTCCTCTTGACTTCCTTGTCTTCCTTCACTTTCTTTCCTCGTCCATGGTCACTTTGTGATGCCACACCCTCCTTTTCCTTCTCTTTTCCACGCCTTCATTTGATACCATTTGCTTCAATGTCTACCTCCTTGGCCTTTGTTTCCTCTACCACATGTACATTTGGGTCCGGCAAGGGCGGCATTCCTTCCACTCCTCGTGGAGGTGGTCTTGTTGCATTCGGCCTTTGCAAAATCATCAGTTGTTGTTGACTAGTGCCTTCACCTGCATTCATCACTGGATAATTCATGTTAGGCTTCCCTGGCTCCCCACGAGGCCAAGGACAATTATACATCCCATGCCCTGACTCTCCGCAATTCCAACATTGCAAGAGTCGCCTAGGTCATTGCTCTCGTTCTTCAACCCTTTTAGCTTGGCCCTTCTATTCCACAGCTTGTGCAAAGTGGATAGACAAGTTATTTAAAGACTCATTTAACTTAGTAATCACTATAAAAGGTTAGTAATACAATGTACAAAATGGGTGAGAAGGGCTGAGAGGAGTAAAGATTTGGAAAGATCCTTTGTGTGGTTGAAAGCTCGAAGAAGCTTAGATTCTCCCATGTGTAGATCTTTAAGTTAACCGCTGATCTCCTTCTTGCATTTGACGCCAAAAAAGTTGATTGAGGTGAAGAACATGGGGGTTTTTGTAGATGGAAACCCCATATTTGCAGAGGTTAATATGACACATTCATGCTAAATTTTTATGTATTTTTTTGAGATTGGAAAAATAATTTAGTAATATGGGAGTAGTAGGGAAAGAAATGGAGATGAGGTATGGGTGTAGAGTAGATATGAGAGCAAATGGAGTAGTAGGGAAAGAAATGGAGATGAGGTATGGGTGTAGAGTAGATATGAGAGCAAATGGAGATGGAAGGAGAGGGCAAAGGTGGAGAGGGTAAGAGAGGACATGAAGTTTGCAGGTTTGATGGAGTGAGAAATGAATGAGTAAGTGTATAGGTGATGAATGTGTAAGGGAGGTGAGAAGAGACTAGGTGTACCTTGCCAAAAAGTAGGCAGACTGGGGTCCAATAAAAAATTCATATCTCACCGTCATTATTTTCAAAAATTCTCAAAAACATTGAGCATATTCCTGAACTCTCGAGCTAACTTTTGTCGTTTGATGACCAGTCCAAATTCGGAGTGAAGGTGGGAGAAAAAAATTCAGCAGAATCATGTATTTTCTGAATTTTTAAAATCTTTGTGTGGGTCCCCATTGGTGGAATTTCTTGATAGCTCCAAGAGTGAGCCCCCCAATACATCATACCGTGACCTTAGAGACTCAAGTGTATGTGGACACTTGCATGGAGGAGATTTTTTCCATTTTATAAAGATATAATAAGAAAAAAGCAAGCTAGTACTAGTCAACATATCATGACAATATAGTTATTATGATAGGAAAATAAAATAAACAAAGAGATCTAATTGTGAATAAAAATACTAAAATAAAATATACAAAAATAATTGATATATGAAAAAGTATTTAATAAAAATATATAAAATATTTAATAGTAAAAAATATATACAAAAATACTAAACTATGGAAGTCAAAAGGGAGGGAGACCCTCATTATTTTAGGGTAGATGAGAGAATAAAAGATGAAATAGTCTAAGGGAAAAAGTGATTTGGGTAGTAGGCTTTCTACACGGTGTGGGTAGAAATGTGGACACAGGATTTACTTATGCATGGTGAAGTTGAAGCATATGTACAATGATGGTTCAAAAGTATTATGAAGAAAAAAATAATAATAATAATAAATAAATATAATATACTTAGGTTTTGTAATACACACACCTAATGAAGTATTTACATATTTGAGAAAATAGAGACCCCCCATATTTAGGCCCTTATATGAAATGAAATATTTACACAAAATGGGCCGTAATAATTTTATTTATTTTTGATGAGTGGCTAGCAAAAACTTTTTTTTTAATAATAATAAAAATATATAGAAGATATGGGTAAAGTCCCTAACGCACACACGCCTATTTACAGTGAAAAGGTATTTTTTGACAAAGAGTTTATGTGATTTTCCTTGGCCGAGGTAGCTCCTTGTGGTAATGTGGATAGCCGAAAAAATGGCTATCACTAGCTCACAATACCCGGCAATATAATCACATAAGAAAATCCAGATGGACTCTCCATTGAAGATTAGCAAGATCAACCAACAGATCCATATAAGTGAGCCATGGACTTATCCGTTGAGGACCAGCAAGGGTAATCAACTAGATCCATGCTCGAGTTCAAAAAATAACTCTAACACCTTGTTCCATTTTCTTCCTCGATGCACGCGTGGGTATCTTTGGCGACCTAGAGCCCGAGCACCGTATCGTCAGCACCCTCTAGGCTCCTTTCCAGGTCACCTGGTGCTTCACTATCTACTGTACCGGAATCTCACCATTTAAATCGAACCGAGGCTAGTCAAGACCTTGGCCGACCTTGCTGCGCGAGATGTCCTCCGTTGACTCTCCGTCAACTATTGCAACTTTATCACTTAGGAGGACCTCATTCACAAGATGGTCAAAATGCTTCCTCAGCATTCTTGACATAAAACAATCATTTAGAAAAAGGTCATAAATACAGTTTCTAACAAACTCTCGTCTTTCCACATTGTTCCATATCATTTCTCGTTATTCCACATTCTTCTACATCAATTCACATTGCTTAATCCACATCCAATCATATGTATTCCCATCGTCCTTCATCCATTCTCATCTAGTCACATCATATTACATCTCATCACATCTATCCTCATTACATCTCATCCATTCACATCTACCCATATCCATATCACATCACATCACATTCATTAAAATTGCATCTCATCCATATCCATATCACATCACATCTACCCATATCCATATCACATCACATTCATTCAAATTGCATCTCATCCATTCACATCTATCTCGATTCACATCACATCCATTTTCCATCACATCTCATTCATTCACATCACATCTCATTCATTCACATCTATCCCGATTCACATCACATCCATTTCACATCACATCACATCTCATCCATTCACATCTATCCATATCCATATCACATCACATCACATCCATTCACATTGCATCTCATCCAATCACATCTATCCTGATTCACATCACATCCATTTCACATCACATCACATCCATTCACATTACATCTCATCCATTCACATCTATTTATATCACATCACATTCACATCTATTTATATCACATCACATGTCATCCATTCACATCTCATCGCATCCATTCACATCCATCTCATTCATTACATCCACATCACATCACATACATCCCATCCACATTACATCATGCCCATATCTCATTCTCATCCATTTACATCACATCACTTCCTTTCACATAACATCACATCTCAATCTCATCTCATCACATTCACATCCACATCCACATCCATTTACATCACATCACATCCTATCCACATCTCATCACATCCACATCTCATCACATCAACATCCATTTACATCACATCACATCCCTTCACATCCACATCCATTTACATCACATTCACATCTTATCACATCCTTATGACATCCACTCACATCCTATCACATTGCATTCACATCTTATCACATCTTATTCTCATCTTATTCACATCGTATTCACATCTATTCACATTTAGTAACATTTTCTACTTTTGATACCGATGGGACTTTTTTCTAAAATTTTGCCAATTGCTTGGCCTAGTTAAAGGTACTTTTTCTCGATGGATATTTTCATATTCTTTCTTAAATTTCTAAAGTGAAATATATTCAATATTCTTCTTTTGAGTAAAAGATTCATGGGATTTACAAAAATCAATTCTACCCATATTTCCCAATAATGCTCAAAATTTCACTTTTGATAAATACTCATAATTTGAATTATGCTAAACATTCCTCTTTGTCCATTTAATTTTTTGGATCTCAAATATCATGGTAATTCCTCTTTTTATATTTAAATGATTGAATTCCAAATGTCATGGAAATTTCTCTTTTATCATAAAATAAATTTATCTAAAATTACTCTTTTCTTTAATAAAAATATCCATTAATTCATATATGCCAAGAATTTCACTTTTACCATTTAAATGATTGAATTCCAATTGTCATGGAAATTCCTCTTTTATCATTTAAATTTTCTCATGCATAAAATAAATTTATCTAAAATTTCTCTTTAAATTAAATATTCATTATTTTAATATACCAAAATTTTTCTTTTTCCATTTAATTACATGGATCTCCATTATCATGAGAATTCCTCTTTTTGCATAAATATAAAAATATAAAAAAATCTCTTTTCTTTAATTAATTATTTATGCATAAATACTAAAAATTAGTTTCCCATGAATTTGATGAAAATCATTCTTTTAGCATAGAATGTCCAATCCTAGAATATGGTAGGAAGTCCTCTTTTCACATTATGCATAAAAATGAGTTATATATTAATTTTTAAAATTTTTGCCTTATCATTTGAAGTTGTAAACAAGGTTACTGACTTGGGATTGAATTTGATTACAAACCTAGAAGTAGAGTATTAGAATGCCTTCTCGGGAGGGTATTGTGTGAACACAAAGGCATCGAGGTGGCTACAAATGTCATTCATCAACATGTATCCTCCTTCAAATGAGGATATGCCTACATGCATGTGTGGAAAGACCACGGATTCTCTTTTACACTGGCCATCCTTACAACCACCTTCAAGAATTAAAGCCATGGCCTTGGCCTTTCCATGGTTGGCCATGGCTAGCCACCATGGATTTAATGCTTGCAAGTGGTGATGATGGTCCCGATGTAGAAGAGTTCCTTGCCTATAGCAACATGGTAGTTGCAAACTTGCCAACCAAGTCGCTACAAACTCTTTGGAGCTCTACTAATTGCGGTAGGTGGAGTGCTTCTCTAAAACCATCTACTAATTACGGTAGGTGGAGTGCTTAATAATTAGAATTCTTATAGAAAGCTTGATTTGCATTGAAAACAATTAATTTGAAACTTCTCAAGCTTGAGAGGGGTTGAGAAGTGAAATCTTTTGAGAATATTAATGAAAACCATGAAATTACTTCTTACCTCTTGATTTGGCTTGATTTTTTATCTTAGAAGGAAGCCCCCTAACCAATCAATTGGTTTAGTATGTTTAGAAGAAAGCTCCAAGGATTGTTGAAGAGAGGGAGAAGCTCCAATCTCTCCAAAAGTATAGGATTTTTAAGGGATAATAGAAAATATCATTATTTTAATGTAATACTGGCATGGTATAGTTCACAAATTTTTTAACAAAAGACTAAGGATCTATTTATAGGTGAGGGAGGCCACTTACCAAGCCCAATTGTGTTCTAGAATTTTTCAGGTTCAGTTTGACTTAATTTGGACCAGTTTGGCTACCTTTTTGATTTGGCTTGATCGAGGAGAGAGGAGAGATAAAAATATCATATTTTTTTGAATTAAAAACTCATCCACATGTGTGAATTAGGTGCCTACCTCAAGAGTCCCCCTCTCCTTACCAAGGTGTCAAAAATGCATCATTATTCCAAAATATCTCATTTTTTATTATTATCTCATAGTTTTTTACCTAATAAACCTTGTACTCAGTCAACTCTTCATCTTATGTGAGCATTTACTCATTTTTGGGTATTCTTTTTTATTCTTTGGATTTAACTCATCCCAACACTTGGATTAATCCGATAGGCCCATTGGAAGCTTAATTGGACCATAATCCTTTTTTTTTTTGGAAAATCTAGACCCTTAGGCTAAGGTCCCTTATATTATTTTTAATTGGTTCCTAATGCACATTAGAAAGATCATTTTGAACTTCTATTTTAGGGAAAACCATTTTAGACACTAGGATGATTTTTATATCTAAAGATATCTCAATTTCAGATTATCTCTCTCTAGATATTTTCTCTCTCTAGACCAAAACAAGATCTTTCTCCTATTTCAGAGAGGGGAATAATTACAAGAACAGAAGGGGAGGTTCTTAAAGCTTTACACCTCAAAATATGGAGGGAGGAATCTTATGTAGCTCGTATAGCTCCTGGAACCTGCGCCGCTCTCTCTAGACCGTTTTTTTTTACCATTCCCGTAATTGTCGCACAACATTGGTAAACCATCATTCCCTTGTAGTGTCACATAAAGCTAAAATTAGAACCCTAAATTAGACAAATATTTGATACTTCGCTTAGTCTTACAAACACAAGGAAAAAACCATTGATGATATCTATTCAATGTGGTTGAAAGCGAGCCAAAAGATAACTCAACATCAACAAGAGGACCATCGATAGTATCTATGTTCTGTGCTTGAAAGATAGCCAATCCTTTTAAAAAGAAAAATCGACATAAAGATGGCCAACAAATGTAACCGATGAAACTAATTCCACAAATTTCTTATCTTCTAAGGATTACCTTCAATTAATACCTACAATTATTACTTTTGAAGGACCAAGAAGGTGTAAGATGACTTTGAAAAAGGGGGGGGCTGGGGCTGGGGTTTTTCGTGAGGCCCTTTTTGGTGGAAAAATAGTGTCTTAAAATTTGACCTCTCCCAAGGAATGATACATGTCTATGTCATACTATTAAAGAGTAACATAGATCTATGCTTTTTAAGATTAATGTGTGACTCTTTTGTTAATAAAAGGAGCCTAGAATGCTTTGGACGTAATGGACCATGGAGGTGGCTTCACCCAAGACGTTAGGAAAGTTGCTTGAATTTTTAACTCTTCAAGTAAGAGGGTATCTTAGTAACGTGGCCTAGGTTGAGGTTTCAAGAAATTGTTTTTATAAGGCTCACACTATAACTCCATTTTTTATAGCCATTATTACTATGGCATAAAAGATATGAAGTATGGGAGGCCAAAATGAACTTATGTGTGAATCTTTTCATGGTCTCATACTAGAGGATTTTGTTCTTTTAATTGGGTAATTCCGTTGTCCCATACCATTGCAAAGTAATAGTTGGAACTTTGAAGGGTGGCAGGTAACTAAAGAGCAAAGAGCTATACTGCATTGGCGGCTCTTCAGCTCTAGTGTTAAGGAGGAAAGCCACCAAGCTTAGCGAGTGTGGGAGAGAGGGGACTCCCGCTAGTGTCATGACAGGGCGTCAAGGTCCTGGGCTGACAGGGCGTCCATGGGAAGTGATTGGAAAGCCAAGTGCTGATGCGGCCGACGTGGCATCCAGTAGGCAAGGCCTTGCAGCCTGCGTCCGAGAGCCCATCGGACGGTAAAGTGCACGCAGAGAGAAGAAATGAGCAGCACCACCAGCAATGATATTGCTCGCTAATATAATAATGTTGGTTACTATAACAATGGTGTGCAAGGTGGTGGGTGGCGACCTAGAGGCCAGCGGAGAGCATTGGCAAAGCATTGCCGACGTCTCGGCGGAGAGCACGGTCGTACAAAAGTAAGCATATGAATGCATGCAAGTACACTATAACTCATTTACCACTATAACTCAATGCTGCCTACATGATTTGAAACATTACCTCTCATCATCCATGTGACACCAACTCCTTCTTGCCTACATGTGGAGACCATGAAGAGACCAAATAAAAAATGCTTTCCACCCTCATACCTTACCAACTGGGCTATAGATGCATGAGTGCCCACATGGATACCATAGGACATCATCTCAAAAAATAAAGGTTTATGCGTTCCTCCATGGTGGTCGAAAAATACTTGTCAATTATTGGGCTATAGCGGCTTTGTCCGTATGTCCCACAAACAGGAAGGGGACAGTTACATCCTTAGTGCTTCTCCAGTCATTATCTATGTATTGGCCTTTTATTCTATGCCCACTCACCCTAGAAGATATGCCTTAAAGATCTTGTCATGTTAACGCTACACCGCTTATATCTTAAAATTGAAATTTTTAGCTTGGAGCTCAAAGAGGGAGATGGCATTGAAGCCTTTATCTCTCACTTGAAGGGCCTTATGGCTCAACTTGCATCAGTGAATGCAAGAATGGATGAAGATGATGCAGTAAAAGCAGTCAAGAAGGTGTACCCCACCTTAGTCACCACCCTGAAGAACATACCTAATCCTACCCTTGAAGGAGTCATTCAATCTTGTCTTGAAGAAAAGAGGCCAAAGGGAGGAGCTGAATCTTCAAATGCATCGACTCCATTGAATATCGAACAAGCTTTGTCACATCAAGTGAGCAAAGTAAGGTGTACCCATTGCAAAAGGAAGGTCATTTTGTAAATAATTGTTAGATCAAATATCCCAACAAGATGAAATGTAACAAGTGTAAATAAACGGGACATACCAGAGTCTAAATGTCCTAAACAAAGAGTCAAAGGCTAACTTTGTATCAACCTCTAACTCCTCTGAGCACTTGTTTTAAATCTCAATGTAACAACATCTATATTCCTAACCTTGTACGCCTAATGTTATAAAGGCAACCTATGTCCAATACCACCTATTCCAATTCTTTCATAGTTGATATTGAGGTAGGGTATTAAAAGATTAAGGTCATGTACAAGGGTAGGAAAAGGGTATTAAAAGATTAAGGTCATGTAAAAGGGTAGGAGAAGGGTGTGTGTGTGAATGGACTTATGGTCCACTAGCTCAACTATTTAAAGGTGAAGCTAGAAGGCATTATGTGCGAGCTAAGGCCAAGTTGTATTCATAAGCAACTTAATAAACAAGATGTGTTCTTGTATTTTGTGAGTCTCTCTCCTCCACTTATCTTGATCTAGCATAAGCACCACGTTCTCTCAACAAGTTTCTCCATGCCACCCTGGCTGTTTCCACAATCTTCAGCCTAGCGAGAGCCATTTTGCTCCTCTTGTTGTATCCGGTGACATCAAAATACTCCTCCATGGCCTCAATCCACTTCTCCAGAGCCTTGCCCAAGTTCTCCCCTTCACCTTTGAAGGGTCCTGTGGGTGGCTGAGTTCTGTTGTGAAGAGCCTTGCGAACATCGGGGTCAATCACTTCCTCATTCAATGAGAGGATTTGGCTGTCAGCCATAGTTCCCTCACCTCATAATTTTACCAAAAATGATACATTATTAAATTTTTATTTTGATTTCATCAACAAGATCCTAAGACTTAAGAGGTTCAAAAAATAATTTCTTAAACAAGATAAACGATCTTATTGGAGATCTATGACATATGTCCGAGTACTTAGCAGATTTTGCTTCATCAATTCATCATATAATAAACAATCACTTATACAATAGGAAATTTTTCCACAAAACATTTCTTTATTTATATAAAGGTTGCAATATGTACATAGAGCACCTCAGCTCCAAAAAGTCAAAACCTCCTCGGGAAATGCATAAGACAGCGATACTGGGCTACAGACATGCCTCGATACAAATTTTCCCTTACTGCCACACTAAGGGAGCTACTATCTTCTCCTTTGGACTAAAGCGGCTAAGAAGTCTGTAGATATGGCAAGAAAGTCTAAAATCTCTAGGCGTAGGGTGATATAAAATAACACCATGAATCACTTTTAGCCTCATCAGAATCATGGACAACGAGATATTTTCCCTTAGCATCACGCACTGGTCGCAAGAGGCGTGGACATACCACGTTGCAAACCACTTGTGTTGCCATCTCTCCATTGGGTCTGGGAAATATAAATCCTTGAAATGGCTTGCGAGTCTGGCTTGGCTTGTTCGAGTTGTAGCGGAAGAGAGGAGATGCTCGAAGAAAGCAGTCATATCTTGTGACTGGGTGAGATCGGGAATACCGGATAAGAGTGGAACTTCCATCTATAAAACCAAATTCTTTGATTAAAAATCTTCATTAATGAAGCTTAAGGAATGAAAATACAATACGTAAATGCTCTTTCTAAATTTTTATTATAAATTTCTGATTAGAATTCATTTTTCCTTATTAGCTTTCAGAACAAAGCTCTGATACTAGCTGTGAGACCCCCGCCCACTCCACGATGTCCCCTCCGATGGTGCTGGGGCGGGCGGAAGCAGCGTCAGCCTCTCGCGCGTGCGGGGCCTCGCCCACCCACCACAGATATCCAGACAAGAGACTAGCCCAGAGGTTCCTTCAAAACCGAGCTCGAAAAAACTTCCCTCGCCCCCAGAAGGCACGGGCGATTCCACCAGGAAAATCATCTAACGGGAGAATTGATCTATCGAGTCAAAGTCTTAACTAACCAAACTGATCCGACCAAACCCAAAAGTCACATGGTCAGATCAAGGAAGAGACTTTCACTTGGTCCATAGAATCACCACTTTTTTCCTCCTTTAGCGAGGCACAGTCGTCGCGCTGATTTCCTCTCACAAAACAAGGGCCTTCCTAACGTAACTATTTGTATCACAGGAATCTCTTAATCTAGCCTACGGCCCATAGGTTAGCCAACCACCCAACCACTGTATTGGTGGGATTCCTTTATAAAAATTTGGTTCTGTTTTGCTCGGGTACTGAGGAAAAGAGTTCCTAGGCCCCAAACCGGTGTTTGAAGCAAAATTCAAGGTAGCCATACCACTTACACACCCGATATGAAACTGCCATTCTAACAGATTCAGTTGTCTTTAAAACAATCTTTCAATGAAATCATGGTATTATTGATCATAATCCTCCAAAATATTGAGTCCATTGTTCTACAAAATATATCATCCGCACTCTCCCGTTGAAGACCAGCTGGTCAACCAACAAGATCCAATATAAAAATTTAGTTCACAAAAGTAATTCTTTTCAGTTCATTCGTATCTTCCTCGATGTACACATGGGTGTCCTAGCAACCACAAGCCCGTGCATCATCTGGTTTAGAACCCTCTAGGATCCTACTTAGGTGTCCTAGCACTTCACTCAGGGAGGACCGCTTCATCGGTCCTCGCCCATCGTACCAGAAGTGCACCATTTTAACCATACCGAGGGCTAGTCAATACCTAGGCAAGCTTTGCCATGAGCGACGTCCCTCGACGACTCCCTGCCAGCTAGGTTGCAAACGAGTCTCTCCTTAGTTAATCACATACCAAATGCTTCCTACTAGGCCGCCCCTCTCACAGTCATGGTCTAACCAGAATTATTCGATTTACTTCTAACTTTGATTCCTAAGAATTTTCTAACCGTAAGGAAAATTCCAACTTTATAAATTTCATTCCTTCCTAACCATAATAGATTAAGAAATGGTTCTATATGAGAATATCGGGTTTTTATAAAAATACTCTTCTTCCATTAATCTAATTTTGGATAAATATCGATTTGGTGATTTATCCACCTAAAATATCTAAGAATATTCTTTCTACCAATTTAATTATCAACCCTAAGTTTCTAGGTGGAATTATGGTAAAAATTCCTCTTTTGTCACCAAAATTTAATTTAAACCTTTCTCTACTTAAAATACCATAAAAAATCTTCTTTTAATTAAATACAAATATCCATTTTTTAATATGCTTAAAATCCCTCTTTTTTTATTTAAAAGATTGAATTCCAAATGTCATGGGAATTTCTCTTTTATCATTTAAAAATTTCTTATGCCTAAAATAAATTTATCCAAAATTTCTCTTTTTTAAATTAAATAAAAGTATCTATTATTTTAAATATGCCTAAAATTCTTCTTCTACTATTTAATTACTTGGATCTCAATTATCATGGAAATTTCTCTTTTTGCATAAAAATAAATATACCAAAAATTTCTCTTTTCTTTTAATTAAACATTTATGCATAAATACTAAAATTTGTTTTACATGGATATGATGAAAATCATTCTTTTTGCATAGGATTTCCAATCCTAGAATATGGTAGGAAGTTCTCTTTTAGAATTATGGATAAAAATAAGATATGTATTATTTTCTGAAAATTTTACCATAGCTTCGCTGCTATTACTGATAGTTTTCAAATTTTTCCTTAAAAGAATAATACATTGTAATGGAAATATGATAGAAGATCTATTCTTAAACTTAAATCTAAACTATGAATTTGAATCATAACTTTAACCATAATCATAAACTTAATTATGATTATTCTACTAGATTAAGCTATTTCCATTATTCCTCTTTTCCCAAATTGATAGGGTTATCTCTTTCCCATTTAGAATCAATTAAAGTAGTTTTTAACTACTTATAAATAATCTAAAAGAATTAACCATTATTTTGTTAACATAAAAGCATAAAAATACCATTTTCTTATTCTCTAGCTTAACAAGCTTAGAGTTTGAGTTTAGCTTAACAAGCTTAGAGTTTGATTTTGAATTAAGAATTTTTCAATGAGAAGCATTCTTTTGCTAAAGAGTTAGCCATAGGAATGACTATTCTTTTTGAGAGAGAGAGATATAAAAGAAAGCATTCTAATTAAGCATAAAGATTAACTTTTTCTTGATTACACATTAAAATTCTTAGGGAAAGTTTGGTTTGAATTTAAAACAACCAATTTGAAAACTTTGCAAGCTTGAGAGGGATGCGTTTTCTTTATATATGGACTTATGTTGCTCGGGTTGGTCAAACTAATGTTGTTTATCTGGGTCCTCCATGACCTCATAAATTCTTTTAATGTCTTATGTATTGTTGTAAGTGTTGTAGAAGCCCCATACACTATTGCACATGCTCTAGGTACTGTGATCTATGCTTGGGTACATGAATTAACTATTGTACATGCTTGTTTAGGATGTGGTAAATCCTGGAAATGCTCCTTATGCTTGAATGTCATGCTAAATGCTCACGAATGCCATTGCATAATGCTTATGAGTGTTACAAGACATCGAGCAAACATAACCGAGAAAGCCCCAAACTCGAGAGACAGCCAAAACCATATAGTGCTCTAGACCTTGATGTCAATGTCATATGGAGGGATTGCAGCATTTTGATAAGCCATCATTAAAGGTCATGGGGGAGAGGGAGTTTGGAATGCCTGAGACAGTCAAAAAATATTTTATCCTTAAGCAGGTATAAGATCTTATCAGAAGAGTATAGATGGAATGGTTTTTAGAAAATGTATTGCTACTATTGATCAAATCAGAATACATGTCTGATCAAATCAAAATGTATTGCTACTGATCAAATCAGAATACATGTCTGATAAAAATTATGCTTACATTCATACAGCACAGAGAAAGGTAAGCAGGTGGATGGGCTCACATTTTTCATCAGAAGATTTTGGCAAAAGTCAGGGAAACACATAGAAGAAAGGTGGATAAGAGTTCAAGGCTTGGACCTATGTTGGCAGCAATATTTAGCAGGATTAAGCATTCGGAACTGTTATGGGGACAAGTATGTGTCAAAAATCAAGCCACTTGCTAGGAGTGGGAAACGTAACAGTGGCCAGTTGGATGATGAGCCACCAACTATGAAAAACAAGGTGTTAAGGATGGAGAATGTGATCAATGTTGAGTGTTTGGAGGAGGATGATCTGAAGCAGGCTGGATACTCTACATTAGATTCTATGAAGATAACTAAGGATCATAAGTTATTGGTAGACCCATTATTCCCAGATTTGTTTCCTTAGACTGGAATAGGGTATGAAGTAAAGGAGTCACCTAGTTCTTTGCAGAAGAAGGGTATAAAGCTCAGAAGAAAGGGCAAGGCAATTAAGGGTGATGAAGAGGACATATCAGGGAAACCTGATGTTTCAAGGTTTGAGAAACCAGGGATTTTAAAAGAAATTACAGTGGGGGAAGCAAAGCAAGCTTGGAGGTTAATGGATGATTACTTCATTCAGCAACAACAAACAAATACCAGGATAGACAAAAGGAGGTAGAGAGAGCTGGAAAACAAAATTCAGGTGCTAGAGCAACAATTGAGCGGCAAGGATGTGAAGAATCACCAAGTTAAAGATCTTGAAAGCAAGGTTCGGGCTCAACAGGAGTTATTTGATAAGAAGAAACAAGAATATGAGGCTGCAATTGCTAGTTGGCAAGAAAAAGCTAATGTGAAGATAAAGAGAGAAATGATGGTCACTGATTGGCTCACAGAGATTAAAGTGACATTTTCTACAAAACTGGAGGAGTTATTAAACAGAAATAATGAGTTGATGTCAGAAAATGGAATTCTGATTCAACAAATTACTACTTTGAAGGATGTTCAAAAATAGTTAAGAGAAATGGCTGATGATGAAGAAATCAATGTGTTGATGGGGTGTTTATGACCAATAAAGATGTGGATGACATGAAAATAGAGTTGAAGTAGACTCAACAAATTACTACTTTGAAGGATGTTCAGAAACAGTTAAGAGAAATGGTTGATGATGAAGAAGTCAGTGTTGATGGGGTGTTTATGACCAATAAAGATGTGGATGACATGAAAACAGAGTTAAGAGAAATGGCTGATGATGATGAAGAAGTCAGTGTTGATGGGGTGTTTATGACCAATAAAGATGTGGATGACATGAAAACAGAGTTGAAGCAGACTGGAAACTTGATTTGGACAAGAATTTAAGATAGAATAGCCAACATTTTGAAGAGGCCTTAGGAAGCATTAGCAAATAAACAACAAAAAGAGGAGGTGGATTTACTCAAATAGGAAATTGTTGAATTGGATAACAAGTGCGAGATGCTGGAGAAGAAGCAAACGCCAACAAATGTTGTGCCTTTAAATTGCAAACTACCATTGGAACCTTTGGAATGTTTGAAGGAGTATCAAGATTATGGGTGAAGAATCTGAAAGTAGCCAAAAATCCTTTAAATTTACTGGTTTTGTAGGTAAAGAGATTTTTGAAACAAGGCAAAATCCAAAAGGGGAAGTGCAGAGTTCAGGATTGATTGATAAGAAATCAACTGGGGTAGACTATTTTTCAAATTGAAGATGATGTTGCAAGGAACCAGTTTTTGAGCAAGAGATGGATTTGCAGATCAAATGAAGGATACTGGAGATTTACATGCAGTGAAGAATTTTCTATTATCAGATGTTGATGAAGGGGGAGCCGCTAGAGAAAAGACATGTTGCAGATGAGGATACAGAAATGAATAATGAAACTGAAAAGTAGTCTATGTACTTTTCAGGGGTTCAATACATCAAGGGATACTTAAGTGGGTTCAGAGTCTGCAAGTTTTTGGGGAAAAACTTTTATCACCGGGTGTGCCAGGTGTAAACCTTAGAGGTTTATAGTTTTTCAAGTCTTCAAGTCTTTCATTATTACTTTTTGGTGAATACTTTTGAACCATTAGGACCTCAATGGAAGGCTTCTTGGGCCCTTTTATTTGGCAGTTTAAGGAGTCAAACCTTTTCTCTTAAGAAGAAACGTTTTCTAATTAGAAGCTTTAAAACGGCTACTTTATTCGAATTTGAATTTTGGGGGGAAAATAGAATTTAAAATCTAGCGGACAAAACCATATCATGTAACATATCTATGGAAAGCTCTTGATGCGTAGAGTCATGGATCTATAATCTCCGCTCAAATCGGAGCTTGTATGTAGAAGTTATGGAGGTCCGAAAATTGTAAAATTTCCTCCCCCCCTTTTTGGGGGGAAAAGTGCACCCTTTGACCACTCTTACACCTCTCTTACAAACCCAACATTTCAGTCCACATGGCAACCCCCCATTTGGCTATTCCTTAATCACCTTGATTAGGCTTGGACAAATTAAAGGGCCCAAGAAGACTCCATTCACTTCCTAATGCTTAGGCTATTCACCTAAGATTTCAGGAGAGACACATGCATTTTGCTTATTTTATGGGATTGTAACTCATGTGCGGATGATCAATCATAATGAACAGGCAGTTACACGTTCGTACATGATGTTAGTTCTGTGTTTCTTATGTTTTTCTAATTTGACAGTTTGCAGTTGACTTTATTTACTATAATGCTGTAGTATGGATTATCTGTGATGATGAAGAAAGGGTTTTACTGTCTTGAATATATGATTTAATGGTATATGTTTTTTATATTTTTCTAATTTGACAGTTTGCAGTTAACTTTATTTACTGTAATGCTGTAGTATGGATTATCTGTGATGACGAAGAAAGGGTTTTATTGTCTTGAATATATGATTTAATGGTATATGATTCAGTATTTAATGGAAGTGTTCACTATTTTGATACCTGTTATGAGGTTGTGATGAAATACCAGTGGTGGTTATGAATATTTAGTATGGTGCTGTGTTAAGCCCCAACAATGGCCAAGTTCACAAACATGGCAAAATTTATAAATGTGGCTGAGTTTACAAACGTGACCTTTGCCAATCCATGTAAATATTGTGATCTATGCTTGGGTACATGATTTAATTATTGTAAATGCTTGGTTAGGCTATGGTAAATGTTGGAGATTCTCCTTATGCTTGAATGCCATGCTAAATGCTCTCATGAATAACAAGAATGCCATGCCACCACTTGTACACAAATTGGGTGTGCATATGACAGGAAAACCACCCAAAGCATCCAAAATTATCCCATTGATTTGATTTGATTAAAGAAATAGAATTCAAAGGTTGATGCAATCCCTTATGGATGTGGGCAGGCTGCCAATGAGGTTATTATAAGCTAAGCCTAGAAAATGGATGTTCTTGCAAAACAGCCAAGATCTAAAGGAATGGGGTATGAGAGGGAGTTGTTTGAATAAACAGCATTTTGGCCCAACCCATAAAGGAAAATTTCCTGGCAATAAGAGGGCTTGGGAATCCAGCGGTTTCCCTACACATGCCCATTGGCTATCAGCTCACATTACAGCCTCCCCATGGGCTATCAGGATAGCAAATACTCCTACTTACATATATACACTAAACCCATCATTCACATGTTTTCGTTTGCGTCTGTGAAATCCTTGGTGGGTGCAAGAGTAGTGCAACTTACTGGTCATAGTTTATTATGTGGGAAAATCCATTAATGCTTAATCAAAGTAATTAATTTACATAGGTTTATATTCAATGGCCAGATCCGAGACATTGATAAATATTGTCAATGATATCTTATTGGGGTGCACATACGAAGACAATAACGATGCTTACCACACAACACTTCTCAGAAAACAATATGTTGCGAATCTTACTCGGGGCACACTAGTGTGTGGTGGGACAACTCTATCATGAATAAAGTGCAGACAAAGCTTTCAGAGGCCATCATTGAGTGGAAACAAAATCAGCTAATTGATTCCACTCAGGAAACAAGAGCTTATGCTGAGCTCACTGATATAGTGTAAGCAGGCTCAACAGAATGTTTTGGAATTATCAATTTATAGTACTCTTTTATAACATATTGTTTCTCTATAGTTCAATGGAACTATTGGCTTTATATCCCCAATAGTGTGATATTATGTTGTCATTCTTGACATTTTGAGATACATTATGTTATTGTTTTTGCTATTGTTGGCATTTGGAGTTGTATTTGAGTATGTGACCCCAGGAGCTTTCCGCAGAGGCATTGTTGCCAGAGGGTATGAAGTTTGTTTTGTATGTTATACTAGTTATTTAAAAGTATAGTAACTATTTGTTTTAATTTCAACATCTAAATTATTTTTTGGTTTTAATTTCTTTATAGGAGTGACGAGCAAAGTGTCATAAATCTGCCCGCGAAGCCAAATCCACTAGTGTTGGTGCCATGATATTGTATAGGGGACGTGTGCATAGAGTGCTCCAACGACAATCCTGTATAGGGGACGTGGGCATAGAGTGCTTCATTGAGACGAGCGGGGACACATAGTGGATCGAGACAAATGCAAGGTTTTCTATCGTCGGCTTCTTCAAGACCTCGTAGACCTCTATATGCCTGAGGTCCATAAGCTATGGGAGTAAGAGATCTTTGATTATAATATGAGATTGTTGTAAATTTTAATTGAATTAATTAATAAACATAGAGTTTTCATTTAAATGCAGGGACTAGGATGAGGTCAACAATGATGTTTGTCTTCACACAGCTCGAGCGAGAGTTTGGGGTCAACTACAGCCACAAAGGTGTTCTATACAAGTGTGCGATTTTACTCAGGCACCAGAGAGATAATTCACGGTAATAATACACAGCCTTGTTTGAACGACTTTGTGGATAAATATATGTGTTAATTGTCCCAAGTAGGGAGCCCAGAACAATAATAGATTAACACTTCAAGTGTTGAATATGGTCACATAAAACCAACTCCATATTATGAGGATAAATTATGTGAATCCATAAATCCTTAGTCCAAGTTGTGCACTACTCACGCTTCTGACATATAACTGCTTCCATAAGAAAATGTCACATGCACCCTGTGTAACATGCAAAATCTTCGAGGATGAATCAATAATGACAATGCTTAGAATTCAGCAATCTTTCACGATGATAATAACACACAAAACTGAAGTAGATGTGCAAAAAAATGGAGGGAGAGAGACAGAGAGGATGTCCAAGCTGCTTAGGGAAGCCATGCTGCAGGGACTACCCCACACTCAACCAACTGGTTGGGGAGGGCCCTAGACCCTATTAGCTGCTTGGCCAAGGCTCCTAAGGCTAGCCGACAACCTACCCTCCCCATGCAAGGGCTGGTGGGCACAGGTTGGGGCCTTCCTGGCCCCTTGGGGTGGCTCTAAGCTGCCCCATGCCCACTACAAGAGCCTTAGGTTCTACTTTGGGGTAGCCCTATGAGTAGGCCCCTTTTCTACATGCACACTACAGAAGTATGGCATCCATACACATATCATCTGTGACATACGAGGGATTGATCATATTAAAACAACCTTAGTCTTAATTTAAATGCACTTAGAAATATACTTAAGAGATAGAGAATGGTTTCAATGCAAATGTAATGTAGTTATATTAGATGAGATGGTTACAACTGAGATCTAATAAGATCTATGATGATGATGATGCTGACTTTGACTAAATGCTAAGTTATGAATGCTGAACTATTGTAGTGCCTGCTGAATGCTGAGTGTTGAACTCCACACCTTCCTAGGGTCTTGGACTAAAGACCACCAAAATGATGGAGAGCTTCCTGGTGTAAATGATATGCCTGTGGTTTTATAGTTAAGACTTTTGGTCGGGCAGTGCATACTGCTCTCATACTAGATAATGTGTCCATGACTACATATTACCAATCGGCTGCCATAATGTCTTAGTAAGCTACTATAACCACAATCGGTTTTAATTCTCAAGACTAGCACAAAGATGACTTAGGACACCTCTTGCATGACCACATCCACTTGCTTAATGATTTAATGCCATGCTAAATGCTCATGAATGCCAACAATGCCACGCTTAATGCTCACTTAATGCTGAGAATGATATGCCACATGTACACCAATTGGGTGTGCATGTGACATCATCTAACACTAGTCCAAAGGAGACTCGTAGTATAGAGTGGCACTCATTCATGTGTAGGACAATGCAAACCTGACCTTGGATACATAGAGTGGAACCCTGGTAGACTCATCCCAAACTGAGCTAACATGGGACCAGTCCTAGCCCCTTGGATGTCCTGGCCCCTGGAAGCATCAATGCCTTGTGAATAATGAGATAATGGGACTGAATTCATGGTTGGGATTTTTAAATGCTAAATATTCTGCACGAACAAGTTAAAGGGCATTTAATGCACTTTTTGCCATCTTTTTACATTGGACAAAACTTGCGTAGCCTTGCACATGAACAAGGGGGTGTTTAGGCTACTGGGCAGCCATGTACAAATAGTGCGGGACTCCCCCACACTCAGTCCACTACAAGGGTAGGGCCCTGTTGTGATTGCATGATCAAGGCTCCTAGGGCTGGCCTCCAGCCCAGCCCATGCACGCGCTAGTGGACACAACTTGGGAGCATCCTGTTGAAATATACAAGTGAATAGGGTGTGTGTGGGAACAAGCTCTTGGATAGAGGCTGTAAAAGAGAAGATGTAATTGTGAAAGAACCTGTGAAAAGGTGAGAAGAATCTACTGGGAGAGAATAAAGGGTAGCATGAGAGAATTTAGGAGTGTGGAGTTATTCTGGGAGATATTCAGGGAAAAGAGAAGAGGTGGAGAGAATCAGGCAAAAGGTGGAGATATTCTGGGAGTGAATCATGGAGAAATCAATGGGATTTGATGCTTGATGTAAACTCTATAAATTGAGGCATATCCCTAATGAGAATTTGCTGGTTTTTGAGTATCCATGCCTACATTAATCTATTTGCTAATTATTCACTAATTACGTCTTAATTATTTGCTAATCACTTTGTTAATGATGTTGATTCTTGTTAACCCATGGCGGACATTGCGACGTACTATATTTTACGTCATTAATTTAAATATTCTGAGTCATGGGTCGGGCTTGTCGGCACCATATGTTAAGGATGAAGGGATTGGGTGATCGCCGATGAGAGGTGCACCTTGGATATCAGTAGGATAAGGATTAGGGTCGGCCGGCCATGTATGGGCGCCCAAGTGTGAACGGCCAAGTCACCTATAAGAGTCAAATGTAACCCTAAAATCCTCATTCTCATGTGTTGTGAATACAAGAGTGCTCTTGCCTTATCTCTTTGGTTTCCTTCTCCTGCGTTTGTGTGAGAGAGAGAGAGTGAGTGAGAGAGCGATCGAGCACTGTGTAGCGGCACGGCGGCGGCGGAGAGGCGGTAGAGCGGCGACGGCGGCTCCTCCTTCACGGCTGCGACGCGGGAATCCTTCAAGGCGGCGGTTGAGCGGTGAGTGACACACCCTTTGGCATTCTGTTTGAGCTTCCTTCCCTGGTTGTATGCTTGCAGCCATTCGTGGCTCGCATACGGTGTCTGGCAAGTCCCCAGCTACGACCTGTGCGGCAAAAGCGCACATTTTTGGCGCCGCTGCCGGGGAGTTGCCCTGCACCAAGCTCCAGTTGCAGCTCGGCTGCTGCGTGAAGTTTAATCTGCACTGTAGGAAAGCGACTGTGTGTTTGTTGTTGAGGTTTGCAATCTCTGTTTCTGCAATTTGTCTTCTGCATTTCTGTTTCTTTTGTTATTTTTGCGCTCCGCGTGTGGGCGCACGATCGGTTATCTGGTTTTCTGCGTGTGAGGGGGTTTCTGAATCCCCAGATCTGTGCTGTGTGCACGAACTGCGCTGCGGCCAAGGCTAGAAACCCTAGAAAACTTATCCAAAAAAAAATAGAAAATAAAAATTCTAAAAAATAAAAAACAAAAAATAAAAAATTAAATTTTATTTTGAAAGAAAGAACCAAACGTGTGGAGAGGAAAGATTTTCTAATCAGAGAAAAAATTTTTGAAAAGAAAGAACCCCAATTGACCCACGACCACGGCCCCGGCCCCGGCCTCGGTCTCAGTCTCGGTCTTTTGATATATATATATAGGAGAGTGAGCCTCCATAGCTTTCTCTCAAGTGAGAGCTTATGGGAAGTCGTGCCACGAGCCATCTCAATGGATGTAGGATCTATCTCCTTTAAGGATATGTACCTACATACATAGCAATTAGTGTACTATTTACCAATACATAACTTGTGAGCGCATGAGAATTCCAAATAAGCAATATAACTTAGTGAATTGAAGAGAAGATTCATACCTCACCAAGCTTCCCAATTTGTAAATAACCTCTCTAACCTTCTTGTGTCCGTCCACAACCAACTATAGAAATTGGAAGAATTAAATGGTCCCATATATTTTTTGCCACATTCTTGAAGTCATACATGGGATCTAAGAGATGATTGATCTTCATGTCACACCAATATGGAAGTCAAAAGAAGATTGAGTGTCTAGACATCCCATTTGGTGGTGGATTGGGAGTGCTTCTCTATGCCTCAAACCAATCTCTACCTCTCATCACAAGTGGTGAGACATCATGTGGCACATACTTGGGATATGAAGGAGGGAGAAATCGATGATGTTTGTCATACACCACCTTCTTGAGTGTAGAGAGTCTTTTAGAAACAAATGATGGTCTGCAAACTGGATATACATGATGTCTGAAGGTTGCCAAACCTATTGTAATTGAGATGATTGAGATAGAGATATAAACTTAAAGTTTAAAGGCTAGAATCTTATGCATATAAGGTTCAAGTAGGTACCTAAGCACTTCGAGAACCCGAGATAGTCATGCATCGTCCAAAGTAAAACTCCTTTCACCTCTGCCTTACGCCTATTTATTGGCATTGAAACATCATGTACTTTGATACCTCGCCATAGTGTCTCAAGCTCCTCAATCAAGGGATTGAGGTACACATCCATGTTTTCCACCTTATACTTGCCTGGTACAAGGAGAGCAGGCATGATATGACCTTTTTTAATTGCCACCCATGGAGGGAGGCTGTAATTCACCAATACAATAGTAGACCATGATGTGGACTTGAAGCCAAATGGTGTTTAGGGGATGAACTTAGGAGGATTATTATTTTGTCATATAATATGTAACCTTAGGGAAATCAAATGTGACTTTTGAAATCTTAGGAGAAGTTGGAATGTCTTTTGGCATTGGATATAAATTGGCAGTTATGTTTGTGCACAAGGAGGGTGTAGATGGATGTAAGCAGAACTGGGTTTTGGGCAACGAAGAAGTCAGCAAGTTTGTCAATTTGTCAGTTGTTGATGTTTATGTTTTTGAAGCTTTGACAGTAATGTTTATCAGTCTCATTAATGGAAGGTGCTCCTCTCTTTATAGTAATCTGTATAATGTTGTTCATCTTTGTTTATCTTAGAGAGAATGTGAAAGTTACAGTCTTTTTGTCAGATCAGAAGTCAGGTTATTTGTCATCCTGTTCAATCTGCTAGGAAGTAACACTAGTTTACACTCGTGATCACGGTGCTTGTGATGGGTTGTCATGGTCGAACTCATTTTCTTCTGTGAGATTGATGAGTGCCAAAGAGGTTACAAAGCAGTTTTGTTTGGGATGACGTTGTTAGGCAAAATTTTGTAAAAGTGTTTTGGGCTTGTGTACATATGGGATGTATGGCATGCAAAAAAGCTTTGCCCTGAATGCCCTGGCAGGTGTACAGAGTGGATGGTTTTGTAGTAGGCTAGTACATGCATGTTTTTTTTTGGGAGCAGGTGCTTGAGGTTTGAAGTTTTTTTTCATTATTACAGCAGTGTGTATGGCTACTAGTGGGAAACGACCTTATGATAGGTGGTTCTCTTGGTGGGCTAAAATTAGGAAGCACGTGGTTGCTCAGGCCGGCTGGTAAAAGGAGAAGCGTGCACAATCATGAAAGCATGGAAGCGTAGAGAGAGAAAAAAAGTTCTGCAGGGCACTGCTCTTAGTGATTGTGTATGCCAAGTGTGGTATTGTATCAAGGGCCTGGTGAGGAGGAAACTTGTTACACACACATACACGTTGCTTCTCTCTCTCTCTCTCTCTCTCTCTCTCTCTCTCTCGTGTGATTAGGCTTTTTTGTGTGATGGCGATGGCAATATTGCTGTTGCGATGGCTGGTGTCTGAGAAGGCAGAGAGTTTTTGTGTGTTACCTTGTTGAGTTGCCACCTCTGAGCACAGAGTGTCTGCGTATTGCTTCATTGGGTTGCTACCGGCCCTAGAGTTTATTGTGTTTGGTGCAGTTGTGCTGGTAGCACAACAGATGTTTACCTTGTTGGGGTGCAGCTCGTAGTAGTAACGAGCAGAGATGTATTGTTTTGTTGGGCTGCTACTCTCAGCCATGGCCCAGGTATATGTTGCCAAGATGAAAGGGGGATAGCCTTGAGAGTATACACCTTGTGTGTTGATTTGAAGGTGTTATGTATGAGAGATGGTGTGAAGCAAAAGCTTCTGTGTGTCGAAAGAAGCTTGTTGGCTTGTATGGAAGCGTTGGCTGGGAATTCAAAGATGGATGATAATGGTGATGTATTTGGCTATGGTTTGTGTGTTTGTATCTTGTGTGTGTTGATTTGAAGGAGAAGGCATCATTGATGTGTTTGGTGGTGTAGTCCACGGGTTTACACTCTCACAGCACACCTTGTGCTAGCCTTCGATTACCTCGTCATGCACACAGTGAGAGCATATGTGTTTGTTGGATGCTTACTTTGACTATGGTGCCCCTGTTTTGTGCTAGTGATTCCAAGGTTGGCGGAGTGGGAAGCTATAGAGGCCTGTTTCCTTGTTTTTTTTTCCACTCCATAGCTTTTTGGTGCCCCCACTGAGGAGAGCCAAGTGTTTGTCTTCGCCTACAAGGGTGTATGCCCCAGGGGTTGAAGGTTTCAGGGAAGGTGTTTTTATTGTTTTTTCTTGGGATTTGAGGTGAAGCTTGGGGATTAAAATGATGTCGTATCCAAAGTTTTTTGGTGGTCCTAATGAAGATGTAGCAGATTTTCTTGAAAGTATGGAGGTTGCGTGCATAAGCAACCACATCAACGAGCCGGCACAGGTATTGCGGTTGGCTGAGTATATGTTTGAAAGGAGATGCGAGGACATGGTTCAGAACTTTTGAAGAGTCGTTAAGGGATGCTGAGCCACGCATTCCAATGGCCGAGGATGGATTGAAGACTGCACTTTTGAACAGGTTCAAGAAGGTTGAGGATCTAGACAGAGTCTGGTATGAAGTGCAGGGGTTGACACAGGGCGAATTGGAGCCAATTGATGATTATGTAAAGAAATTCTCCTTGCTGTGAAACACCTTGTGCAGGGCTTTGGAGGATCAAGTGCCTCCATATATGATGAAGAAAGATCATTTTGTTGCGGGATTGAAAGGGGGCATTCACTGGAAGGTTGAGTTAAAGAAGCCCAAATCTTATGAGGATGCTGTGGAGATTGCCAAATCAAATGATTGGAAGTTGCAGCGGATGAACCAACTGGGATGGTTCCAGTGGTAGTGAGGCCTGAAATTAGAAGGGTAGAAGCGGTACCGATGAGAGCCACGCTGGAAAGAGTGCAACCCACAGAAGCTCAAATGAATAATGCCACACCACAGGGGACAAAGGTGGCACCCACAACTGTTACAGCTTCTGATGAAGGGCTTCAACAAGACACGAGGCAAATAGTGGATTGTATGAAGAATCTGAGTTTGAAAATGATAGGGAACACAGGTGGTGGTGGACATGGCCGAGGTGGTAGAGGTTATAATCAGGAAGGGGTTGAAGGTCAGGCTATGGAAGTGGTCGTGGTTTTGGCAGGGGTAGATGGTTTACTCCTACATGTTGGAATTGTGGTGAATTGGGGCATATAAGTCCTGACTGTGATAAGCCGCCGTGAATGGGGGGCGATATATATCCCTTACCCTCTCAAATTCCCAATAGGGCAAATGATCATGGAATTGAAATTAAAGGTGAAGCAGGGACCAGTGGGTTGACAAATGAGGAGAAGGGTAAAACTAAGGTGGTGAATGTGGTCACCCTTGAGAAGACGAAGGAGATAGAAGCTGATGTAATGCCTTTGGGGAAACGGACACCACGAGAAAGGGAAGGCAAGGATGCTGCAGGGCCTAGCAAGAAGAAAGGTAAAGCGAAGGAAGGAGGGGATGTAAAGGTCAAGCGGAAGCGAAAGTCTCGTAGGAAGTTTCAAGTGACTGATTTTCCACTAGGGGTTGGGCAAGATAGCTACAATTTGCAAGAGGACATGGCTGGAAGGAAAGATAATATTACTTTTGGACAATTGATAGAGTTAGCTCCCAAATTGAAACGTCAGTGGAAAAGACTCATGAACCCAAGAGAGAAAGAGCCTGCCAGAGGGATAGTGACTGTTTTATCTGTTGAGGAGTAACCTGATATATGTCCTGTGTGGTGGTGGATGTATGGCACAAAGGGAAGAATTTGGGAGAAGCAGCATACATAGATGGTGGTGCACAAATTTGCGTAATCACACTAGCAACTATGGAGAGGTTGGGTCTTCATATTACTGAAGCATCTGGTTTCCATATTCGGTTGGCCAATCACCAGAAGGTCAAATGCTTAGGTGTGATCAAGGGGTTAGAACTACAGGCTTTTGATGTAAAGGTGCTTGTGGACTGTCATGTTATGCCGGCAGGAATGGGTGCATTCCCCATCATTTTGGGAAGACCATGGTTGAGAGCGATGAAAGCTGTTCAAGATTGGAGGAAAGGGGTCATTACTCCGTATGACAGGCGAGGGGATAAAAAGCAGTTTAATATGGATAATCAGAAGCCTGTTGATGATGAAGGGGAGGATGAAGCAGATTCGAGTGTTGATGACACAACTAGTAGTACCACTACTAGTGAGGGAACAGAGGATGCTTCATCCAGTGAGGAGGATGTAGAGATGGCTACCCTGGTTATTGATGAGGAAGTGCTTGGTGATAAGGTTTCCCAACAAGAGAGGGCCATACAGGAAGAATGCGAGGAAGTGGCGAGATTTTATGACAGAGGATGCCCTTGAAGAGTATATGTTTTTTGAGGCAGATTTCCTTCAAGATCCTTATGTACTTCCTTTGGATTCTATGGTTGAGATACAAGTGAATCATGAGCAGATGTATGCATGTGATGTGGAAGAGTATGCTTTTGAGTCTTTGGATGATGTACCTTTGTGGGATGAGTGGGATATAGAAAGTCTGCAGAGGACGATGAACCCAAGTTGGAGTGGGATATAGAAAGTCTGCAGAGGACGATGAACCCAAGTTGGAGTTGGATGATCAGATGTGCATTAATGTTAAGAAAGCCACGAGCAGAATTGATACTATGAGGGAGGAGCGACACCAAAAGACTATGAATGATGTTGATGCTATGGATGAGACTATGGATGCTGTGATAGATGAATTTCTTATTGGCCTTGATAAAGGTGAGCACACAGAAACTGAGGTGGATGCTTTGGCAATGGTGGCTTTTGAAGGGGAGTATGTTTTGCCTGTAGTGGATGGCTTTGATGGTGATGTTTCTTATGTTAATGGACAAAAAAGTGCTATGGGACAATAGGTTATAGAGTCTTATTCTTTGGGATATGCACAACAGGTCTTTCTTGACGAAACTTTTATCAGTTATTACCCTCAGCAGGAGTTGCTTCACTGGTTTTTCAATAATAGCGTTGGCCACATAAATGATTATGGAATTGAAATGAGGAAGGATGCTATGTATGTCAAGAGCTTCATTTCCAAAGGTTCTAATGTTATGTTGTGGGATGGCAAACTACGTCTTGGGAAGATGACAATGTTTCTTCGAACACATGGAATAGAGATGTTTTGGTTACCTTGTATGATGCTCAAAGGATTGACAGAGGGAAACGTGGTGGTATGCTTTTTGTTGCTGATCGTAAATGATTCAGCAGGCTAGGGGTTGGGCAAAGTATGTTAGGAAAAATTTTGTAAAAGTGTTTTGGGCTTGTGTACATATGGGATGTATGGCATGCAAAAAAGCTTTGCCCTCCTGAATGCCCTGGGCAGGTGTACAGAGTGGATGGTTTTGTAGTAGGCTAGTACATGCAAGTTTTTTTTTTGGGAGCAGGTGCTTGAGGTTTGAAGTTTTTTCCATTATTACAGCAGTGTGTATGGCTACTAGTGGGAAACGACCCTATGATAGGCGGTGCTCTTGGTGGGCTAAAATTAGGAAGCACGTGGTTGCTCAGGCCGGCTGGTAAAAGGACGAGCGTGCACGATCATGAAAGCATGAAAGCGTAGATAGAGAAAAAAAGTTCTGCAGGGCACTGCTCTTAGTGATTGTGTATGCCAAGTGTGGTATTGTATCAAGGGCCTGGTGATGAGGAGGAAACTTGTTACACACACATACACAATGCTTCTCTCTCTCTCTCTCTCTCTCTCTCTCGTGATGATCAGGCTTTTTTTGTGTGATGGCGATGGCAATATTGCTGCTGCGGTTGGTGTCTGAGAAGGCAGAGAGTTTTTGTGTGTTACCTAGCAGAGAAGAACTACACCATTACAGAACGAGAAGCTTTAGGGATGATTTTTGCATTGGAAAAGTTTAGGCATTATCTGTTAGGGAGAAAAGTTTGAACCAACACCATTTCAAGTGAGGGGATGGCGCGAATCAGCGAAGGGTTCAACCAATTGGAATGCTTAGATGTCAATATCTTAAAGTGCACAGATTGCAATTTCAAGCAAATTTTGTTGTGTTAAAGATGCAAGATGCAGGGAATGCCTATACAATGTTGTTGGGAAGGCCATGGTTTAAAACAGCAAAGCTCAAGCAGGATTGGGAAAAGACTGAAAAAGGGAAAGAATTTGGTAAGATTTCCGATGGGTTCTAGGAAAAAGTTGTTGATGTCATTGAAGCCGATGATGGCTCACACAATACATTAACAAGAGGGGTTTTTTAAATCCATTTTGAAAAAAGTTTGATACTTTTATGAGGCTAGCACCCCGAATCCATTGCGTAGTAGGGACAGGGATCTCACATTAGCAGAGATACTAAATCCCAAAAGTTGGGAATATTCTCTCTCATTGTAATGGAAGTCTTGAATGGCTTGTACTCTTTGCCAAGCCCATTCAAACAAACACTCACTAATTTATCATCTTCCACCAATACATTGATAGACCGAGGGATTCAACAAATCCCTTAATATTTAAAGCATACCCATTGATAGAAATGCTTTTATTTTCCACTGTATACAGCTCTTGCTTCAGTGCAATTTCCTTGCCTTTGTATTAGTTTGGAACATCTGAACCAGGTTATGTCATGCAACTATTAGGGTGTTTTCATCCTGTATGTGTCCTATAATTTTGTTTGTGATAATAGTCAAAAGCCAATACATGACTTTCCTTGCATCCTAATTCTAGTGTGTTGAGGAGGTGCTCATTTCATTAATTAAAGCCTTTGATCGACCCTGGATTTACAGAGATCTTCGACTACTAGAGCCTTGCCCTTAGTCTCCTATTATGACAGTGCCTCACTAGCAAAACTAAAAGCTGGTGAGATTGTCACGATTTGCATATCCACACGAGCACCTCCCTGCTGCGTGACAACGCTAATAGAATGATGGCAATGCCCATGAGCATGGTTTGATATCGCAACATGTTGTCTAGATAGCAATCAAAAGGCATTAGATCAACTTGATGCACCTATAGCTCCTCATCAATGCTAGGATAACGCCCGCATTTAGTTTGTTCCCAACTCGTTGAATACAAGTGGCTATGCATGATTTTACAGATGGTTGGATAGAAGTGTCTCTATTGCACGATTCAAGTTAGTGAATGTACACTTGTTAGTATTGAAACATAAAGTTCACATTCTATGGATTTTAACATGGTTTCTCATGTATTATGCAAGGTTGTTAAAATTTACAATATTGTTCAAGCATGTACGAGTCATGAGGTGCAGCGAAGATGATGCAACAAAGAAGATATTAACTTCTATAGCTATGGATTATAATCATATACACATAGGCCCTTAAATGATTGTGTGCTATTTCATTGGGAGTATGAATTGTCTAGTCAACCTGTGGTTCAACACAAGATCAGACGACGCAGAAGTCAGATAAGGGTTTCCAAGATAGCCTAAAGGAGGGTACGGATTTTTAGATGAAGATGTTGCACCAAAGGAGGCAATCAGTCGAGCAGAGTTTTTGTATGACAAGTTGATGGACAAGGTTTCAAGAGTCAAAGAAGATGATCTGCAAGATCTAAATCTGGGATCAGAGGAAAATCCGAAAGTAGTCAAAGTCAGTGTCCATCTGGATGCTCAATTGTTATACAACGTTTTTTTATATACTGGCCCTTGCATCGATCACACACACACATCAATTTTTTCTCTCAACCATGCCTCAGATCCAACTTGTGGCCCTTGATGATCACTGTCAGACATCTTCAACTTGGCCAAAACTCATTTAGGGTTCATACAAAACACACAACAACATCTAGTAATACAAATAGAAATTTACTTAGGTTTTCATTGCTAGACAATGACCACAACAACATTTTTTTGCTGCCCAAGTAGTGACCTGCCAAACTATGATGCCCACCTAAATCGCTGCCCCGATGGGTGTCAATACCTACCTACTTCCCTATTACTCCACATGCATAGCCTACGCCTATAGCTCGAGTTTTCCTCCTACCTCAACTCATCCCTCAAGGGTGTTGGATCAATCAAGTCTCCCTTTCCAAGGTAAGCACTTCTTGCTTTCTTCGCTCTTTCATGGTTTCATGTCTTATTCCAAGCTTTCATGGTGGAAAGCTTGGAAATAGTTTTATGTGAGCTTCTCTCCCTTCCCCTCTCTCCTTTTCTTCCTTCCCCTCTCTTTCCTCTCCCTTTACCTAACCCTAGCCTAATGCATAGAGCTCTAATAGAGAGAGATTTCATGGAGAGAGCTCTCCATCAAAGCTTTCTATTAAGCATTCTATGCATTATGCTAGGGTTTAGGCTTAGCATAAACTAGTTTTTCCATTCATTTATCCCTTTACCTAACCCTAGCCTAATGCATAGAGCTCTAATAGAGAGAGATTTCATGGAGAGAGCTCTCCATCAAAGCTTTCTATTAAGCATTCTATGCATTATGCTAGGGTTTAGGCTTAGCATAAACTAGTTTTTCCATTCATTTATGCATTAAGAGTAGGGTTTAGGGTACTCACCTCTTTTTTCTCTTGTTCTTCTTGCTTACTAATGTGTTAATGAGGAATAACATTTTTTATTTATTATGTTTCTTTTTCGTAGGATTATTCGAGTGAGCAAGGTTTTTAGCATAGCCTCTCATATACGGTAAGCCCTCTTTCTGCATTTGCACTTCTTGTTTTTGTGTTTTTGCACCCTTGGGTGCCGGGGATTAGGATTAGATCAATAGGCTAGGGCTATGCATTAGGGTTAGGCTATGCATAGTCCTCTTTATGCATAGGACTTATGCATAGGGCTATGCATAGCCCTCTTTATGCATAGCTCTCTTTATGCATAGGGCTATGCATAAGGGCTAGGCTATGCATATCCCTCTTCTACAATAGGCCTATTGTGCATAGGAAATAGGCTTCTTTATGCATAGGCTTCTTATGCATAGCCCTCTTTATGCACAGGGCTTATTCATAGCCTTATGTATAGGCTATACATAAGGCCTATACATAGCCCTCTTATGCAATAGGACTGGGCTATGCATAGGGCTTACGCATAGACTTCTTATGCATAGCCCTCTTTATGCATAGGGCTTATGCATAGGCCCTGTGCATAGGGCTTATGCATAGCCCTATGCATAGGCTATGCATAGCCTTCTTATGCAATAGCCCTCTTATGAAACGGGCCGTATGCATAGTCCTCTTATGCAATAGCCCTATGCATAGCCTCTTATGAAACGGGCCGTATGCATAGTCCTCTTATGCAATAGCCCTATGCATAGCCCTTTTATGCAATAGGGCTATGCCTAGGGCTTATGCATAGCCCTCTTATGCATAGGCCATATCAACTAATGAACTAATGTTTTAATAATTATGATAATCTTTTGTAGGTCTATTCAAGAGAACGACCTCCATGCATACGGATTCGGCTAGTAGGGGTAAACCCTCTTTGTTTATGCTTCTTCTCTTTGTGGTTTTACACCCTTGGGTGCCAGGGATTACGTTTAGGTCAAGATCCTATATGGCCAATGCATATGGGCTATGCATAAGGCTGTATGTATAGGCCTTATTTATAAGGCTGCCTTATGCATAAGGCCTTTGCATACGGCCTTATGCATAGCGCGCATGCAAAGGCCTTATGCATAGGTTGTATGCTTAAGGCAGGCTGTATGCATAAGCCGTATGCTGTTATATGCATAGGCTATATGAACTAATGAACTAATGTTTTGATTTATTTTATGATAATCTTTTGTAGGTCTATTAAAGCGAACGCCCTCCAAGGGCATAGGGCACACATACGGTTCATACGGATTCGGCTAATAAAGGTAAGCCCTCTTTGTTTATGCTTCTTCTCTTTGGGTTATGGCACCCTTTGGTGCCAGGGATTAGGTTTAGGTCAAGAGCCTATAAGGCCTATCCATACAGGCTATGCATAAGGCGGTATGCATACGGCCTATGCATAGGCCGTATGCAAAGGCCATATACCGTATGCATAGGCCTTATGCATGCATATAGCTTATGCATATGGCCTATGCATACGGCATATGGCCTACGTATATGGCGTACAGCCTATGCGTACGCTATGGTTTATGTATAGAGATAATATGGGGCATTGTTATATGCCATCTAGAATGCTGCTTACATCAGGATAGGAGTGGTTATCCACCGTCGCGAAGGAGGTGGTTATAGTGGAGTGGGAGCCCTCGATATTCTCACTATCCTTCTCTTGCAAAAGAGGAGTTTCCTTTGGCTTTAATAGTGGGCAGAGTGTGGAAAGTCCTAAGAAGCTATCATCAAAAAGGGGCACTGTCCACCCTGCTTGTCTATGTAGTATTGTAGGAGGCCGTAACAATGTCCTAATATCACAGGCTATATTTTTTATCTAAGCTTGTGTTGTTATTTTCTTTTGGTTGGCTTAACATTGTTGAGGTAAGTGGCCTTATTTATTCAACCTTATGTTTATTGCACCCTTGGGTTCTGGGTTTAGGAAATGAACTTATAAATAGAGATATAGGGCATTATTACATGTCATCTAGAATGCTGCTTATGTCAAGCTAGGAGTGGTTATCCAGTGAGTAGGAAGTTATAGTGGAGGGAGAGCCCTCGATCTTCTCACTATCCTTCTCTTGCAAAAGAGGAGTTTGCTTTGGTTTTAATAGTGGGGAGCATGTGGAAAGTCCTCAGAAGCTATCATCCGAAAGGGGCACTGTCCACTGTGCTTGTCTAAGCAGTATTGTAGGAGGTCTTAACAATTTTCTAATATCACATGTTGTATTATTTGTCTAAACTTTAAGTATGTCTTGGGTTAGAGGAATCATGTTTTATTACCTATGCACATATGTAACAGCAATGTTGAGTGAACCGTCACTCATAAGATCCTGATGTGGCCAATCTGCTATCCGTTATAAATGAACGATATGGGCAGCAAGCTTGGTCATAGTTTACATAGACACAGGTATGGTTCCATCAAATCTTTTCACATACACAAAGTTAATCTTTGTGCATTCTATCTGTCTTATATTTTAATCTAATATGCAAGCGGGCTTATAGTCGGGCCAATCAATGCCATGGGGACAGACTACCCCACTTGGCCCAGTCAACGTCGTGGGGGCAATCTACCCCACTTTCTCAGTCAGGGCACACCACGCTTTGATAGGCAAGGGGCCAAGTGGCGCGGGGCGGAGTAGTGAAAGCCCATCGCAATATGATTGTGATGAGCCTACACCTCCTTCCTCTACTAGACCCACCCCCATTCCCTTACATCCATCTTCCCCACCACGACGATGTAGTAGGGAGTTTGGGGGTAGTAGACGTGAGTGGGGGGAGTAGGCTGCTTTTGCTTTGGTAAAACTAGCACTAGGTCTCCGGATGCATCTCCCCAATAGGGGGGCTCTTCATCTACACATTATGAGCCAGCCCCCCAGAGGAGACCCATTCCACTATCGTTCGATCCACACCTCCTACCAAACATCATGGATGCGGATGGAGCCTTCATGATGGATGCACGAGGAAAGCAAGTCTTGTGAACCTGGAGTTCGTGAACTCTATCACAAAGTAGAAAGCACAAGATGACATTCTAAGCAATATGTTATTGATGTGCTTAAGTCAAAGTTTCCCATGCCACATGTAGGTCTTTGCTTCTCCAAGGAGTGGATGAAGCGGCGCATCAAGATTTTGCTCTCTAATAGGAGAGCAAATGTCAAGAGGGCAGCAAAGAAATATTTGGAGAAGCCTGGCATTTGTACAGCCAAGGAGTGGAGGCATTCACGTAATTTCATGAGAAAGCACCTAGGTTCTTTTCAACAACAAGCGACAACAACGAGTGCTTCCTGACTACGGAAGCGAGGGGCTTCACACTTCGGCTCCCACGGGAAATCCTCCTTTCTTGCTCATTTTGTAAGTATCATTTCTTCTCACGTTTCATTTCATTTTGTACTATATTATTTTCTTGAAATAATTGTATATTTTCTTAATTATTTTTTATAGAGGGAGGTTGTTGGGCATGACCCAACAAAGGAGGAATATGACTATGGGTATAGAGCTCCCCATCCGCAATTGTGGGCATGGATGAGTACGTGAGGTGTATGCTTGGATGAGTCTATTTTGGGGACTGAAGCTGGTGAGGTTATGTGCTGCCTAAACCATTCTCTTTTCTATGCCTAATTGTATTTTAATGCTCTTTCTTACCTTACTCTTGATGGCATGTATGTAGGATGAAGGGGAAGAAGAAGAGGAGGATCTAGATAATCAGCATGAAGAAAGTGAAGAGGACGAGGAATCGAATGATGAAGATCACTCAGAATCTGATGAGGATTCTTGTTAGACACCTCTTCATTATTGTGAAAAAAATTATGTATATCTGGCCAAAGGCCTAACAGTTTATGAAATATAATAACTTTTTGGGCTCAATTGCAATCTCCACAATGTATGTGTTTCTTATATTTGTGCTTATATTACAAATCTGAAATTGTGAATTTGTTTTAATTTTTTTTAAAGAGATGGGGCAGACTAGGGAGTCATTTGTAGACTCGGCAGTCTGCCCTAGCTCTTTTTTTGCCGTGTAGAGTGTTCGCTTAGCAGCAAAAATATCAGTTGTGCAGCTCAACGACAAAAATATCACTGCTTATTATGAGTAATATTTTGTTGTTCTGCGCTGCTGGGCAGTAATAGTTTTGCTGTGGAATAGTGAAATATTGCTGCTGATGAGAGCAGTGAACCTGTTTGCAGCGAAGACAACAATGTTTCTAGTAGAGAAAATGGCCCGACACCTAGCTACCCTTCTAGTTATAAAAATGCTACTATTTTCGTTGCTAGTAGACCCTCATTCTATTGTAGTGTGTAAAGAAGAGTTGGGCACAAACCAGAGAGACCTATAATGCAAAACAAGAAAATGAGGTAAGCATAAAAGCATTTGGCTTAAAAATTATGCATAAAAACCATTCTTCTTTGCATACTCTAGGCATGCATAGTGCATATAGATCATGGATCATGCATACTCTATGAAAGCATAAAGCATGCCTAGACAATGCATACTCTATGCATGTATGCATAGAGAGTAGAGCATAGAGTATGCAAGCTCTACACATATGCATATGCATAGGCATAGCCATGCGTAGACTTTCCTATGCATAGCCAACAAAGCATGCATAGAGTATGCAAGCTCTATGCATTCATAAAGAGTATGATTTATGCATGCATAGAGCATGCTCTCTCTCTTTAATCTTAAATCCCAACACCCAAGGGTGTAAACAAGGAAAGTGCTAAAACCCTAAGATCTCTCTAGATAATTGCTATGCATAAACATGCATAAATCAGGCATAAACTCATCCACCCGACCACCCCCGAGCCTAAGGGATGCACACATGAATTATAATGAAGTACATCATACCTTTACCTTGATGTCCCATACCATCAAAGGTATAACTCCAATCCAGTAGCATTTAGTTATAGTGTGAAATGGTAGGTGAGTAGATATAATCCTCTATACAAGAGAACATCATATCATAACCTAGCCTCAAGATAACATCAAGAGACCATAGCCTAAGCTGCGCGCCAAGCCTACAAGCCCTCCTTGAGTGTGCCCCATGCCCCTGTTATATAGGAGGGCCCTCAAGTGACTCTTGACTCTCCATTTCCCATGTGTGACCCTTGGATGCGTGACCCTAACCTTAACCCTTAAGGTTAGTCCTAACCCATGCTCCACTAGAGCTTGTTCCCATGCTCCTATGCTCTCACAAGCCTAATGTGGGTTAGCCTTCTAGTATATGCACACATAATGTGCACATAACATACTTCCCCTCTCTTAAAACATTCCACTCTTACAAAATGAAAAGAAGGAGAACCGCACTGAGCAATATCAACCGAGTCCCAAGTTGAATCCTCTATTTCCCTATCTTTCCACCTAATTTTAACTTGAGGGATTAGTCAACTACAAAGTTTCCTTTCCCTGAATTCAAGTACCTTATTAGGTTTATGTGGAACATAGGATAATTCTTTGCCTTCAACGAGTTCTTGAGGAGCAACTATGTTATCCTCACCTCCCAGTTTCCCTTTCAATCGATTGATATGAAAGACTGGATGTACTCTAACATGTGGAGGTAGTTTAAGTTCATACGCGCAGCAGTGCCAATCCGATGTATAAATCGAAATGGACGACAATATCTAGGAGATAAATTCGAGCATTTTTCTTTTGACAAAGTTTTAGGTCCTTTATGAACTTTTAAATAAACCAATCCTCCTGGTTCAAAATACCAAGTTGAGCGACCTCTATCAGCATAGAACCGTGCCCTATCCTGAGCACTCCTGATAGAATCTTGAGCTTCGGTCAGCATTTCCTGCATATCATGCAAGAAATTCCTCAATGCATCAAGCTCGATGTCCTTAAGACCGACATCAATAGGTGCCCTAGGTTAATACCCATACATAAGCATGCACGGACTAAAGCTAATAGCCGTATGTTTAAAACTATTATAGGCAAATTCCATCATTGGAAGATATTTTTCCCAATTTGATGCTTTTCCTCCAGAGACATATGCATGAATCATATCCTCTACAATCTGATTCATACACTCTGTTTGCCCACCATCATACTGCGGATGATCATAGGCATTCATACTCAAAGTAATTTTCTCATTGTAAACCATTCGGAATAAAGTAGGAAAACATGGCATTATAATAGTAGTAGCAAGGTATCCATTGGCAACCCGACATACCCACATCTGCACATGGAATTATCGGTGTCCCGAGTTACCCATATCAACATAGAGAGTCATCAACATCTTGATGAGTCACATATGTACATCCGTAAACCATCAGGTTGACTGTATAAATCACCTAAAGGACGGAACTAGAGAAAGAAATGCCAACAAAGGAAGAATCCAAATTTCCTTAATCCGAACACAACAAGATAAACTCATTGAACTCTAAAGAAAGAGATTCCAACAAGTGAAAATGCCGACGAGATTACACTCATCAATACATACAGGCTATATATAAAAGAAGTTTATCTAGAGAATGCCCACACTATAACTTCTAGTGAATTTAGAAAATGAGATTATCTTTGAATGTTGAGGTCAACATGCTAAGTGATGTAAGCAAAGCAACAATCTTGAGCCCAAATTATCCCATAAGATAATATATGTGAGGGATCACTAGCGTCCCATACCACCATGATGCCACCCATACATACCTTAATAATTTGAAACTCCCTAGTATGCCTTCTAGGAAAATATGAATAAAATCCTGTATAAAAGGAATAAAATGGCCTTATCCCAGACTTTCACATACTAAAACTTGTCTCTATATACTTGAGACTACATCAAGGAATAACTCTTCTGAGTACATCATTAGAAAATAAATTAAATTATTGGCACCTTTCTAATGATAACTACCCAAAACACAATAAAGTTAGGGTAGAAAAATAACTCACCTAGATATATAAGCAACTAGGTATCTGAGTTGGAAGAATATGTACAAGAGTACAAGCAATATACTCCAAAATTATGTGCAAAAAACGAAGGCAAATACTATCTTCAAAGCACAAGACATTATCCAAAAGATCAAAAGATCCTTATAAAACCATGGATAAAAGCATAGAAGCTCCTCGAATCCATGAAAACCATAGTTGATCATAAAAATCAATTCATGCCATCTAATGAACATTAATCATGCCAAAAGAAGCATTAAAATTGGTGGCCAACTCATCAATCTAGAGTATACGAACGTGGTGTCATTCCAGCAAAACTCCAAAGTAAGCAAGTGAAACACATGTGTGTAACACTCATTAAAAAACCCGTAGACACAAGTGATCTAGGCAGAACCTGATGAGTCCAAATAAAACTTGGAAAACATCCAATAAAATCCACCAAAACAAACCGATCAACTGACCCATGATAGAATTTATCTTAGGCTTAAGAAATTAAGCATAAACCACTCTTAAATAAGTGCAAAATAAATTATCATGAAAAAGTGTCAAAGGTGAAACACACTTTCAACGCAGATTATAGCCATCAAAAGTATGAAACATGTCCAAAAGAATGGCTAAACAATGGTAAAAAATCATGAAAACATCGTTTAGAATTAATCCAAACAAAAATAACTACTAATACGAGATACAATTGTATTAATAATATGCGAATAACCAGCATCTATCTAATGTCAGCAAGTGAATACATACTTCAACACTAAATAACCCTCCAAAATATTAAATTCTCAATAAAAAGAATTATCATGATTTTTTTCTAATTTTTCCTAATTTTATAGGGCCTCAAAATATGATAAATTTGAATTCCATCAAACCTATCTTATAGCATTCCAAACCTATATTTTTTCACAAAATTTTTAGCAATTAAATTTACCAAAATACCATTGATATTTTAAAAAATACCAATTTCTAGGATTTTTAAAAAATAATTTCTAAAATATTCCTAATTTCTCTTGAGAATCCCATCGTTCACAAAATTTCCAATTCTGCCTGACAATTCTCAAATCCAATGAAAATTTATAATTTTAATGGATTTTTTAATTTTTTTGGTCAACAATATATTTTTAAAGGAATTTGAATGGTCACGGGTGTCCGAATGGACACACCACATGCCAAACACCAACCCCACATTTTCTAGAAATTTAAAATAATCTTTGTCTAATTTTCTACTAATTTTTAAGAATTTTTTAAAATTTTTAATTTACTCCGAACGCATTTAGAATACGAACGGTCAAAAAATTTCAGAATCCCAATAGTTTCCCCGGAATACGGAAAGCCAACAGTTTCGGGAAAATGAAAAGACAAAAAAAAATCGGAATGTGAAAGGTCAAAAATTTTCGGAATTCGAAAGGTCAAAAGATTTTCCGGAATTCGGAAAGCCAAAAGGTTTCCCAGGAATGTGGAAAGCCAAAGGGTTTGAAGAAATTTTCATCTCAAATTTCATATTTTATGGCTTTTTTCCAAGCTTTTTTGGAAAGCTTTCAAAAGCTTTTGAATTAAAAAAACCCCTTTTTTTGAAAAAAATTCAAAATATTTAATTAAAGCTCTTTTTTTAAAAAAAGCTTTAAAGGTTATGCTTATAAAAAAACATTTTTGGGGGGGGGGGTGATTTTCGCTCTGCAGCGCAGCCCCCCCTCCCCCCCCGGGTGTGCGCCTATTGAAAATAAGGGAGAGGGAGTCCTCTCTCCTCTCCCCTCTCTCCTCTCCTTCTCCATTCAACTCTCTTTCCTCCCCCTCCTTCTCTGTTAACATAGAGGAGAATTAATCTTTTGATTAAAGTTTTTAATTAAACTTTTACTTAATCATATTTAAATATTAATTATGATTAATATTTATTAAAAAAAATCCCTATTAAAAGAAGTTCACACGAGCGGGAGTTCAGCAAAAAATCAGCAAAATTTTGATTGCATACCCGCGGAGAAACCCGGAAAAATGTATAAAAAATATATTTTTAACCATAAAAATCCACAAAAAAATATCAAAAAACTAGCAAAAAATTCCTAAAAATTCTAGAAATTTAGGGAATCCATTCTACCAAAAATATCCACAATAAAATGTGTGGTATTTTTGTAAAAAATTTCCATTAATGCTTATTTTAAACCACAAAAAATAGGAAACAATAGCATTAAACTCACAAAATTTCCCTGCAACGTCGATTCATCCATTGAATAGTAGTAACACACGTTCCAATAACCATATTGACGATCCACGTGCAAATCATAAACAAAAATGAATAAAATAATATTTTTATAGTAAATATTAAAATTTACTTCAAAAAATGCCAAAAATTACAATAAGAAAGAAAAATTAACAACAATTAACTAGAGATTGCTCTGATACCACTGTTAAAATCCTAAGATCTTTCTAGATAATTGTTATGCAGAAACATGCATAAATTAGGCATAAACTCATCCACCCGACGACCACCCCCGAGCCCAAGAGATGCACACATGAATTATAATGTACGTCATACCTTTACCTTGATGTCCCATACCATCAAGAGGTATAACTCCAATCCAGTAGCATGTAGCTATAGTGTGAAATGGTAGGTGAGTAGATATAATCCTCTATACAAGAGAACATCATATCATAACCTAGCCTCAAGATAACATCAAGAGACCATAGCCTAAGCCTCCAAGCGTCCAAGCCCCCCTTGAGTGTGCCCCATGCCCCTATTATATAGGAGGGCCCTCCACAGTGACTCTTGACTCTCCATTTTCCATGTGTGACCCTTGGATGCCTGACCCTAACCTTAACCCATGCTCCACTAGAGCTTGTTTCCATGCTCCTATGCTCACAAGCCTAATGTGGGTTAGCCTCCTAGTATATGCACACATAATGTGCATATAACAGAAAGACTAAATAGAAAAAGAGATTATATCAAGTTGTTAAGAAGAGTTGGGCTCAAAAATAGAGACCTATAATACAAAACAAGAAAATGAGGTAAGCGCATAAAAGCATTAGGCTTAAAACATTATGCATAAAAACCATTCATCTATGCATGCTCTAGGCGTGCACAGACCATGATCAAAGAATGCATAAAAGTGTAAGCTTTATGCACGCATAGAACATGCTCTCTCGCTCTAATCCTAAAACAAGCACCCTGCAATAAGAAAAGCTTAAATAGGGAATAGAGCACAGAGCATGGAGCATGCATACTATATGCAATCATAAAACATACTTTATGCTCCATGGTCTCTACTCTACACACATGCATGCATAAATAGAAAAAGATCTACACATATGCATGACAAATCATAGGCATCATGGACATGTCTAGGCCAAAGCATCCATAGAGTATGCAAGCTCTATGCGTGCATAAAGAGTATGATTTATGCATGCATAGAGCATGTTCTCTCTCTCTAATCCTAAACCCAAGCACCCAAGGGTGAAAATAAGAAAATCAAAAATAGCAAAAGAGGTTACCTAAAGTCTTGGGGGACTCACCTAAAAATAGGTAAGTAGAGAGTTCAAATGAAGGGGTATTTTAATTCAAAATTTAAAGGTAAATTTACAAAAATACATTTACAAAAGGGTTTTTTAAAAATCAATTTTGGAAAAAAATATAACTCCATTAAAAAAAGGGATCATTTTATTCAAGAAAAATTCACAAGTAAGGGGTTTTTTTAATACCACTTGAACGCACGTGATACATAGGGTTTCTTAGTAGTGCACCCCCCGAGCACAAAGTGGTTGGGAAAATTTGGGCTGAAAGTAAAGGCATCAATGTAGAGAACTTCACCTCTTGCAAATACACACAAAAGAAGCAAACCATTTAGGAAAAATCAATTAGATAAGAGAGGAATCAGGAAAAAGGAAACATGGGAAAGCTAAGTCCTAGGCAACATTACCCTGACTCGAGAGAGAAACATGGGTAAAGGAAACATGGGCAAGCCCGAAGCTCTGGGCAACAATACCTTAACCTGAGAGAAAAGGACAAGAAGATATTGTTGAGAAATGTGGTGCCAAATACCATAAGCCAGGTAAGGGAGTGAGTCACATATGTGCAAGAGAAGGAGCATGCACATTAGAAAAGGAATAGACTAATGGTACATTGGTAAAGGTTTGTTTTTATGATCATTTGTAAAGGTGAAGTCAATTTTCTCAAAAAGATAACACATGGAAAGTGCAAGGAGGCACATGTAGTGTGAGGATTTATGGACACATGGTTGGTGCACACATCTTATGAGTTGGAAGCTCCATCAGAGCTATAAATGAATGTATTTGGGTTAACTCAAATTGAATAACATTGTGTGGTTTTCTTATGAGCATTACCACTGTGTTGCTAATATCTTAATTATATTCTTAATCATCAAATTAGTTCTTAAACATGAGGTTAATCACCTGCTATGAGCCTCCCTAGATTTATGTTTTTAATAGATATGAGCCTACAAATACACACAAAAGGATAAAACCAATAAGGGAAAAATAGTAGATAAGTGAGAAATTAGGGAAAAGGAAACATGGGAAAGCTAATTTCCCTGGGCAACATTAACTTGGCTTGAGAAAGAAAGTCAAGAAGGTATAAATTTGTAAAACAAAAATAGACACACGTACACATTAAAAAGTCTATGGAAAAACTAAGAGAAAGAAGGGAAAAGGGTTGGGGAAAGGAAAAGAGAAGGTAAGAGAAAAAAGGGGAAAGGGTTAGAGAAGAAAGAGCATACCTACCCTGTACGCCGAAAACACACACAGACCCATGAAATGGTTTGCACAGATCAAGAAACTCAATTATATAATTTTTATAGACATCAATATAGGCATTAGTATGTGCATCGATATGTGTGCCAATTTGAGCATCAATATAAGCATCAGTACAGGTGCCAGTACCAATTACTGGCATGTATACGAATGCCTATATGAACGTGTATATTGAAGCCAATATTGGCACGCCTATCATTTTACTTCAAAACTCAAATTCATGATTTGAACCTTTCCCTTTTGGTTTTCCATGCCAGACATTTGAAAATTTGGTCTTATTGGTGGACCAATAAATTAGGCCTTTCGTATATTTAACCTATATATAAGAGACTCCATTAGCCCCTAACAAAAACATCCCAACAAATGTGTGCATCACCTAAAAACTTTGGTGACAAGATGGAAATGGAGCCATAAAACTCTAACGACATGGCGGACATGGAGCCAGGTGATAACGACAACATGGCACTCCAAAACATTGCTGATGTGGAGCCACAAAGTGGCGATGTGTCTAATATGGATCCCCAAAACACTAGCCTAGTTCCCATAGAGTTATATTTTGTTAATCTTGAGGAGAGATACATGTGCCCATGCACACATTGTAAGTATCAAGTCACTTGAAAGTGAAGCATTTGTAACAGCCATGTACATATGAACGGTATATATCTAGTGGAATGTCTATAAAATCTATGTATTTGCTCATAGGAGGACCCTAGTAATGTTGATGAGACTATTAGTTGCATGGAAATCTAGCCTTACAAGACACTACCACATACTATTTTTTGGACGGGACATTAAACAAGGTAAAATATATAGGATGGTACTCCACAGGAACCCATCCAACCACCTAGTAACAATAAGAAGACACATTAGAGGAGTCCACAATGGATGAGATGTTAGATACATTTATAGAACTTATGGGTCGTGAACTAGAGGATCATGGTGATGAGGACAGTGGCAAAATACATTTAACACTTTATCCTCGAGCTCAGATATCCAGATTATGCACATGCCTATTTATGTTGAACTTACAATCAATGTTTGGGTCGTCTGATTCAAGCATGTCATAACTATTTAGGTGTGTATGGAATGCATATGATCTAATTTTCTTGTGTGCATCATGTATATATGGTGCATAATTGTTTCATCTTGGTAGGTTATTTAAAGGACCAAATCTTGCGAAGGGAAATGACTCGTAGGGCAAAAAATAAGATGGCTCCATGAATATATAAGTGTAGGTGGGTTGGCAATTATTCCTCTTACATAAATCTAAAATTGTAGAAAATGGGGCGAATGTTTTTAAAAAATACCCTAAAATGTGCAAAGTTAGGCGAACATTTTCTAAAATCCTTCAAAATGGCCAAAATTTCGTCGAATGGTTTAAGATAGTGGGAGAATGTTTTTGCGAAAAATTTAGAATCTAGTGATATTTTTTTCTAGTATCTTGATGTGGACTATGCATGATTTTTGAAGCTATACGGAGTGCTCAGGTACGTCATTAAATAAATCAATTGTTATCTACACATGCATAACTTCCTTTTATTAGTCACATTGTATTATAATGTCTATTACCTTTCAACTCTTACATGCCATTTTAGTATTTTAATTGGGTGCAAATATTGATATAACTCAACATAAAAAGTAAGAAAAGAAAGATGTTAAAATAGTTTTTTATGGTTTTGAGATTCAAATAAAGCTTAAATTAGAAAAAAAAAGAGAGGATACATGAATTAGTCTTGCAAAGCAATGAAAAAAAAACATGGTTTTTGGCCCAAAAACCATGGAGGAGATCTAGTTAATGAGTCACGGCTTTCAAAAAGATAGCCCGACAAAAAGAAGAGGAGCCTTGGCGTGCAGCAAACAAGGCTTGTTCATTAAGGATTGAACCTTGTGGAAGGACCGTGGCAGGTAACTAAAGAGCAAAGAGCTATACTGCATTGGACTTGTACAGGCTCTTCAGCTCTAGTGTTAAGGAGGAAAGCCACCAAGCTTAGCGAGTGTGGGAGAGAGGGGACTCCCGCTAGTGTCATGACAGGGCGTCAAGGTCCTGGGCTGACAGGGCGTCCATGGGAAGTGATTGGAAAGCCAAGTGTTGATGCGGCCGACGTGAGAGCAGCTGGCATCCAGTAGGCAAGGCCTAGTACGCAAGGCCTTGCAGCCTGCGTCCGAGAGCCCATCGGACGGTAAAGTGCACGCAGAGAGAGCAGCAGCGCCAACAATGATATTGCTCGCTAATATAATAATGTTGGTTACTATAACAATGGTGTGCAAGGTGGTGGGTGGCGACCTATAGGCCAGCGGAGAGCATTGGCAAAGCACGTCTCGGCGGAGAGCATGGTCGTACAAAAGTAAGCATATGAATGCATGCAAGTACACTATAACTCATTTACCACTATAACTCAATGCTGCCTACATGATTTGAAACATTAGCGCTCATCATCCATGTGACACCAACTCGGCTATGGATTCCTTCTTGCCTACATGTGGAGACCATGAAGAGACCAAATAAAAAATGCTTTCCACCCTCATACCTTACCAAACTAGGGTATAGATACATGCGTGCCCACATGGATACCATAGGACATCATCTCAAAAAATAAAGGTTTATGCGCTCCTCCATGGTGGTCGAAAAATACTTGTCAATTATTGGGCTATACGCTTTGTCCGTATGTCCCACAAACAGGAAGGGGACAGTTACATCCTTAGTGCTTCTCCAGTCATTATCTATGTATTGGCCTTTTATTGCATGCCCACTCACCCTAGAAGATATGCCTTAAAGATCTTGTCATGTTAACACTACACCGCTTATATATTTTTTATAGATAGCATCTATAACAGTATTCCTCCATGTACTTGCATCCTAAAAGTGAGTGAGTGGAACATGCATGTGTATGTGCATCTATACTTATAATTTGAAACTCTTACAACATTTTGAATAGTTAAAGAGCCCTCTCTAATGTTATAGCCTAAAGTATATGATATGTCATATGAGTGAAGAGAGTATAGAGGTCCATTGTCCAACAAGGTGCTAGAAAAAAGGATTTGTGATTGGGGCCTCACATAAATATTCTCCTTGAAATATTATTACCATCACAAGTAGAGATTAATACCATATATCATATGCAAGTAATGTCCTACCTTCTCAAATGGTAGACCTATTTAGAGGGTAATATCATTTTTAATTTTTGACTAAGCATTGTGGGAAGGCCCTATTTAGCCTTCTTTAAAACTTAATAAGTTTGACGACTTACTTTATCAAGAACAAATTATGATACGATAAAGAGAACAAATGAGCATTGTACCACCAACAATGATGTAGTTCCTACAATCTAATCTAACGATGCAGAAAGACCTTTGGCAGATGCCCGCTTTTATCCCCTTCCTTACACCACTGCTTCATTGCGCACACGATAAAATTTCTTTCTCAATGTTCTGCAAGCAGTGTAAGGACTCCTAGGTGTGCGTGGTGTACTAGATGTGGAGGAGATGGGTGGGCACTCACATGTAGGAGTCACTTCTATCTGTGCCACCACAACCACCACCCCCACCACCTCTACCACCACGTCTATGCATGGTGCACTAGATGTGGAGGAGATGGGTGGGTACTGACATGTAGGAGTCAATCCATCTATGCCATTACTCCTACCACAACCACCATCACTACCACCATGTCTACGCATAGACGAGCGATGATGAGTAGATTGAGTGTATGTGAGGGAGTGGGGATTGGTGCTCTTACCGGCCACTTTCCGAGCATCGATGTATAGGGTATTGACTCCTTTCTTGTTCAAGTTTGTGCTAGTATTCTTTGACGATATATATATATATATATAGTGAGAGCAAAGAAGAGCACCTATGTCATGTGAAGTAAGTGTCTAAAGTCACGAGGGAGCATATTATTAAGCTATTTCCAAAAGAGAGAAAATGCTCATTCATGGTCAATGAAGTGGAATATCTTGGGCATTTAGTTGGAGAGAATGGTATAAGAGCTGATCAAAAGAAGATAGCATGTGTAAAAGATTGGCCAACACCAAGTAATTTAACTCAATTGAGAGGATTTTTGGGGTTATCTTCTTTCTATAGAAGATTCATAGAGCACTATACATCTATAGCAGCACTGCTCACCAATCTTCTCAAGAGGGAAGCTTTCTTTTGGGATGTTGTTGTCGACAAAAGCTTCAATGAGCTCAAAGCCTTGCTTACTTTGGCCCCCATTCTTGTTTGTCCCAATTTTTTCCAGGACTTTCTATGTGAGAGCGGATGCAAGTGGAAGAGGACTTGGGGCTATTTTGTATCAAGAGCATGGAGTCATTGCTTTTGAGAGTAGAAGTCTTACCAAAAAGGATATGGCATTGCATGTTCCTTCATGCTATCAAGAAGTGACATCACTACTTGTATGGTTCCCACTTCAAGGTGAGAAGTGATCATACGGTGTCGAAATTTTGTTATCCCAACCAATTCTCTCTCCCAAGCAAAAGAGGCAGCTGGCCACTCTTTAAACTTATGATTTTGATATATCATACACTATGGGGTAAGGACAATTTAGTTGTGGATGCATTATTAAGAATGTGGGCTTGCACTATGGCATCAATTATGGAGGAATGAGGAATACCTCCTAAATGAGGTTGTTGACCACATTTACAGGAAATTACAGCAAGGTAATCATGAAGATATTCCTTATTACAAGCTTCACACAAAAATACACTAGCATAATATCAACACAAAATTTATGTCATCCGTAAATACATAGTCACTTGTTTGGCCTTGCTATGCATATGTCAATCATGTTAGGTGATAAGGCACAAACACAATACACCAAAATACACTAGCATAGTATCAAAATATAAAATATCACCCGCTGTAAATCCATGATAATAATAAGGCACAAACACAATACACCAAAATACACTAGGATAGTATCAACACAAAAAATATCACCCGCAAATACATAGGCACTACTTTGGCCTTGCTATGCATATATCAGTAACATGAACATATTAGTATTTTTATTGGTGAAATCACTCATGATACCACTAAGTTAGAATGACACAATGGCTTCTCACGCATCCCCAATTAGTCGTAGAGGGCGTCTGCTCTAATAGGAATGGGATAGGAAGATATAAGGACATATATTGGGGGACCTGGCCACGATCCTGAGTTTGGCAACCATACCATCATGGTGGAAGAGGAGGAGATAGTTGTGGTTGAGAATTCTTACCTTGACAACCAGATGGAGAAACTTTGAGCAAAAGTCTCTACCCTAAGAAACCAGGGTTGTGAGATGACTATGTAGGTAGATTATTGGCTTGCATTAGCAGATCACTATTTTGGAGAAAGACAGTGGCTACTCCCGCAGGTTATATAGCAACATCTCTGTTCTTCACCTAGAAATCTTTTTGGGAGAGAAGAAGGGGACAACATAGGAAGTGGTTGATCCATGGGTAAATTGGTGGAATGTTCATTTTGAGTTCCATCCTCTCCACGAAGCTCGTTGAAAGATTCAGATGGTGCAGGGCCTTCTACTAAAAGGGAAAGCCTTGTCACGATGGAGAGAGCTTCAGAACAAGCCTACTACCTGGGCTAGTTTAGAAAAGATGTTCAAGGATGAGTTCCTCCAGCTAGGATCTAGGTTTACACACTTGGATATGAATACCATGCCCTTTGACACTTTTTTTTGCACAAGTTTAGAGAGTTGCATGCAAAAGCAACGCATATGGATGCAGTCACCTTGCTTGGTTTTTTAATGTGGGGATTGTCCCCCAATCATAAGTTTTAATCGAGGAACAATAATTGCAAAACATGGTGGTGCACGGGGGCGAGCAGTCTTGTTGGTTTAGCCAGCGGGTCGGCAGGGCACACTGGCACACGCCAGGTTGGCGTATAGGGGACTGTAGTCGACAGCGTTATGAAAGGCACGAAGCAGTCAGCGCTAAAGCAATGGTGCACAGGTGGCCTACAAACACCAATCGTGTTGCCCTGGATTCCAATCTGCTACAATGCTTCTCCAGTGGGGAAGAATGGAGCATGTAGGTGAACCAAAAATCTGAAGATGAGAAAGATCCGGAGGATGGCCGGTGAGCCGCATCTGCTTCACGTGTTGTGCTGACAGCGAATTCAATTAAACAACGAATACGATGAGACTGGCGAGCAGTGCGCATTGCGTGTGAGCGTGAGGTGGTGAGTGTGAAGTGGGCCGAGAGCTGATTACCAAGAGATGAAGTCAATGAGAGGTGGGGGTTATGAGGTGGGAGCAGTGGCGGCCCCTCCCATATTTTCGTCTTCTCCTTGGCCACTCTGTCAACGCCCTCTCACCGTTTTTTCCTGCGCTTCCGCAACTTCTCCTTGATGCCCTCCGCTCTCTGAGACAACACCCTTCGTTGTTTTCCATGAGGCGCCTTATCTTTTGAGAGACAAAGATCCTCATGCTCCTCTTTACAAAGGAACTTGAGATGAGGACATCCTTCAAAAACATACCCTCCTCTAGCCCACTTGGAATGATGACACCCCACGAGATATGCTAGATAGTTTGGAATCTCATAGTGTCTCTCTCCAGAAAAAAATCTCATAGTGTCTATCTCTAGAAAAAAATTTATTTTATTATGTTTGGACTTAGGTTTCTAAAGAGCAGTATAGATGCATGTCCTCAAGCTATGATGTAGGAGATGTTATATTTGGTCTCATGGGATATATCAACATTAATACTATTACTCTCTCTCTCTCACACATTCATTGACAACTAGATCAATGGAGAAAAGTGATAACGTTAAAGACACCCCTTCATGAAAATCATCATTTGGTATCCACCACGATCCAAACTTATTATCTTTCTCTTGTATGTTTCTTACATTTTACAACTTTCTCCTCATGTTATCCTTGTCAACTTGTAAAAGAGTAGTTGAGTATGTTGTCACTGATAGACTTTGGATCTACAATACCTTAATGGATAGGGTTCATGACTCAAGAAGGCGAAGTGGATAAGTTTGTTACTTAACTTCAAAGAAGTTTGTTCGAAACTTCTTTTAACCCTTTCTATGTTTTTTCTATGTGTGGTGAATGGAACTCCACCTCCCCATTTTTCAACACCATAAAGTAACATGGATGTAACTAAGGTGTTAGAAAGATTTTTCTTAAGACCACCTTATTTTGGCCTTTTTACACATTAGCCATGTATGGTTCTTTACTCACCTCTAAAGGGACTGCATATTGCAATTTACTTCCTCTTGTGGCTTAAGGGTGCTTTGATGCCAAAGTATTTGAAAGTATTTATAAACCACTTCGGTTTACATGGCTACATCGACCACTTTATTGTGGATGACCTAACAAGCGACCACCTAACATTTGATCACTTTTTGGGCATTGACATCAAGGTAGAAAACTCATGGGCTTTTTGAGTAAATCTTCTCTTGTATCCCACTTTCGTGCAAGAGGTGAGGAAAAAGCTTACCTAAAACTTGGGCCTCTCACGGTGCCAAAAAGAGGATGGAGAATGAGGAGGTTAGCATCCGAACATCCAACAACTACAAAATGCAATGGCATATTTTGAAGTTCCAAAATAGTTAACATTGGCATTATTATGGTTGAACAATTGGATCTTTACAGGGACATAGCAAGAATTCATGTATTTTCCTTAGAGGTTATAGGCATTCCCTGCCAGGAATACTTACTTCCTTCTAGCCAATAGGGTAACCACTTTCTGCTAAGCCTAGCTTCTCTCACCTTCCTATCACCCCTTGTCCCTAGGTTGGTAAAAATTGGGTCCACGATCACTAGCCAACAGTGAACTAATAGTACACTATAAGAAGTCATTGATGGGAAGAATGTTAGGTTCCTAGACCTAGAGATGGGTTTTTGCATAGGAGTCTAAAGTTTACTAAGTCATGAAGGTGTACTAAAACATGAATAAATGTTGTGCTTGCTAGACTAGTTTTACCACTCCCACATAGTTGGTCAGGTTATTTGAGGGGGGGCATAGGAAGATTGTGATTATTGAGATAGAACACTCGACTTTCACAATTGGAGACTCAATTATTATTTACACTTATTAAGAAAATCAAACATAACAATATAATTTAATGAACATTGTAGTGTATAATATTCAATATTTCTATAGATGTATACAACTGAACGCTCTAGAAATTATGGAGTGAATGTTGCAAAGTTTAAACAACCAAAGTTACGTTGAGTGAGAAAAAGCCTCAAATGATATAACTTAGAGGCTTATATATAGCGGTGAATACTTGGTCATCCCAATGGGAAGTATCCAATGCTAACCTATCTCTTAATCCTTTTGGATCTTCCCTTTCTAGAATTTAGCCCTCTGAGTACACCAATGCAAGGGTGTCAAAACTCTCTTAACCCCACTACTACTTGGCAGGGATTTAATATTCACGTGATCACAAGATTTTTTGTGATAATAACACATGTGAATAAGTTATTCACATGTTCTCATGTTACCGTTCACAAAATAACAGGTCACTTGCCATTTGGGAACCCCTTAAAAGCTTGGCTACACAAGGGAATAAGCTATTCACATGTTTTCATGTTACAATCTTCTTATAATAGCAGGTTAGTGGCCACCTAAGAAGATTTTTTATGCCCGACAAAGAAAATTTTTTTAGGCCCTTGTGAAAGCTTTGTGAATATAACATGCGATCACAAGATTTTTTGTGTTATTAACATATGTTATTTACATATGTTATTAACATGTTCACATGTTCTCGTTTACGTCAGTGAAATCCCTGCTACTTGGGCTTGGTCCGCTCATAGTCAGTGATGCCATGTCTCGATCTAGCCACTTGGGTGCTAGTTCTTGGTGAGTCACCTTCCTTTGAAAAAATCTTTCAACTTCATGGTTCCATCTCCATGGATGTATTTTTGGCTGGCAATCTTAGTCTCTCGATGCAGGCTCAAGTGTTCTCAAATTGGTGAATATCTTTGGGACTAGTGTCAGGGGAGATTAAAGCTATTTATATGGTAGTGATTAGTTTAATAATGGGCTGAGTCACTTTTTCCCTCTTTAGGAGGTTTTTTCTCCCGAGCGAATGTAAACACTCGTATGACTGTGTGTAAGTGACCTTATCATGTCATGTCACTTATACTTCACTCATTATTATATGAAAAAATAAAGAAAGAGGGCGAAAGCAATGCATATTGGGGATTTGTAATAAGATATCATTATTAGTTTCAATGATGTTTGTGCTGAACAGGTTGTACTACAAAGCAATAAAGAATTGACATTTTCTATATTGTGTGGATGAATAAAGTAGTGTTAATTTTGTAGACTTGAAGGATCTGTACACAAAACATGAATTAAGTGTATTGTGTTGTGAAATGAGAAGGAAATATATATATATAGAGAGAGAGAGAGAGGAAGGATAGAGAGAGTGCGCAAAGAGAAAGATAGAGAGCCATCTATAGAGAGTGAATGAGCAAGGAGATAGATAGAGAGAGAGAGAGAGAGAAAAGAAGGATAGAAAGAGTTTGCAAAGAGAAAGATAGAGAGAGACAACTATAAAGAGTGAGCAAAGAGATAGAGAGAGAGAGGGTAAAGAGAAGGATGGAGAAAGTGCGCAAAGAGAGAGAGAGAGAGAGAGAGAGAGAGAGAGAGAGAGAGAGAGAGAGGGAGAGGGAGGGAGGACGAACAGAGTGAGCAAAGAGAAGGATAGAGAGAGAGAGAGAGAGAGAGAGAGAGAGAGAGAGGGAGAGGGAGGACAGAGAGAGTGAGCAAAGAGAAGGATAGAGAGAGAGAGAGAGAGAGAGAGAGAGAGAGAGAGAGAGAGGGGGGGGGGGATGATAGAGAGAGTGTGCAAAGAGAAGGATAGAGTGAGCAAAGAGAAGGACAAAAAGAGAGAGAGGAGGCTATAGAGAGTGAGCAAAGAGATGGATAGAGAGAGAGAGGGAGAGAGAGGGAGGATAAAGAGAGTGAGCTAAGAGATGGAGAGAGAGGAAGGATAAAGAGAGTGAGTAAAGAGAAAGATAAAGAGAGAGAGAGAGAGAGAGAGAGAGAGAGAGAGAGAGAGAGAGAGAGAGAAGGAGAGAAAGAGAGAGAGAGAGAGAGAGGAGGAGGAGGAGGAGGAGGAGGATAGAGAGAGTGAGCAAAGAGAAGGATATATATATATATAGAGAGAGAGAGAGAGAGAGGAGGATATAGAGAGTGAGCGAAGAGATGGATAGAGAGAGAGAGGAGGAGGATAAGAGGAAAGATAAGGATAGAGAGAGAGAGGGAAGATAGAGACAGATATAAAGAGAGACAGAGAGAGGGGAGAGTGAGATGCGTGAAACAAGGGAGAGAGAGAATAGCAATAGAAAGATGTGAGATGATTGGAGAGAGAAAAGGAGAGGAAGAAAAGATGGTAATAGATAGAGAGAGAAAGGGAGAAGCAAGGTAGAGAGAGTGAGAAAAGAAACAGAATAGAGAAAGAGAAAAAGAGAGAGAGGGGAGAGTGAGACAAGGGAGAGAGGAGATCAAGGTTGGTGGTAGAGGGGGCAGGGCTGGGACTGGGGCTGGTGGGCTGTGGTGGGCGGAGATGGTGGTGGTAATAGTTAGAGAGTGCTCAAGTGTAGAGAGAGGATAGCCAAGAAAAGATCCCTCCCACGGAGCTCCCTCGGTGATCATCCCCTTAATAATAATGGTGTGCAAGGTGGTGGGTGGTGACCTAAGCCCATTAACCTGTCACGTTTGTAGCATTTCCCTTGCTATGATTTCTCTCTCTCATCATACAAAATCTCTCTCTCTCGCTCTCTTCTCATACAAAATATAGATCCCAGGTCTTCGTAGGAGTGCAAAGCATTGCAGTCAACATCTTGGAGAGCATGATCATGCAAAAGTGAGCATATCCGTGCATGCAAGTACACTATAACTCAATGTTGCCTACATGATTTGAAACATTAGCTCCGTGTGACACCAACTCGGCTCTATCATGCTATGGATTCCTTGTTGCCTACATGTAGAGACCATGAAGAAATCAAATAAAAAATGCTTTCCACCCACATACCTTATCAACTTGGCTATAGATACGTGTGTGCCCACATGTGGAGACCATAAGAACTCATCTCAAAAATAAAGGTTTATGCGTCCCTCCATGGTGGTCAAAAAATCCTTCTCAATTGGTGGGCTATGTGCTTTGTCCGTATGTCCCACATCCTTAGTGCTTCCCTAGTCATTATCTATGTATTGACCTTTTATTGCATGCCCACTCACCCTAGAAGATACACCTTAAAGTTCTTCTCATGTTAACACCACCACTTTTTTTTAAAAACATTTCATCTATAAAAGTATTCCTCCATGTACTTGCATCGTAAAAGTGAGTGGGTGGAACATGCATGTGTGTGTGTATGTGTACCTAAAGTATATGATATGTCATATGAGTGAAGAGAGTATCCATGGAGGTCCTTTGAAGGTTTTAAAGAAGGTGCCAGAATAAAGGATTCTGGGGCCTCACATAAATATTTTCCTTGAAATATAATTACCATCACAAGTAGAGATTAAGGCCAAAGACCATATGCAAGTAATGTCTTACCTTCTCAAATATCTTCTCAAATGGTAGATCTATTTAGAGGGTAATACCATTTTTCTTATTTTTAAATTGACTCAGCACTATGGGCACACCATATTTAGTCTTTTTTAAAACCCAATGAGTTTGTAGAGTTACTTTAATCCTTCAAGCACAAATGAAGACATAATAAAGAGGATAAATGAGCACTATTCCACCAAGAATGATGTAGTTACTACTACAATCCAATGTGGCATGGAAAGACCTATAGTCAAGACTAATTCCTTGATTGTGTTTACTTAGAATTGAATAGAGCAATGCTTGGTGAAGCTCATGGAGTATTTTTGAGCTAAGCATCAAGTTAATGTTTTGGAGAGCATGCATGTCTGCAAGCACAATGTAACTCATTGTCACGTAATGTAATGATGGAGAGAGAAAGAAAGAGAATGCACTCATGATGGAGTACCACATGCACTCAAGGGAATACCACCATAGCCATAGAAGCATAGAGCTCCAAGGAAATATGATTTGATTTGTCAAAAAGTGATTAATTCTCCTAGTTACAATATTCACTTATATACTTGCCCACCTTTTCACACTAATTAATGTTGGGCCTCATACTTGCCCCATGCCCATGAGCTTCTCCTTATGTACAAACTCAAGTCCCTTTCATTGCAAACCATCCCTACCAAAATGTTTCATCCTAGAAACCATGTATGGAGTAATGTATGGGGTGTTGGAATTCTTCTTGAATTCCCTCATGAATGTGGAAGTACATTTATTTGTTGCAATTCACAAAATGTCTTACACAAGAGAGCTCCACATAGAGTTGTCCACTTAATTGATGTACATATAGACTTCCCTCTATGACCGCGGAGTCCTGTTGAACTTTGATTAATGAGTAGTTAAGTATACCAATGACCATGGCTATCCATACAATAAATTTACAGCAATGGCATCCTTTATATCATCATTCCAATCCCTCCCCAATCCATGCAAATAGCTATCCAAAGACACCGAACAACTATACCACTTCATCCACTATGATTCTTTGCTTGTATAAGCTTCGGATGGTCTTTCATGAAACCTTCGGACTGCCAATAAGCTTCTTCATTAGGTAAGCCTCTCCAATTCACAAGGTACTCAAAAATAGACCTATTAGGAAGGTGTCTTTCCCTCATTCCAATCACCTTCTCCACCACATATTGAATCTTTCCCTCTTCATCCATTGGAGGCAATTCATCAATCACTTCAAATTGAGGCCCCACATACTTCTTCAAATGTGACACATGAAACACATTGTGGTAGAAGGTAACAACAATTGATAGGCTACTTCACCAATTCTTCTCAACACCTTGTATAGTCCATAAAAGCGATGACACATGAAACACATTGTGGTAGAAGGTAACAACAATTGATAGGCTACTTCACTAGTTCTTCTCAACACCTTGTATGTCCATAAAAGCGATGAGCAAGCTTTGTATTGGTGTCTCTCTTCAAATAAGCATACCTTGACTTAGGGATTCTTAGGAATACATAATCCCCTTCCTTGAACTCCACATGATTCCTTGATTCATTGGCATATTGCTTCATTTGGTTTTGTGCCTTAGCCATGTTATCCTTGCACCTTTGTAATATTGCACACATCTTCTCAATCTCCTCTTTGGCTTGACGATTCACCTTTTTCTCATTGAATGTAATGGAAGTTACATGCACCTTATACCCATACATGGCTTCAAATGGAGTCATACCAATACTCATGTTATGGAGAAATTCAGCTAAGTGCAGCCATTTATCCCATGAAGATTGGGTGTCATAACAATAGTGTCTCAAATAAATTTCGAGCTACCTGTTCACCCTCTTGGTTTGGCCATCTGTTTGTGGATGATAGGATGTACTTGGAGTGAGTGTGGTCCCCATGGAATCAAAGACACTCTTCCAAAAATGGCTCATGAACTTGACATCCCTATCACTCACCACTTGCTTAGGCATTCCATGCAACCTAAACACATGCTCCATAAATTGTTGAGCCACCAGAGAAGCTGTATATTTCACCTTTGTGGGTATAAAATGAGCAGCCTTTGTTAATCTATCTACTACCACATAGATGCTATTCCACCCTTGCTTAGTAGTAGTGGGCAGCTCGATAATGAAATCCATGGCTATGTGGGTCCACTTTCCTTTTGGAATAGGCAATGGTTGCAACAATCCTCTCGGCAATTGATTTGGATCCTTGTTTTTTTGGCAAGGCAAACACTTTTGCACATAGTCATGCACATCCTTCCAAAGTCCTTTCCAAAAGAAACTCTTCCGTATCTTATCATAGGTCTTGAACACTCCCAAATGACCTACCATTAGTGAAGAGTGCATCTCTTGTAGGATTTCCAGCTTAAAGGATGAGTGAGGGACTAAATAGACCTTTCCTTTGTACCAAAGCAACCCATTGCGCACCTCAAAATGTGGATATTGATTACATATCCCTTGCTGTAATTTTTGAAACATTGGACCAGCCAAGTCATCCACCAAATACTCCTCTTGTATGAATCTAATCATAATGCACCTTTGAAATAGCATGTATAGTGCAAGCCCAAATCCTAGAAAGTGCATCTGCCACAACAGTATCCTTTCCTTCCATTTACGAGATCTTGAAATCATAATTGTGCAAGGTAGCAAGCCATATCTTTTTCTTGGGAGAAAGATTTTGTGGGTGAGAAAAAATTGTACTTGGTGATGGGTCCTTACTTTGAAATGCCCGCCATACAAACAGTGATGCCACTTCTTTACAGCATGCAAAATGGTCAACATTTCTTGATCATAAAAATGAAGCTCCCTCTCCTTCTCGCAATGAGATTTCTACTCTCATAAAAGCAACTACCCCATGCTCTCTTGATATAGCACGGCACCAATTCCTCTCCCACTTGCATCCGCCCATATAGTGAAAGGCTTAGAAAAATCAGGGTAAGCCAATATTGGAGATGAAATGAGTGCTTGATTGAGCTCCTGAAAGCTCTTTATCAACCATGACATCCCAACAAAATGCTTCCTTCTTAAGCCTATCAGTAAGTGGGGCTACCATGTGAGCATAATGGTGTATGAACCTCCTATACAAGGTTGAAAATCCCCTTAGTTAAGTAGTGTTGGATGTTGTAGGCCACTCTTTCACACATTGTACCTTCTTGGGATCCATCTTAATACCATCAGTGCTGCTCACAATGTGACCCAAGTATTCCACTTCTTGTGACATAAAGGTGCACTTGCTTTGCTTGGAAAACATGTCAAATGATGGCATAAACCAAACTGTTGCTGAGAAGCTTGATAAGAACAACTTCCATGCTTGGAGGTTCTGGTTGACAAATTTCCTGATGGGAAAGGGTTATTGGGACTACATAGAAGGTGAGCATGAAGAGGCACCGGAGATACCGGAGATCAATCCGACTGCTGTAGATGTGAAAGAGTTTAAGGATTGGAACCAAGGATCCAGAAAAGTTATGTATTAGCTCTCTATCAGTATATACAGTATACAGGACACCATGATTGGGCACATACAGGATGCCAAGTCCCCCAAGGAGGTGTGGGACACCTTCATAAAACTCTATGAAACGAATACCAAGGCACGAAAGATACAGTTGAAGAATGAACTTCATACTGTGGAGAAAAAGAGTATGTCTGTGAATGACGATACATTGAAGATAAAGGGTATTGTGGAATCCCTTGCATCTATTGGTGTTTCAGTAGATGATGATGATAGAAGTCTGTCTACGTGGTCTCGGGCCACAATACAAGGCATTGAAGACATCTATTCATACTTGGGAAAACATTCCCAATTTTACAGATTTGGTGTCTATGTTGATTATAGAAGAGAAGAGCTTGGGTGAAGACCAACAGTCTTCACAAAACAAAAACAGTTCAGAGCAACAGGCCTTCTACACAATTTCACGAAGAGGATGAGGTAGATGAGGCCGTGGACGCCATTAAGGAGGTGGCCGAACAAGTAATCAGAATTATGGCCACGAGCAGCAACAACAACAGTCCCAGAATTCACAACAACAACAACAACAACACGCAAGTGGAAGAGGCCAATTCAAAGGCAGTGGGAGTCAAAGAGGTCGTGGAAATTGGCAAAGGCAGTATAATGATACACGTGGATGCTTTTATTGTGGTAAGCCTGGACACGTGCAGGAAGATTGTTATAAGAAGCAGGCTGACATGCAAAATGGTTAATTGCAGCAAAACAACTATGCATCCTTGAGCAGAAACAATGAGGATAATGAAAGGTTGTTTGTTATGCAGCATGTCGTTAATGCCATCTCTGAAAATGTTGAAGCAGCACATAAAGATGATGTATGGTACCTTGATTCAGGTGCTTCAAACCACATGACAAGTCATGCGGAGTGGTTCAAGGAGATGAAAAAACCTTGAAAGACCAGGTTTTGTGGAAACAAGGAATGACACTGCTCATCCAATTGCCCATGTTGGAGATGTGACATTGTCTATGCAGGATGGCAAAGTGAAGTACCTTCTAATTTTCATATGTGAGCACTCTTATCTTTGTATATGGTGTGTTGACTGTTGAGTGAAGGAGAAGAAGATTTTTAGCCTCTCACCTTGTGTGTTCTCTCTTAGGGTTTTGTGAGTGTGTGTGTGCTTGCAAGAGCTCAAGCTCTCTTCTCCCCTGCATCTTTTCAATGTTTTCTCCCAATTATCCAAAGGAGCTCTGGTGATACACCAAATCACCACAAAAACAACATCCAAATAGCATCCAATATCATGTGAATCACAAGGCAAATGAATTGCAAGGATTAGCTTCAAGTTGGAACTCCCAAGATCAATGCAATCATTGGCTCATGTAGACACATGCATGTGCGTGCTGTAGGCTAGTATTTGGCAACAATATGGAACCACACCTCATTGTTTTCATGTATATCACTTTAGCCCTTTGCCTTTACTCCATATCTCTCATCAATGAGCAAGATATCAACCAAATGGCAAGTAGAAATTCTAATGGCTCAATGACCACCAAAAGGGTGATGCTTGCTTATTGCTTAACCTAAGCAAGAGCTCATGTAATGCATTCCAAAATAACCTCAATGGTAGGTATCATGGCCATAAAAAAGCTTCCAAATATCATGGGAATACCACAATTGTATGTAACATGCAAATGTTTGGAGCATTGGCAATCAAAACTTTAATCCATGGTATTCAAGAAGCTTGAAGAGCTTTTTTTTAACATGCTTAGTGTTCAATTAGCTTTAAAGGCCATCATACAATGATTAATCTTTGGCATTCAAAAGCATAGATGAAACCTTACTGCATGTATAGTTGCTTGATGGTTGGGAGCTTGAAGAAGATGATCCAAATCATGTGAAATCGTAGCATGAGATGCCTTCCTTCATGGCCTCTTCACACATCCATGCACAGTAGAAAACGCTGCTTATTGAAAGTCTTTGTTGCCAAGATTAAGCTTGGCTATCTTATGCCAAGCTTAAGCAAGCTTAGGCTTGCTCCAAGGCCATGGAAAGCACAGCAAACTATGCTGAAAATCATAGCAAGTTGCGCAAAATAGCACTGAGAAAAAAACGTACCAACCTTCATACAGCCATAACCTAAGGCTTAAACAAGCTCTAATGTTGCAATGGTTGAAAAATTGACCGTTTTTTGGAGTCAATGAAGCTCTTGGTTCATAGAAACAAAGTGACGAAAATGTCCATGAAAAACTCCATTGAAGAGCTTGAAAGGAAGCTGAAGAGAAGATGAATCAAAACCCTAAGATCTTGGCATAAAATGGCTATGGATTGAAGCTCTATTCCCTCCAAGATTAAGCGTGAGAAAGAAGGAAAAACATAAATGTTTTGATTCAGAAAAGTTAATCATGATTAGTAGAATTTTTCCCCAAATTTGGTCCCTTCTTTCAAATTTTGGAACGGTCACCTCAAAATTTGTTCCTTAGCCAATCCCATGATCCCAAAACTTTAATCAATTCAAGAATTCAAGCAAATCAAGAAGATCAAGAAAATGTAAAATTTTTGAAAAATTTCAAAAACTTTGTTCAAATACAAAGATCTGATACCACTGTAATGATGGAGAGTGTAAGATTCCTCCCTCCATCTTTTGAGGTGTGTAGGTGTAAGAACCTCCTCTTCTGATCTTATAATTATTCCCCTCTCTGAAATAAAAGAAAGATCCTGTTTTGGCTTGGAGAGAGAAAATGTCTAGAGTGAGGTAATTCAAAATTGAGATATTTTTGGATATAAAAATCCTCCTAGTGTCTAAAATGGTTTCCCCTGAAACAGAAATTCAAAAAGAACTTTACAATGTGCAATTGGAATTTATTGAAAATAGGTATAAAGGACCTTAGCCTAAGGGTCCAGATTTTCACGAATTTTTGGATTATGGTCCAATTAAGGTTCCTATGGACCAATAAGATTAATCCAAATGTAGGGAGGAGAAAAATTGAAGAATAAAAGAACCCCCCCCCCAAAAAAATGAGTAAATGCTCACATAAGATGAAGAGGGGACTAAGGACCAAAGAAAACAATTTAAAACTGAATTTTGACACCTCAGTGTGGGTATCTCCCCTCATGAAGTAGGCACCTTTTTCTCATCATTACCCCCAATTTTTAATCAATAAAATGAGATATTTTATCTCTCCTCTCTCATTTTTTAAAACTAGATTCAAAAAGTAAGCTGAACTGACCCAAAAATGGTCAAAAATTGACCAAACTTATTTGGAAAATTCTAGAATTATTTTGCTTGGTTAGAGGCTCACTTTTTCCTATAAATAGAAGCCTCCCCCTTTGTAAAAGCTTACTGGTGTTTATGCACTGTTACTTTGCTCCTGTCCTAAGCCATCTACATTGAATTTTTTATAATTCAATTGTTTTTGGCCTTATCCTCTCCAAAGTGAATTGGTGGCCACTCTTGCTTCAAGCAAGAGTAGAAACCTCAATCCCTCAAGCCAAAGGAGAGCTTACAAGCTCCATGTAAGCTAATTTTCTTACTTGTTTAATGAAGAATCTATGGTTTTCTTAATTTTTATGTTTTGCAGATGTTGAATGAAATTCAAATGCTATGCCTTTGATAAAAAGGCCACCCCCTTCTCCTCTTTACATTCCAATCTTTCTTAATCCTAGAAAGATTAACTAAAGAATTAATTAAGCTCTTCTTATTGTTTACTCTCTTGAATTTAAAAAATTATGTAGATTAGAATTCTATAAATCTAATTTGGATTAATTTAAGTTAAATAAAGAATGATAAAAATGAGAAATGGTCAGCCCATACAAAGGAGGTTATGGCAAAATTTTCTAGAATTTTGTGGAAAAGAAAGTTTATTTTTATGTTATTCCAAAAGAGTAATTCCCACCATTTTTGCATCTAAAAGAAATATTCTAACTACTCCATGTACATATTCACCTATGAATATGCATGGATATCACTGATATTAATTATTAAAATTGATTTCTATGCATAGAAAGATGCATAAAGGAATTTTTTTATTACAAAAGTGTTATTCTCATTAAATTTGATTTTATGCATAGAAAGATGCATAAAGGGAATTTTTTTAAATCACAAAAGTGTTATTCTCATTAAATTTGATTTTTATGCATAGAAAGATGCATAAAGGAATTTTTTTATTACAAAAGTGTTATTCTCATTAAAATTTATTTTTATGCATAGAAAGATGCATAAAGAAATTTTTTTATTACAAAAGTGTTATTCTCATTAAAATTGATTTTTATACATAGAAAGATGCATAAAGGAAATTTTTTTAATTACAAAAGTGTTATTATCATTAAATTTGATTTTTATGCATAGAAAGATGCATAAAGGAATTTTTTTATTACAAAAGTGTTATTCTCATTAAATTTGATTTTTATGCATAGAAAGATGCATAAAGGAAATTTTTTTAATTACAAAAGTATTATTCTCATTAAATTTAATTTTATGCATAGAAAGATGCATAAAGGAAAAAAAAATTATTACAAAAGTTTTACTCTCATTAAATTTGATTTTTATGCATAGAAAGATGCATAAAGGATTTTTTTTATTACAAAAGTGTTATTCTCATTAAATATGATTTTTATGCATAGAAAGATGCATAAAGGAAATTTTTTAATTACAAAAGTATTATTTTCATTAAATTTGATTTTTAAGCATAGAAAGATGCATAAAGTAATTTTCTTATTATAAAAGTATTATTCTTATAAAAAAATATGCATAAAGAAATTCTTTTTATTTTAAAAGTGTTATTCCGATTAAATCTTATTTTATGTATAAATAGATGCATAAAAGGATTTTTTTAGAAGAGTTATTGCCACTGAAGTTGATTTTTATGCATAAATAGATGCCTAAAGAATTTTTATATCAAAATTAGAATTCTCTTAAATTCTATGAGTATTTGATAAATGAATAGTTAAATACTCTAAGAGAGAAATTTCTATCGTTTTATATTCACAGGGATTGTAAAAAGAGAATTTAGGAAATCTATCGTCGAGATTGAAATATTCAAATAAATAATTAATCTATTCCTCATTGGAATTCGTAACTAATTTAGAAATCAGTTAAGTGAATATTTAAAGAAAGAAATTCAGTAAAATAGTATCTGAATTATCAAACCTTTTCGAGAAAGATAGATCAGGAAAAATCTTATTCGACTCGAACCTTGAATCAGACTATGACCAAGACCAAACTCATTCGTCAATTTTGAGGAAAGAAGGTGTGACCAGTTTAGAAAAATACACTCAAAACTCTCGCCAAATCTGAAACTAAGTTGAGACCCTTCGAATTGATCTGTGGATCAAGGTTATAGTATTGGAGGAATTCTCGTATGAAATTTAGAATTCCGATCAAGAAGTTTTGGGGATACTGATTCAAGAAATACTCCTTGTATTGAAAAAAAAATCAAACTAAAAACTTGCATAGAAATGAGATGTGATATGAATAGATGTGATGAGATGCGATGTGAATGAATGGATGGATGGATGTAATGTGATGTGAATAGATGTAATAAGATGTGATGTGAATAGATGTGATGAGATGCGATGTGAATCAGATAGATGTGAATGAATGGATGGATATGGATGTGTATGTGAAGAATGGATGTGGATGTGCATGTGAAGAAGGAATGTGGATGAGTATGTGAAAGAATGGATGTGGATGAGTATGTGAAAGAATGGATGTGGATGTGTATGTGAAAAAATGTGATGTGATGTAAAGACATGTGATGTGACATGAATATATGTGGATGTGAAGTGATAGATATGAATGTATGGATAGATGTGAGTAGTCGTACATGTGAACGATTGGATGTGGATGAATGAGATATGAGATGTGTATGTGGATGAATGAGATATGAGATGTGTATGAATGAGATATGATGATGTGGATTGAAGTGATGTGATATAATGTGGATAGAATGTATATGATGGGATGGTAAGAATGAATGTGGTGGATATGAATGAATGAATGTGATGTGATGGATGTAAATGGATGTGATGTAAATGAATATGATGGACGTGAATAGATGTGATGTGATGTGAATCGGGATGTGAATTAATGAGATGTGATGTCATGTGAATCGGGATGTGAGTGAATGAGATGTGGTGTAAATTGGTATAGATATAATATGTGATGTCATGTGAATATGATGTGATGAGATGTGGATATAGGTAGATACGAGTGGATGATATCTGATGCGGATAAATGAGAAAAGATGTGATGAGATGGAAAATGATGTGATGAGAATGGGAATACATATGAAATAAATGAGGATTGATGTGGAACAATGTGGAAAGGCGAGAGTTTGTTATAGAAATTGTATTTATGACCTGTTTTTAAATGACTGTTTTATGTCAAAAATGTTGGGGAAGCATTTTGATCGTCTTGTGAATGAGGTCGTGGAGACCTAACTGTTAAAGTTGCAACAGTTGAGACGTCTTTCATAGCAAGGTTCATCAGCCGAGGTCTCGACCAGCCTCAGTTCGATTTAAATGGTGAGCTTCCAGTACCGTGGATGAGGGACTAAGGAAGAGGCCTATGAGTGAAGCGCTAGGTGACCTATGAGTGAAGGATCCTAGAGGGTGCTAACTGTTACCATATTATAGTAGTGATGTGTGTGAACACACTTAGGACCGCCGGGGCACTTTTTCCCTCACTAGGAGGTTTTTTCCCCCGTGCATTGTATATACGCCCATTATCTTCTAGGGCTTGTTATCTTTCATTTTTGGCACTCATAATACACTACTGTGTTGTGCTCAAGCTTCCTCATCTTCTTGAAGTTGTGTGTGCATTCCTGCAACCCTAATTCCAACAATTGGTACATTCAAATCAGCCTTAAAATCAGCAATATGACTCTCATTTGGTCCTGTGAGCAGCATGTCATCGACATAGAGAGCAATGATTAGATGTACACCATCCACACGTTTAACATACAAAGTGCTTTCTGTTGGACTATTCTGAAACCCATGTGCAGTCAAATATGCATGTATTTTTTCATACCAAGCTCGTGGAGCTTGCTTTAAACCATATAAAGCCTTTTTTAACCTGCACACTTTGTTTTCCTGCCCTCTTTGAACAAAACCACGAGGCTGCGATACATACACCTCCTCATGCAAATCTCCATTTAAGAACGCAGTCTTTATGTCCAGCTGATGTACATTCCAACCATTATGAGCTGCTAATGCACAGATGCTACGAACAGTGGTCATACGACATGTGGGAGCAAAAGTCTCATCAAAATCAATGCCCTTCTCTTGAGCATAACCTTTTGCAACAAGCCTAGCCTTATGGCGATCCACTGTGCCATCAGGCTTACGCTTCAATTTGTATACCCACTTAGTGCCAATGGCCTTCTTGCCAGGGGGCAAGTCACATAAAGACCATGTACCATTCTTCATAATAGCATCGTATTCTGCTTGCATAGCAGCCATCCAATTTTCTGAACTTTGTGCCTCATCAAATGAAACAGGCTCACTTTCATCGCACATACTAGAAACAGCCAATGCATAACAATCTGACGCATAAGAGGCACCGTGAGAGCCAGAACGAGTGCGATTAGACTAAGGGGCATTTGCATCATTATTTGGGGATACAATTTAAGCAGTGTGATGGAGGTATTGCTTTGTGTCAGACAAAGTATATTGAAACATTGTTGCGGAGATTTGGCCTTGAAGACTGCAAGCCTATTGCTACTCCAATGGAGACAGGTTTGAAGTTGAGTCTTCATGATGCTGGAGATCACTTTGATGTCACACTCTATCAGACAGCTGTTGGTTACCTCATTTATGTATGCATTACGAGGCCAGACATTCAGTTTGCAGTCTCACAGGTGAGCAGATTTATGCATAGCCCAGGCATTAAGCATTGGCAGGCAGTGAAGCGTATCTTTCGCTATTTGAGTGGTACTCGGCATCTTGGGTTGTTTTATCCCAAGGGGGGATCATTGCCGCCAGATTTACATGTTTTTTCAGATTCTGACTGGGCTGGTTGTTATGACACACGCGTGTCTACGAGTGGTTTTTGCTTCATGCTTGGAAGCTCATGCATATCATGGTTGAGCAAGAAGCAGCCTACTGTGGCCACTTCTAGTTGTGAAGCTGAGTACAGGGCAGCTTTCACAGCTACGGTTGAGTGTGTGTGGCTCAGACGCCTTATGGCTGATTTGGGTGTTGGGCAGCCATCTGCCACCACCATCTTCACTGACAGTCAGAGCGCATTGGCAGTTCCGCGGAACCCAGTGTTCCATGCTTGTACGAAGCACATTGAGGTGCACTACCATTATGTCAGGGAGAGACTCTCTGCAGGAGAGATCAGTTTGGCTTATGTGCCAACACAGGATAACCTTGCAGACCTTTTCACAAAGGCTCTGCCTCGTGAGAAGTTCGAAGCTTTTCGCAAAGCTTTGGGCTTACTCCCTTTTGTGGATTCGTCCACATAGCTAGACACTTCCCTATACATGAGTGCTAGCTCTTGTTCACCGCATCACTCCAGGGGGGATTTGTTACCATATTATAGTAGTGATGTGTGTGAACACACTTAGGACCGCCGGGGCACTTTTTCCCTCACTAGGAGGTTTTTTCCCCCGTGCATTGTATATACGCCCATTATCTTCTAGGGCTTGTTATCTTTCATTTTTGGCACTCATAATACACTACTGTGTTGTGCTCAAGCTTCCTCATCTTCTTGAAGTTGTGTGTGCATTCCTGCAACCCTAATTCCAACACTAACCATATGGTTCTCGGGCTCTGGGTCACCGAAGATATGCACACGTACGTCGTGGAAGATATTGGAACAAGGAGTAAGAGTTGTTTTCTTAATTCGGGCATGGATCTAGTTGATTGACCTTGCTGGTCCCAACGGATGAATCCATGGCTCTTTTATATGGATCTGTTGGTTAATCTTGCTGATCTTCAACAGAGATTCCATTTTGATTTTTATAAGTGAATATATTGCCAGGTACTATGAGCTAGGAACTATTGAAAAGGCCCTTGAGTGGACAGGTGGTGAGCATTTTGGTAACCAATGATGCCATAGGTACACCAATGAAGGAAAAATTGGAAATTAGGATTCAACCGGATATTTTGGAGGATTATGATCAGTGATGCTATAGTTTCATTAAATGATTGTTTTAAAGATAGCTGAATCTATGAAAAAGGCAATTTCATATTGGGGGTGTAAGTGGTATGACTAGTTTTAAGCTTGCATGAATATCCGGCTAGGGGGCTTGGGAACTCTTTTCCCTGGTACCCGAGACAAAACCTAACCAAATTCTTAAATGGATCCCATCACTACAGTGGTTGGCTAACCCACGAGATTGGATGGGGTTAGGCTGGACTGATGGATCCCTAAAATGAGACTCAATTATGTTATGGTACGATAGGAAAAGTAAAGGTTACCATCTCTATCATCTTGCTGCCAAACAAGCAGATTCTTATGAGTAAAGATGTTGTATTTGTGGAAGATGCAATTCAGCCCTTGCTTTCATAGAGAAAATAGCAAAATGTATATTTGCAGGACATATTCAACACTCTCCTCCCATTGTTCAATGCAATGCACATTGATATAGAGCATGTGGGTAATCAAGGGAATGCTGAAAATGAGCCCACAAAGGTTACAAAACAGCATGTTTTTCAATCCATAGATTAGCTTATTGATGAGGCAAATATGGATAATGCAGTTGACAAGGAAAGAAGGAAAATTGTGGAGTCAAAAAGTATACCAAAATGCTAGTGCAAACACTAAGTGATAGCAACGTGCAGGTTCTTAGTATGCATATCATGTTGATCCAAGTCATGCTCTTATTGTTGCCAATTTATGTGATGAACAGAAACCTGTATCCTTTGATGAAGCAAAGGAATATGAGAATAGGATGAGTGCTATCAAATTTGAGTATGATTGATACTCAAAAATGATACATGGGATTTGGTAGACTTGCCTCTTGGCAAAAAGGCCATTGGTACAAAATAGGTTTACAAAGTTAAACATAGAGCAGACGACAATTTTTAGTGACACAAAGCTAGGCTTGTTGCAAAGGGTTATGCACAAGATAAAGGCATTGACTATGGTGAAACCTTTGCACCCACATGTCGTATGACTATCATGCAGAGTATCATTGCATTAGTAGCACATAAAGGTTGGAATGCACGTTAGTTGGATATCAAAATTGCTTTCTTGAATGGAGATTTGCATGTGGAGGTCTATGTATCTCAACCTTGTGGTTTTGTTCAGAGAAAAGTGAGGAATCAAAAGTTTGCAGACTCAAAGAAAGCTTTATATGGTCTTAAGCAGGCTTCGAGAGCATGGGATGAAAAGATACATGCATACTTGGTTGCACATAGTTTTTAGAAGAACCCAACTCATAGTACCCTCTATATTAAGAGGACTAAGGATGTTTTATTGGTTATCGTGTTATAGTTTTTGGAACAATCCAACTCATAGTACCCTCTATATTAACAAGACTAAGGATGTTTTTTGGTCATCGTGTTATATGTTGATGACATGGTTCTCACAGGTCCTCATGATGATCATATTCTAGCTTTTGTAGCTAATTTAGAGAAGTCTTTTGAGATGTCAGATCTTGGATCGTTTCACTATTATTTTTGCATTAAGTTTTGGCAGTGTAATGATGGCATTGTTAAGCTACAGAGTTTTGGCAATGTAATGATAGCATTGTTATGCTAGAGAGGAAATACATAGATGCATTGTTGGAAGAGGTGCAATCTTGAAGACTGTAAACCTAGGCTACACCTATGGAGCCGGGTTCACGACTAAGTCTTGAAGTTGTAAGTGACTCTTTCGATGCTCGCTTGTATCAAGAAGCTATTGGATGCCTTATCTATTTGTGTAATACCATGCTTTACATTCTATATGTGTTCTCAATATTGAGCAAACTTATGCATAGCCCAGGTGCAAAGTATTGGAAGTCTATCAAATGGGTATTTCATTACCTAAAGGGAACTAAACACTTTGGGTAATTTTATCCCAAGGGGGGTAAATTACACTTGAGCTTCTCAACTGTGTGCTCCCTTGAGCTTCTCAAATGTGTGTGTGCATTCCCACAACCCTATTATTGGAATTTATGCCCCCTCTACATGGCTTTAGTAGTGGACCTTAGTAGATTATTTCTCTAAGGTTTAGTAGCATGGCTTTAGTAGTGGACCTTAGTAGATTATTTCTCTAAGGGTTAGTAGCTCCTTTTTGGATGGTCCTATTTTTAGCTTTTTATATGCCTTAGTGGAGAATCTCTACATCTTGCACTCTACTCTAGGCTTTGGGTGCTCACTTCTAGGCAAGTGATAAGCATCTTGCACTCTACTCTAGGCTTTGGGTGCTCACTTCTAGGCAAGTGATAAGCATCTTGATTAGGATTAGATCCTAATCTCCTCCTTCATCCTTTTGTACTTCAGCCTACTTAAAGGCTCCTCATCTAATGAAGAAAACACTTAGCCTTTGCCCTATTCACATTGTCATTATACTCATATGATTTGTCTTTAGCTAATCTTGACATGCTTAAGCATAGTTTAGATTCCTAATTCTTAATCCTTGCTCTAATCATGTGCTCAATCCATCCTTGAGCTCCCATGTTTTCTAACATGGTATCAGAGCCAAGTTAGTCACCCTCAAGCTATGTGTAGTCCCTAATATCATTTGCTAATCATCCCTCATTAATTAAGTCACTTTTACCTCTTCTCACCATAGCCCATCTGCACCCACAGCTGAGCTTTGCCTTGCTATGCACAAACCACTTCACTAATGATCAAGCCCTCTTAGGGACTTCAAGATAACTCCTAGTTCACCCTCTACGTGAAGGCACGAAGCAAAATGCAGCTCACAGTAGGCAGAATCGCCATTGCCATCATGAAGGAAAAAATCCGATTTTTTACAAAAATTGAGCCAACCACTACAAATTGATCTAATTCCCCTTAGCCCCGGGGGTTTTCGGTCATGGCGAACACGCTTGTAGCATCAAATTTGGCTGAAAACGATTGCTTGTAGCTCCTCCAGCACTGTGGTAACTACAGAAGGTACTTTGGTCAAAGCAGAGATTAAGTAATGATTTCTTCGCTGAATCAAGTGTTTAGGGTGATGATTATCATGTGGACACATTGCTATTAAAGCATGTTGAAGCTTTTTTGAAAATGTTTAGTGAAAGGCATCCATTCTTTCACTCCAAGGTGGCCCAGTTTTTTGGTTTTTTAAAATAGTGAACTCAATCATTAATGAGTGATTAGTGGATATTAATCACTATTTTTTGTAAGCTCGACATGCCCTCTTCATGTGAGTCCAACAATGCAAATTATGTCAAATATATTAAAGCCGTGAAGAAAGCCAAAGTCAAATCCATCAACAAAGTTTATGCCAAAAACAAACCCACTTCTCGGATTCCATCATCCTATCTCGAAGTATTACATTTATATGGGGAAGGCAACTTTGATTTCCCATGCATGTAATTTGTTTGAGTGAGTCGTTTTTTTTGGCATGTCAGAACACAAGGATAAAGGGCTTACTTAGTTTGATGGCACTAATTTCTTTACTTGGTCAGTCAAGGCAAAATTCCTTCTCATAAAGAAGGGACTTTGGAATATTGTCAATGGTAAGAACAAATGTCCAAACGACAAAGACAAAGAAGATGAGAAAGCAGAATGGATAACTAAAGATGAAAAGGCACTTGCTCTTCTAGTGCTGAGTATGGATGATAATTTCATTCATCATATTAGTGCATGCAACACCTCCAAAATAGCATGGGATACATTGGAGGAGTTATTTGGAGCCAAAGGGAAAGGCACCTTAATGAATCTCATGATAGAATTTTTTGGGATAATGATGCAAGCTAATGAAAGTTTCTCAACTCACCTTAATAAGGCTAAACCCTTCTCTCTTAGCTTGCCGGTGAAGGAGAAGTTCTGAAAGATGAAATAGTCATTGCTGTTTTGCTTAAAAGTTTACCTTCCACTTACAGCACTTTGATCACCACTTTAAAGAATGTACCAGATCTAACCTTGAAAAAGGTAGAATCTTCTATCCTGGAAGAAGAAAGAAAGATGGGCAAAGAAGGTCACTTCCAAGTTGACAATGCAATGGTAGTAAGCAAATCAAAAGTATCCTACTCCCATTGTGGAAAGTCAGGACACAAAGTTGACACATGCAGGTTGAAGATGATATGCAGTTTTTGTGGTCTTAAAGGTCATTCAGAGAATTTTTGCTTTAAAAAGAAGGATAAAGCACACTTGGTTGAGGAAAAAGAAGTTTTGGCAAAGGAAGAAGAAGCAAATTTTGCGTCTATTGATTCTGATTGGGTTTTTTAAAGTCTTTCTTGATGTATGTTACCTCTGAGCACCATATGATGTAGCTCATGTAACTTTCTTCGTAGTAGTAGTGGGACTTTTGGATGGTTACCTCTGAGCACCACATGATGTAGCTCATGTAACTTTTTTAGTAGTAGTAGTGGGACTTTTGTAGGTTATTTGTGAGCACCACATGATGTAGCTCATGTAACGCTTTAGATATTTGCCTCATGGGAGGGCAAATCTTCTTGGATAGTCCCATAGTTAGTGTTTGGAACATGGGAGGGTATTTTGGTATTCCTTCACACTTCTTGGCCATGTTGAGGTCCACGGAGGGTATTGGAATTTATGGCCCCTCTACATGGCTTTAGTAGTGGACCTTAGTAGATTATTTCTCTAAGGTTTAGTAGCATGGCTTTAGTAGTGGACCTTAGTAGATTATTTCTCTAAGGGTTAGTAGCTCCTTTTTGGATGGTCCTATTTTCAGCTTTTTATATGCCTTAGTGGAGAATCTCTACATCTTGCACTCTACTCTAGGCTTTGGGTGCTCACTTCTAGGCAAGTGATAAGCATCTTGATTAGGATTAGATCCTATTCTCCTTCTTAATCCTTTTGTACTTCAACCTATTTAAAGGCTCCTCATCTAATGAAGAAAACACTTAGCTTTTGCCCTATTCACATTGTCATTATACTCATATGATTTGTCTTTAGCTAATCTTGCCATGCTTAAGCATAGTTTAGCTTCCTAATCAGACCTTGAGGCCTTGGGGTCATGCAAGAAAGGCCGTAGGGCCATTCTTCTACCTGTTGTGCATGAAAAGAGGCCATCCTTTGATGCCCCATGGCCATACCAAAATGTTCTGAGGCCTTGGGGTCATGCAAGAATGGCCTTTGGAGTCATTCTTCCACCTGTTGTGCATGAAAAGAATGGCCCCAAGGCCATTCTTGGATGCCCCATGGCCATCCCAAAAAATGACCTTGAGGCCTTGGGGTCATGCAAGAATGGCCCTAGGACCATTCTTGGATGCACTGATGGCCCGTGGGGTCATGCAAGAATGGTTAATCCTTGCTCTAATCATGTGCTCAATCCATCCTTGAGCTCCCATGTTTTCTAACACCTATTTCCAATAGTAGCCAGTAACTAGTGGCAAGCACTAAGAGCTACCTAGGCATGCAGATAGCTACCAATGTGCATCAGGAACTCCCAATACATGTCAGGTGCTACCTAGGCATACTAGTAACTACTGACATGCACCGGGATCTCCCAAGACTAGTAACTATTCCCAAGCACTAGGAGCTACCTAGGCATGCATATAGCTTCCAATGCATGTTGGGTTCTACCTAGGCATGCCAATAGCTACCAACATGCATTGGTGCCATATAATGTGAAGCTCATGCACGTAGATCTAATATACATTTATGCATATGTATGCTTTATGCATGCATAAGAGGGTCGTTGCAAGATCAGGGTGTCCAGTTTTATCCAGTTTATGCTGGACTGGGACAATGCTTGGAGAGCAAATTTTGGGGGGCAAGGTACTTAAAATGAGATCAAGCAAATAATAGAAAATACGCTTGCCCTTAAATTAACCCAATATAACTTAAATTAATATAAATTAGTCTAATTAATCAAAATTAATCAAAAATATGATGAAATGATAAACAAATGATCTTTCCATACTTAGAGTGATCCAATTTATTTTTCCATAGATGCACCATTACAAGTACACTAGTCCATATAGGTTTTAGATGATACACTCAGGCACCCTAGTTATTGTTGAGAAACATTTATAACAATGAAATAACACTCCATAGCAACGTTATTTCGCTGCTCAGTAGCATTATGTCAATGCTAATAATGCTGCTTAGCACCACGACAATGAATATAGTAGCGAAATGACCCGGACATTTGCCAAGGCTTGTAGTTATAATAACACTGCTAAAAATGTTGCTATATTGTCATTATGTTGTAGTGTAGGTTCGTTGGTGAGCCCTAAACTTGGTCCATTTATCTCAATATTGACACATGAATGAAGTGTGCATTCAACCTGTAATCAAGATGCTCAATTTGGATTTTCTGGGTTTAAATTCTTAACAAAACTTGAGTCGGAAAAATTCCAATACATCACAAAGTGTGCATGCCAAAAACCATGGATGAGATCTAGGGAATGCTTGAAAGAGCCAATCCTTTCAAAGAGAGAGCCCCAGTAGTAGCACTCAAGCATTCGAAAGTGAAGATCTGCATCTGAATATACCCAAAGGCATCTAATTTCAGTACCCACTCTCAAGAAAGCTGTTACATAAGAAGGGTGCGCTGGACAAGGTAAACGGATTGAGCATCAGAAGGGGGGGACATTACAAAAGTTCATTTTTAAGACTTATATGGCTTACATAAAGCATACTGCTGTCAGCCTTACAAAATTCTCCCAACGGTGTGCCGCTAGTTCATGAAACAAAAGTGACGACACCTAGATTTTGTTGCCTGTTTTGGACTTCCGCCAGTCCTCCTCCGCTCACCTTAGTGTGGGTCGGGAAGAGTGACTCCCCTTGGTGTGATGACGATCTCCGCTGACATGGCGTCCATGAGGTTCCCTCTGCAGGTGGGGCAAGAGGAGTGTCTATAGAGCCAAGTGTCGATGCAGCCGACGTGGAAGCTATGCTGGCAGTTGGGCAGCACTCGGATCGTCTCCCCATTTGCGAAGTCCGCAAGGCAGATAGGGCATTGAGAGGAGCTGGAATCCAGAACTTGTGCCACCTCAGCTTTGTCATCATAGAGCCTAGTAGGCAAGGCGTCCACGTGGCTTTTGTTCATGGCCCTGCTTGTGCTGCGCGTGGCAGCTGGCTCAGCAAATTCGTGCAGCCTGAGGGTATGGAAACACCATCGTCCAAGAGCCCAGCGGATGGTAAACTGAATACAGATACAACAAATAAGGACCGCGAGCAATGTTGCGGCTACTATTATGATGTCGGAAAGCCCAGTACCCGGCTGTGTTTGCTCGGGATCAGCACTCGGCAAAGCTGCGAGAGGTGCCACGGCTGTATCAGCACTTGGCAAGGCTGAGGGAGGTGCCATGGCTGTATCAACACGGAATACCAATAGCCTGCTGGCTTCCATCCCTCTCTGTGTATCGGCCTTCGGCCCTCTACACAGTACACAAAATCACTTGCCCATTCGCTCTACAAGATCAGGATCAGAAGATCTTGTCACTTCGACAGCAACATTTAATTATTATATAATTTCTAAATCAACATTCGTCCGTCCCTACTGGCATCCTAAAGCTAGTAAGTGGCACATGTAGTTTTTTTTCTTTTTAAATGCAACATTCCAAATTGCTGAGGAGCCCTCCTACGAGTTGCTAAAGCGTGTATGTGTAAAGCGAATCAATCAAGGTCAATGAGGTGCTAGAAGAAAAGATGACTTAATAACAATGATCCCTAGTTTTCTGAAAGTAGCTTTACCATTACATGTACATTTCACATTTTTGGGCCACCTTCTCAAATAGTAACTCTTTTTTGGGTATTAATCTTTGACTAAGCCACATAATACCCCTTTCATTACAAGAGGATGAGGGCATAGCCGAGTCCATAAAGTACTTCAACAAAGGAATTTTGGAGTTTTAAAATTCTCTTGTGTGCCTATGCATGTGGCTAGGAGCATGCGGCTACATTTGTGCATATAACCATGGACATAACTGTGCGCATACTCGTGGCCATAGCTACGTGCGTAGCCCTGTTGCCGCCGCAGTCTGCACAAAAAAAATGTTGCGGGGGGAGGGGGAGACAAAATGGGAGAAAGAGAAATAAATCTGATTTGTTTCTCTCTCTATCCCATTATGTCCCCCTCTGCTATTTTTTAAAACAAAAAACTACAACATGAAGAATACACATTTACATTTAAAAAATACACATTTACATGAATTAAAATGGATATTTAGAACATGTTATACAAAGCTATTATCAAGCATGTTACCAAGATAGGAGCCCCATGAACTAGTTGATGTTTGTGCAGTGCATACAAGGGGAGTCCCTTGTTTTCTTGCTTGTGCATCTGCAAGTGAAGGTGAAGAAAATCATATTCACATATAAATATTGGGAGATGAAAGACAACAATAACAAAATAAAAGTCTAGGCAGTTGGGGCTGCATCGAGCTCCTCATCATCATCTTTGCTATAAATACACAAACACACTCTCACACATTCTGATTAATGTCACCCCTTGAGCTTCAACCTCTGCTCTCACATTTCCATTGCTTTTCGCACATGGGCACGATTAATAGTATCATGATCCTAAAACACAACAAAACCAGCACAAGTGAAACTCAATTTAGAAAAAACAAAGAGGTTATGGGTTTAGGAATGTACTTACTTGCCATACTTCTAAGTAGGGTAATACATCCTTCTTCTTGTACCCTTTCAAAGTGAGATTTCAAACCCCATTGTAATGCGAAATTGTATTCATCCTATGTAGGGCACACAAAAAATTTAACATTGATTTGTGATAAGGTAAGAGCAAGGATAGCAGCAAGGCCAGATTTAAAAAAACCCAAATATTGGTGGGTATTTATGCTACTATATACAGAGTGCTATGGGTTGGTTGTTAATTTTACTTTGCCACAACAAAAACACAATGCAAGTAACACTTAAAATAGTAGGTTTTCTTTTAAATACAAAATATTGGACAGAGGACATTGCTACAAAGTAAAAAAGTGAGTATAAACAAAAACTTATATTACTTGAGCATAACTAAAACATTCCTTTAATAAGAATACTTGCAAGTAAGTAAGAATAAATAAAAACATATATTCATTTATGAGTTGTATTATATAAAAATAGCAGCGCTTTTATAACTACAAGGGTACCAAGATGTAGGGCCTATTTCGTTTTGCTAGACATGGGATCGATGCTGAACAGTGCAAATAGAAGCAAGATTTCGGTGCTCAGCAACAATATTTCACTGCTAGACATGGGATCGATGCTAAACAGTGAAAATAGAAGCGAGATTTCGGTGCTCAGCAACAATATTTCACTGCTATTTTCACTCCTCGCAACGATCCCATCTCATGGAAAAAAAAACTGGGGCAGAATGGGGAGTCATCATAGCACTCGCCAGTCTGCACCAACTCTTTTTTTAATTGAGACAAACATGAGAAACTTGAAAAAGAAATTAAAACTAAGAAGAATGCAAGTGAACAAAATATATATTATATTTCTCTATTGGTAAGGCCTTTGGCCATATACAAAAAAGAATCAAGGAAGAGGAGGCTAATAGGAATCTTCATCAAATTCCTCCGGGTCATCTTCACTTGCTTCACCCACTTCACGCTCATAGTCCAGATCTTCCTCTTCCTCTTCCTCTTCATCCTAAATACATGCAAACAAGAATAAGGTAAGTATAAGACAATAAAAGATAACTACATATAGATAAGATAAGGGCTTAGCAGCTACTTACCTCATTAGCTTGAGTCCCCAAAATGGACTCGTTCAAGTGTACACCTTGCATATGCATCCAAGTCCACAATTGCAGATGGTGGGCTCTATATCAATAATCGTACTCTTATTTCGTTGGGTCACGCCCAACAACCTCCATTCACAAAAAAAAAACAAGTTAAAAAATATATAATTAGTTAAAGGAAACAATATTATTTAAAACGACATGAAAGAGGAGAAGGAAAACAGTAAAATAGATACTTACAAAGTGAGCAATGAAGGAAGATTTTCCTCCCAAGCGGAAGTGCAACACTCCTCACTTCAATAGTCGTGAAGCACTTGCAATTTCTTGTTAGAAAACATCTAGATGCTTCCTCACAAAGCCCCACACATGCCTCCACTCCTCTTGCGAGAGAGAAAACACTTGACTTCTCCATGTTTTTCTTGGCCGCCCTCTTGATGTTTTCTCTCTTATTAGAGAGCAAAAGCTTTATCATCATCTTCATCAAGTCCTCCAAGAAGGCAAGGCCCACATGTGGACAAATAAACTCAGTATTGAGCACATCAATAACATATTATTTTGAGAGTTCATCCTGGGCTTTCCACTTCTTATTAAAGGAGTTTGTGAACTCTAGGTTAGCAAGTATATGCATCCAGTTGATGACTTGCGTTCCTCATACATGCACCATGAGGGCCCCATCAACATCCACGTTATATGGTTGGGTTGATGGATCCAATGGTGGGTGGATCGCCTTGAGGGTGGCTAAAAATGAGTGCATGATTACCCCTCCCCCCCTAGTTGGGAAGATGAATTGAGAGACCTAGTGTTGCTTCTTCCAAGAAAAAGCACCCTACTCCCCCCCGCTACTACGTCTACTAGACCCCCCAAAATCTCTATGATGCCATGGTGAAGATGGACATGAGGGAGGAGAGGGGGTGGGTCTAGTCAACGGTGATGTGTTAGGGGAGACCTATCTCTATAGCATGTCTGACACACCACCTTGAGGAGGGAACAACCACCTACACCACAACACCAAATCAAAGAACCAGTCTATTTAGTTGATGTCCCCTCATCTTTAGCTAACACATGCGGATACTTGAGCATAATCCAAACTCTTCAAACAAACCTGAGTGTCCTCTCAAGTCAACTCTGACCTCTCACAGCTTTGATCTTCACCTACACACCTTCAGTTGAACCTAGTTGTCCACCAACTGACCAAAACCTCCTTCTTCTCACACCTAACTGATCAGACGCCGATTGTATTTTGATTCAAATTTTGGTTACTACTCCCAGTGAGGAGAATGTCCTCTAAGAAACCCAAGATGTCCTCCCAACTAACTTCAAAATACATTCCTCAGGGCTTCACTGAACCTATTAGCACCCTTGCTGACCTCTTGTTGAGTGGGTTCTAACCTGTCTACCTCAAGTGACTCAATCCTTACTTCTGTTGGGCTGACAAAACTTTGGACAGCCAGACAGAACCCCTCCTACAAACACTTCCCTTCAAGCCAGAGAGGCCAAATCTACCCTTGTACACCCTTAATTGACTCCCATTGACCCCAGTTGACACCCTTAATTGACTCGTATTGACCCCATTTGACACCCTTGTGAGCTAAAACAGTCCTCAGTTGATCTAGACAAACATCTAGTCCCCAACCTATCCGGTTGACTTCCGACAGACCTTTGATTGTTGTTGGCCTAGAGTTCACAAGTGTCAAACAAGAAAAGATCTATACTTTAACATCAGCTGACTAATCCATACACACATTTGATTCCAACTAATCAACTTCTGACACTGTTAGACCCTGCTAACTCACAAACAAAGCTATGTGACTAACTGTGACTCAACACAATTCATCTCTTCACTAACATTTGAATTTCCTCAATAATCTTAAACCAGATAAAAGAAACAGAGCATAATCAACACATCTATCAAAAAACATAAGGATCCACTTGCATATGAATGATTAATGAGCTTGTCTCAACAACCTTGAGACTTGGGTCTCAAACAATAAATAAAGAGAGCCTCAAGAAATAAGGGAATCCCTGCAAAACTATTCAAAGTATTTTCCCTTCAATTCCCACAACAACAAGTATCTTGATGTAGGCTTCTACCATCAAACATAGTGCAGATAACAACTGAGCAAAGCCTTGGGCTAGACCAAGTTCTAATAGAGATGGAGCTTGAGAGGTCCTAGGGCACCAACCTCCTACAAGAATCTATGTCTCCCTTGTGTCCTTTGCTCTGGCTAAATCCAAGCCTTCTCAATCCAATCCCGCATCTTCACCCAAACAAAACAAATTCCCACCAGCTTCCTCAGAGCTGCTACACAACAAAATAGACCCCGTGGCTATCTCAACTATGCTATCACCCAATGATCTTATTGCTCTTCTTATCAATTCTCTACCCTATCCTCCTCGCAATAGTGTGCTACTCCCTTACCCAAAAAACTTACAACTGTACTTCCATGCATCTTCTCCTTGATTTCATCAACTACCCTCGACTTTAGCTACTTCCACCTCCAGCTCATAGCAGTTAATAACATCAATTCACTTGTTGTAGGTGGTCATGCAATATTCCTTATTCTCTAAGGTCCTACACACACACACACATGACAATTTATTTCCTGTTTTGGGGTTGGTGTGAACACATCGATTGGGCATATTCCTTGGGCATAGAAAATATTATCATAGTTTTCCCAACCCCCCTATTTAGGTATTTATGCTCAACTACATGCTGCTGGCTTAACAAAATAATCCTTAAAAAAAAGTACATCCAAATCCCAACAAGAATCTGCTGCATTAGCTGGAACATTTGCATCAAAAGACAGGCTTGTATCCAATATTTTTGAATCCTTCTGAAGTGTCATAATTCCGCACCAATATGGCTTGAGCCTATAACCAATTGACTCTTTTTGAATGCAGTTGATCATCCAAGTCAACTAGTTTATAAGTTCCATTCTCATATATATGTACAACCTTCAAGGGACCCTACCACTTGATCTGGAACTTGGTCTCAAAAGTGTTTTCCATGTTGTTGTTGTACCTGAGCACCATATCTCCTCCTTTGATACCTTTGTCTTTAACAATCTGACTAAATTGCTCAGCTCTTTGATTGCTTAACTAAATATAGTGGTCCAAGACTTCATCTCTAGCTAACTGCAACTCTTGAAGAAACAGCAACCTCTATTTATACTCATTTAAGCCCCTTTCTTGATGCTTAAGAGAAGAAACTGTAAACTAGGAATCTCAACTTCAATAGGCATCATAGCCTCTTTTCCAAAAACAAGATGGTAAGGTGAAAACTCTGGCTGAAAACTCTCGCATCATAGCCTCTTTTCCAAAAACAAGATGGTAAGGTGAAAACTCTGGCATCATAGTCTCTTTTCCAAAAACAAGATGGTAAGGTGAAAACTCTGGCTGATGTGACAGTTGTCCTGTAAGCCCACAGAGCTAAGGAAGCATGAAAATCCCACTACTTGGGATGTGATTCTTCCAGACACTTAGGTAGCATAGAGCATAACTCTCCATTGAATCTCTCTACTAGCCCATTGCATTGTGGATAGTAAGAAGTACAGTAACTATGTGTAATATGTAATTTTTGCATAAGCTCTTGTACAACCTCTCTTCTAGATCCAAGCCCCTAGTCTATTAGTAGCAGCTCTAAAAGCATACCAAATCTAGCACATATGTCTTCAAATACAAAATTTGCCACTTCTTCAAAAGTTTTATTCTTGACACATCTGGATTCAGCCCATGTGGTCATATAGTCTAGTCGAGTCAGAATGTAGATCTTACACCTAGGAGTAGTGAGTAGAGGACTAATTGCACCTAGGAGTAGTGAGTAGATCTTACACCTAGGAGTAGTGAGTAGATCTTACACCTAGGAGTAGTGAGTAGAGGACTAATTGCATCCAATCGCCACTTTTCAAAAGCCCCATATGATGCAATACTTTTTCTCAACTCATATTGTAAAACCTTTCTGCCTTGTTTCTGACAAGGCTCATAGCTCTTGCACCAGTGGTAAACATCTCTTCTCAAACTAGGCTAAACATACCCAGCCCGTCAAAATCTTGCTCAGTGTTAGCTTCAGGAAAAAATTCCCTCCACAGACACCTCCCTATTGGGAACTCTCCTCAAAATTAGGTCCTTGCCTTCTTTCATATACAATTGATCATTCAAAAATTAGTAATGTAAATATTTCCTTATAAAACCATATTTCTACCTCTTGGGTAAATCTATAGGTGCATGACTTGTGTGTAGAAAATCTTCAATTTCCTATAAGTTCTCTCTTCGAATGTAGCTAGGACGGGCTTTAACAATGGTATACACATCTATTTCCTTGCCTAAACCCATCCGCAATTTGATTTAGCTCCCTCTTCACATACTATATCTGCACTTCTTGAAATCTGTGGAGCATCCTCTTTATCTGAAAAATTCCATTCTTTCAATTTAGGGTTTTTAGCTTTCCAAATAGCTTGAAGCTGCCTAATGACAAACAACTTAAAGCTTCCAAATGACAAACAAGCTATCCCCTTTGATGATAATCCTTTTAATCCCTTCTTTAAATACTTTGTTTCCCTCTAGATCCAATAAGACATACCTCCACTTGCCACTCCTGAGCTCCTCTTAAAAGCCCTATCCAAAAATAGAGTACAAACATTTGACAGCCATGTTTTTGGGTCCTTCCATCTAGGCACTTTCTTCTTTGTCATTGTCTCTTCTTTCAACACCATGGAATTCTGCCTATATGTTAGAATATCAGCCAGTGTAGGCCGTGTTGTCCTCCACCATACAATTAAACTCAAACTCCTGCAATTCAAGCACTTGGATAGTCTCTTCGAATGAATGTCAGACTGGATCAGATGAGGGAGAAGAGAATAATGGGTCAAGATGGTAAAAGGCTTTGGAAGTAGGTATGACCTAAATTTTCTAAGAACAAATACGGTAGCCACCATCACCTACTCTGCCTCATAATATGTCTTCTCCCCTTGTGTCTTAGTTCTGCTAAAAAATACATAGGCCTCATATAAGAATGTTTCTTCCCCTACTACAACAGCACTGCTCCCACAGCATCGTGACCCACAACATTCTCACCCACACTAGGGTTTACAAAACATTCTGTGCTCCAGTCAAGAGGAATAACTACTGGTACATTGCTGAGGATATCTTTCACCTTTTTTCCAACTAAAAGGATCCCTTCGGGATGCTTGGAGTAATGGATATAAAGCTTGCGACAAGAGAAATACGAACCTAGTAAGATATCTTACTTTATGAGTAAAAGTGAGCAACTTCTTCTTTATGAGCCTCTAATAAAATCTTGGGACAAGAGAAATATGAACCTGGCAAGATATCTTACTTTATTTTAGTAAAAGTGAGCAACTGCTTCTTGAGGAGCCTCTAATAAAAGCAAATCTTTCACTTTTTCAGGATCAGCTTCAATTCCATTTTTAGAAACCACATGACCAACAAGAGTCACCTTGGCATGAGCCAAATGAAATTTATCTTGATTCAATTGTCCACCCAAATCATCAAGTCTCTTCAAAGCCAACCTCAGCTTTTCATAATGGATCCAACTACCACTGTGGGTACAAAAATCATCAATAAACACTCTGATAAAGGACCCCATATAGGGATCAAACACCAGATCTTCATAAACCTTTGAAAGGTTGCATGAGCATTCGTTATCCCAAAGAGCATAACCCTATAATAAAAACACCCGCATGGGGTAGTAAAAGGTTGTTTTCATCTGGTCTTCTGGAGAAATTGAGATATGAAAGTATCCTGAATATCCATCACACACACTAGTCTTTCATCAGATCATACTCTTCCTCGTGGACACCCAAAGTAACATCTTGCATGCCAATGTGTCTTCTAGACATGGTCTTCTTCTTCTTACCATCCTTGGATTGGTCTTCCACCTAGCTTCCTTTCTTCCTCTTAGATCAGCCTGGTTCATCCTATACTTCTATACCTCTAGCCCTTTTATTGGCTAAAATGTATGCTTCTTCATCCACATCAATCAACTTTACTTCTCCTTGTCTAGGTCCATTTACTAGCTTCCTGTTGAGCCTGTGGCACCTACTGATTTGGCATCTCCTCTGCGGTCATGACATCCTACCTTTCTTTTCTCCTAGTTACCAAAGGATACAACAAGGCATGTTTTCTTTGCATGTTTCTACCAAAGGGAAAATCTTTCTAGACCTGAAGGGTGGTTGTTTTAGGTTGTGGAGCTACACTTACCCTTAGGGTGTTAAGCGCGGTAATGGCCTTACAGGGTTCATGAATGGTCTGGCCGTTTGGAAGCACAAATTGTGTTCTGATTTTGCGACTTGGGAGGGTGTCAAGTGTAGCAAGGAGTTCAAGCCAATCGTGGTCGACTTTGTCACTATTGATAGAAGCAACCATGGATGGCACCTACGCGTCATCAAGGACTTGATGAGACAAGCATTGCAAACTAGGATATCATTGGTCTTGGTGGTGGTCATAGAGTCTTCATCAAGGGGATATTTGGCCATGGGATGTGAGTGATAGGTATATAAATTGACCTTAATCCTTTCAAACTATTTGTGGAGGTAGACATGATGTAGGTCCCAGTTATGGATTAGTCGGGTTTCTTCTTGAGGGGCGAGAACTTAATCATAAGGTGGACTAGCAATAGTATATGGAAGTTAAATTTGGTCTTTATTTGATAGGTGTTGAGGTCGAGAGGTAGTTTCAGTAGGAGGATAAAATACCTCAGCAAATTTGATGTGTGGACCTCGTGAGTCTCTATCAGACTCTGTGTCAGTGTTCACATCTAGTTGTTCGATGTGAACGTGGGATTTTGGCTTGACCGTTTGTGGAATAGGCATAGGAGGATGAGAAGGTGTATGAGGGAAAAAATCATCATTCATGAGCATCATGTTGGCGAACAAATGTTCCTCAACCTAGAGTGGTTGCACGGAGGCTCCTGCTTGACCCGGTGTAGAAGTTCAAGTTCAATGGGGGACGGCATGCACTTTGATACGGGGTCAAAGGTTATGAAAAGTTGAGACTGGTATTACTCTACCAGTGCTTGGGCCTCCTCAAGATGTTGCTTCTCAAGGATGGCATTGGGATATGTGGCTAGCCAGTTTTTCCATTTGCTGAGTTTTTGGTGGGCTGCATGGAGGAGGGGCAATTCAGCATGATCATCGCTCGTTGGAGGAGGAGGATGTAGTCTTGGTTGTGCCCGTATGGATGCGAACCCAATTGTCACCGTGGCCAACATACTTAGAGCGTTGTTTCTTTTGGGATGTGGCCTTATTTATCGTGGCCTGCAACTGTGTGACAACATTCAAAGGGATAGTGGATATCTTTCCATGTTGAACACTCAACACGTTGAGGGATGGCATGGCATGCCTTCGACTGTGGAATTAGAAACTGATTGCAACAATGGGCAATCCTCATGGTAATGGTCAATTCCATAGCCATGACATTGTGGTTGCATTGGCAGCCATTTCTTGTGAGGGCAGTCCACCACTCTATGGGGTTCATGGCAGAGGACACACAGAAGAGGTGGTTTCCCTGTGGGTACACCTATAGTGTGCACAAGTGGTTTAGGGTCCATGTGAGGCACCAACAGAGGGAGATGATGTGGTAGGGGTTCCTCAGGGATGACGAAGCGCATGGGCTCCATAGGTTTAGCTATGGACCTGATTTGGATCTTTCCATAGCAATGGGGTTTGCATGAAGAGGCAACGGTTGGAGTGGAAAGATGGGCACAGGACAAGGTCATGGCGGCACCATGTGTAAGTCCGTGAGTTTATGATGGTGCCACCAATAAGGTTTGAGGATTGGGAGGAGACGAAGGTAACATTAGAAATGAGATTTGGGTTGTCAAAATTGGTGCAGTGGCCAATTACATAGAATAGCTTTCTCGCATGTTGTCATCGGAGAAAGATCGCCCATTTGTAGGCTTGATCAAAGGTGGAGGGATCCTTGACCAACAGGTGGTTGTTGCGAAGCCTTGGATTGTGCAAGCCCAAGAGGAAACGGTCCAATAATTGGTTATCTCTCAATTTTCTCTCTCTTTGCAACATGAATCAAGGTACTTGATTTAAATGTAGTCGCGTATCAAGGTACTTGATGTGAGCGATGTAGTCGCGTAATGTTTCCTCAGATTTTTTTTCCAATTGGAATAGTTGGATGACGGGGCTCCATTTGGGCCCGTAGGGTGCAAATCGAAGAATCAAGGCGTATCTCACCATTGTGAAAGCACGTTTATGCTGAGGGTCCAAATATTGGAACCATTGCAGGACCTTGCCTTCAAGGCTAAGTCTAAGTAGATGGACTTTGGTTGCATCGTCAAAGATTATAAATGCTCGACAGATTTGGTTAAAGACCTCGATGTGGGATACGGGGTCTCCAACTCTGTGGAATTTTGGCAGAAGTTTGAAAATTTGACAGAACATAGGTTTTGTATGTGATGTTTGTGGGTGCAAGTGTTGTGACACTCCCCTTCTTAGAGCGAGCTTGTACATACTAAGCTTGGAATGTCAAGTTGTGGTGTAAGGGGAGGTGTTGCAAGGGTGGGGGTGGGAATAGATTCGCTGGAGAAGAGGATATATGAGTGTGCTCGGGGCGTCTATCCACGCTGGGGTGCATTTATGGAGGGGCCCCACTAGATGAGGGCTCTTCAAAGATCATTTTGCCCTCCTGGCCAAACATGTGGCATGGCGACCACATGTGAATGAGCAATTGAGGCCGGGGTGCCACCAAATGGAATGGAGGCATTAGGGGCATGCAACCATGATGACGGAAAGGTGTCCATGGTGTGCGGGGAAGCTTATAGAAGCTTCAACAGTGCACGTGCAGGCGCAAAATAGAAGTTTTAGCTAACTTTTGGCTTTCGCATGTACACACCCTTAAGGTTAAAAGTGGTATGTAGGCGTTTTGTGCATGTAAAAACGATCCAAGTGAGTTGGGGAGGTAGAACAAAAGCACCTCAAAATATTTGGAAATTTTGATTTTGATTTTGATTTTTCTTTTGGAAGGAACGTCCCACGACACTTGGGAAGGAACGTCCATGGCAATTTTAAAATTTGAATTTGAGATTTTAATTTCAAATTGGAGGAAAGACAACTAAGACCCCCTCTTTAATGCTAGGGGGGTTGGATAGGAGTAAAGCTAGAGGCTACCTCTAAATTAGTGTATTTTGAGTAATTTAGAGGTTCTCTAGCTTAACTAAAGATTAATTCTCTTAATCCCACAACTAATCACTCCTTACTCCTCTTCTTTGCTCTAAAATTACTCCTAATTGGTGAGGAGTTTAAGCATGGGGATTTGATAGATGGATTATCAATGTTTATGCTAATCCAAAGCTGTGATTATTCCAAAATAATTTCACTACTAGATCACTAAATTAATCGACTCAAAAGAGGGAACATTAGACAAAAGAGACCAAATTAGTGCTAATTAAGGTTAATTGGAGTGAACTAAGCATAGATTTGAGTCAAGGCAAGTGTATAGAACACTAATTAGGCTCAATTTTTAGTTTTTTACTCTCTTTTAAGTCCACTAATCACACTAACCAATAGGTTAGTGATAATTAGTAAAAATTAAGAGATAGTTAATGGTTTTTTTTGTTTGTTTTTGTTTGATTATTAGCGTTCTATGTAGTAATGCTAACCTACCTATGCAAAGAAATTAAGAAAAAATCATAAGATTAAGCTAAAAATTAGCAAAGAGAGTATAGGTTTAAGCAAAAACCCTCTTGATTCGCCTCTCTAATCACCCAAATAACAAGAGTTTTTCCTCAAACAAGTAATAATTCTACTCTAAACACAAAGCTATATTTGAATCTTAACAGAAACATAAAAAATAACAAAAAAAACATCAAAATACAACAAAAAAGACCCTACCTCGCACTGAGATATGGGGGCTCCGTCAAATTCAAATCAAAGATGGCGTAGACAAGTATCGGATGACGCTCTTTGACAGCGGCACCAAAAATGTAAAGGAAACACTACCCTAACCGTGTCATGGAAATTTGCCTATCCCACCAAGCTCAAGCATGGCTTAGGAGCTCCATTGTAGCCACTCGTCACCCCCATCCTCCCTCACTTGTTGTCACACCATGGCGGTTGCTCTAATCGAACGGGTGATGCAAGCTCTCTCACGAAGATCATGTGGGATCTCCATGGAAGAGGATCGCATTGGTTAGCCTAATCACTCACGAGAGAGAGAGGGAGAGGAAGCAAGAGAGAACAAGTGATTAGCACTAATCACTCCCAAACCCTAACCCTAAGCACACCACACATGCTATATTAGAGTTGTAAGAGAGAGAGAGAGAGAGAGAGAGAGAGAGAGAGAGAGAGAGAGAGAGAGAGAGAGAACATTGCACTTCTATTGCACAAATGGGAGAATGAGTTACAAACAAGAAAAATTAGCTTTTATAGTTCCAAACCTTTTCCCACTAGGCCGCCGCCCAAGAGTAAGTGACCCGGGGTGCCCAAAACATAGTTATAAGGCGTTACTGTATGGTTTGAGAAATCATTTTCTTCTGGTGTAAGAGGTATGGGGATTCTTTTATTATTATTTTCACAAGATAAGAGAATCTATTTATACATGATAGCTCTTATTCATGAGATCTATCATGAATAATAGCATGTATTTATACAAGATAGCTGTTATTCATGAGAGCTCTCATTTGCATAGATTCTCATATGCATGAAACTCTCATAATGCATTTAGTTTAAGAGGTCTTATGCATGAAGTTGTTACGCATGAATCTCCTTACGCATCTCACTATGCATAAGAGTTCTTACGTGCAAAAAGATCTCACATCCATAGATTTCACATGCATTAAGCTTTTATGGATGTGATATCTCTGTAGAGGTCTCAATGCGTGAGATCTCTCACATGTAAGAGCGCCCATGCATCCATCTCACATGTAAGAGCGCCCATGCATCCATCTCATATGCATAATGATCTCAATGCATGGATCTCTCACATGCATAGAGATCTCGATGCATAAGATCAATGCATGAGAAGATACTCTCTATACATAGTTTATCATATTGTTTTAAATGAAATTTAATGCATGAGAAGATACTCTATGAAAAGTTCATACTATTGTCTTAATTTAAATTTAATTATACAAAACATGTGGCCCACCATGGGATCAAGAAGGCGATACACTAACAATCCAAACACACCACAAATAGTTTAAATTCATTATGATATTGGTGTAGTTGCTCTCTGGGCCCTTCGAGCGATATGGGTCTAGTGGATGGAGTTAGTACTACAAGAAGAAGATTGTTGCGTGATGAGTGAAGATCAATGCAAGGATGCAACAAAAAGATACTTAGGGCTCTTGTAAAGAGTTCCAAGTTGTAGATGAGTGTGGGAGTGGGTTTGACAATAATCCCACATGGGAACTTTTGGGAGTTTTAGAGTTTTTGTATAAAAAGTGGCTCATTTGAGAGCTTATGGACACATTGGGCAAACTCATGTTTGAGCTCTCTTGAGACTAGCTCTCCCTCTTTTCCCATAGAGGTGCAAGCTCTTCTCTCTCCCCATCTACATTATTGTAAGTTCTATTTTTGTTAATTCAATGCAATGAGTTGATATTTGTCTCTCTTCTCATGTGTCAATTCTCTAGTGTGCATGTTTATTATTGGTAGCTCCAAGGTTTGTGTGCATGCTAGGGAAATGAGTATTTGAGAATGAAGAATGCTTTGATCTTGTGTATGCAATAGCTAAGCTTTCTTCTTGTTTGGATGCATGAATGAGTGGAATGATGAGTGAGTGAGTATGGCAAGATTGAGCTTGTGTGTGTGTTAAGTCTATGTCAATAGTAGTAGTATTCTTAGCATTCTCTCCATCAATTGGATAAGCTTTTGTGCACCGGTACGGGTTGAATCCCTAGCTCCGAAAGGGATGCAAATCCCATTGGATTGAGCTACATGTGGATTATACTATTCTTGCTACAAGTGAGAAAGTTTTCCGTCTCTCCATTGGCGCCACTGCGGGGAGAAGACTCAAATCCGGTTGAGAGTGTGTGGAAACCACCACTATTTCCTCTTTTGGTTGCAAAACCATTGAGTGATTAGGTTAAGTTCGGGTGTGCGATCCCAGTGTGAGTGGATAAGGTTAGGATAATAAAAAAACAATTGAGCGGTTGAGGTTTCTCCCGCATTGTTTTTTATGTTTTATTGCTTTTATTCCTTTTCAAGTACCGTCATTATGCTTACATTCATTGTTTTTTTGCCATTTCATGCTTTCATGCTTTTCGCTAACATGTGATTAGCAAAAATAAATAAAAAGAAAAGAGGTGCGTTGCTAAGCTCTTCCATAGCTTATGCAAGCTCCATAGGCTCCCAAGCATGAAGCCTGCTTAAGGAAGAGAGGAGAGAGGGAAAGAGAAGAGAGAAAGGAAAAAAAAGCATGGAGAGAGGTTGTAAATTTTATTTATTTTATTTTTTTTGTTATATATATATATATATATTTTGCAATAAAATTTTTTTTCCAACACCGGCGACACATGTAAAGATACATGAAAAGGCATATAACCATGCATGTGTCCATAGCTGGGATCAGAGAGAAACAATTTTAACCTGATAATCATCGTGACCTTGAGCCAATCCGCAAGAAGCTGTAGCAAGCGTGGTGTTGAGAAGGCGGGCTGTGGCAAGCGCAGAGAGAGGCGACAAATTTTTTTTTTAAAAAGAAAAAAAAATAGCTGAAGGTGAGCCGTGTGGCTGTCAGCTGGTGGTTAGCGAAGAGAGTTGTCCGAGTCACAAGCGGAGGCAAGCGAAGTGCGAGGTGGTTGTCGTTGTGTGGGGGCCGGCGACTGGCCGAAGCAAATGAAGGCACCTGAGAGCGCGGACTACAGCAGTGCGTGGAGAGTGACGTGGAGAGAGAAGGTCTCAGAAGTCTGCATTGGCTGCGTGGAGTAGCAGATGAAGGCGGTTGCGTGGCTGTTGGAGGGGCCGACGACTCGGGTGGTGCAGCAGCTAAAGAGCGAGCAGAGCGGAGGAGAAGCAGCAGGGCGAAAGCCAACTTGAAGGCTGCTGCAGTAGGCGGTGGTCGTGAAGCAAAAGAAGGTTGAAAGCGTGGAGGCGACGAAGGCGGCCAGGAGGTGGCGAGAGGCATCAGAGGCCGTTGCAGACGAACGCGTGGAGGCATTGAAGAAGGCGTGTGGGCGCATTGAAGAAGGCGTGTGGGGGCCGGCATTGCAGAAGGCGCGTGGAGGCGGCAGAGAATCCGGAGCCGCACGATCCGGAGGAGATAACGTTAAGGTTAGTATTTTTTCTTTTTTTTAAATTTGTTATTTTGTTTTTTGTTTTTAAAAAAAATAAAAAATAAAAAGATAAATAAAAGAAAAGAGAAAAACCATAAAATAATATTTTTTTTAAAAAAAAAGAGAAAAAAAAGGAGAGAAAAGAAAAAAAGAAAGAAAGAAGAAAAAAGGATAGATAGTTACACACATATTTATTTTAGTTGCATTTAGTGGTTAGGTAGGGTAACAAAAATATATATATATATATATATATAAACATAAATATATATATATATATCTAAATAAAAAAATAAAAAAAATAAAAAAAAATTTGACCTTATGCACTTGCGGTCGGGACGTCTTATAGACTCTGCCCCATTGGGCCTAGGGCACCTTCTAGAGTACCTACGCAGGAAAGTGGGACCCAATCGGTAGGAAATTTGGCTGATATTGCTGAAACCCTTTCCGAATCCCAATTGGATACCTTTTCCAGAACAACTAGCTCATTGTCCATGGACAATCTAGGGCCGTCAAATAGTCATCCCTTAGCCCCAAATAGAACACCCTCAAGATCTTTTAATCCATTTGAAGCCGACACCATGGGGTTAACACTCAATGTGAGACTTCAATATGTTTACACGAATGCTCAAGGAGCTGAGATCTTTAGGGATCCACAACAACGGTATCTCATTAAGATCGCAGACTTTTTCTCAGAACTTGATAGAGCACCTCTAGTCAATGACCAGGGTAACATGTACATGGGTGGAGATGGTGTTCGCTACGAAGTCACCTATCATCCAGAGAATGTAGACAAATTAGGGGAGCACTCTAAAAGTGAGTTCTTAGACTTATCGAAGCTTTCCAGAGCAAGGGAGTCTAGAGATGATTGGCTCATTGAGCCGGACATGCCAGGACCATCCAATGCCCAGTCCTCAAAGCCATCCATAGATGATTTACTTCTTGTAGATCTAAATTTGGAAAGGGATAGGAAAGGCAAGAGAAAAATGGATCAGGGGACTGAGAACCAATGGGAGTTTGTACGACAAATTCCAGTGACAAAGGTCTTACAGGATGACCCACTTCAAGAGGTCTATAAGGACTCTTTAGAGGGATATTATGCCACAACTAGATTGCCAGAGCTAGATCTTCCTCTAGCACTTGTGGTGGTAGTTGAGAAGCTTGCAGGACACATGAACCGAATCGTTGATAAATGGGCCAATGAATACCGAACCTTAGATTGGAAGGAGATTAGGGAGCTCACGTGGAAAGGACAACCATTATTCATGGAAGTGTTCTCAACGAATACAGCTAAACCAGGAGAGACATGCTTTCATGGAGAAACTGTTGCTCCTCCCCTACGAGAGTTCACTAGAGAGGGACCCTCAACATCAAAGTGGACCACTGCAAGTAGCCCAACTCTAGCACCAAGATATTATCCTACACCAAAAGTGCAACCACAGGTCACACCACAACAACATTTTTCTCACTATGACAATCGGAGGGTAGGTGAGCCAACTCGGCCTCCTATAAATGCACCTCCTGAAATGCGGGTAACAAGATCTTTGGAGGGGGTTGGTGAGGCAAGTAATAGGGGACCCACACCAATTTGGGATGCATGTGGACCATCTTACCAAAGAGAGGAACAATTCCCATAGAGAGTGAGAGGGCGTAGGCCCTATGATGAGTATTCAAGACAAGTAAGGCCATCAACTCTTCAGAAACTGGTAAAGAAGTATGAAGGGTTGGGAGATCCATATGACCATGTAGCAGCATTTAGGCAAGCAGTTCGAGCTGAGCAAGTGGCTGACAAGCATACGCAAATTGAAGGATTTGGGCTCACTCTTGAGGAAACGGCCCTTGCTTGGTTTCAGGCACTAGAGGCTTCAGACAAATCTTCTTTACGAGTTTTGGAAGAGAGATTCATTGCTGCTTTTTCCTTGATGGGGATTCAACATGACACAGTAGCAAACATCTACTCTTTCAAGCAAGGCAAGAATGAGAGTGTTAGAGATGGTGTTAATAGGATGAAGCAATACATTAACCGTTGCCCAGAAGATGAGAAGCCCACCCAGAGTCGATTAATTTCTCTCTTCTTAAAAGGACTCAAAAATTCAACACTGCATACACATCTCTATGCAAAGAAGCATACAAATTTCAATGAGTGTTGCCATGATGCTATGGATTTCACCGATAACTTCAAATTCCAAGATGGTACTGGCCCTGAGGTGAAACATAGAGATCAGTGGGGTGATGACCAAAGTTCAGGGTCTAGTGCACTTGCAAATCCAGACCAGATAGCTAACCTAGTACTAAGGAGATTGGGACAAACCTATCGCCCACCCATGCAGCCACAACAACAACAGCAGCAAATGAGTGTACTACCTACAGGTCCTCATCTTGGTGGAGCATGTGGCGGTAACCATAAAACTGAAGAATGTAATACCTTTTCTCCTCTAGTCACAAACCAACCCACAAAGAAGTGGTGCCAGGCCTGTGCTTGGAACATTACCCACACCACACAGGAATGTACTCGCATTGCAAGAATGAGACAGGAGCGTGAGCAACAAAGGGGTGGAGTGACTCCACAAATGCATCAACAGTATGCTAATTTTGAACGTAAGCCACCGATGGCACAAGAGCAAGCACGTCCTGTTCTTGGTGCTCAACCTCCTGCTCCTAGGACTGCTCCTGTGAGGGTTGTTGACTACGACAATTCAAATATGTGTAGAGACTTGGTAAACCCAGGCTATGTGGAGGAGGAATATTCTGTTGGGGTAAAGGCACTAATGCCACCCTGGTACAGTTAGTACACTTAAGTACAGTTAGTACTTTTTTATTGCTACGTACACTAAGTACGGTGTACTTAGTGTTGTAACCTTATCCATTAATATAAAAGGTTGACTGTGTGCTTGGGGAGGTACACACATACTCATTATCCGCAAAACTCTTGACTTCTCTCCACTGTGTGTGTCGGTGTGCTCCTCCTCTCTCACTCTCACTCTCAACTAGTATCAGAGCCTCGCACACCTCTCTCCCCTCCATTCGGCTGGAGCTTGGCATTCGGCATTCGCATCTTTGCTTCGCGTAGTTGCCCACACGGGGGTCTTAGCTCGGAGCAGGCAGCAGCGCCGCCCAGCCAGACAGCATCGCCGCCCACCCAGGCAGCGACGCCAGCCATCCAGCCAGCGCCGCCACCCAGCTCCTCCACCGCCAGGAGCGACCCAGCACTCGCAGCCAGGTCGCCTAGCAGGAGGGGGCCAGTGTAGCCTTTCTGGCAACACAAACGCCCCTCCAAAGCTCCCATTTCGCAGACATTTGACAGCCCTCGTGTTCAAAGGGTGTCTTTCGAGACACTACATCTGACACCGGGTGTCACTGCGTTTCTTCGCATCACGGTACGTCGTGTCTTCATCCTTTCACCATTGTACTTGCAGGAGTAGGTGCAGGTACAGCTATTGAGCTCACTGTGAGCACATTTTGGTCAGATGCATAGTCAGTACGCGTGTATGCCTACTGCGTAAGAAATTTCTTGCAGAATCAAGGGGCTTTTGTAGCCAGTGCCAGGATTTGGCTTATATACGCACGCATTGCGTTATATACTCTCGATTGGAGTTTGATTCTTGCAGATTTGTATGCATTTGTGACCTACTGTACAGTGGAGGATACACTGAGTACCACATTGCAGACTGGAGCACGGAATGTGCTAATCAGATTTGGGCTTTTGCAAGGTGGATGCATATCAGTGCTGGTGGAAGCATTTAGATGCCTAATTGTTGTCAGTGAAGCGGTAATGCACTCGAAATTCTGATTTCTTTATCTCCAGTCAAGGGGCTTTTGCCCAATCTCTGTCCTAAACTGTTGTATACAGTTTTAGGGGTGTCTGGAAGTTCAAAATCGACAAGGTTGAATGGTCAAACAGTCAAAAATCTGATTCTGTACTTTCTGGTACAGTCAGAACTGTTCTGAGTCAACCGATTGACTGAACTCAGTCAAGGTACAGCGGTACAGAGTGCTATTTATACTGCTGTTTTTCACTGCTCGTGACAGGCAAATGCTTCTGTAATTTCAGATTTATGCTGGTTGCACAACGGTGCATTGAATGATGCAAACAGAGTTGCTGTTCGGAAACTGCTGCATGCAGTAAACAGTCATAAATCTTTGTTTAGGTGGGAGATTCAGTGCAAGTGCAGATCTTAATTGTTCTGCTGCAGGAGCACAGTTCAAGTGCAAGCTTGCACTTGGTTTGCAGGGAGTCAGGCACCCATATTTGGGTTATCTACTCAGTTTGCTGATTGTAATGGCTTCATCATCGGAGTCCTCACTTTTGAACATCAAGAAGTTGCAGGGTGCTGCAAATTATCCTATGTGGAAGAAGATGGTCCTAAATGTGCTTATACTCAGGCAGTTTCATGCTCCTATAGTACACGAAGGTGTAAAGCCCGAAGGCATGTCTGATGATGCTTGGGCATTGGCTGATCTGTCAGCGAAGTCCATAATTGAACTGTCACTCCATCAGAGTGTTGTTTGGAATGTGGACAGTGAAACTACCGCCTGGGGTGTTTGGAAAAAGCTACGGGACACATATGAGCAGCAGAGTGCAGCCTCTAAGATATATTGGTTGCGCAAGTTCTTCAAGTTGAAGATGAAGGAGGGGACTTCCATGGATGCACATCTTAATGAGTTCAATTCTATTGTTACTCAGCTTGCGAATCAGAAGTACGTGGTGGATGATGAAACCAAGGGTATGGCACTCTTGATATCTCTTCCAGAGAGTTGGGATACTTTCACCACAGCTGTGACGAATGCAAATGCCTTCATAGGCTTCTCAGATATCACAGGACTGATTTTGCAGGAGGAGCAAAAGCTGAAAGCTCAAGATGCAGTGAAGCCTAACAATGCCTTGAATGCAAGAGGCAGAAGTCAGCAGAGAGGCAAATCCCAGGAAAGGGGAAAAGGTAGGAGCAAGTCCCGCTCCAACAAGGATGTTGAGTGCTACTACTGTGGCAAGAAGGGACATACCAAGAAGCAGTGTTTCAAGCTTAAGAATGATAAGAAGGACAAAGCCAAGGAGAATGATGCAGATGCAAAGGCAATAGTACCAGTAAGCAAGGGCAAGAGCAGTGTGAAGATTGAGGAACTTCATTCTACACACGGTTATGACAGTGAGGGAGATGTCTTATTTCTCTCTACCTTGGATGCTCATGCTCTCCATGCAGGTGGTCTTGCAGACATGCACTCTTGGATTATTGACTCAGGTGCCTCGTTTCATGTCACACCTTACAGAGAGTTGTTTGTGAGGTATGCAGGGGGCAGTAATGGAGTCGTTTTTCTGGGAGATAATCATGCATGCAGTATTGTTGGCATTGGAGATGTCAGGCTTGTGTTTGCTGATGGTACTCAGCTCATGCTCCATAATGTCAGGCATGTACCGGAAGTCAAGAAAAATCTGATTTCCACTGGTATGTTGGATGATGAGGGATTTGTGACCAGCTTTGGTCATGGTTGTTGGAAGGTCACCAAAGGTGCCCTGGTTATTGCCAGAGGGCCCAAGGTAGACACAATGTATACCCTTCATGCCAAAGTGTGTAATCATACTGATATTCATGCCACCGAGCTGCCGAATATTTCAATGTGGCATAGCCGGTTGGGACATATGAGCATAAGTGGAATGGAGCAATTGGCTCGTCTTGGCTATTTACCGTCTCTTAAATTTTCTGATCTTAAGTTTTGTGAGCATTGCATATATGGTAGACAATTACAGTGCCCTCATAAGAGGAGAATAGGACATAAGGATGCTCAGCTTGAGCTTGTACATACAGATGTGTGTGAGATGCCTAGTCCATCACTTGGAGGTGCACGGTATTTTGTCTCCTTTATTGATGATTCCACACGTAAGGTGTGGGTGTACCCTCTTCGGTTGAAGAGCGATGTCTTTACAGTGTTTCAGAAATGGCTTGCTTTGGCTGAGAACCAGACAGGCAAAACACTGAAGGCTTTGCGGTCAGATAATGGTGGGGAGTATATGTCTAAAGCATTCAATGACTTTTGTGATGCTAGAGGTATTCAAAGGGAACTCCCTGCTCCTTACAGTCCACCGCAAAATGGCACTGCAGAGCGCATGAATAGAACCATACAGGAAAAGGTCCGCTCTATGATGTCACATGCTGCTTTATCTTATGGATTTTGGGCTGAAGCTGTTAAGACAGCAGTACACCTCATAAATAGGTCACCGAATAAGAGACTGGATGGCGGAGTGCCAGAAGAGCTTTGGACAGGAAAACCTCCATCCTATAAGCACTTAAGGGTCTTTGGTTGCACTGCGTACGTGCACATACGCAGAGAAGAACGAACCAAGTTAGATCCTAAGTCTCTAAAATGCATATTTCTTGGATATGGTGACAAAGGTGAGATGGGTTACCGCTTATGGGATCCAGTAAATAAGAAGCTTATACGCAGCAATGATGTCTTGTTTGACGAGTCATGCATGTTTAAGGCAGACAGTAAGTCTTCTGATGCTTCAGACATTGATGTTGATGACTTGGAACACCCTGTACAATTCAGGCAGCCTGCTAATCAGCCACTATAGCAGCGTAATCAGCCTTTAAATGATGCTGCAGCAGGTCAAAATAATCAGCCAGCAGTGGCAGAAGATGTCCTACAGGACATGCCACTTTTGGAAGATCTCCCAGGCATTATTTTGCCACCAGATTTGATGGAACAGCCACCTGTTTTAGGTGACCAGCAGGCTGGACAGCAAGACCCATGGGTCCGTAGGTCCACACGACAAAGGAGGCAGCCAGCCCGATTTGTTCCAGGAGCAGATTTTATAATGCTTACAGACTGTGGAGAGCCTTCCTGTTATAAGGAGGCAGTGCAAATGCATGATAAGAGGCTATGGGAACTAGCCATGAAGTCCGAAATGGACAGTCTCCATAAAAATGGCACTTGGGAATTGGTGCAGCTGCCAAAGGGCATGAAGACATTGCCATGCAAGTGGGTATACAGACTAAAAGTCACACCTGGAGCTAGACCACGGTATAAAGCCAGATTAGTTGCCAAGGGTTTTAAGCAGGAATACGGTGTAGACTTTGATGAAATCTTTTCTCCCGTGGTCAAGATGACCACACTCAGGACTGTACTTGCTTTGGTTGCATGTGAGGATTTGGAATTATGCCAAATGGATGTGAAAACGGCTTTCCTTCACGGTGATCTTCATGAGGAGATCTACATGCAGCAGCCAGAGGGTTTTGCAGTCAAGGGTTGTATGCAAGTTGAAAAAGAGCCTTTATGGGCTGAAACAGGCACCAAGAGAATGGTATAAGAAATTTGATACCTTCATGAGGTCCCAAGGTTTCAGGAGAAGTGATACCGATCACTGCTTGTACACAAAGAAAGCTGCAAATGGCAGCTTAATCATTCTCATTTTATATGTGGATGATATGCTTATTGCCAGTAAGGCTCGTAAGGAGCTTGATGATCTAAAAGGGAGATTGCATGAAGCCTTTGATATGAAGGACCTTGGTGATGCAAATCACATACTGGGCATGCGGATACGGAGAGACAGGGGACAGCGTCTGTTGTATTTGTCTCAGACAGAATATATTGGCAAAGTGTTGCAAAGGTTTCACATGGAAGGGGGGAAGACTCTTAGTTCTCCATTGCCTCCATATGTGAAACTCAGTGCAATGGACAGCCCACAGTCAGATGCTGACAGGGCTGAGATGGCCAAGATTCCGTATGCTTCAGCTTGTGGCAGTCTCATGTATGCTATGGTTGCTACCAGGCCTGATATTGCGTTTGCAGTGGGAGTGGTTAGCAGGTATATGGCAAATCCAGGCAAGAAGCATTGGGATGCAGTGAAAGGTATTATGAGATACCTGAAGGGCACACAGGAGTTGTGCATATGCTTTGGCAAGCAGGATGCAAAAGTGCATGGTTATGTTGATTCAGATTATGCTGGTCATCCAGATAACCGGAAGTCTACTACCGGTTATGTTTATACATTCACAGGAGGTGCAGTGTCGTGGGTATCAAGGATGCAGCAGTGCATAGCCTTGTCCACCACAGAAGCTGAATATATTGCAGCCACAGAGGCATGCAAGGAAGCCTTATGGCTATCTCGGCTAGTGGGAGACTTGGGCATTACAGGAGATATCCCATTGTTGCATTGTGACAGTCAGAGTGCTATTCAGTTGGCACACAATCCTGTCTTTCATGCAAAGACGAAGCACATAGATGTAAAGTATCACTTCATCAGGGAGGTGATAGATGATAAGCTGATTCAGCTTGTCAAGATTCATACGGATGACAATCCAGCAGATCTGTTGACAAAAAGCTTGCCTACAGAGCGGTTTGCACACTGCCGATGTTTGATGGGTATAGGATGAGCCTTACTGGGCCATGTACTCCATTGTGTATATGCTATATTTTTTCTCTTTTTTTACTTGAGGGCACATTGCCTTTAAGTGGGAGGTTGTTGGGGTAAAGGCACTAATGCCACCCTGGTACAGTTAGTACACTTAAGTACAGTTAGTACTTTTTTATTGCTACGTACACTAAGTACGGTGTACTTAGTGTTGTAACCTTATCCATTAATATAAAAGGTTGACTGTGTGCTTGGGGAGGTACACACATACTCATTATCCCCAAAACTCTTGACTTCTCTCCACTGTGTGTGTCGGTGTGCTCCTCCTCTCTCACTCTCACTCTCATATTCATCATATTCATCCAAGGAAAATATCTTTGAAAGTCCCGCATATCCAAGCCAAGCATTGGAGGCTCAACCAGGGGAACAAAATTCTTTGATGTTGCTAGGCGGCTACCAACCTAGGACTCCAGGCCCCTCAGGTCAATGGCAGCAAAGGAAAGTAGAAGCCAAACTAATGGGTCCCTATTATGAGTGCGGAGAACCCCATTGGGCTCGTGATTGTCCACATCGCTCAAGACAAGCAGCTTGATCCAATACAATAGTACCACAGTTTTCACCAATTGAAAGATATTGTCTAGGGTGTTGTGTAGAACACTTCCCACAGGATTGTTTGCTGAAACCACATGAGGAAGGCACCTCTCAACCAAAGGTCTCACTAAACCTTGTAGGGGCAGTTCCATCGCCACCTTCATCTGAGAATGGGGATGTTGTGCCACTTAGAGTCATGACTAGATCACAGACACGAAATGCCGAAATGCAAACTGATGAGACACCTCGAACTAGGGATGCAAAGGCAAATCTAGTGGACAAGACCCTACATTCCAATAGAAAAAGGACCACTAAGAGGAAATCCACTAGTTCTCAAGAAATCTCTAAACAAAACATGAGGGATAAAACTTTTACATCCCAAGAAGTGCATGAGGAGCATCAACCTTAACCTCGGCCTAGTGCTAAACAAGATGAGACTAGTACGACCGAGGATAGTTCTGGGGGTTCTGTTTTTGTGGATAAGGTGAATGAGACTCTAGATGCCATCATCGATGCTCATAGAAGTCGCATTGCAGCTTTATCTGAGCTACCCAAGAATCTTCAAGAATACCCAAACCCTCGTGAGGAGAAGATCAATCTAGCTGTACATCAGCAACTCATTAGGAAAGCTCAATCAATACTTGAGGGACCACCTCCACCTATTCCTCGGGGCCCAACCTCTCTTAAGCCAACATTAGAAACCATACCAGAAGTGTCATCAAGTCGGGTAATGAAAAGTGAGCTCATTTCACAAGCTCATAGCGAGAGGTCTGCACCAATTGACACCCCATTGAAAGAAGGTATTCAGCCACCACCTAGCATTGTCTTCCCATGCAATGATGAAGTTATTGATGCTAACAAGGACATGGCAAATGAGATGTGGGCAGCAGTTCATGAGAAAGTTAATGAGAATATGTCCTCTATCATTTCACCTCCATTCTCTGAGGTGGATTTTACCAGGGGCACAGAAAACAACTCTAGATGCCCAAGCATCCAGGAGGAAGTTCAAACAATTGTTTCTCCTAGAAGTAAGCATACAATGAAAACCTTACCATCATATTTGGGAGAATATGAGAACTGTTCTCAAACCTTGAGGATACTCTCTATGCATAAAAGGTTGACAAAGGAGATGGATATGGGTATCGTGCAAGCTATTTTGTCAGCACCAATGGCTTGTACATTACCTTTGCTTGATTTGATAAAGCTTCAACCTGAGTTGTGGAATGATATTGCCACTTGTTTGTCAGAGCAGGTATTGCTACAAAAGGGTCACCATCATTGTACTATACACCCTGAGACAAAGCATGTTTTGCCAGTTCCTATCAACAAAGTAGGAAAATTTTGTGAGGACGATCAGGGAAATGCTACCCTCCCATTAGAAGTGCGAAAAGTAGCTTCAACTGCAATACTTGATAGTGGTGCAGGAGTGGGCATTGTGACAAGGTCCATTTGGGAAAAGTGGGGCAAACCAGCTATTAGGAGTACCAGGATGTGCTTGCAGCTAGCAGACGGAAGCTTAGAACATCCCCTTGGGCTGCTTGAGAACATATTGGTCACCACATGTGGGATTGAATATGAGCACACCTTTGCAGTAGTGGATGTTGGAAAACATCCAAACTATGAAGTGATATTGGGTAGACCATTCATGCGACAATTTCAAATGATTAAAGATTCAAGATTGGGGATACAATTATTTGTACCTCCGACATGATTCTGTCATCACAAGAGTCAACCTAAGGAATCACTCATATCGTGATGTAACAAGGTCTCCAATAGATGAGTTTGATTCTGCTTCATCTGAGGCACAAGAGTTACATTATCAGATGGTCGAGAAGATCTGTGGATGTGTGGAGCCTCATGTAGGGATTTCAACACTGAGAGACTTAAGGGGAATCGAAGTGTATCAGATGAGGCATACATTCCACAACCCTTCCTTGAGCACTTAATTAATGGAGTCGTGTCCTTGCAACATTATCGACATGTGCTTTACCTAAGCCAATTCAATTTTGTGACTCAGATGGATATGACATTAATCCTATACGAATGGTACAACCACGTGACCTTCTAGATGTTTTGTACTATGGGGATGCATCCACAACATCACTGCATGTAGAGGAAGTCTCAGTGGAGGATTTAACACTCGAATCTGCTAATGATGCTGATCAAAAGGGTGGTGTTTCTACCTAACACAACCCACTTTCAAAATCTGCTCTTGAAGCTCCAACAAAAATGATGTGGATAATTGATGAGTACTCAAGTGAGGGCCATGGCTGGCATGTTCCAACTACTTTAGTCACTGCTCAAAGAAGGCCAGGCAAAAAGGAATTATCAATTTAGCTACCAAAATATGCGTACAAACTTGTACCATCTAGCCTAGCTGCTAAGCCTCCTAAAAAGCACATCTTTTACAAGCCTAAACCTCAGATTGTTACTCGTTGGGTCCCAAAGCATGTTCTTAAAGCACAAGGCTATTATGAGGGTGCAATAGCACTTTGGCTTCCCAAATGCCATGGTTTGCTAGGGGTAAAAGAGTGTATCAATAAGATTCCAAAAGCCACCCTCGGTTGTCCATATCAGTGGGTGCAAAGGAAATCAACACAACCTCTTCAAGATAGGAGAGGTGGCTGTGATAGCACCTACAAATCTCCTTGTGTTGACTTTCCCAAAACAAGTATTGAAACACCAGTTGTCCCAATTTCTCCTGGTTACACAATTCCATTATCAACTTGTGTACCTAAGACAAGTCCAACTTTACATGAGTCTCCTTTGAGCATAGATTCTAGCACTTCAATGCCTAAATCCTCTTATCTTGCTCAAATTCCTCGACAATTGCTAACCTTTCCACCTCTTAAGAAGGACATACCCAAAACCAAAGGTAAGGCATTAACACTACAATTGAAGCTCTTTGGTAGATCAGTGTTTTCTTAAGCTTCCCATAGAACCAATGCCATATTTTAGTGAGGAAGCACTCCTTCCTCTACCACCTTCTCCAGAGGCCGATTTTTGTGAAGGGTTGTCCCTGCATCCTGAAGTAATTGATACCATCTTTCCAGCAGAAGTGGACACGGATCCACCACCAGCGCAAGGGTAAGCTCAGCGACTCCACAATAAGATCGACAAGCCAGGGCACTTTTCTCCCACTGGGTTTTTCCCCTCAGCTATATTCGGTGATTGGCACCAATAACAAATTTTATTCCTTTCTTTTCTTTTCTTGTTTGTTAATAAACATTTTGCAGAGATCTCAGCTAAACAAGAGTATACAAACATGACCCAACAGTCCACCTACCGTGCACACAAATTAGGAAGGGGGGAGACATGCAATGCCTACAAGAAGCAAAGAGAAGCAATCAGCATCAGCAATGAATCAATGCAAACACACAACATCAACGAGCACTACAACAGGTGTATTCAAATCATAATCTTTTGTTCTTTATGTGCTTTTAACTTTTGGATATATGGTTTGCATGTTCACACACAGTTGGCTGGTTTAAGTTTTATATTAGTTGTTAAAATGTGGTGAGTGATTTCTAGATTCTTAGAGGACTTAGTAGAAGATATTTCTATTTAAAGACAATGTAGGATATATACCAATGGAGTATGCCAAGTTCTTATGCTTTCAAGGTATATTAGTTATCCCTAGCTACCTCTTAGGGCTCTTGTAAAGAGTTCCAAGTTGTAGATGAGTGTGGGAGTGGGTTTGACAATAATCCCACATGGGAACTTTTGGGAGTTTTAGAGTTTTTGTATAAAAAGTGGCTCATTTGAGAGCTTATGGACACATTGGGCAAACTCATGTTTGAGCTCTCCCTCTTTTCCCATAGAGGTGCAAGCTCTTCTCTCTCCCCATCTACATTGTTGTAAGTTCTATTCTTGCAATGAGTTGATATTTGTCTCTCTTCTCATGTCAATTCTCTAGTGTGCATGTTTCTTATTGATAGCTCCAAGGTTTGTGTGCATGCTAGGGAAATGAGTATTTGAGAATGAAGAATGCTTTGATCTTGTGTTTGCAATAGCTAAGCTTTCTTCTTGTTTGGATGCATGAATGAGTGGGATGATGAGTGAGTGAGTATGGCAAGATTGAGCTTGTGTGTGTGTTAAGTCTATGTCAATAGTAGTAGTATTCTTAGCATTCTCTCCATCAATTGGATAAGCTTTTGTGCACCGGTACGGGTTGAATCCCTAGCTCCGAAAGGGATGCAAATCCCATTGGATTGAGCTACATGTGGATCATACTACTCTTGCTACAAGTGAGAGAGTTTTCCGTCTCTCCAAATATTGGTCTTGTCAAACCTCAATCTTCTCTTCCATCTATTCCCCACCTACGCCCACAATATTTCTTCAATCAAGATAAGGTATACCATGTGTACATATGGTTTGGAGGTTTTACCTCCCTCCACTACTCATCGCATGAGTCGACAATACTCATTATTATGTGATCCATCACTATAATGGCTCTAGAAACTCTGGTAGGAAGCGAGAGTGATGTTGGTATAAGGGGGGTGGTGGTTTCTTTCCTTGCCTTAGTGGTGATCGAAGTAGATCAGCTGCCTCATCTCCCATTGTACTTGGATCAAAAAGTCATGGCAGATAACATAATCATGGTGGACTAAATTGGGATAATGTGGTGGAGCCCTCCATAGATGCAAATGATGTGCTAGCCTATGAACCATGAACTCTTCCTTATTAAGTTGATACAAATGGCAATGGTATTGAGGATGCCAAGGGAAAGCATGTAATATCAAAAACATGCATTCCCTTCTTAACCTTGAATTTGAAAATGCCTTCAGGCTTTGAAAAAACAAGAAAAAGAAAAGAAGCAATACATATGTGATCTCTTTAGACTAAAATTTCATGTGCCTTATGTTAGAATTTAAACATGGATCAATGTGGAGACGAATAAAGTTCTCTTTGTCCAATAAAAGGGCAAATGCAAGGAGGAACTTGACGAAGCTAGCTAAAAATAATTCCTCTAATTATTCAAGTAAATAACTTACCAAGTGCTCCTTACGATGCTTATACTCCTTCCTCAAGTTTTCCCCAATGACAGAATAATGAGGCATATTGTGTAGGACTTGTGCATAAATGTCTATGCCCTCCTCATCTTAATGAACCATATTTAAAAATGACACTCAATCAATAGTACATATGGCAAACCATGAGTTTACATTTCATCTCATAAGTTTATATACTAACCGAGCAATTGTCTTACATCATCAAGTGGGTTGGCATTGGTTCAAACGATCCCCATTCTCTAATATGCTCCAATGTCACTCGATTTTCACATACACAGAAACTCTTGCATCTTGCACATGAACAAGGAATCTTCTTTGCAACCACTCTAGACCTCCAATTAATGGTGACTCATCACTATCCAAACTAGTAGAAGACATCTCTATCGTGCACAAAAAGTGTGCAATTGAAAAACTGAATATGAATACATACACTAAGTCTAGTAGTGTCAATGGTACATGCATAGGTTTTCTCTCTAGAATTTACCCAGTGTCGCTATATAAGCATTGTTAAAGTGCCGCTAGGCATCGTTTATAGCGACGCTGAGAGAATTAACTTTTCAAACCTATGGCACCATTAACGCCTATCTTTCTCTCCCCCACAAAATTCCCTCCACTCCTTTCCTTGAGTTCCTACACCGACTCCTCCCTTCCATCAATCTAGCTCCCCTCACATGCATTTTTACTCTTTATATTCCCATTTCTCTTCTTCTTCCCCTTCCTCTTCATGAGCCTCTTTCGCTTCATCACCAAATGGCTCTGGTGTAATATCTTGAAGGTATTTTTCTCTTATTTGGTATTCTAATGCATTTGTTTAGGGTTCTTCTTCTTCCCCTTCCCCTTAATTTTCCTCTTTCTTTTTCTATCCATCACTCTACAAAAGTGACGGTGTGATCTAATGATTAGGGTTTGCTTCTATTATGCTTAACTTAATAATTAATAAGAAACATAATGAGATTAAGATTAAGTCATAGATTAATAACCTTCTCATTTTGCTTCTTCTCCTTCTTCTTTTTGTGTCTATGATTAATGTGTATTGGTATTTTGTATGTTTCTTATGTTTGGAAAAGCAAAATTTATTAAATGTATTGCTAATCACTCTTTTTCCTTTTTATGTTGTGTATGTCTTGCACTAATCATCTCTTTTAGCTAGAAAATATAGAGGTAAGCTCGAATTTTCTTGTACCTATTATTTCACCCTTGGGTGCCGGGGTTTAGGATTAGCTTAGGCGTAGGCATGCATGCATCTAACTTAAGATTAATGCATAGATTAAGAGCTTATTGCATATATTTAGCTTTATGCATTAAGCTTTATACACTAAACTTAATCTACGCATTAAGATCTATTCTTAGAGCTTAATGTATGTGTTAATCTATATGCATAGATCTTAAAGATTTTTAATGCTAATTCTATGCATTAAGCTTTTTTTTATGTGGAGTGTTATGCATGGATGGAGAGTATAAGCTTTTAGATGTTTATGCACTATTATGCATATAGCATATATTTCTTATGCTCTCTTTTTCTATGCACAAGGTATTCTCTCTATTCATAAAGTTTACATGTGTATAGACATATTCATCATAATGCTTGCTAGATCTTCTTATGTTAAGTTCAATGAGAAGTGACATTGCATGCTAATGTAAGAAGGTCGTGCAAGTATTGTGAAGTAGGATCCTCTCACATATTAGAGCATACATAAGCTTTATGTATGCATGCATATAGATCAAGCATAGATGTGTTACTAAACACTTTTTTTTCCTCATAAATGTTAGGTTTTTTAGGTCTTGAATTATTGTTCTTGCCTTTTACATAGAGCGACTCGAGTATCATTCCATCTCTTGAGGTTCTCTCCAATGTTCTTATTCTTGTCATTTATTTGCTTTGCATCCTTGGGTGCCAGGGTTTAAATTTTTCTATTCTCTTAGGCTTAGATCATAATGCATAGAGATATGGGACATTATTGTAGGCCTTTTAGAATGTTGGTTAAGTCAAGTTAGGAGTGGTTATCCATGAGTAGGTGGTTATAGTAGTGGAGGGAGAGCTCTCGGTCTTTTCACTATCATTTCTTGTAAAAGAGATTCAGTTGCATTTGGTATGAATAGTGGGGAGCGTGTGGAAACCCGCCCGCATCGACACCGCAACTATTTTGGCTTCCCTCCCCTCTGCTCCCTGTGCTGTACCTCTTCCTCGTGATGGCTGTACCTCACCCTTTATCCTCTCCTCACAAAGTCTCCTCTCCCAAGTCTCCTCGCAAGGACCATTCCTCATCACAAGGTAATCTCTATCCCACTTGTCTCTCCCACCTCTTCATATATTCATGGTTTTTGAATAGTATGTTTAGAATTAGGGTTTTTGATTGGTATTCTCTTCACTCTCTCTTTCTCTCGCTCTGATGCATAAGCTTCTTATGTTTAAATTTTTTGAATGGTATTGTCTTCTCTCTCTCTCTCTCTCTCTTATGCATAAGCCTAAGAGGCTTATGCATAATAGGCTTCTTATGCATAAGCCTCTTATGCATAAGCCTCTTATGCATAAGAGGCTTATACTTAAACCTCCTTATGCATAAGGCTTAAACCTCCTTGTGTATCCATGCTATTCACACTTTTAGGGTTTTGTATTACTAATTCTTTTCTCAACTTTTTGCTTTATTTTGTAGGTCTTATGATCCTCTCTTTCAACTTCACCAAAAAGAGGTAAATGCTTTTCTCTCTTTCCTCTCTTTTTGATTTTTTATGTATGCATTAGGTTCTTAGGGCTTTTGTATGTATGCATTACTAATCACTTCCTCACCCTTTTGTTGGTTTTGTAGGTCTTCTAATCTTCTCTTTCAATATCACCAAAAAGAGGTAAGTGCTTTCTTGTCTTTCCTCTCTTTCTTATCTTTTTATCCTCTCTTTTCTCTATTTTTATCTACCAAAAGAGGGGTTTTATTTTGTAGGTCCTCTATGCATAGAGATTAATCTATGAATAGAGCTCTAATCATAGAGCTTACTCTATGCATTAAGCTCTATTCATGCATTCATAATGCATAGAGCTATATGCATGCATTAAGATCTATGCATAGAATCTATGCATAGAGCTGTATGCATGCATTAAGATGTATACATAGAGCTTAATCTTTTCAATTTTGTATGTATGCATTAGGTTCTTAGGACTTTTGTATGTATGCATTACTAATCCTTTCCTCACCCTTTTGTTGGTTTTGTAGGTCTTATAATATTCTCTTTCAACATCACCAAAAAGAGGTAAGTGCTTTCCTCTCTTTCCTATCTTTTTATCCTCTCTTTCCTCTATTTTTATCTACCACCAAAAAGAGGTGTTTTATTTTGTAGATCTATGCATAGAGCTTAATCTATGAATAGAGCTCTAATCATAGAGCCTAATCTATACATTAAGCTCTATTCGTAGAGCTTAATGCATAGATTAAGCTCTATGCATGCATTCATAATGCATAGAGATCTATGCATAGACCTCTATAAATGCATTGAGCTTTATGCATGCATAGAGTTTATCTATGCATGCATTAAGCTCTATGCATGCATGCTTGTTTTAGTGGGGGACGTTGTTTTGGTGGGGGTGGATATAGGGTTTTTTGGGAAAAATAATATATTTGCTTCTAATTTCCCATCAGTAGAGGATTTGCTACTAGCACAATAGGTGGTGGATCCAAATGCATACGAGCCAGTGACACTTCCTTACCATTTGAGGAGGACAGGTGGGTCGATCATTGAGGATAGCAAGGGGAAGCCTCTCATAGCACACATGCATCACCTTGTAAATCTTGAGTTTAGAAACATTTAGGGCTTTGACTAGAGAACTTAAGACAATGCGAGGAAGTAATACATTCTACAGGTAATAAAGACACATTTTCTTGTACCCCACCCCGAGTTATAATTTAATGACCTTAAGATGCTGTATCGTATGTGGGGTCATGTGAGTCACAAGAAATAATTGATTTCCAAGGCCATCAAGAGTTGTGGAAGCAAGCCGCCAGGAGATTTAGAAAAGGATTGGAAGGGGCTTCTCATCTTGGATTGGGTGGAAGGCCATCTTTCCTCACTCAGTTTGTCAGCATTTGAACTCTGAACAATTTTTATTTAAAACTTTGGTTTCTAAAAAATTAAATCTTATGTAAATTATTATTTTTTAAATATGTGTTAAACGTAGGAAAATGTGGTGGGTTGTTTTCCTTCACATGAGGAGTACGAGTTTGCTTATTGCACTAGAATCTTAGCCACATTTGAATGGTCGCAACAATAGGGTGTCACTATGAACTATTAAGCTATAACCGCTATATAAGTGTATATTATTTTGGTTTTATAGGCTTTTAGAAATTTATCTAGTTTATGTTTTAACATTACTTAATCTTCTGTGATACAGGAAGATGATGGAGGCAATAGGAAAGGAGGATGATGATGAGGAGGAGGAGGAGGAGGAGGAGGAGGAGGAGGAGGAGTATGAGTAGAGACCGGCCTATTTTGTTTAATGCTGTATAACTCCATACTCAATGTAGCTTACGTGTTATGGCATTTTAGATGTAACTCGCCTTTTATGGCATTTAGGATTTAATACAAATAAGATTTTAGGAGTCTCTATGTTTCAAATATATTTTCATATGTCGATATGTCTATTTGTATAAATTAGAATTATCTTCAATATATTGGATAATTATTTTTAAGGGAAGATCAGGGCATTAGCCCTAATATGCCCCAATTTGTTTTTTTGGAGCGTCATTGAGCGACGAAAATAGCAATAGTAACGTTTTTTATCAACATCGTTAAGTGGAAAAAATAACGACGTTGATTTTTTTATCAGCACCGATGAGCAATGAAAATAGCGATGCTGATGTATTTATTAGTGCCGCTGAGCAGCCAATATAGTGATGCTAATGTTTTTTGACAGTGCCGTTGTGTGAAAAAATAGCATGAGATATAGCGACGGTTATAACATGGGACATGACAGCGGTTATAGCATCGAAAAAATAGTGATTCTTACATCCCGACACTTTTCCAGATCCTTTTAAAACCCATGCTATAACCAGCGCCTACCCGTCTTTTTGTTGTAGTGTGCGATAAGAATAAAAGCATATGTCATGGTTAACCGCCGCTTGTGTCCCTTGAGAAATTTGATTATGTACATTTCCCCCATTGTCTTCATTGATGAATGCATCCCTTGCATCCATATTACCTTCCATGTCCTCATCACCAATGATCATTTCTTGCACAACATCCCCACCCTTGCGTGGTCTTCCCTTCGGCATAGTGAAGAAATGCAAGATGTTGGTAGAATGCCCAAATGATGTCGGAATTGGACAAAAGAAGGTTCTATGGGTAGGTAATGGTGTCTACTATCCTCCCAAATGAACACAGTAAGAATTAGGTGTGGGCAAGTACTCTCTGTTTTAGGGTTTGTGTGGGACAGCTGAAAGTAGTAATTTGGCTCTAAAATGCAAAATATATGTCGAAATTAGGATTTTTACGGCTCTATAGAAAGCTAACGGAAGATAGAACCTACCCCTAAAAGCATTTTGATTCAGTCAAAGTGGAAGTATATTCTGTTTGACTTTGACCAGAAAGTCAACATGACTACTTTGACCGAGATTGTGATATCCGATTAAGGGGTTCTATGGCTCATTTGAAAACTCTCAAGGAGTAGAATAGGGTCGTGTAATCACTCGGACCTAATCCCAAAAACCCTAGGACTAAATTAGGGTTTTGTAAAATCCCAAAAATTCCCAAAATTCGGTCCCAAAGCTCAATCCGGCTACAAATGATTGGTGTTTCTCCCCTTGGTAGTTGTGAATAACTCTTCAAGTGTATCCATGGGGTAAATCTCCAATCAATAAGCTTGTTTGGCTCCCTTGTTGGAAAAATTCCGCCAGAGTCTCCTTTGTAATTGGAACCAAATCTCAAATGAAAATGCAACTTCTCAAATCACAATGCAATACTCTTTGTATCCCACAATGTCATGAAAGATCATATGCACTCTTTGTCCATCAAAGCATTTGCAATATCCACACAATATGACGGAAAAGGGGCCCCATTGCCCAAATGCATCCACAAAGTCGATGGTGAGGATTGTTGAGGACGCGCGTTGAAGCTTGCCGATCTCCCGGCCAAGCTCTTCTCACCCCTTCACCGAGTTTTCCTCCAAGGTGAAGGTTGAGACCATTTCTTCACACCGGTGTACCTAATCCCCCTTTGTACCGCTTTACCAAGCAATCACGGCACAAAGAGTTCAAGCCATTCTCCCCTTGGCCTCTCCAACCAATGCCAAGGTACCCTCACACATTGCTAGATTCTATAGAAACTTGAAGTGGTAGCAATGGTGAGTGTAGGTACAAAATGATGTGGATAATATCAAATGATAGAACAAGTTTGTTGGCTTACAAGTATTGAGCATGACTCATGCCCTTTTACAATTTAGAACTCATCAATAAAGCATGGACTCATGCCTCAATCCATCATCCAAAAGCTCCAACACAAACCAACAATTCACAATGCCCTCACCATGGCATTTGCATAAGCATTTGTTAACCACAATCAAGGCATTTGCAATTGCATTCCAACAATCCCTTTCACATCATATTGACAAATGCATGCTTCCAAAACTTATGCTCTCTTATGCCCATGTGTAAAACATAGTATTGGCATGGCTATGTATAGCATCCATAGTGTCCATATGGCATCAAGATGAGCATGAGAGACTCCAAAAACATTGCATAAGCTTGCTATTCCATCAATGGCATGCCAAATGAGACATAATGAAGAAAATCCCCCAAAATGTGATCTATGAATTGGCCAAGCTCATGTGGAATCAATTCCTTTCACCATTGCCATCAATAATGCATGGAGAAGCAATATTGGCATGTGAATGGTCAAGCTTTAATGGTTAATTTCTAAAAAATTAGGGGAGTTTGAATGTGTCCAACCCTAATCCATTCCCAAGCTCCACCAAATGATTCAAATTTGCAAGAAATTGATCAAATCACTCACCAATGTCATCCGGAAAGCTTCAATGAAAAAAATTGTTGAAGAAGCCTCTTGTAGGAGAAAAATGTGGCCTCTCTTTGCTCTCAAATTTGCAGCCAAAGAACACCTCCCATGTGCTTGAACATAGCTTGAAAATTGCTCCAAACAAGTGCTAAAACCTTTCTTGTGAAGCTTCCCTCTTGTGAGGTAGTAAAGCTAGGTAACCCTAGCTCTCTCTCACCCACGAAAATCGCGCAGCGGCAGCCTGCAACAGCCCGTCGCCCTTTTCTTTGCCTCCTTCATGAGATGATTAGACTACCAATGATGCCTATGAAGTGTGTAAAAGCTTAGCAATGAAAGATATGGTTCATGGAAGGTAGACTAAGCTCAACTTTCAGCCATGGAGAAATGTTCACAAGCTCCCAAATCTTGAGAAAAAATTTGCAAGAAAGAGGCTCAAATGAAAGATCTCAAGGAGCTCTACAAAAGCCCTAAGGTTTGGCATCAAAACGGGTAGAGGAAGAGCATCCCATGGCTATGGAAAGCTTGAGGAAGAAGAAGATGATTACTAAACGTGATTAGCAAAAACGTTAATTGCAATTAGTCACTTGCCCTAAGTTTTGGCCCGACTGCCCGAAATTTTTTGGTCCAGAGGCCCAAAATTTGGTCCAAAAATGGTAAAATTGGCCAAAATCACTCAAAATTCAAGCAATTTCCATGAAATGCTCACCATATCCGTGAGATTAAGCAAGATTAAAGAAGATTTGTCAAGAATCACTCAAGGATTACAAGAAAATGAGAAAAAAAAATTAAAAGAAACTTAAATTTTCAAGCAAATTTTCCCAACAACCCATGCATGCCCATGATCAAAATCAAGAGCTCTGATACCAATTGGAATGAAGGGATGTAATGCATGAAAAATATGAGTAATCACCATGTAAACATGATGCCTAAGTGTGTTTAGTCTCTCACCAAGAGAATGGAAATAGCCTTCCACAAGCCAAGAGAGAAGCCATGAGCTCCAAGAAACGTAAGTTTCCATTTCTAAAAATGATCATCAAAAGTTACAACCATGGTCCAAGTCCCATCTTTTATACATGGACTTGTCCCATTATTAACCCTATTGAATAAAGTTCCTACTTTATTACAAGCATAGAGAATGGATCATGCATATAAAGAGTATGTTTTATGCATCCATAAAGAGTGTGCTTCATGCATGCATAAAGAGTATTCTTTATGCATCCATAGAGCATGGTCTCTGTCTCTCTAATCTTAAACCCCAACACCCAAGGGTGCAAACAAGAAAATCTTAAATAGAAAAAGACATTAACTCAAGTTGTTAAGAAGAGTTGGGCTAAAAAATAGAGAGACCTACAATACAAAACAACAAAATGAGGTAAGCATAAAAGCATTATATTTAAAATATTATGCATAAAAACCATTACTCTATGCATTCTATAGGCGTACATAGAGCATGCTCGAAGCATGCATAAAGAGTAAGCTTTATACATGCATAGAGCATGCTCTAACCATGCTCTCTCTCTCTAATCCTAAAACCCACAGCACCCAAGGGTGCAAACAAAAAAAAAACTTAAATAGAGCATAGGAGAGCAGAGAGCATAGAGCATGGAGCATGCATACTCTATGCAAGCATAAAACATACTTTATGCTTCATGCTCTCTACTCTACACATATGCATGCATAAAAAGAAGCATAGCATATATTGATGCCTATATCAATGCTTTATGATGTGCCTTTTCCCATGGTTTACCACTGCTTATACTGATGCCCAAAACTAACACTGCCAGTAACCCATCATCCCCTTGTAGTGTCAAATAAAGCTGAAATTAGAAGCCTGAATTAGATAAATATTTGATACTTCACTTAGTCTTTCAAAAACAAGGAAAAAACCATCAATGATATCTATTCAAAAGAGAGCCAATCCTTTCAAAAAGATAACTCAACATAAAGAAGAGGACCATCGATAGTATTTATTTTCTGTGCTTGAAAGAGAGATAATCCTTTCAAAAAGAAAATTCAACCTAAAGATGAAGGCCAACAAATGTAAAAATTTGATGAACCTGATTCCACAAATTTCTTAGCTTCAAGAATTACCAATACCTACAATTATTACTTCTGAAGGTGTAAGATGGCTTTGAAGAAGGGGGTGTTTTGTGAGGCCCTTTCTCTTAGAAAAGTAGAGTCTTCAAATTTGACCTCTCCAAGGAATGATACATGTCTATGTTATGCTATAAAACAGTAAGATCTATGCTTTTTAACATTAATGTGTGACTCTTTTGTTAATAAGGAGCCTGTAATACTTTGGACATATTTTACCATGGGGGTGGCTTCACCAAGTCTTTAGGAAAGTTACTTGAATTTTGAAATCTTCAAGTAAGAGGTTATCTTTGTACCATGGCCTAGGTTGAGGTTTCAAGCAATTGTTTTTATAAGGCTCACACTCTATCTCCATTTTTCATAACCAATATTACTATGGCGCAATAGATATGAAGTATGGGAGACCACAATGAATATTTTCATGGTCTCATACTAGAGGATTGTTTTCTTTTAATTGGAGAATTCCATTATCCCATACCATTGCAAAGTAATAGTTTAAACTTTGAAGGTTGAAAAGGCTTGCGGTACCTCTTCAATGTCTATGTGTAATTTACTTCTTATTTTAAGTCATAGAAAAATTCTAACTATAAAAGGTAGGAGGGGAAGAGAGAGAAAGCAAGGAGGGGTGCAAATCTCGATATAACTCAACATAAAAAGTAGGAAAAGAAAGATGTTGAAATAGTTTTTTATGGTTTTGAGATTCAAGTCAAGTTTAAATTAGAAAAAAAAAGAGGATACATCAATTAGTCTTGCAAGCAATGCAAAAAAAAAAACCATGGTTTTTGGCCTAGCAAAGGCAATGCCAAAAAACCATGGTTTTTAGGCTAGCAAAGAGAAGGCCAAAATACCATGGATAAGATCTAGTTAACGAGTCACTACTTTGAAAAGGTACCCTTGTGGTACTCGGTATGTGTGGGGTTAGTATGGTGTGTGTAGCTGGATGAAATTCGAAATTCCTGTGTGTCACTAGAAATGAAATAAGACCTCTGAATGAGGAAAAGAAAGAAAGAAAGAAAGATAGCCAGACAAAAAGAACAGGAGCCTTGGCGTGCAGCAAGGAAACAAGGCTTGTTCATTAAAGATTGAACCTTGTAGAAGGACTTGTAACGGCTCTTCAGCTCTAGTGTTAGGAGGAAAGCCACCAGCTTAGTGAGTGTGGGAGAGACGGGACTCCCGCTATCGTGATGACAGGGCGTCAAGGTCCTCGGCCGGCGGGCTGACCAGAGAGCAGCTGACATACAGTAGGCAAGGCCTAGACTCCTAGTACGCAAGGCGACCACGTGATTGCCTTGCAGCCTGCGTCCGAGAGTCCATCGGACGGTAAAGTGCACGCAGAGAGAACAAATGAGCAGCACCACCAACAATGATATTGCTCGCTAATATAATAATGTTGGTTACTATAACCTGCCCTCGCTATGATCTCTCTCTCTCTCTCTCTCTCTCTCTCTCGCAGAGCACTGGCAACGCATTGCCGACGTTTCGGCGGAGAGGATGGTCGTACAAAAGTGAGCATATGAATTGCATGCAATAGGGGCCTACAATGAGTGAAAAATCAAATTCATTAATTAGGTGATGGATTTTTTTAAAACATTTGATATTAAGGTTTATGTTAACCTTAATAAGAAAAAAAATAATTCTCTCTTGAAACGTCACAACCTTGGCAGTTTAAAAATAAATAAAGGTGGCTCGCTCTCTCACACCCATGCGCCAACATGTTTCTCTTCTCTCTTTGTAGTTAAAGAGATCTTTCTTGCTCTCGTTCCCTGCGTGCAACATATTATCGCTCTTGCTCTCTTCTTTACATTCGTATCATATTATATCTCTGTCTATTGTGGGACAGTGGAGAGAGGGTAAACGGAGGGGATGGAAGCAATGGAGAGGGCGGAGTAGTAAAAGAGGCATAGGTGGGAGAGGATGGGGGCGGTGGAGAGAGGAGAGAGAGAAGGGGGTGATGACGTGAGAGAGGGGCGGCCGAGGGCCTGCGCTGTAGAGAGGACGAGAGCCTGCGCTGTAGGGGTATGTTATTCCATCTCAAATCTTATTTAATGGTTTTTTAAATCGATTTTTTCAGTTCTACATATGTTCTTACTTTTTCGATTTTCAAATCCATAGGAATTTTCTTCATAATTTAATAAAAATTTGTGTGGAAGATTATTTTAAAAAAACACTTGTATTGTAGGAGCATTGATTTTTTTCAGATGATCGGAATGAGACAAATAATGTAAATATCAAGGTAGAGATTCTAAATTTGAGTTTTAATTTTCACTTGAAAGATCAATAAATGATATTTTTATTATGTTTTTCTCAAATGTGAATCCATAGGAATTTTTGTCATGAAAAATAAAAAATATCTATGGTTTTCTTTTTGTCGTCCGCTTTTTAAAAGTAGAGTTATAATTTTATCCGAATAGTAGAGTGAATAGTAGAATGAATAGGCCACTATAACTCAATGGTGCCTACATGATTTGAAACATTAGCTCTCATCATCCATGTGACACCAACTCGGCTATGGATTCCTTCTTGCCTACATGTGGAGACCACAAAGAGACCATGAAGAAATCAAATAAAAATGCTTTCCACCCACATACCTTACCAAACTGGGCTATAGATACATGCGTGCCGACATGGACACCATAAAACATCATCTTAAAAAATAAAGGTTTATGTGTTCGTCCATGGCAGTCAAAAAATACTTGTCAATTGGTGGGCTATGCGCTTTGTCCGTATGTCCCACAAACAGGAAAGGGACAGTTACAACTTAGTGCTTCCCTAGTCATTATCTATGTATATGCCTTTTATTGCATGCCACTCACCCTAGAAGATATGTCGTAAAGATCTTCTCATGTTAACACCACACCACTTAAATTTTTGTAGAGATAGCATCTATAAAGGTATTCCTCTATGTACTTGCATCCTAAAAGTGAGTGAGTAAAACATGCATGTGTATGTGCATCTATACTTATAATTTGAAACTCTTACAACATTTTAAATAGATACAAAGCCCTCTATAATGTTATAGCCTAAAGTATACGATATGTCATATGAGTGAAGAGAGTATGGAGGTCCATTAAAGGTGTCCAAGAAGGTGCTACAAGAAAGGATTTGTGATTGGGGCCTCACAAAAATATTTTCCTTGAAATATAAATACCATCACAAGTAGAGTTTAAGGCCATAGATCATATGTAAGTAATGTCCTACCTTCACAAATGGTAAACCTATTTAGAGGGTAATACCATTTTTCATCTTTGACTAAGCACTATGGGCATGTCTTATTTAGCCTTCTTTAAAACTTAATAAGTTTGTCGACTTGCTTTAATCCTTCAAGCACAAATTATGACATGATAAAGAGAACAAATGAGCATCATAACACCAACAATGATGTAGTTACTACAATCCAATGTGATGCAAAAAACCTGTTGGCAGATGCACGCTTACATCCCCTTTCTTGTCTCATCCTACATGACCGCTCCATTGTGCACACGATAAATGTTCCTTGTCAATGTTGTGCAAGGAGTGTAAGGACTCCTAGGTGTGCATGGTGTACTACATGTGGAGGAGATGGGTGGGCACTGACGTGTAGGAATCGATCCATCTGCGCCACAACTCCCACCACGACCACCACCACGACCACCACATCTATGCATGGTGCACTAGATGTGAAGGAGATGGGTGGGCACTGACATGTAGGAGTCGATCCATCTATGCCATTACTCCCACCACACATCATCACGACCACCATGTCTACAGGTATACAAGCGACGTGTAGGTGGGGTGCACACCGGTGTATGCGGGGGGAATGGGGATCGGTGTGACTATAGTGGTAGAGGGTTGGGTGGGCCCAACCCCCCCAATGTAATTCGTTTCCATGGCTCTCACCAGCCACTTTCCAAGCATTGATGAATAGGGTATTGGCTCCTTTCTTGTTCAAGTTTGTGCTAGTGTTATTTGACTATATATTGATATATAGTAAGAGCAAAGAAGAGAACCTATCTCATGTGAAGAAAGCATTTGAATTGATGAGGGAGCATAAGCTATTTCCAAAAGAGATCAAATTCTCATTCATGGTTAATGAAGTGGAATATCTTGGGCATTTGGTGGGAGAGAATGGCATAAGAGCTGATCCAAAGAAGGTGGCATGTGTAAAAGATTGGCCAACACCAAGTAATTCAACTCGATTGAGAGGATTTTTGGGGTTACCTTCTCTCTATGGAAAATTCATGGAGCATCTATAGTGGCACCACTCATCCATCCTCTCAAGAGGGGAGCTTTCTTTTGGGATGCTATTACCGACAAAAGCTTCAATGAGCTCAAAGCCTTGCTTACTTCGGCCCCCATTCTTGTCTGTCACAATTCTCCCAAGACTTTATATGTAAGAGAAAATGCAAGTGGAAGAGGGCTTGGGGCTATTTTGTATCAAGAGCATGGAGTAATTGCTTTTGAGAGTAGAAAGCTTACCGAAAAGGAGACGGCATTGCATGTTTAAGAGCAAGAGATGCTTGCTACCTTCATGCTATCAAGAAGTGGCATCACTACTTGTCTTGTTCCCACTTTAAGGGGAGAAGTGATGATAGGGTGCTGAAGTTTTTCTTATTCCAACCAACTCTCTCTCCCAAGCAAAAGAGGTGGTAGTAGCAGATGCATTGTCAAGAATGTGGGCTTGCACTATGTGAAAAGATGTAGGGGGGAAGAGAGCTTGAGCTCTTGCAAGCACACACACACACTCACAAACCCTAATAGAGAACACACAAGGTGAGAGGCTGAATATCTTCTTCTTCTTCACTCAACACTCAACACACCATATACAAGATAAGAGTACTCATAATATGAAAGGTACTCAACCAATACATACACGGGTTCTCTATAGTGTGAACCCAACTAAATGAGCTGGCGCTATAACTATGCCAATCTCTAGAATGGCTGTCACACAGCCTGTCATCCCACTGGCCGCATATCACCCAAGATCTCACCAACCATGCTAGTGGTGTAGGTGTGGGGCCTATCCCCCAGGCGGGTCATCAGTGTCCACCGCCTCACTAGACGAGCTCGATATCTCAACACTCCCCCTCGAGCTCAACTCCATCTCATGTACACCAAACGAAGCCCTGAATCTGCAGAGCTTCTCTCTACCCAATGCTTTAGTGAAGATGTTAGTTACCTGATCCTCTGTGCTGACATAAACAAGGTCAAGGTCTCCTGCCAAGACCTTCTCTCTGACGAAATGGTAGTGGACCTCTATATGCTTTGTACGAGCATGAAATACTGGGCTCCTGGCCAACTGTATATTGCTAATGTTGTCACAGAAAATGACAACTTGTCTATCCACCCAAATCTGCAAGTAGCTTTCTCAACCAAGCTACCTCACATGCCATAGCAGCTACTCTGTACTCGGCCTCTGTACTGGATAAAACAACTGTAGGCTGCTTCTTGCTGCTCCAAGTCACAGCAGCACTTCCCAAAGAAAACATGAATCCACTGGTAGATCTTCTATCTGCCAGCCCAATAAGCATCTGTGTACCCATGTACACATATCTCTGTCCCAGTCTCATAGAATAGTCCACAATGCAAAGTAGACCTCACATACCTCAATATGCGTCTCACTGCATCCAAATGCGGTTTCCGTGGAACCTGCATAAACTGACTCACCAACCCAACAGCATAGCTCAAATCTGGTCTGGCGATCGTCATGTAGATCAAACTTCCTACTATGCGCCTGTACATAGTAGGATCCTCCAAGATCTCTCCTGAATCTGCACTCAACTTGCCATTCTGATCCAATGGCACTGAGATAGGCTTACAGCTTATCATACCATACTTGGACAACATGTCCAAGCCATACTGTCTCTGCAGTAATCCAATACCATGTGGTGACCTAATCACCTCAATGCCCCAAGAAATATCTGAGCTCCCCTAGATCCTTCATCTCGAACTTCTGTCTAAGCAAGATCTTTACATCAAAGATCTCTACATCATGGTCCCCCGTAATGATCAAGTCATCTACATAGATGACAACAAGCACAACCCCTCTATCACCATGTCTCACATACAACGAGAAATCTACATTGGCTACATGAAAGCCAATAGTGATAAGATATTCAAAAATCTTGTCAGACCATGCTCCTGGTGCTTGCTTTAAGCCATACAAGGCTTTCTTTAACCTGCAAACATGCTCGGGGTGACTAACATCCTCATAACTAGGTGGCTGCAATATATACACCTCTTCTTGCAAATCCCCATGCAAGAATGCATTCTTTACATCCATCTCATGTAAAGACCATTGCTTTGACGCAGCCACTGCTATCACAACTCTCACTGTTTCCATCTTGGCAACTGGGCTGAAAGTTTCCTCATAATCAATGCCATATGTCTGTGCATACCCTTTGGCTACCAATCTAGCCTTGTACCTGTTTATGCTTCCATCACTGTTATGTTTTACTTTGTACACCCACTTGCATCCAATGGCTTTCTTGTCTTCAGGCAATTGCACTAAATCCCAAGTCTCATTTCCATATAGTGCATCCATCTCCTCATCCATAGCTTTCTCCCAACACACATTTCCAACAGCCTCATCAATGCATGTGGGCTCAACAACCTGCACAACCTTTGCCATATATGCATAGTGATGTGCCACATAACCATCATAGGTAAATCTCTGCACAGGATTTTTCACTCTCCTAGACCTTCGCAGCTTTTCATTCATGGCTTCCATAGCCTTCTTGACACCAGGTGTTCTCATAGCTGGGATCCCAAGCTCCTCATCAAGGCTCATATCTGAGCCACTAGACTCTCCATCAACATGAGAATGCCTTGCAGAAATGTCAGGCATACCAAGGGGCTCAACCACTTTCTCTTTTCCTTTATGTGATGTACTAATCACATTTGTAGGACTGGTATTATGACGTAGCCTACCACTCCATGGTCTATCAACAGACCCACTTCATGAGGACTCTCCTGATCCACTCAAAGACTGTGATTGCTGATCTGCATTCTGTGCAACCACACTTACACTCACATCAGCCCCAACAGCTTCTTTTTTAGCAGCATACCAGCTGCTCATCTCATATAAGACAACATCCCTGCTTACCCTCAACTCACGTGTAGCACGGTTATAAAACTTGTATCCCTTTCGCTCAAGGGAATATCCAATAAACACACATTTTTCAGCTTTTGGATCTAGCTTAGTTCTCAGCTCAACTGGCACATGCCATATGCAATGCATCCAAAGACTTTCAGATGAGACAAATCAGGTTTTCTACCTGTAAACCTCTCCTCTGGAGTTACATCATGTATGGCTGCAGTTGGTGTCCTGTTCATGATGTAAACTGCTGTAGAAACAGCCTCAGCCCAATAGCTATACGGCATATTCTTCTCTTCCATCAATGCTTGCGTAATCTCAGCAATGTGCCTGTTTTTTCGCTCAGCAACTCCATTTTACTGCGGAGTGTATCTGCATGTAAACTGTCTTCGTCGAATACCATTCTTCTTCAAAAATTCAGAGAACTCATTGGAGAAGTACTCTCCCCCTCCATCCAACCTTAGGCACTTTACATATTTTCCTGTTTGCTTTTCAACCAAAACTCTGAAATTCTGAAAGTGAGTGAACACCTCACTCTTCTCCTTCATGAAATATACCCACACTTTCCTTGTGTGGTCATCAATGAAAGTCACATAATACCTGCAGCCTCCCATAGATATGGTCTTCGTAGGACCCCATACATCTGAATGCACAACATCTAGTGTATTTCTGCTCACATATCTGCAACAATTCCTGAACCATTTGCAAACATCGCAGCACTCATTTCAGGCATGTCTACATTCAACGTAAACATTCTACCCACTCTGTTGCCTTTTGCAGGCCTCCTCTTCCTCGTCCTCTTCCTGAACTTGTGTAGAAGGCCTGTTGCTCTGAACTATTTTTGGTTTGTGAAGACTGTTGGTCTTCACCCAAGCTCTTCTCTTCTATAAGCAGCATAGACACCAAATCTGTAAAGTTGGGAATGTTTTCCCGAGTCTGAATAGACGTCTTGAACGCCTTGTATTGTGGCCCGAGACCACGTAGACAGACTTCCACCTTGTCATCATCATCTACTGACACACCAATAGATTCAAAGGATTCCACAATACCCTTTATCTTCAGCGCATAGTCATTCCACAATACCCTTTATCTTCAGCGCATAGTACTTCACAGACATGCTCTTTTTCTCCACAGTATGAAGTTCTTTCTTCAGCTATATCTTACGTGCCTTGGTATTTGTTTCATAAAGCTTTACCAAGGTGTCCCACACCTCCTTGGGGGACTTGGTATCCTGAATGTGCCCAATCATGGTGTCTTGTATACTAATGGAGAGCCAATACATAACTTTCCTGGCTCCTTGGTTCCAGTCTTTAAACTCTTTCACATCTGCAGCAATCGGATTTATGTCTGGTATCTCTGGTGCCTCTTCATGCTCACCTTCTATGTAGTCCCAATAGCCCTTTCCCATTAGGAAATTCGTCAACCTGAACCTCCAAGCATGGAAGTATTTCTTATCAAGCTTCTCACCCACAATCTGGGTTATGCCATCATTTGACATCTTGCCAGAGACACAAATTTACCAGAAACAGCACTCTGGTTTTTCCCGCACAAAACTGCCGTATTTTCTACAGCGATACTGTAGTACTCTCAAATGTCACAACCAGTGACTTCAATGTACATACATACACCCAATGGCAATTGTTGACCTCTTTGCAGCACCCACAGTGTCTGCACAGTCAATCTGTCTTCCTACAGTTCTTAAAACAGAGTTCTGCAGAGAATCGATGACTTACCCGCAGTGCTCGAAATCGCCTGCTTTCTGAAGAACGGAGGAAACATGTTTTCGGCCCAGAAAATTCTGTCCGATAGGACAATATATAGTTGCCCTGTAGCTTTACTCCCACGAAGAAAGCTCCTCAATCAGAGATCGTTTGACGATGCCTCCCGTAGAGCTCCCGATAAGGGTGTAGTCACCAACACAAATAGGAAAGAGTAGTTGAAGCTCTTACCCTTGTACCGCTCCCTGTGGTTCTCTTGCTTGCAGCCCAGCCCTTAGGCTCTGATATCATGAAAAGATGCAGGGGGGAAGAGAGCTTGAGCTCTTGCAAGCACACACACACACTCACAAACCCTAATAGAGAACACACAAGGTGAGAGGCTGAATATCTTCTTCTTCTTCACTCAACACTCAACACACCATATACAAGATAAGAGTACTCATAATATGAAAGGTACTCAACCAATACATACACGGGTTCTCTATAGTGTGAACCCAACTAAATGAGCTGGCGCTATAACTATGCCAATCTCTAGAATGGCTGTCACACAGCCTGTCATCCCACTGGCTGCATATCACCCAAGATCTCACCAACCATGCTAGTGGTGTAGGTGTGGGGCCTATCCCCCAGGCGGGTCATCAGTGTCCACCGCCTCACTAGACGAGCTCGATATCTCAACACTATGGCATCAATTATAGAGGTTTATAGTGATTGGATTAAGGAAATTTAAGAGGAATACCTCATAAATGAGGTTGCTTCCCACATTTACATGAAATTACAACAAGGTAATCATGAAGATATTCCTAACAACCTCTTATGGTACAAGGATGGAGTGTATCTTGTTTCTACCTCATCCTATATACTAAAGGTGTTTCATCACATGAATTCTTCTCCACTTGCGGGTCATCTTGGTGTATTGAAGACAAATGACAAAGTGAGCAAAAGCTTCTTTTGGAAAGGCATGTGGAGGAATGTCAAGAAGTTTGTGATAGAGTGTCCATCATGTCAAAGAAACAAGGATAGCCATCAACTACCCAATGGTTTACTTTCTCCTTTACCCATTGTGGATAGGAAGTGGACTCACATATCAATGGATTTCATTATTACGGGTATTCCCAAGATAAAGCATGGGTGGGATCAAATATTTATGATGTTTGATCGGGTTACCAAATCAACCCATTCACTACAATACGTCAAGGACATAGCAGCGTTTATTTTGTCAGGATGTCGGGGATTCCACTCACTGCTCCATAGTAAAATAGCACTGCTAAGCAGCAAAATTTGCTATTGTGAAGCGCTTATATATCAATAGATTTTCACTGCTCAGCAATGCCTATAGCAGTGAAAATTCCAGAGAATTGTTGGATGCTAAATTTAAGTTATATATATGTCACATACACACAGAAAATGATTTTCACTATCTATAAGAGTGAAAATTCCAGAGAATTGTTGGATGCTAATTTATATATGTCACATACACACAGAAAATAACTATAGTAAAAAAAAACCATCAGAATCCTTGGAGCCATGTTTTGAAAAAAAAATGATAGTTGAAATTTTTTAAGAAGGAAAACAATGTCAAAATCATGAATCTATCTCATCTTGTAAAAAATCCATATTATATGTTGCTTCAACAATATCTATATCTAATGGAATCTCAATGAAAAGATGGGATTCCATATCAATATCAGTATCATGATTCAATGAATAATTGTCATGATTGATAGGTGACTCATCATCTTCTTTCGAATAATATTCCTTATGCTCTTGATCGGTCCCCTCCAAAATGTTTTCTTCATTGCCTTCTTCCAATGAGTCAATTTGAGGTAGTACTTGCACCTCATCAAGAGATTCAACCTCCACATATCTTGATCTTGAAAGTCAACCTCCACATATCTTGTTTTGAACGAGGGGAGACTTGTATAACATACAACCACTTTGGATCAATTTGATTGGTGTGTGAAACACAACCTAATATCACAAAGAAAACGGGTTACACTTTTATTATACTACATCAAGATTATTTTGGGATTGGTTGAGTTACCAACCTGTTGGACAGTGTTGAGGTAGTATGAAAGTATCTTTCTCATAATTCCTTAACTTGGTGGAATCAATTTGAAAGAACCCATTTTGATGTTTCTTCACAGTTACTTGAGCATATATATATATATATATATATATATCACCGTCAACCATTTGACATCAAAGATGAATAGACTAAATGCTCTAAATCCAACCTCAATAATATTGAATAGTTCCACAATACTCAAGATTGTCCTCTATGACATTGGTATCATGTCTACTAGCTCAACTTTCTTGCTCAAAAGTTGCCATCACACCACAATCAAATGTGTTTCTTTTAGAATCCACATGCTCTACGCAAAAGTTCCTTCTCTCTAACCATATTGCATTATGTAGTTTGTACTAACATTAAACAAAACCATGACATTTAGTATAGTGCATTAAAGAAGGTATATACATGAGACAGAGATGATGAATGTACTTACTTGAGGGTCACATCCTCTTGCATACTCATGCTTTTATCTTGTAATCATCTCTCCATTATGAAACCATTCTATATTGATCACATTTGGTAGAGGTTCCAAGCTTTGCAAGAATGGCAAGCGTCTATTTTCTCTTCTGAAAGCTCTTCTCTCATTCTTTCATCTATTGATTGCATCCTTGTATATCCCAATCCACTTCTGGGTGGTTAGAGGATCAAGGTGCCTAGTTTTGTCCACTTAGACATCCTATAAACGGTAAAAGAATAGGCATTTGTTTACCTTTAGTGTCTAATCTCTCCTAGCTAGCGAAGGAATTTCCTTTCAAGTTCTTTTGTTGGAACATCACATGAAAAGTTGGGAATATAGTTGCATAATCTGATTAAGCAACATTAGATAGTTGAAAGTCCTCATTTCCTTAGGTACAAAGTCAATGTATACACCACCCTATCCCAAATTTGGATTGATTCCATAAAGTTCTAATATCTTTTACATATAAAATCATATCAGATTCCCACTTTGGAACTTAGATCCTCACATACTATAGAGCTTAACTTAAATTTTTGATAAAATTTTAAGCTATTTGTCTATTTTCTTTAAATATTTCAAGGTCTTGAAATTGTTATAATACATGTCACTTTTTGTACCCACAATAACTACTACGTGAAATGCTCAATCTTGTAGATCAAAAGAGTGTGAGACATTAGTAAAATGTGGTGGGTGGTTAGTTAAAATTATAAATCGAAAGGTTGGATTTTTAATGATCTCTTTTCCTAAATTCTTCTAGCTATCAAAAGGCCTACAGATATTAATAATATAATTACTAAAATTACATTTTTGAAGTCTATAACCTATAGAGACTAGTGTAATTGTAATGGTGCATCTATGGGGAAAAAAATGGATCACTCGAAGTATGGAAAGATCATTTTTGAATCATTTCATCTTATTTGTTTTTAACAATTTTGATTAATTAGACTAATTTATATTAATGTAAGTTATATTGGGTTAATTTGAGTGCATGTGTATTTTCTATTAGTTTGCTTGATCTCATTTGAAGTACCTTTCCCCCCCCAAGTTTATCATTGTCCCAGTCTATGGACAAAACTAGACACCCTGATCTTGCAACAACCCTTCTCCATGATGGGACTATTTAGAATGCAAAATGTATTCACCTTGTGGTGTAATACTTCATCCAATCTTTGTTTCCTTCCTTTTCTCTAAGGCACATTAGTGATTAGTCGGTCACCCTCCTCATTAGTCCACAATTGTGGCATGGCAGGATCTATGCGAGATAGATGTTTTGAGATATACCCAAGAGGCTCTTGCATCAACCATCCCTCTACCAAGCTTGCTTTTGGCCTTGCTCTTTTTCTCACAAATGCCTTTAAGGTTTTCATGAACCTTTCAAGGAAAAACATCCACCATCTAACATGAACAACACAACACAACACCACTTTATCAACCAAATGTACCACAAGATGTAATTGGCGAGTGAGAATTGTTCTAGGAAAGTTGTCCTCGATCATACACATTGCGTCAATAGCATTGACATGAGCCATCCCAATGGATATAGGATCTATCTCCTTTAAGGATATGTACCTACATACATAACAATCATGTGTACTATTTACCAACACATAACTTGTGTGCACATGAGAATACCAAATATGCAATATAACATAGCTAGTGAATTGAAGAGAAGATTCATACCTCACCAAGATCCCCATTTTGTAAATAGCCTCTCTTGTTTCCACAACAAACTATAGAAATTGAAAGAATAAACTGTGCATTAAAAAAATGGAAGTTAGTATATGAGCCTACAAAGTATGTACCATAAAGAGAAAATGAATAAGTGAATATTTATATACATGACATAATATCTTATGCCAATCATGTGTCTTGAGGCCATATAATTGTACCCCTCCTTTCTTTTCTATCTTTGTGAAGGCACCCTTCGATGAATGCATTACTCCCATTGGTGTAGGAGAAGAGGTAATCACACTTCATTCACCTTATTGTACTCCTTCTTGGTTAATACCCATGGTGCCTTTGTTAGGACCATGTTGCCACTCTCACTTTCAATTGGCCATACACTTTGAAGGTGTCTAATGTTTTGTAAGTCATTCCTTGCACCCTTTGTCTCAAATATTTGTTGCCACATTCTTGAAGATATGCATGGGATCTAAGAGATGATTGATCTTCATGTCACACCAATATGGAAGTGGAAAGAAGATTGAGTTTCTAGATTGGGGGGGGCTTCTCCATGCCTCAAACCAATCTCTACCTCTCATCAGAAGTGGTGAGACCTCATGTGGCATATACTTGGGATGTGAAGGAGGGAGAAATCGATGATGTTTGTCATACACCATCTTCTTACGTGTAGAGGGTCTTTTTGAAACAAGTGATGGTCCACAAATCGAACATGCATGATATCCGAAGGTTTCGAAATCTATTTTAAAATTGAGATGATTGAGAGGTAGAGATATAAACTTAAAGTTTAAAGGTTAAAGCTTAAAGTTATCGGGTTTAAGTAGGTACCTAAGCACTCTAAGAACTCAAGATAGTCATGCATCGTTAAAAGCAAAACTCCTTTCACCTTTGCCTCATGCCTATTTATTGGCCTTGAAACGTCATGTACTTTGATACCTCGCCATAGTATCTCAAGCTTCTCAATCAAAGGCTCGAGGTACACATCCATGTTCTCCACCTTATACTTTCTTGGTACAAGGAGAGCAAGCATGATATGACTTTTCTTGATTGCCATCCATGGAGGGAGGTTGTAATTAACCAATACGATAGGCCAAGTAGACCATGATGTGGACTTGAAGCCAAATGGGTTAACACAATCCATGCCCACATCCTCTAAGAGTGCCCCATGCTCCTATTATATAGGAGAGCTCTCAAGTTACTCTTGGCTCTCTATTTCCATGTGTGACCCTTGGTTGCCTAACGTTAACCCCAACCCAAGGTTAGGTTTAACCCTTGTCCCACTTGAGCATGTTCCCATGCTGCTCACATGCCTAGGGTGGGTTAGCCTTCTAGTATATGCACATAATACGATGTGCACATAGAACTATGTGGTCAGCGAAGTTAATTGTACTTGTAGTGTTTTGGACCTATCTTCTTTTGTTTCACCTATGGGAACCACATAAAACTTATAAACCAATGGGTTAGATACAATATGTATAGTTAATGTAAAGGACCCAAGGCTTTGCATACGATTTCCACTAGGCAACTGCATTTTGGCATGGGAAGTTTTAAGAGATGGTTTGCCCACAGAGACCTATATTTCCCATGGCAAAATATTATGGCTAGCTTGGGGAATGAACGAACCCTTAGACACACTAGTCAAGAACGCCAAGCTAGTGTTCTTGGCAAAAGCTATAAGAATGGCGAAGGACTTCGCCAAAGCCTTCATCGTAAAAGTCCCACCAAAGCCAGCTGCTGCTGGGGCTCTCGGGTGTATGTGCAGGAAAAAGGACGCCACGTATGTGATTCAAGAGGGGGTGCCGGGGTGATCGCGAGAAAGCAGTGCTACTGGGTGTGCGTGCGAAGAGATTCGGCAGCAGCGAAGGACAGATAGCCGCCTGCTGCTTGGAGACTCTGGTGGTATAGTGGGAGCCGAGTAGTGGAGGTCGGGCTGCTGATAAAGCGGGGTTGATGAGCAGAGACAAGGGCGGTCTGGTAGCTCTAAAGGGATCCTGTGGTGACCCTCCAACCAGCGACGACAGAGAGGTTGCAGGCACAAGGAAGGTCGCTTTTCGGGGAAGCTCTCTGGCGTGGCCGGATGACAGTGCCAAGGGAAGCAAAACATGGGCTCTTGGGCGTGTGCAGCGGCTAGCGTGTGCAGAGGTGAGCCCTGATTGAGTTACGGTGCTAAGGCGCTGGAGGGGGAGAGAAAAGAGCCGCCTTGTGGTGGTGGGGTGGCCAGTTTGAAGTTTTGGGCTTGGAAGAAGTAGTGAAGGGATCTGCAGAAGTGGGGTTACCAGTAGTTTGGTTGAGGCTTTAGAGGTTTGCAGCTTTGTGAACAGCTGCTGCTGCTGTGCAGAGTTTTATGAGGTAAGTGGTTTATAGGTTTTGAGGTCCTGCATTGTTTGATGGTTGTAGAGAAGAGCAAGCCAGCGATGTGAGATTTTGAGTCATATGATGAGGATGCAAGTTTGAGGTTCTATTTTCTTGAGTCCACTTGTGGATGTTCACTTTCATGTCTATATTTTTGTTCTTCTCGTGTATGAGTCCCCTGTCTCAGGGTTGTTGAGACATCTTTTTTAGCAAGTGCAAAGATGACTGAGGATTTGGTTTGAACATATGGTAAATGGGATGATGGTGATACACGATGATATTTCTATGATGTTTGGGTGTTGTTTTGGATGAATCTATATTACATGGTATCAGTTGTGGATGAGCATGTTGTCTTGTTTATGAGGCTGTTGGGACATTTCTTGGGATGAAGGTTTGAGGTACGAGGGTTACAGAGCACATTAGTTGGATTGTAAGGGATTTGAAAGCTACTCACAGCTAGAAGTCTCGCACTTTCCCAGCGACACCGCCTACGTCACGACACCGTTCTCTTTCAAAAGAAGAAAGATGGAATGTTAAGACTCTGTATTGACTATAATGGATTGAATCAATTAACAATTAAAAATAGGTATCCTATTCCTAGGATTGATGAACTTCTGGATCGGTTAAGTGGAACCCAAATGTTCACAAAGATAGATCTCAAATCCGGGTACTACCAGATCAGAATCAAGGAACAGGACATCCCAAAGACAGCATTCAATACTCGCTATGGGCATTATGCGTTCACAGTCATGCCGTTTGGATTAACTAATGCCCCGGTGACATTTAATCGTCTTATACAGAATATTCTTAGAGAATACTTGGATGATTTTGTTGTTGTCTTCTTTGATGATATCTTGGTATACTTTAAGAATGCTACAAATCATGAAGATCATGTGCCGCATGGTCCTGGAAATCCTAAGGAAACACCAACTCTTTGTAAAAATGAGCAAGTGTTCTTTTTCTGTTGACCATGTGAAATACTTGGGATTCATAGTGTCAAAAGATGGGATTTTTCCTGACCCCGCAAAGATCCAATCAGTCGTAGAATGGCCGGAACCCAAGACAATAAAGGAAGTCAGAGGATTCCTAGGATTAAGCGGATGGTATAGGATCTTTATACCTTGGTAATAGGTATTCTTAGATATCATCCCTTTTAACTAACCTTCTCAAGAAGAGTACACTTTTTCAGTGGATTGCAATGTGCTAGAGTGCCTTTGATAAACTGAAAATAGCCTTAGTAACCAACCTTGTCCTTAAGTTGCCAGATTTTACCAAACCTTTTGAGGTAGTTACTGATGCCAGTGGGTTTGCCTTAGGCAGTGCTCTTATGCAGGAAGGTCTTGTAGTGGCCTATGAATCCAGAAAACTCAGAACACATGAGAGAAATTATGTCATCCCCATGACTTGGAGTTACTCTCAGTAGTTTATGCTCTGAAGTTGTGGAGACATTATCTTTTGGGATAGAGGTTCACCTTTGATGACATATTATCAAAGTTTGAAGTGGATCTTCACCCAAAGGGATCTCAACATGCATCAAAGGAGATGGATGCAGACCCTGCAGGAATTGGATTTTGAAATTAAGTATCGACCGATGAAAGAAAATGTGGTGGCAGATGCGGTCAACATAGAAAAGCCTCCTTGCTTGCAATTACAATGGTGTCAAATCCATTGATCAATGAATGGCAAAGGAAAAAATCATGCAGGACAAATTCTTTTCCCCTATTGCTACCCTTCTGATGTAGGAAAGCAAGACTCCTCAGGAAATGAGTCGAGTTCTGTGGTACAAACTGGATGAAGGATGCATATATTATAATAATCAGCTATGTATTCCCAATGATGAGGGATTAAAGGGAAGAATTCTGAGAGAAGCCCATGATAGCCTGATAGCTGGACATCCACCAGGGTTTATAAAAACCTATATGTCTGTGAAGAAAAGCTTCTTCTGGCGGCCAGGACTTCAAAAGCATGTACTTGATCATGTGCGAAAATGCTTAATGTGTCAGAGAGTCAAGGCAGAGAGAGTCAAGATGGCAGGGAAACTGCAGCCTCTAGACATTCCATAGATGAAGTGGGAATGTGTCAGTATGGACTTTGTCACTGGATTACCTTTAGTGCAATCAGGTTACAACTCCACTTTTGTGGTAGTTGACAGACTAACCAAAGTTGCCCATTTGATTCTAGTGAAAGAAACATACACTACTGCAGAGTGGATGTTGCTAGTGTTTTCCTTAAAGAGATCTTTAGATTGCATGGCTTAACCAAAGGATAGTAAGTGATAGAGATCCCAAATTCACATCGAAATTGTGGACTGCATTCTTTGAAGTAGTAGGAACTTTCTTGGATCTTTGCACAGCCTATCACCCTGAAACAGATGGCCAGAGTGAAAGAGTGAACTAAGTAATAGAAGATATCCTTCGGTCATGCTGCGCGACAAGGAAACCAAGAAGTGGTTAAGCCATTTGCATCTAGTTTAATTTGCTTACAATGCTTCTTATCATTGAAGCATTGGGATGAGTCCTTTCAAAGCTTTGTATGGACAAGATTGCCTTACACCGTTGACTTAGTCTAAGACCCATTGATCAGAGTTAAGATGTCTAGACAAATGCTTGATGACATGGACCAGCAAATGCAATCAATCCGTAAAGATATTAAAGCAGCCCAAGATAGACAAAAGAAATATGTAGATAAAAAGAGATCAGAGAGAGAGTTTGAAGAATCAGATAGGGTCTTCATTCGAGTACGACCAAAAAGAAGTTCCTTATCTTTAGGGAAGTACAAGAATCTCTCTCCTAAATATTGTGGACTGTATGCTATTATAAAGAAAGTGGGCGATCTAGCCTATAAACTTCTTCTGCCTCCCCATCTAAAAGAATACTTTTTATGGTATTTAAGTAGAGAAAGAATTCAATTAATTTTTGGTGACAAAAGAGGAATTTTTACCATAATTCCACCTAGAGAATTAGGGTTGATAAATTAAGTTAGTAGAAAGAATATCTTTAGATACTTTATGTGATTAAATCACCAAATTGGTATTTACCCAAAATTAGATTAAATGTTAGTAGAGTATTTGCATTAAAATCCGATATTCTCATATAAAACCGTTTCTTAATATATTATGGTTAAGATGGAATGAAATTCACAAAGTTGGTTCAACCACGACTATGAGAGGAACGATTAGTAAACTACTTGTCCATCTCTCGATCTGAATCAAGCAAAAACTTCGTGTGACCAATTCCAGTTCTTAATACAAAGAATAGACTACTATTGAATTAACCTAGTTTTCCCTTGACCGAAATCACCAAGAATCTAGTTGGACTGTCAGTCACATAATGGGTAGATTACCCTGATGAGAGATCAAGGATTATCATTATGAAATTATGTAGATTATCCTGATGAGAGATCAAGGATTCTCATTATGAAATTATGGACTAAGAAAAAAGGGTTTTGTGGAACCAATCTCAAACCGAGAATTTTACTTGCATAGAATCCTTGTTTTCTTTTAAAGGACTCTTTTACACCAGAATGCTGGAGGAAGCATTTGGTATAAGTTTAAACTAAGAAGAGGCTCGTTGCAATAGCTGGCGGCAAGGACGTTGCTCACGGCAAAGTTTATCGATGTCTTGACTAGCCTCGGTATGGTTAAAATGGTGCGCTTCCGATACGATGGGCGAGGACCGACGAAGCAGTCTGCTAGGACACGGAAGTAGGATCCTAGAGGGTTCTAACCAAGTGATGCATGGGCTCGCGATTGCTAGGACACCGATGCGTGCATCGAGGAAGATTCGAATGGACTGAAAAGAAGGACTTTTGTGAATCGAATTTTGATATTGGATCTCGTTGGTCAACCAGTTGGTCTTCAACGGAGAGTCCAGATGATATATTTTGTAATATAAGGGACTCAATATTTTGGAGGATTATGATCAGCAATACTATGATTTTCATTGAAAGATTGTTTTAAAAAGACAGCCGAATCTGTTATAAATGGCAATTTCATGTTGGGTGTGTACGTGGTATGTGTACTTTAAATTTTGCTTGAAACGTCGGCTAGGGGATGTGGGAACTCTTTTCCTTAGTACCGGGGCAAAAACATAACCAAATTTTTATAAAGGAATCCCAGCAATACAGTGGTCCGCGGGCGGTTGGCTAACCCATGGGCCGGATCGGGGATTTTTGCGATACAATTAAGATACGATTAGTGAAGTTAGTTAGATTAAGTCCTAGGAAGACCCTTGATCTATGGGAGGGAATCAGCGATTGTGCCTCGTTAAAGGAGGAAAAAAGTGGTGATTCTACGGACCAAGTGCAAGTCTCTTCTTGATCTGACCATGTGACTTCAGGTTCGATGAGATCAGTTTAAATAGTTAAGACTTTGACTCATTAGATTAATTCCCCGTTAGAAGATTTTCTTGGCAGAATCGCCCGTGCCTTTCGGGCGAGGGAAGTTTTTCGGGGTTCGGTTTCGGAGGAACCACCGGGCCAGTCTCTTGTCCGGATATCCATGGGCGAGGCCCTGAGTGTGGATCCCTGCCCCGCGTGAGAGGCTGACGTTGCTTCGATCACCAACACCCTCGAAGGGGGCATCGCTAAGGGAGCGGGGGTCTTACATGGAGGAACATCCCAAGCATTGGGATTTGCATTTTTCTATAGCACCATGGACTTATAGGATAGCTATTACATAAGCTTTACTGAGTTTTCACCTTACCATCTTGTTTTTTGGAAAGAGGCTATGATGCCAATTGAAGTTGAGATTCCCAGTTTATAGTTTCTTCTGAAGAATCAAGATAGTGATTTGGATGTGTATAAGGAGAGATTACTAGATCTTAAAGAGTTGCTGTTATCTCTAGAGAAGAAGCCTTGGACCATTATATTTAGCTAATCAATAAAAAAGTTGAGCATTTCAATGCGGCTGTCAAGGAAAAAGTTATCAAAGAAGGAGATCTGGTGCTCAGATGCAACAATAAGCTAGGAAACAACTTCCAAACCAAGTTCCACATTGAGTGGGAGGGTCCTTTCAAGGTTGTACATATATATGAAAATGATACTTATCAGCTAGGTGACGTGGATGACCATTTTCATTCTAAAAGAGTCAATGGTTATAGGTTGAAGACATATTGGTGCATAATTATGACAATTTAGAAGGATTTAGAGATTTTGGATATGGTTGAGCATAAATGTTCTAACCATGGGGGTTGGGCAAACTATGATAGGCTTTTTCTACCCAAAAGACATGTCCACCCCACCCCAAGAAAATTCCCAATAGATATGTACACCCCAATCCGAGAAAATGAAATAAATCATTGATATATGGTTAGAAACCTTAGAAAAAGATGACTTTTACGTGGCCACTTTCCAAAAAATAAAAATAATCGTTGCCACCTAACAGAAGAAAAGTACACTTGTAGAGAGGGGAGATTGTTGCGAAGAGAAGGGAAATAGTTACGATGGGAAGCGGCAGAGAGAAGCTTGGAATTGGAGACGCTTGGAAAAAGAAGTTCATTAGTAGAAAGAGAATATCAGATTGTGTGTGAGCTGAATGTCGAGAAGAAACTAGAGAAGAAATTTGAGAAGAGGGTTGAAATGGAAAAAACAAGTCATGAAGGAATCCAAGAGACACTAGAGAGTGAAATTGTTTTGCAGAAGTTTGTTGTGAATGTTTTTTTTTAGAAGAAGATGACGTGGAGTTTTTCTGAGTAGACTTGAGCCTACCTAGAGAAAAGGTTGCAAAGGTGAGAGGGTCTTGTAGGAGTTGGGTTCCCTAGGACCTATGAGGCTGCAAAATTGTTGGAACTTGGACCAGATCAAAGTCTTATTCCATGATTCTCTTTAGTGTTTGCTGGTGGGTTTCTGCAGAGGGTGTAGCTGCAACTCTAGTTGTTTTTTGGTTCTTAGTGAAGTTGAGAATACATTGTTTTTTGGGATCATTGTGTGGAATTCCCTTGGTTCTCTGGAGTTTCTCTCTTTTCTGTTCTATCCCCAAATCTCAAGGGTGTTGAGATTTGCTCAGTTGTATATATATGGAGGGTAGTCTGATTGTGTTAGATTGATGAAATCTTATGCTTTGGTTTTAGTTGTGTTTTTTGATAGAGTTTATTGAGAAGAAAAAATGTGAGTGATAAGCTGACTTATGTTGAATCGGATCTGTGTAGCTTGTGTTTGAGTTAGCAAGTTTTGAAAGAGGCAACTTGGTCAGCTGCATGTCAGGATAGGTTTTAAAGTATTGGTCTGGTCTTGTTTAACACTTTTGGGGTCTGGGCTAACAATCAAAAGGAGTTAGAAGTCAATGTGACAGGTTGAGCATTGCTAGTGTTTTAGGTTCCAACTAAAGTCTAACTCAGGTTAGTAGGGAGTTGGCATAGATCAGTTGAGGCTCAGTAGTGGTTAGTACTGGGTGTTCAGAAGTGTTATTGGTCTCTCAATGTTAAAGAGGAAAGATTTTAGTTAGTTATGACAGTCAACTTTCTGTCAGCACAATAATCAGACAGAATTGAAGGAGAAGGTATCCTAAGTCAGAAGATCGTCAGTAGCCTGTCATCAACGAGTATAGGGAGATGAGTCTTGGTGGGGTTTAAGTGTCTTGAGGGCTTAAGAGTAGGGTCAATCAACACACAGAAAAGAAATTCTATTCCTACCAGGTCAGCTGGGTTATATTAATCACAATAGTCAAAATACAGTCTCTTGGAATCAGCGGCGACGGCGGTGAGTCTTCAGAGTGGTTTCTCTTTGAGATTGGAGCATCTTGAGAGTCATGGAAGGTGTTAAGAAAAATCTACCCTAATGTGTCATGGAAAGTTTTCTATCTGCTAAACTCAAGCTAGGCTCAAGAGCTCCACCATAGCCACTCGTCATTCACTGCCATCCTTCCGCACTTGTCGTCACCCCGAGGCGGTTACTCTAATCGAACGGGTGATGCAAGATTTGTCACAAAGATCGTGTGGGATCTCCGCAGAAGAGGATCGCATTGGTTAGGCTAATCAATCAAGCAATAGGGAGAGAGAGGAAGAAAGAGGGAACAAGTGATTAACACTAATCACTTTCAAACCCTAACCGTAAGCACACGACACATGCTAGATTAGAGTTTCAAGAGAGAGGGCTCCAAAGAGATAACACTCAACTTATATTGCACAAATGGGAGAATCTGTTACAAACAAGAGAAATTGGCTTTTATAGTTCCAAGCCTTTTCCCACTAGGCTGCCCGAGAGTAAGTGACCTGGGGCATCCAAAAAATAGTTACAAGGCTTTTCTCTATGGATTGGTCAACTAACCAAGATCCTTGTCCATCATTCGAAGCTCAAAACTTGGGAGCATCTTTAGGGTGTTTACCTCATCAAATGACGGGATTTACAATATATATTTCCGGTGCCCATCACATAAGTGTGCAGACATTTGTTGTTGTAGGAATGTGTTAGCCAATTTGTGGCTAACATACTCCCCTTCCTAGAGTCGATATCATCCTTGTCATCGCCGGTAAGAGGTTGTTGAGGCACGCTAGGAAGTGTCGCACTTGGTTGGTGTTCCTGTATCTCTGAAAATGAGAGGGGATGGGGGAGTTGGTGAAGTATTGGTGATTAAGTATCTAGCTAGTGGTATGGGATCTTATGAGTTATCTTTTTTATATGAGCTCACCAATAATACTCTTTATTTTATTTTTTGTGTTTTTCTTATTTTTTCACCTCTGTAGAAAGACATTCTCATTAGACGAGTCAGAGTACTTGAATGAGAAGACTAGCATGGAATACTCAATGACTAGTATCCAAGTGAGAGGTGGGCATATTAAGGAGTGGTTAGTAAAACAATGGTGTTAGTAATGAAGTGGCAAGAGGGGAGTTCTGGAGGGATGAGGAGGCAACACACATTGAGATTGCTTGCACTTCGAGATGATGTGTGTCGATGGAGATGTTACATGAAGCTCTAGCATCTTTGTCAAGACACCGCGGGCATCTTGGTTGTCGATGTTGAGTCATCAGGTTGTGGTGTTCTCTCTATTTCTTTTTGTGCTTTGACTTCTGTTGTCATTGGAGTTGTGGGATCCTATGTTGATAGGAGTGGTAGTTGATATGGCGAGGATCCAAACATGTGGAGACGAAGAAGAAATTAAGGGTAGGATTGATTAGGCATGAAGCACATTTATTCGGTTTAAGCGAGGGTGATTAAGAATATCTAGGAGGTGGGTCATACCATTGACCAAGCTTGCACCCACCATGGTCCCCCTCTAGAGATGTACCTAGATGGCTATCGATGATAAAGTTATGTGTGGTGTGTGCGAATAGGACAAAGCCCGGTGAGATTTGTAGTTATTGTGCATGGGCAAGGGCAAAATGTGTGCCCGTGGTCCTAATCACTTAGAGACTTTTCTTGTGTGTTTTTCTATAACATGTATTTAGTGATCAGCACCCCTAAAGAGGATTTTGTACTGAGTGGCCCATGTGGCTAGATTTGGGAGCTTACCTTTGAGTTTATCTTTGAGTGGGCCATGTGGCTAGATTTGGGAGCTTACCTTTGAGTTTAGCTTTGAGTGGTGGAATAAGCTTAGCCATTTGTAGCATTGTCCCTTGGTTTGGTGATGAAGTCGAGGGGCGGGGTGGAGCTTCATAGGAGGCTCCGTTGGGAAAAAGGGATGGGCAAATTGAGCTTTTGAGTGCCCATGGGTTGTGTGTGGACAAGTCCATAGAATTTTATCGAGGAGGGGACTTTCCTTCCCGTTGGTCACCAAATCATCGATTAGAGAGGTACTAGCTTGGTTGGTGTTGTTTGGGTGAACTGGTGAGGGTTTTACCATGGAAGCCAAATGATGGAGTTCCCATCATGAAAGCCTTGAGCTTCTAAGAGGCACGTGGGCACCCATCGCTACTGCCAAATGATAAAGGTCCATGGTTGTTGAGGCTTTCGAGTCTTTTTTCAATGAGGCTTTGAGCTATGATGTTGTTGTTGATGTGAAGGAGAGGCTTTTGATTATGGCTTTCAGAGCCACATATGTGTGTTGCCTTCATGGAAGTGTTATGCTTTAAGCACATTGTTGCCATATGATAAAGGTCCATGGTTGTTGAGGCTTTTGAGTCTTTTTTCGATGAGGCTTTGAGCTATGATGTGGTTGTTGATGTGAAGGAGAGGCTTTTGATTATGGCTTTCAGAGCCACAGATGTGTGTTGCCTTCATGGAAGTGTTATGCTTTAAACACATTCCTAGGCACCCAACGTTGTTGGCTTCGTTGTGCTTGGGGTTGCTGAACGTGCGGCCGTGGGGCCTTTTGTCACGGCTTCTTGGGGAGTTGTTATGGTGGATGGAGCATAAGTGGCATTCTTGGGTAGCCACATAAAACATACAAGCCAATGGGTTAGAAACAATATGTACAATTTGTGTAAAGGACCTAAGGCTTTGCATATAGTTTCCACTAGGCAACTTAATTTTGGCATGGGAAGTTTTAAGAGATTGTTTGCCTAGAGAGACCCATGTTTCCCATGGCAAAATATTATGACTAGCTTTGGGAGATAGCAAGGCACACTTTCCTTGCATGTTTTTTCCAAAGGGTGATTGTTTCAAGTTGTCGAGCTACACTTACACTCAGGGTGTTAAGCGATGCAATGGCTTTTTAGGGTTCATGAAGGGTCTAGCTGTTTGGGAGCATGAATTGCGTGCCGAGTCTGCGATCAAGGAGGGTATCAAGTGTAGCAATGATTTTTAGCCAGTCATGGTCAATGTCATCACTATTGACACAAGCGACCATGAATGGCACTTGCACGTCATCAAGGGCTTGATGACAAGCATTACAAAAAAAGATCTCATTTCTCTAGGCGGTGGTTACAAAGTCTTTCGAAAGGAAGATTTGGCCATGGGATGTGAGTGCCAAAGTATATAAATTTACCTTAAGCATTTGAGAGCCCTTGCGGAGGTAGATATGATGCATGTCCCAAACATGGATTAGTTGTGTTTGTCGCATGAAGGCTGTACCCAAGATGTTGTCATATGCGGCATTACAAAAGTCCATGACTACAAATGTGAGGTGGAATGTCATGTCACAGACTTTAATCTTGAGGTCATGCACTAGGTCGAAGGATTTTCAAATTTCCCATCCGCAAGCTTGATCACCAATGTGGTGGGATCAAGGTGTGGTTGGCCCCAGTTTTCTCAGCATGCTCATGTGAGGATGCTTACACGAGCACCTCCATCTAGGATGCCTTTAACCACATGTCCATTATAGGAAATGGGCAAAACAATGTTCATGTCATCACCTTTAAAGTATTATCCTAGTGCATTTACATGAATTGGTTGTGCACCTTTGGGTTGTGGGTGTTGTGATATAGTAAGTCTAGATGCTGGTGCTTAGATTAATCCGAGCAATTTGAGTTATCTCCCTTCTCCACAGAAGCTTGTAGTTTTCTTTCCATCCATTCCCGAAAATCATTCCATACATTTGGACTACCTTTAAATAAGGTGCCAATGGGCATTTGGATTTGGCAGAAAAGGAAGGCTGAGAGGTGGGCCAGGTCATGTTGATGAGTAGGAGTTTCCTGGGTTGCAAGGCCTTGATCGTAAGGTGGACCACAACTTGTATATGGAAGTTCAATTTGATCCTTATTTGAAAGGGATGGAGGTCGAGATTTCGATGTTGTAGGAGGGTAAAAGGCCTTAGAAAAATGTGTGTGGGCACCACATGAATCTCGGTCGGACTTTGTGTCACTGTTTGTATTGAGTTGTGATGTGAATGTGGGATTTGGGCATGGCCGTTTGTGGAATAGGCACTAGAGGATGAGGAGGCACATGTGGGACAAAATTGCCGTTTGTCAACATCATGTTAGCGAATGGATTTTCCTTGGCTATGAGTATTTACAGGGGCTTCAGCCTTACCTAGTGTGAAAGTTGAGGTTCTATGGGGGACGGCACACACTGAGACACTAGGTCAAAGGTTTAAAAAATGGGTGGTGGTTCAAGTTGAGCCTAGTATTTCTTTACCAGTGCTTGGGCCGCCTAAATACGTTGCTTCTCAAGGATGGCATTGGGATATGTGGCCAACTATTTTTCCCATTCGGTGAGTTTTTGGTGGGCTGCATGGGGGAGTGACAATTCGGCACAATCATCACTCCTAGAGGAGGAGGATGTGGTTTTTGTGGAGTCATTGTAGATGATAACTCGATCTTCATGTTGGCCAACATGCTTAGAGTGTTCTTTCTTTTGGGATGTGGCCTTCTGTAGCGTGGCCTGTAAGCGTGTGATGACATTAAATGGGACAATCAAAATCTTCCCATGTCGAATGCTCAACACATTGAGGGATTGCATGCCTTCCACTGTGGAGTGAGAAATTGATTGCAAAAGGAAATCTTTGAAGTATTGGTAAATTCCACAACCATGACATTGTGGTTTCACTTAGCAGGTGTTTCTTTTGAGGGCATTCAGCCACTTGATGGGTTCCATGGTAGAGGAAACAAAAAAGAGGTGGTTTCCTTACGGGTGCACCTATAGTGTGCACAAGTGGTTTAGGGTCCAAGTGAGGCAATGGAAAAGGGAGATGAGTGAGGTGTTAAGAGTGCCTCGGGGATGGCGGAGCGCATGAGCTCCATAGGTTTAGCAATGGATCTTGTTTGAATCTTTCCATGAGCAATGGGGTTTGCCCAGAGAGGCAACGGTTGGAATGGAGAGATTGGCACTGGAGAAGGTCATGGTGGTGCTTTGTGTGATTAGTTAGTTTGGGGTGATGCCACTAGTAAGGCTTGGGGCCCAGGAGGAGAGAAAGGGAATGTTATAAAAATGAGCTTTGGGTTGTCATTGAGATGGTGGCCAATTGCGTGGAATAGCTTTCTCACATGCTATCATCGAGAAAGATTGCCCATTTGCAGGCTTGCTCAAAGGTGGAGGGATCCTTGACCAACATGTGCTTGTCACTCAATTTTTTCCTCTTTTTGCAATGCAAATCAAGGCACTTAATGTGTGCAATGTAGTTGCGTAATGTTTCCTCAGGTTTTTGTTTCAATTGAAACAGTTGGATGATGGGGTTGCATTTAGGCACATAGGGTGCAAAGCCAAGAATGAAGGCCTCTCTCACTGCTTTGATGAAAGTGCCTTTGTGCTGAGGATCCAAGGATTGGAACCATTGCACGGCCTTGCCTGTAAGGCTGAGTCCAAGCATATGTACTTTAGTTGAATCATCAAAAATTTCAAACGCCTAACAAATTTGGTTAAAGACCTCGATGTGGTATACGAGGTCTCCAACTCCGTGGAATTTTGGCAGAAGTTTTAAAATTTTTGCCCACATAGGTTTTGTATGTGAGGTTTGTGGGTGCAAGTGTTGTGACACTCCCCTTCCTAGAGCTTGTGCTATGCTTGGAATGTCAAGTTGTGGCCGAAGGAGAGGTGGTACAAGGATGGGAGGTGGGAATAGATCCGTGGTGGTGCAGGAGTATGCCCAAGGCATCTATCCACACTGAGGTGCATGTATGGAGAGGCCCCACTAGATGAGGGCTCTTCAAATATCGTTTCTCCCTCATGACCAAACATGTGTGGCATGGCAACCACATGTGAATGTGCAATTGAGGCCGGGGTTCCGCTGAATGGAATGGAGGCATTGGGGGCATGCATGCATGACAGAAAGGTGTCCATGGTGCGCAAGGAAGCTTAGAAAAGCTTCTATAGTGCGCATGCATGCCCGAAATAGAAGTTTTAGCTCGCTTTTGCCTTGCACGTGAATGTACCCTTAAGGTTAAAAGTGGTCTTTTGAGGCATTTTATGCGTGTAAAAATGACCCTAGTGAGTCGGGGAGGTAGACCAAAAGCACCTCTAAAGATTTGGAAATTTTCATTTTTTTAAAAAATTTTATTTTTCTGGGAATGATACGTCCATACGTTTAGGTTGTTATGGTCGTACGCTTCTGATGTTACGCTCGTGACTAAGGTTGGTACGAGCATACACTTAGAATGGTACGCCCGTGGAAAAAAAATTAATATGTATTTTTTTGAGAATGATACGACCATTTTCTTAGGTTGGTACGACTGTGGGTAAGGTTGGTACAGGCATACGCTTAAGATGGTGTATGCTCATGGCAAGAAAATTTTCATTTTTTATTTTTGTATTATTTTTTAAAGAATGGTACATCTATACACTTAGGTTTGTACGCCCGTGTCGTCTAAGGTTGGTATGGGCATACTCTTAGGATTGTACGTGCATGGTAAATTTTTTTTTCCAAGAATGGTACTCTCGTGAGTTTAGGTTGATAAGCCTATGGCTAAGATTTGTACGGGCATATGCTTAGGATGGTATGCCCATGGTTTTTTTTAAGAATGGTACGGACATATGCTTAGGTTGGTACAGTCGTACGCTTAGGTTGATATGCATGTGGCTAAGGCTGGTACAGGTGTATGCTTAGGATGGTACACCCGTAGTAAATTTTTTAACTTTTTTTTCGAGAATGATACGATTGTACGCTTACGTTGGTATGCCCGTGGTGGCTAAGGTTGGTACGGGCGTATGCTTAGGATGGTACACCCATGATAATTTTTTATTTTTTATTTTTGTGGGGTTTGGTATGGCCGTACACTTAGAAGGGTACACCTATGGCGCTAGGTGTGAACGGCCGTACACTTAGAAGGGTACACCTATGGCGCTAGGTGTGAACGGCCGTGTCAAGCTAAAATTTGAATTTGAATTTTGAGTATAGAAGGAAGTGAGTGGGAGACCACTAAGACTCCCTCATTAATGCTAGGTAGGTGGGAAAAGGCTAAAGGTAGAGGCTTCCTCTAAATTAGTAGATTTTAACTAATTTAGAGGTACTTTAACTTAACAAATGATTAATCTTTTTAATCCAACTGTCAATCACTCTTTAACCCTCTTCTTTGCCCTCTAATTACTCCTAATTGTTGGTGAGGAATTTAAGCATGGAGATTTGATAGGTGGATTAGCAATGTTTAAGCTAATATGAAGATATGATTATCCCTAAATAATCTCACTAATTAGGTCTCTGATTAACCCACTCAAAAGAGAGAAAATTAGACAAAAGAGACCAAATTAGTGCTAATTCTTGCTAAATTAAGGCCTAATGGGAGCAGACTAAAGATGTATTTGGATCAAACAAAGTGTTTAGAACACTAATGCCACTCCAATTAGTCTAATTACAAGAACTTAGGCTCAATTTTTTGGTTTTTTGCTCCTTTAAGTCTACTAATCACATTAACCATTAGATTAGTGATAATTAGTAGTTTATATTTTTTTGATTTTTTGATGGATTAGGGTTCTATTTAACAACGCTAACTTGCCTATGCAAAGGAATTAGGTAAAAGAAACAAGATTAAGCTAAAAATTAAGAAACATAGTCTAGGTTTAAGAAAAAACCCTCTTAATTAGGCTCTCTAATCACCCAAATCTCAAGTGTTTTCACTCAAACAAGTAGTATTCCTACTCTAAACACAAGTTTATACATGAATCACAACAAAAAAATCAACAAAAACCATGCAAAACATCAAAATACATCAAAAAATTGCATGCCAAAGAGCTTACTTGGTATAGGGCTATGGAGACTCCATCGGATTTGAATCCAATATGGCATAGACAAGTAGTGGATTGGCGCTCCTCATTGCGACAGTGATGCCAAAGATGTTAAGGAAGCCCCACCCTAACGGGTCGAAAGTTGCCTATCCGCCAAGCTCGAGCTAAGCTCAAGAGCTCCACCATAGCCGCTCATCAACGTCGTCCTCCCACACTTGTTGCCACCTCGAGGCGGTTTCTCTAATCCAATGGGTGATGCACGCTCTCTTGCAAAGATCGTCTGGGATCTCCGTGGAAGAGGATCACGTTGGCTAGCATAATCACTCAAGCAAGAGGGAGAGAGAGGAAGCAAGAGGGAAGTAAGAGGGAACAAGTGATTAGGACTAATCACTCCCAAACCCTAACCCTAAGCACACCACACATGCTAGATTAGAGTTGCAAGAGAGAGGGAGAGATAGAACACTCCACTTCTATTGCATAAATCAGAGAATCCATTACAAAGAAGAGAAATTGGCTTTTATAGTTCCAAGCCTTTTCACACTAGGCCACCCAGGAGTAAGTGACCCAGGGCACCCAAAACATAGTTACAAGGCTTTTCTCTTTGGATTGGTCAAGTGACCAAGATTCTCTTGTTTGTCCTTCAAAGCTCAATACTTGGGAGCATCTTTAGGGCGTTTCCCTCATCAAAGGATGAGATTTACAATATATAGTGTGAGCTCCCATCACATAAGTGTGCGGACATAGTTGAATATGTTAACCAATATATGGTTAACAGAAGGTAAAAGGACCCATGAGTGAAGAATTCTGCTTCAGTTAAAATATTTGGGTCATTCAAGACTATTTTGGATAGTTGGGTCTATCTCATCCAATTCAATCAGAAGGGTGTAAGAAGGGAGGCAATTGTGTGCCAGCCTAGGAGTCCATGAAAGTCCTTGGGATGTGGATATAAGGTTAGCTGATGATGGAGGAGAAGAGAGGATCCTAGAGGACACATTTTGAAAGGAGGTAAGTGTCAGCATGATTCGGAAGTAGGTATTCCATTAACATCTGATCTCTTTGTGATAGCAGCTGAGAGTATTTCTGGTCAGCTAGTAGTCAACTGAGGTCGACTGAAGGGTTATAAGGAAAGATTAGGGCCATTAGAAATCAGATCTGACAAAGCAAGTATTCTCTCAACATCTGATCTCTCTCGAGCTGGGATAGTAGTTGAGAGTGTTTCTGGCCAGCTAGTAGTCAGTTGAGCTTGGCTAAAGTGTTATAAGGGAAGATTAGGGCCATTAGAAATCAGAGTTGACCTTGGAGGATATCTAGAATAGGAAGCTATAAAATTTTAAGGAGTTTAGAGTGTGCTTACACATTGTAAATATCAAGTCACTCGAAAATGAAGCATTTGTAACAACCAAGTACATATGTACGATATATATCCAGTGGAACATTTACAAAATCTATGTTTTTGCTCCTAGGAGAACCCTAGTAATGTTGATGAGTCTATTGATTACATAGACATCTAGCCTGGCAAGACACTACCAGATACTGTTTTCAGGACAAGACACTGAACAAGACAAAATATATAGGACGGTACTCCACAAGAACCCAATTAACCACCCCAACAACGAGAAGACACGTTAGAGGAGTCCATGATGGATGAGATGTTGGATGCATTTATAGACTTTATGGGCCATGGACCAAAGGATCATGGTGATGAGAACCGTAGCACAGTACATCTACCACTTTATCATCGAGCTCAGATATCCAAATTATGCACATGCCTATTTATTTTGAGCTTACAACAATCAATGTTTGGGTGGTTTGATGGTGGCATGAATATATTGTAATTTAATGTAATTTATGGCATGAATATAATGTAATTTTCTTGTGTGTATAATGTACATATGGTGTTGATTAAGCATAATTATTTCATCTTGGCAGGTTATTCAGCAGGTTATTCAAAGGACCAAATCTTGCGAGAGGGAAATGAGATACTGAGCTCTCGTGTGGAGGCCAAAAGAGTGTCATGTGTAATTGGCATGGACTACAATTGTATCCATGCTTTTCCTAATGATTGTATCCTCTACCAATATGAATACATGCACATCTCACAAAGTGTCCAAGTTGCAAGGTGCTCAAATACAGGCAAGATGTTCAGGGACAAAAGGTTTTGCAAAAGTTCAGGGACAAAAGGTTTTGCAAAAGTTCACAGACACTTCCCTATCATATTGTTCATGTGCAAGATGTTCAGGGACAAAAGGTTTTGCAAAAGTTCACAGACACTTCCCTATCATATTGTTCATGTGCAAATCTATGGCAAGTTTAATGACATGGCATCCGTCTACTAGATCAATGGATAATGTCATACGTGTAATAGCAGATTCCCTCACGTGGAGACACATTGAGCAGAAATGGCCTATTTTCAAGGAAGAGCCTCATAGCATTCTTGTGGGATTAGCAATGGATGGTGTGAATCCATTTGGTCTACGGAGCTCATCGTGGAGCATATGACCAGTCAACCTTGTGAATTACAACCTTCCACCATGGTTGGAAATAAAGAAGGGACACCTCTGGCTTTCATTGATAGTCCTAGGGAAGTGCAAAGTAAAGAACATGGATGTATACTTGGCCCCATTAATAGAGGAGCGTCGAACTTTTTGGGATGGGATTAAAGTTCATGATATGGCCAAGCACTATGGGAAAAGAGTTTCAACTATGCACGGTATACTTTTGAGCACTTACACATACCTTTTTGTCAGTTTATAAATTTTTGAAGGGTTCACTGTATCAGCTAGATATAAACCATGCCCTTTTGTGGACTTGGATTTGGATGCTCATTACTCTACATCACTCTGAAAGATAGTGTAAGAGGGTCATGTGTGATATCTCCCCATGGATCACGAATTGCAAGAGGGAAATCTAGGCTCACCACCTTGGTCTTTAAAGACAAGTGAGTGGAAGAAAGCATGGAGGGATAATGGTAATTTTGCAACCATGGGGATGAAGAGGATCTTCGTTTTCTATGGATGAAGACACTCTTCATTTTCCACAAATATCCTTTCTATGGATGAAGAGGATCCTCTAATTAATCATCTACCATACCATTACATTGCACATATTCAAGATTATAGATGATGTGCTTTGGAAAATCATAAGTGGGGCTAAAGAAAGCAAGGGACAAAGGGATGATTTTAAAGGCTTTTGGCCATATAGAAGAATTGTAGCCACAACCATGACCTGATGGAAAGGTGGTGCTACGTAAAGCACCATGGATCTTAAGTAAATTGAAGGAAAAACAAGTAAAGAGGACCATTACAGAGTTTCATAGCCCGATCAGATGTATGCATTGCTTAAAGCATGAATTTACAAAGATGACAAGCTTTCTAGATTTCAATCCCATGATTGGCATAAGTTCCACATTTATGCTTCCAATTGGTGTGTGTGTACTTGTGTATTTACCAACAAGGATGATGTTGAGCTGGTGGATGCAACCCCAACTCCCTAGACTTTTATTTTGTTATCCAAGTTTTATTTTGCCTATAATAAGGGTTTAATCTTTTGCCTATGTGATAAGGGATTACTTTTTGTGACCATAATCTAAGATGTACTTTTGTAGTATAATGAAAACAAGTAGATGATGTTTTGAGCATAAGGGGGCATAGAATGGCCCAAGGGCCTTTCTACCAAGTACAATGTGCATTGTAGAATGGCCCTTTGGCCATTCTTTCAAGCATATTGTACATGGTGAAATGGCCCTAGGGCCATTCTAAATCACATTGTGCATGGAAGAATGGCCCTAGGGCCGTTCTACCATTAGCCTAGGGCCATTCCACCGTGCACAATTTTGATATATTATGCATGCAAGGGGTAGGGAATGGTCATGGTACCATTCAACCATGAACCAATAGCTTAGAGAAGGGGGTACAGAATGACCCTAGGGCCATTCTACCAGGAAGATTGATGTTTTGATGTAGCAAAGGTGGGAATAAAATGGTTCTACGGCCATTCTAAAGCAGGAAGAATGACCCTAGGGACCATATTACCATGCACCAATAGTTGGCACAAGGGGGTACAGAGTGGCCCTAGGGCCGTTCTACGAGAAAGATTGATGTTTTGATCAAGCACAAGTGGGAACAAAATGGCCCTAGGGCCATTCTAAAGCTCATTGTGCATGGAAGAATGGCCCTAGGAACCATTATACCATGCACCAATAGTTGTCACAAGGGGATACAAAATGGCCCTAGGGCCAGTTTACCAAGCACATTCTTGATATATTATGCATGCACGGTTTAGATAATGGCCCCAGGACAATTCTACCATGCACAAATATTTAACACAAGAAGGTATAGGGCCATTCTAACAAGCACATTAGGCAAGATAAAATGGTACTAAGGCCATTCTCCCAAATGGGCATGGAATGGTCCCAGGGCCATTTTCTACCCCGTGCATGCATGGAAAATCAAGAATGTGCATGGTAGAATGGCACTAGGGCCATTCTATACCCCCTTGTTCATGGTAGCTAGGGCCATTGTACCATGTATAATGTACTTATAATAACCCTAGGGTCATTCTATAATGAACAAGGGGGTATAGAAGGGCCCTTGAGCCATTCTACCATGCACATTCTTGATTTTCCATGCATGCGGGGGTACAGAATGGCACTGGACCATTCTACCATGCACCAATGGTTGACACAAGGGGGCATAGAATGTATGCACATTCTTCCAACTCTTCAAGTAAGAGGGTATCTTTGTATTGTGGCCTAGGTTGAGGTTACAAGATACTGCTTTATAAGTCTCACACTACATCTCCATTTTTCATAATTGTTTTTAATAATATATCTCCATTTTTCATAATAATGAATATCACTATTGCACAATGGTTATGAAGTTTGGGAGACGACAATGAATTTATACACCAATATTCTTTTCACCATTGCAAAGTAATAGTTGGAACTTTGAAGGCTGAAAAGGAGTGGCACCTCTTTGATGTTTATGTGCAATTAACTTCTTATTTTAAGTCATAGAAAAATATAACTATAAAAGGTAGGAGGGGGGAGAGAGAAAGAAAGAGGGGGTTCAAATCTTGATACGACTCAACAGAAAAAGTAAGAAAAGAAAGATGTTGAAATAGTTTTTTTATGGTTTTGAGATTCATATAAGGCTTAAATTAGGAAAAAAAATAAAGACGACGCATCAATTAGTCTTGCAAAGGCAATGAAAAAAAAACCATGGTTTTTGGCCACGAAGGCCAAAAAAAAACCATGGATGAGATTATTTAACGCTTGTAAGAGACGTAGGATAAACATTCTTTCCGACCCCAATGAAGTTTATGTACGCTCGGCAAACAAGCCTTGGCGTGCAGCAAACAAGGCTTGTTCATTAAAGATTAAACCTTGTGGAAGGACAGTGGCAGGTAACTATACTGCATTGGACTTGTTCAGCTTAGTGAGTGTGGGCGAGAGGGGACTCCCGGTAGTGTGATGACAGGGCGTCAAGGTCCTCGGCTGACAGGGCGTCCAAGTGTCCCCTGTCAAAGTGTCGATGCGGCCGACGTGCAAGCCTAGCACGCAAGGCGTCCGAGAGTCCATCGGACGGTAAAGTGCACGCAAAGAGAACAAATGAGCAGCAGCGCCAACAATGATATTGCTTGATAATATTATAATAATAATGGTATGCAAGGTGGTGCGTGGCGACATATAGGCAAGCCCACTAACCTGTCGTGTTTGCAGCATTGCCCTTGCTATGATTTCTCTCTCTCAGGAGTGCGAAGCATTGCCTATGTCTCGGAGACCATGATCGTAGCATATGCGGGCATGCAAGTACACTATAACTCATACAGTATAACATTAGCTCTCATCCTCCATGTGACACCAAGTCGGCTATCATGCTATGGATTCCTTGTTGCCTACATGTGGAGACCATGAAGAAATCAAATAAAAAATAATTTCCACCCACATACCTTACCAACTTACCAATTGGGCTATAGATACATGCGTGCCCACATGTAAAGACCATAAGACATCATCTCAAAAAATAAAGGTTTATGTGTGTCCCTCATCCCTCGATGGTGGTTGGTCGAAAAATCCTTGTCAATTGGTGGGCTATGTGCTTTGTTCGTATGTCCCACAAACAGGAAGGGGATAATTACATCCTCAGTGCTTCCCTAGTCATTATCGATGTATTGGCCTTGTATTGTATGCCCACTCACCCTAGAAGATACGCCTTAAAGATCTTCTCATGTTAACACTACACCACTTATATTTTTTTATAGACAGCATCTATAAAAGTATTCCTCCATGTACTTGCATCATCCTAAAAGTGAGTGAGTGGAACATGCATGTGTACGTGCATCTATACTTATAATTTGAAACTCTTACCACATTTTAAATAGTTAAAGAGCCCTCTCTGATGTTACAGCCTAAAGTATATGATATGTCATATGAGTGAAGAGAGTATGGAGGTCCATTTGAAGGTGTCCAAGAAGGTGCTACAAGAAAGGATTAGTGATTGGGGCCTCAAACAAATATTTTCCTTGAAATATAATTACCATCACAGGTAGAGATTAAGGACATAGACCATATCCAAGTAACGTCCTAGCTTCTCAAATGGTAAACCTATTTGTAAGGCAATATCATTTTTCATCTTTTAAAATTGACTAAGGACTGTGAGCAAGCCTTATTTAGCCTTCCTTAAAACTCAATAAGTTTGTCGCCTTACTTTAATCCTTCAAGAACATATTATGACAAGATAAAGAGAACAAATGAGCACCATTCCACCAACAATGATGTAGTTACTACTACAATCTAATGTGGTGTAGAAATACCTAAAGCCAAGACTAATAACCTGGCTATATTTACTTGGGATTGAATAGAAGTGTTTAGGCCTTTGGGATGTCAAGGCATTTTATTGCTACTCAGCAGTGAAATTTCATTGCCCAACAATGACAATAGCAAGAAAATTTTGCTGCTATTTCATTGCTTAGCAGTGAAATTTCATCTCGCTGAGTAGCGATTATAGTACCAAAATTTCGCTGATATATTGTAATTTCACTCTTGTGAGCAGCGAGCATAGTAGCGAAATTTCACTACTATAATGTGATTCAAAATTCCAGAGAGTTGTGGAATCTTGAAATTAGGTTATACATATGACATATATAGAAAATGATGATAGTTTTTAAAAAAAATCCATTAGAACCCTTAAAACCATGCTTGAAAAAAAAGTTAAAAACTTTTAAAGGAAAATAATTAGAAAAAAATGGTCAAGATCATAAACCTATCCCAAGGCTTGTAATATATCCATTTATGTTTCTTCATTAATCTCTATATCTGATGGAAGCTCAATGAAAAGAATGCGTTCCATATCAATATCACTATCATTATCCAATAAAGCATTGTCTCGATATAGATGACTCATCATCTTCTTTGGATTGATGTTCCTCATGCTCTTGATTACACTTCTCTAAATTATTTTCTTTATTTTCATCTCATCGTCTTCTTCCAATGAGTCAATTTGAGGTAGTACTTATACCTCATCTAGAGATTCGACCTCAACATCTTGATCTTAAAAGATATGTTTTGAAAGAGGTAAAACTTGTATAACATACCACCACTTTACATCAATTTGATGGGCGCAAAACACAATCTAATATAAAAAGCAAAGGCGTTACACTTTCATTTTACTACATCAAGATTGTGTTGAGGTTACTGGTGATTCATTGGGTTACTAACCTATTTGATAGTGTTGAGGTAGTACGAATGTGTCTTTCTCATCATTCCAAAACTTGGTGGAATCAATTTGAAAAACCCCATTTGGATGTTTCTTCACGGTTTCTTAAGCACCTCCATATATCACCTTGAACCATTTGACATCAAATATGAATAGACTAAATACTCTAAACCCAACCTCAAGAATATATTGAATAGTTCCACAATACTCAACATTGTGCTCTATGACATTGGTATCATGTCTACTAGCTCGACTTTCTTTCTCAAAAGTTTCAAATGTGTTTCTTTAACAATCCATATTTTCCATGGGAATGTGCTTTCTCTCTGACCACATTGCATTATATATTTCATACTAACATTAAACAAAAGCATGATATTTAGTATAGTGCATTAAATAACGTATATAATAATTGAAGCATGAGATAGAGAGGAAAACATCTATTTTCTCTTCTAAAAGCTCTTCTCTAATCTTTTCGTCGATTGATTGCATCATTGTATCTCTCAATCCACTTCTCCATTATGGGAATACTTAGAATGTAAAATGTATTCACCTTTTGGCATAATGCTTCATTTGGTCTTTACAGCCTTCCTTTTTCTTGTGGCACATTAGTGATTAGTCTGGCATCCTTCTCATGACACAAAAGAGACTCTTACATCAACCATCCCTATACAATGTTTGCTTTTAGCATTTCTCTTTGTCTCACAAAGTCTGTTAAGGTTTTCATGAATCTTTTAAGAAAAAACATCCATTGAACATGAATAACACCACAAAGCGCCACTTCATTGACCAAATGCACCACAAGATGCAATTGGCTAGTGAGAATTGTTCTATGAAAGTTTTCCTCGACCATACACACTCCCTCAATAGCATTTAGATGAGCCATCTCAATAGATGTAGGATCTATATCCTTTAAGGATTTGTACGTACATACATAGCAATTATGTGTACTATTTATTATAAATAACTTGTAATTGCATGAGAATACCAAATATTAAATATAACTTAGATATTGAATGAAAGAAAAGATTTATACCTCACCAAGATTCCCATTTTGTAAATAGCCTCTCTCACATTCTTTTCTCCACAACCAACTATAGTTATTTGAAGAATAAACTATGCATAAGAAAAAAATGGAAGTTAGTATATGAGCCTACAAATTATGTAGTACCATAAAGAGAAAATGAATAAAAGAATATTTGAATACCTGTAATATCTTACACCAATCATTTGCCTTGAGACCATATAATTGTACCTCTCCTTTATTTTTGGTCTTTGTGAAGGCACCCTTATGAATGCAATTACTCTTTTCACCTTATTGTGCTTCTTCTTGGTTAATACCCATGGCATCTTTGGTATCTCTTTTACCAATTAAATGGTCCCAAATATTTCTTGCCACAACCTTGAAGATATGCATGAGATCTCAGAGATGATTAATCTTCAACACACACCAATATGGAAGTCTAAAGAAGATTGAGTGTCTTGACATCCCATCAGGAGGTGGATTTGGGGTGCTTGTCCATGCCTCAAACCAATCTCTACCTCTCATCACAAGTGGTGAGACATCATGTTGCACATACTTGGGATGTGAAGGAGGGAGAAATCGATGATGTTTGTCATACATCACCTTCTTTAGTGTAGAGGGTCTTTCTGAAACAAGTGATAGTCCACAAATTGGACATGTATGATGTCTGGAGGTTGCCAAACCTATTTTAAAATTGACATGATTTAGAGGTAAAGAAAGACAAGTTTAAAGTTATAAAGTTCAACTATATACCTGAGCACTCTGAGAACCCAGGATAGTCATATGCATCGTCCAAAGAAAAACTTCTTTCACTTTCATATCATGTCTATTTATTGGCCTTGAGACATCATCCACTTTGATACCTCACCATTGTGTGACCTGCGAATTGGTACTCCCACCTAAATCGTCGCCGTCGTTGCAATTCTTTCTACCTACCCCCTTTGAGGAACATGCATAGGACGACAATCGATTGATTGTTGTATCCATTCCTCCCACCCAAAGTCATTTCCATACCTTCCACCTCTCCTTTCTTCAAAGCTCATCCCTCTTCCAAGATATGTGCTTCTCTCCCTCTCCTAAGCTCTCAAGCTTTCATGGAAAGCTTCATTCCTTTCTTCTTTAATCTCTAGCTTTCATGGAAATCTTCATGCATGCTCTCTATGTGAGCTTTTCTTTTCCTACCCCTCTCTTTCCTTTCTCTTTACCTTGCCCATCCCTACATTCCAATAGTAGACAGTTTTGATTGAGAGTTCTCCATCAGAGCTTTCTATGTAGAAGCTCTCCATCAAAGCTATGTACTAGGCTTTCTATGTAGAAGCTATGGTTAGGGTTTCATAAACCAAAAGCTTTCTATCATTTATGCATTAGGGTTAGGGTTAAAGAAACTCAACTTATTTTTGCTCTTCCCCATCTCCTTTTTCACTTCTCCTCTTTCTTTCACATATGTTAAAATGAAGTATACTTTCAAACTTTTTGTTTTATTTTGAAGCTATTTTGTAGGCTTATTCAAGTCAACAATCCACAATCCTAACTTCTTGAGGTAAGAGCTCACTCCTTTCTATTATGCTTTTAGGATTTTCAGGTCTTTATGCTTTTAGGGTTTAGTGATTTTTTTGGGATTTTTTGCTTTTAGGGTTAGCTCTAAGCATGCATAGAGCTCTCAATGCTCTCAATGCATACATAGAGCTCCCAATGCATACATAGAGCTATCAATACATGCATAGAGCCTTTAGGGTTTGTTTATTTTTTTTAAATTTTATACTTTTAGGGTTAGCATAGAACTCTCATTGCTCTTGATGCATGCATAGAGATCTCAATGCATGTATGGAGCATGCATAGAGCTCTCAATGCTCTCAATGCACTAATCGCTTTGTTTAATATTATATTTTGTAATAACTTTGTTTAATAACTTTATTTAATCTTATGTTTAATCTTTTAATTACTTTTTTTAATCTTATGTTTTGTAGGTATTGCACTAATCCTCTCCTTTGGCTTTAAAAAAAGAGGTAAGCTCTCTTTTTCTTAAATAGTTTATGCTTTTCTCTACTTTTGTTACACCCTCGGCGGGTGCCAGGTTTAGGTTTAGTTTAGGCTTGCATAAATCTTTATGTAAAGGCTAGCAAGATTATGCATGAGCTTTATGCATAGGCTTGCATAAAGCTTCTTGTTACATGATCTATGCTTGTATGCAAGTTTACTTTATTTAATATTATGTTTAATCTACTAATCATTTTTTTGATCTTATGTTTTGTAGGCCTTGCGCTAATCCTCTCCTTTGGCTTCACAAAAAAGAGGTAAGCTCTCTTTTTCTTTCAACTGTTTATGCAAGTTCTACCTTTATTACACCCTTGGGTGCCGGGTTTAGGTTTAGTTTAGGCTTGCAAGCTTATGCAGCCTCTATTCATAAAGTCTATGCATAGGTTCATAGTAGGCTCATAGGGTTTATGCATAGGCGCATAGTAGGCTAATAGGGTTTATGCATAGGCTCATAGGGTCTGCATAGGCTTGTAAGCTTTATGCATAGGCTCATAGGGTCTATGCATAAGCTTGCAAGCTTCATCCATAGTCTCATAGGGTTTATGAGTAGTCTCTATGCATAAGCTCTATGCACTTAGGCTCTATGCATAAACCCTATGAGCCTATGCATAGGTTCTATGCATAAGCTCTATGAGTAGGCTCTATGCATAAACCCTATGCATAGGCTTGCATAAATCTTGCAAGCCTATGCATAAGCCACAAGCCATACGTCATAGGCATAAGGCTTTTGCATATGACTCAATTCATTAAGTCTACATGACATTACAAGCATTCGGAATCTCATCACCAATAAAAGGATGATCAAGATACGAAGAACAAAGTGGAAAGCGTTTAATGAGGATGATGAGAACCGGAATGCTTTTTCGGAGATAAAGTTTTTATGAGTATATGCAGGAAGCTTGTATGAAGCTTGCATAAGCTATATGAATGAAGCTTGCAAAGAGCTCCATAAAGCTTTAATTTATGCATAGAGCTTGCATACAGCTTCATGTGTAGGATTCATGTAAGATTTATTAGATGTGTACTAATCACTTTTCTTAATTTTAGGTTTTGTAGGTGTTGCACTAATCCTCTCCTTTGGCTTCATAGAAAAGAGATAAGCCCTCTTTCTCTTGTAATCCTCAATGCAAGATATATGTTTATTGCACTAATCCTCTCCTTTGGCTTCATAGAAAAGAGATAAGCCCTCTTTCTCTTGTAATCCTCAATGCAAGATATATGTTTATTGCACTAATCCTCTCCTTTGGCTTCATAGGAAAGAGATAAGCCCTCTTTCTCTTGTAATCCTCAATGCAAGATATATGTTTATTGCACCCTTAGGTGTTGGGTTTAGATTTTTCTTAGTGCATAAAGCCTATGCATATGTATAAGCTTGCCTAGAGCTCTTATACATGTGCTTTATGCATAAGAGCTCTACGCAAGCTTATGCATATGCATAAGCTTGCATAGAGCCTATGCATATGCATACACTTCATGCATAGGCTCTATGCATACACTTTATGCATAGGCTCTATGCATAAGTGTATGCATAGGCTCTCGGCATAGCTTTATGCATAGCGCATATGCAAACTTATGCATAAGAGCTTTATGCATAGAGCCTATGCATAAGATCTTTATGCATAGCGCTTTATGAGTAGACTCTATGCATAGATTTATATGTAGGCTCTATGCATAGCTTGATGCATAGACTCTATGAATATCTTGATGCATAGGCTATATGCAAAGCTTTATGCATAGGTTCTATGCATAATCTTTATGCATAGTTGTTTATGAATGTTTTATGCTTTGAGAAATTTTCTCTTATGCATGTATCTGGTTTGGGTTATATGTATAGGCAATGTCGATCGACCCACCACAAGACCCAGATGTCACAAACCTGCTCAATATCATCAACCAACAATATGGGCAGGAGGCATGGATTAAGGTCTTACAGACACATGGATGTTTTGACATTACCTTTCACATACACAGAGTTGATCCTTTATGTATTTTGTAAGTCAATTTGTTTAATTTTATATGCAGGCTAACATACCATATTGGGCCAATCGACTCCATATGGGCAATATACTCCATATGGCCAGGTCATCTCTATGGGGACAATCCACTTCTTTGATAAGGGCACGTCTGAGTGGTGGAGGGCATCACACTATGGTTGTGACGAGCCTACCGGTAACGTCAGATAGACCCACCACTCTCTCTCACATCCATCTTCACACCATGACGTCATAGAGATTTTGAGGGGTCTAGTAGATGTAGTATCGAGGGGGGAGCAGGGTGCTTTTGCTTTCGCAAAATCAACACTAGGTCTCCTGAGTTATCTCCCCAATGGGGGGTTCATCATCGGCTCATTTTGAGCCAAACCCCCCCCACCCCCCTTGAGGATAGCCATCCCACCATTTGATCCACAAACCCTACCATATAATGTGAATGTCGATGGGGCCCTCATGATGGATACACAAGGGAAGTAAGTCATAAAAAAGATGCATGTACTTTCTAACATGGAGTTCACAAACTCCCTTACGAAGTGGAAAGCACGGGATGAGCTCTCAAAAAATATGTTATTAATGTGCTCAAGAAGACTGAGTTTCTTGTTCCACATTCGGGCCTCGCCTTCTCGGAGGACTAGATGAAGATGAGAATAAATATTTTTCTCTCTAATACCAGAGCAAACATAAAGAGGGCAGCCAAGAACAACATGGAGAATCTAATAGTTTGCTCATAAGAGGACTGGAGGCGCACGTGGAGCTTTGTGAGGAATCATCTAGGTGCTTTTTAACAACAAGCAGTGCCAAGTGCTTCACGACTACAAAAGCGAGGATCATCACACTTCAGCTTGGGAGGAAAATCCTCCTTCTCATTGCTCGCTTCGTAAGTATCTATTTTAATATTTTCCTTCAATTTCTTTTCATTTTAAGCTATATTGTTTCCTTTAACTAATTGTATCTTCTTTTACTTGTTCTTTGTAGAGGTAGATTGTTGGGTGTGACCCAAAAAAAGAAGAGTACAATGATGGATATGGAGCCCCCCATATACAATTGTGGGCTTGGATGCATAGGTGAGGTGTACACTTGAACGAGTCCATTTTGGGGACTTAAGCTCATGAGGTAAGTAGCTGCTAAGCCCTTCTTTTATCTTTATGTAATTGTCTTTTATTTTTTTATACTTACCTTACTCTTGTTTGCATGTATGTAGGATGAAGAGGAAGAGGAATATCTGGACTATGAGCGTGAAGTGGATGAAGCAAGTGAAGATGAAGACAAAGACGAAGATGAAGACGAGTGGGAGGAATCTGATAAAGATTCCTATTAGCCTTCTCTTCCTTGATTCTTTTTTGTATATGGCCAAAGGCCTTACAAATCGAGAAATATAATATATATTTTGCTCACTTGCATTCTTCCCAGTTTTAATTTCTTTTTCATGTTTCTATCTCTATCAATTAAAAAAAGAGTTGGAGAAGACTGGGAAGTCCTATGATGACTCCCGAGTCTGCTCCAACTTTTTTTTCATGCAATACGATCGCTGTTTAGGAGCGAAAATGGCAGTGAAGTATCGCTACTAAAGCATCAAATTTTCATTGCTATTTTCATTATTGAGCAGTGATCTCATTTGTAACAAAAATAACAACGTGTCTAGTAACGAAATAGGCCCAACATCTCCATATCCTTGTAGCTACAAAAGTGGTGCTATTTTCACCACTAGACCCTCATTCTATTGTAGTGTTACATGGTGTATTTATAATTCTAACGAGATGATCATAATGATGAAGAAGATGGAGGTGATAATTGATTTGGTGTCTATATGTGTTTACATGGCTCTGTCTACTCATATTTAAGCTAAAATATTGCTTATATTCTTCAAGTATTTTTTGGATAGTGACTATAATGACATTTTTATGTAATACAACTTGTAAAGGAATACAAGTTTATATTTATTCTTAAATACTTGCAATTCTTAGTATTGTAATGTTTTGGTCATGTTCAAGTAGTATAAGTTTTTGTTTATACTCACTTGTTTACTTTGAAGCAATTTGATATGTCCAAGATCTTGTATTTAAAATAAAACCTACTATTTTAATTGTTACTTGCATTGTGGTTTTGCTATGGCAAAATAAAAGTAGGAGTCAACCCATAGCACTGTATACAGTAACATAAATACCCCCCCATATTTGGGTTTTTCTTTTAACTTGTCCTTGCTGCTATCCTTGCTGCTATCCTTGCTCATACTATTAGGCTCGTCTCTGATTATAGTGATACTTAGAGTTTTTGTTGAATGTGTTACATTATAGTAGTTAATATAAAAAGGAACTAATCAAAAGAATGGAAAATATTTTTCTTTCAACTTGTCGTTGCTGCTATCCTTGCTCATACTATTAGGCTCGTCTCTGATTATAGTGATACTTAGAGTTTTTGTTGAATGTGTTACATTATAGTAGTTAATATAAAAAGGAACTAATCAAAAGAATGGAAAATATCAAAAGAATTATCATCAAAAGTAGTTCAATATTATGGAATGTGTTATATTCATTGTAGTAGTAACTAAAAAGAGAAAATAGTAAAAAGAATGAAAAATATCAAAGGCATAAAATAAACATTTTTACGCTAACAATTTTCAAATAAAAATCCACAGTACCTTACATTACATACATTGTTAGGTTTTCAATATAAAATTATACATAGCAATTTGTGTTGTAAACTATTAGAGCACTAGTTTGAGTTATTGCGATTTGGTGAAGGCAAACACTACTATCGATCGGGGGCAAAGCCATGTGATGTAGCCATACCAATAGTGAGAGAATGTAGTGAGAGAGTGGTAGCTATAGTGACTTAATGCTACATAGCGTCGAAGTATAGGACATGACTTGTACATAGCCATAGCCGTGTGCATAGCTAATCGCATACTGAGATTAAAAAACTTGGATGCATCATGTGGTGCAACCTAGCTTTTTGCTTCCCAATCTTGGCACCTCTCCTCTCTTTCCAAAACCTGCAGCACCAAAAAGAAATATTTCTCCTCATTCCATCTCCCCTACCTTAAGCAAGAAACTCATGCTCTCTTCCCTTTATGTGCATTCAACTCCCCTACCTCAAGTAGGAAACTCACGTGCTCAAGGTAAGGTTTTCTCCTATGATCTATTCCTCTTGCTTTTTTTAATTAATTCATTTATATGTATATGTAAGATTAGGTTAGAAGGAGATGGTTAGGCATACCTTCATCTTTTGATTCTTATATTCTTCTTCTTCTTCTTACTTCTTTATATCTAAAAAGAGATCTACTCTATTTGTTTTAAATCTCATGTTATGGTAGGTAAACCGATTAAATGTTTTTTAATAAATTTTATTATGTTTTCTTGTTTTACTAGTTTAGGGTTTATGGTTAGCTTTATTTTAGCAACTAATGAATGGGTAACTCTTACACACAAGCTATTTAGGCTTAAATTCTTGTTTGCACCCATGGGTGTTGGGATTCAGGATTAGTTATGTGAACAAGATCTATGCTTTATGATCCATGCATATTTTTCTCTTTATGCATGTATAGAGTTTTCATATTGCTCTCTTTCTGCATGTATACTCTATGCATATTTCTCTCTATATGCATACATAGAGTATGCATGCTATCTATGAGTAGCATGCATCGAGTATACAGAATACATACTCTATGCATGCATACAACATACTCTATGCATATTTCTCTCTCTATGCATGTTATCTATGAGTAGTATGCATCGAGCATTGAGCATACATGCTCTATGCATGCATAAAGCATACTCTATACATAAAGAATACTCTATACACTATGCTCAATGAATGTATACTCTATGCATGCATAAAGAGAGCATGTTTAATACATGCATAAATGTCTAGAGTATGCATAGAGTATGGATGCTCTACTCATTACACGCTAATTCTTATGCCTAATAGGCCTTATGCATGTATGCATAGAGTATGTGTACTCTATGCATATTGCTCACAGGCTCTATGTATAGTCTTTATGCATAGTGTCTATTGCATAATCTTTTTTGAAGCATGACTATCCATAAGAGTGTATGCATAGAGTCTACTACGTATTTTTGTGCGCATAACACTCTATGCATAGAGTGTATTACATAGTCTATGCATAAGAGTCATGTGCATAGTATTATGCATAGAGTCTATTGCATAGTCTTATGTACAGATTCTATGATTCATAGTCCTATAAATAGGAGTTTTAAGTATTTAAGTTTATGCATGTGTAGATGGCAAATAACTTGCAGTGTGATGTAACATGTGAAGAAGGAGTAGATATTCCAACAGTCTTTGTAAGTATATTGCCCTGAATTCTATCTTATCTTTTAAAAAATAAAGGCTACCTTATCACAAATCAATGTTAATTTGTTTGTGTGCTTGTAGTTTGAAGTAGTGGACCACCCCTACATAGGATGAATACGATTTTGCATTACAATGGGGTTTGAAAGCTCTGTTTTGAAAGGGTGCAAGGAGAAGGATGTATTGCCCTACTTAGAAGTATGGCAAGTAATAACATTCGTAAACCCATAACCTCTTTGTTTATTCTAAAAATTGAGTTTCACTTATGTTGGTTTTGTTGTGTTTTCGGATCATGTTACTATTAATCGTGCCCATGTGTATAGTAAAGATGATGATGAGGAGCTCGAAGACTTTTATTTTGTTATCTTGTTATTTTGCCTATAATAAGGGTTTACTTTCTTTCACCTATGATAAAGGATTTTTTGTTGTTGCCATAATCTAAGATGTACTGTTGAAGTAATAAAAACTATACTTGGCCTCAATCTTGTGCAAGATTTGTTTTCTTTCATCTCCCAATGTTTATATATGAATATGATTGTCTTCACCTTCATTTGCACATGCACAAGCAAGAAACCAAGGGGCTCTCCTTGCATGCATTGCACAAACATCAACCAACACATGGGGCTCCTATCCCGATAACATGCTCAATAATAGCTTTTTATAATATGTTATAAAAAAAAATTTCATGTAAATGTGTTTTTTTTAAATGTAAATGTGTATTGTTCATGTTTTAGTTTTTTTGTTTTAAAAAATAGGAGAGGGAAACATAATGGGAAAAAGAGAAGCAGATTTGATTAATTTATCTCTCCCATTCTGTCTGCCCTTCCCCCCCATTTTTTTTTTGTGTGGACTGCAACATGGCTATGCATGTAGCTATGGCCACAAGTATGCACACAATTATGTCCATGGTTATATGCACGAATGTAGCCGCATGCCCCTAGCCACATGCATAGGCACACAAGAGAATTTAAAACTCCAAAATTCCTTTGTTGAAGTACCGGGCTATGCCCTCATCCTCTTGTAGTGAAAGGGGTATTATGTGCCTTAGTCAAAGATTAATACCAAAAGAGAGTTACTATTTGAGAAGGTGGACCAAAAATGCGAAATGTACATGTAATGGAAGCGAAAATTACGGATCATTGCTATTCACTCATCTTTTCTTCTGGCACCTCATTGACCTTGAGTGATTCTCTTTACACACATACACGCTTTAGCAACTCTTAGGAGGGCTCCCCGGCAATTTGGAATGTTGCATTTAAAAAGAAAAAAAAGTACACACGCCACTCACTAGCTTTCAGATGCCACTAGTAGGGGAGTACGAATGTTGATTTAGAAATTCTATAATAATAAAATGCTGCTGTCGAAGTGACAAGATCTTCTGATCCTGATCTTGTTGTAGGGCGAATGGGCAAGTGATTTTGTGTATTATATAGAAGGCCGAAGGCCAATACACAGAGAGGGATGGAAGCCAGGGTAAAGCTATTCCGTGTTAATACAGCCATGGCACCTCCCTCAGCTTTGCCAAGTGCTGATACAGGCGTGGCACCTCTCTCAGCTTTGCCAAGTGCTGCTCTATTCGACCCCGAGCAAACACAGCCGGGTACTGGGCTTTCCGACATCATAATAGTAACCGCAACATTGCTCGCGGTCCTTATTTGTTCTATCTGTATGCAGTTTACGATCCGCTGGGCTCTTGGACGATGGTGTTTCCATTCCCCCAGGCTGTACGAATTCGCTGAGCCAGCTGCCACCCGCAGGACAAGCAGGGCCATGAACAAAAGCCACATGGAAGCGTTGCCCACTAGGCTCTATGGTGACAAAGCTGAGGTGGCACAAGTTCCGGATGCCAGCTCCTCGCAATGCCCTATCTGTCTTGCAGACTTCGCAAATGGGGAGACGATCCGAGTACTGCCCAACTGCCAGCATAGCTTCCACGTCGGCTGCGTCGACACTTGGCTCTCTAGACACTCCTCTTGCCCCACCTGCAGAGGGAACCTCATGGACGTCATGTCAGCCGAGGACGTTTCCACGCAAGTGGGGGTCACTCTCCCCCGCTGAGGGGAGGAGGACCGGCGGAAGTCCAAAACAGGCAACAAAATCTATTACAGCTCTTTGCTCTTCGGTCTTAGGTGTCGTCACTTTTGTTTCATGAACTAGCGGACACCGTTGGGACTCTTGTAAAGCTGAGTATAACTATCAAGCCACATGTATAATTAACTTTTCTAATGGCCCTCCTTCTTATGCCGTGGAAATAGCTCCATCCGTTTACCTTGATTAGCACCCTTTCTCATGTTAACCTTTCTTTTTTTTTTTAAATGAAGAAGCGAGAGTGGATACTGAAATTAGATGCCTTTGGGGTATATTCAAATGCAGGTCCTCCCTTTCCAATGCTTGAGTGCTACTGCTCTAGCTCTCTCTTTGAAAGGATTGGCTCTTTCAAGCATTCACTAGATCTCATCCATGGTTTTTGGCATGCCAAACTTAGTGTTGTATTGGAATTTTACCGACTCAAGGTTTGTTTGAGAATTTAAACCCATAAAATCCAAATTTAGCATCTTCTTTACATGCGATTTGGATAACGAGGGCTCACTGGTACGAGTTTGCATTCACCAACCTTTTGAGGGACCACCTGATTGCCCACCTTCAATTGACCTCGATTAACTATCCCAGTCCTATGACATGACAAACGCTTTAGGACACAACATCCGAGAGAGCTCTTGAACTAAATGTAATGTTGTACACTAAAAGTATTATATGTGCAACTGCCACTCACTCACTTTTACGATGTGAGATTGGGAGGAATATGTTTGTAGAAGTTATTCACTAAAAAAAAGTTATATGTGGGCTGGTATAAAAGTGAGAATATCTTTAAGATATACAAGGCTAAGTGGGAATGCAATCTTGTCTATACATAAGGCTAATACATGGATAATAAGGAGAAGGGCTAAGGATGAATGAACACTTCATTCATTGTCAATAGTGAGACAAATGGACCAAATTTCGGGCTGATCAACTAACCTACACTACAACAGAATGACAATATAGCAGCGTTTTTATAACTACAAGCCTTGGCAAATGTTGGAGTCATTTCGCTGCTCATACGCTGTAGAAGGATCGCTCCTAAGCAGCATTAATAGTAGCGAAATTTGAAATTTCGATGCTGAGGAATGACATAACACTGTTGAGCAGCGAAATAAGAGGCAGTGTTGCCCGTGGTAGGCACATGAGAAAGGATGAGGTGTATGCCTGCCGGTTTTTTTTTTTTATAAAGAGGGTTTCCCCTGCTGTTGAAGGCAGATCATTACAATCCATTCAGTTCAACTACAGGTGTAGCGAAATTCTAGTAATCCTGTTGGGGAGGGGTCGAGCTTCCATTGCCTTCCTCCCCAGATCTCGAGCCCTAGCTTAGTTTTTCTTTGTTGTGCGCTTGGACGCCTCCACGCATCATCTGCTGCTCTGCTTCAAGTTTCTAGTCTAGGATTCGATAACATTCGTCGCTCCATGTAGCTGTTGTTTTCTGGTACTGGCTACTCATAGTGTTGGTGCTGTCCTGTTTCTTCAGCTTCTCCTAGGCTGGTCCTCATCCTCTCCAACTTGCGTTTTCTCACCTACAGAACCCCATCTCCTCCTCGCTCGCTTTCCTCTCTTCTCTATCATTGCCCTCTTCCGCGCGCGCGCCCCCCCTCCCACCCTCCATGCTGAGATCACCACCACTTCAGCTGATCATCGCCATTCTGGTCGTCAACTATCATGCCTGAGGGTGCCAGCATCCCACCGGCGTGCTGGTTGTCAGCCTCACAAGTCCTATTATTCGCCGCTTCGGTCGCCCTTCACCCACCGCTCTGCACTCGGCGGTCCTTACTGGCGCGCTCGGCTGCCACGCACACCGTTTGGCGTGTCCTGCTAATGCGGCACACTGGGGCTCGGCTGCTGTGACGACCGCTTCTTTCACACCAACTCACTACCCCATCGATCGGGCTGTATCTCGTACCTCCGCCATCTACGTATGGGCTCAACCGCTGCAGATCCCTCTTACCTATCTCCTGTGCTTATCCACCACCCTATCACCCCCACCTTGCCCATATCACCCGGCTTCTCGCCGTATCACCCTCTTCCACACCCTTGCCTTCTGCCAGCCGCACCAACTCAGAGTTGATGACAAGCCTATGTCCGAATTCGCAGTTTGCTTGCCTGCTGTTGCAGAGCAGGTCTCAGTTTTGCAGGTGGCACACACTGTTGGAGAGCCGAATCCGCCGTTGCCAGTTGAGTTCCCCCTGAGGTAGCCACAAGCAAGGACCGGTGGACAATGTTCTGTTCACCTGGTGGGTGCACGTTAACAGCCAGGATTCCACCCAGCCCAAGTTCTTAATTCCATGGAGTTGTAAAGACCACCACTTAGCCATTCAACAGAATTTGAGGTGAAGAAGATCCAGTCCTGCTGCACACAAGTCCAAAAAGCAGAAAAATTGGTAAGGCAAGCCAAAGACAGGTTAGGGAGGAGGTTGCTAGTACCAAGGAAGAGTTGGTTGCCCCGCAATGGAGTGTCTCAGCGACACCTTCTCTTGAACAAGGACATCAGTCTGTCAATGGCTTTTTGAGTGCATTCATTTATGTAGCTTTTCATTCGTGTGTTTAAGGTTTGAGGTTATGTGGATGGGTTTATCCCAAAGTCAATCATATATGTATGGAAGTTGTAAGAGCCACGTGTGGCGTGGTGCATTAGAGTAGTAGCCAAGAGGGGAGAGGGCTCGACCCGCCCTTGGTGCAGTAGGGGGGACGGTTCGTCGGTTTGGTCTGTGGTGATGCAAGCCTGACCCCACCTTCTCATGTCCTAGTGGTTGATGATAGTTATCTTTTGTATTGTATTTGTGGTCATACACATGAATGGAAGCTATGTACTTGGTTTTTCTGCTTGTTCACTGGGACGGTGAACTCTTAACACCCCGGGCACCTGTACATGGGCAGGTTACCCGTGGTAGGCACATGAGAAAGTATGAGGTGTATGAGTTATCCCACATGTCTCAAAAATATTTGGGAGTAAGGAAAAAGGGAAACCCCACAACCAAACACCTCTAGGAGAAGGAAAGAACAAGGAACCCCAAAGGAAAAATGCTAGGGAGTGATAATATAGTGCAGCTAAGTCACTGACATCAATGGAATATGTTGGGTGTGTCACAAAGCATGCCCAAATCTCTCCTACAATGATGTATAATGAAATGACAAATCACTTATATATGTATCACAAAATCACAGTTTCAAAAAAATGTATTGCAGAGAAGCATATATCGAGAGTGTGTATATCGCAGCTTAGATAGATGAGCAAAACAATGTATAATGTGAAAATTAGGTGTGTAGCACTTTATTTCAAATACTAGCAAAGATCAAAATGTTCTTAGCAATAGACAGAGAAAGAAAACCTTATCTCCTGATAGATGCCAACGCTGCTGATGGCGTAGATGCATGTAGAAGATGCCAACGTTGCCGATACCTTAGATGGACGAACAACAAACGGCTTCTCTCTCTTTGTGTTCTTTGTGCAAGTGGTTGCGCTGGCATCAACAACAGAGCTGCTTCTCTCTCCACCCAAGGTACGTTGGCATAAGTAGCAACGACGTTTCTATCTCTGCCCCGAAGATGCGCTTGCATCAGCAATAACATAGCTGCCTATGCCTTGTCCACCCGCCTCATCTACCACTGCCTGTTCCCACTGCTCTTGCTACTCTGGCTCAATGGCGGCAAGGAACAGCAAACAGCTTCTCTTAATTTGTGTATGGCCGCAAGGAACAGCAAGACCGCCCGGCTTCTTCTTCTTTTTTTGTATGTGGTGCTCACAACTTCAAGTCCGGCGTTTTTGAAATGGCGCAACCCTGCTGTCTTCTACACACATGAACATGCATGGCCGTTCGCTGCTTCTGCTGCAGAGTTGGCGCCTTTTCATTTCTCTCAAAATACCACTTTTGATTTTCAAAGGTTTTTTATTATTTTCATTAGACTTATGGGCTAAGGTCCCTTTCACACGGCCTTTGCAATGTTCCATCCGGGTAGGCTTCACATTATTTCGGGCTTGGACCTTCCGGCATATAGACATCCATGTTGTTTCGCCTTCGAGCTTGGCCATCTTTATATGCTGCAAAACATCGAAACATCTTTCTCGGAGCTAGCCAAGTGTGAGAGCTTTTAAAAATATGCAAATAAAGTGCTATACACTTAAGTTCACATGCGGTATAGATAATAATGATAATAGAAGACACGTACATCATTCAAACAAGCAATAATGATGTGAACAATGCGTATGGGTGCGAAAAAAACATGCAACAGTGGCGTCTTGCGGGGAAAACTAGCCTGCTAGTGGGAACCTAGAATCTCTGGTTAAGACTGGTGCCTTATCCATTGGCCTACAAGATCATAAGCAAATGACTAGGATCAATGGAAAGAAATAGAACATCTGATAAATGAATAAGTCGGCGGGTCATAGCTAAAATAAGATGATGATAGGCAAAAGGATCAGAAGTGTGTAACTCCCTAAGGTGCCTAGTAAGTTCCTCCCTTACCAAGCATTTATAATTTTGCAGAAGCTTTCATGGGTCTAAAGAAGAAGAATCATCAATCAATGAAAGGTTAAAGTGTTGGGTAAAAGAACCAGAGAGGGCCATCAAGGCAAGAGAGTCGGCTATAGTGTTCTCAGGCAAAAAGGTAAGGGTACAAGAGGAAAAATGGCTGAAGAGGTCATGAGCTAATAGGATATAATAGTGCATCAAAGGGTGAAGTGTGCGAGCCTGGCCATTGTGCTGATGAACAACAAGCTGTGAATCGCCATAAACGTCAATATGTGATGCCTATAGCAGAACCACTAGGAGGATAAATCACAATGCCACATGAGCCTTTTTTCGTCGCACCTCTGCAAGCACCATCAAAGTATAGAGACCAAGTAGAATATAAGGAGTCACTAGCATTTGCAACGAATGGGAAAACCCGTGAAGTGCAAGAGGAACAAGAAAGAAACTCATATCCAAGAAGGTTTAATTTTGTCAAAGTTTGTTTTGGTGGCAAACCATCCATCTCAACTAGTTGTACTTTATTCTTAGGGAAGACCTCAACAATGCGGAAAGGACCAGACCAAACATGGCTTAACTTCCCTGGGAATAGCTCATGGCGTGCATCATACAAAAGAACTAGCTGGCCTTGCTCAAAGGAGTAATTCTTAGCTTTCTTTGCGTGTTTTTTGTTTAACCTTTTTTTAGCACTTCTTGATGTAAACAAGCTCTCATTCTCCACTCATCCAAATGCTCTAGGGTACCCAACCTCTCTTGAAGACTCTCCTCAAATGGTAAGGTATGTGCATGAAGAAATCTCAAACCAGCAAGCTCATGCTCAATAGGGATGAGGATGGTCATTTGATGACATATCTTTCTACCACATTTAAGGGTGAAGCATCTAGTTGGTACAATAGGTTGCCACCTCAATCCGTCTTGAATTTTGCTGATTTTGAACAGAAGTTTCTTGCTCAATTTCGTAAACCTCCTAATCCGCATCAATTTTTCAATCAATTACACAATTTTAAGCAACCAGCGAATGAGAATGTTGAGAAGTGTGGGGCTCGATTTCGACGTTTTGTTGAACACTATTCTACAACTTTTGTCGTGGACCAACGGATGATATTAAAGTCATTTTTGATGGGCCTACACCCTACTATTCAAGTCCTTGTAAGATCGCAGCAGCTTGTCAACCTTGAGGGGGCCATTACTATAGCCATGAATGTTGAAAATTCATTACGCTCCGCTTTTGACCCTTTGGGAACCATGGGCTCTCCTACTTCTAATCTTTCTTGGGCACCTCTTTATTCCACTCAACAGCGTATTCTTGGGCCCCAAGCCTTTGTGCCTCCATCATTTCCTTATGGTGAAAATCAACAACCTCGCCCTTTGCCCACTCCATATTATGTACCTCAATTACAACCATTGCAAACCCCTCTCCCTCTAGCTTTGTTAGCCCAATCCATGCCCTCACCACAAATTAATTCCCTTAATGTAACCCCTATGCCCTATAGGGTGAATTCTCCCACTCCACTTGCTCTAGTTTTCGCACCACCTACCTCCATTTACTATACCCCATCTCAACCTACTTCGTCATCTTCACAACCAAGTGCCTGGGATGAGCCATGGCGAGCATGATGGTTATGTGAGCACGGCCTCGAGTTCGAGTGATTTAAAGGAAATGTTCACAAATTACATGAACCAACTAAATGAAAACATTAAAGCTATCACTTTGGATGTAAATTTTTTAAAAAGACAACAAAATTTGCTTTCCGCACCTCGCCCGCCTGACCATCAACCAACCAAAGTGGTGTGTGGAGCTTGTAGGGGACCTCACCTCACAAGAGATTGTCCTAATGTTCAATGCACTTACCCTAGTTGTTTAATGAGGGGGCACATTGAAGACCAATGCATCAAGAAATTTAGAGCACAAACAAGTAGGAGGGGCCTTTTTCCCACCCCTGGCCCTATCAACCATAGGAGTGAGAATGAGAAACCTCCTGGTCCTAGTTTTACTCTTTTGCAAAAGGGGTGCATCACCTAGAGGGGCTCAAAATTCTAACCAAGCATCTACTTTCCAGGGTGATCCTTCCATTCATATGATTGATGTTATGCCGCCATCTGTTGGAGCTATTACATGAAAGGGGAAGGATAAAGTAGTTGAAGAACCCTCTCCACAGCCTGAAGCCTCTACAATTTCCCACGCACCCACCCATGTAGATCATGTTGCTCATCCTCATGCCACACCTCGTTCATTCAGAGTTCATGCCTCTTCAAGTAGGTTGTTCCCCCCTATTCTTGCAGGTGGTTGCACTAGCATCAACAATAGAGCTGCTTCTCTCTCCACCCAGGGTACGTTGGCATAAGTAGCAACGACGTTTCTATCTCCGCCTAAGATGCGCTAGCATCAGCAACAACATAGCCGTCTATGCCTTGTCCACCCGCCTCATCTACAGCCGCATGTTCCCACTACTCTTGCTACTCTGGCTCAATGGCGCCAAGGAACATCAAACGACTTCTTTTTATTTGAGTATGGCGGTAAGGAACAACAAGACCACCCCGCTTCTTCTTTTTTTTTTGTATGTGGTGCTCACAGCTTCAAGGTCGGCGTTTTTGAAATGGCGCAACCCTGCTGTCTTCTACACACACGAACGTGCATGGCCGTTCGCTACTGCAGAGTTGACGCCTCTTCATTTCTCTCAAGATACCACTTTTGATTTTCAAAGGTTTTTTATTATTTTCATTAGTTTATGGGCTAAGGTCCCTTTCACATGACCTTTGCAATGTTCCATCTAGGTAGGCTTCACATTATTTCAGGCTTGGACCTTCTGGCATATAGATGTCCATGTTGTTTTGCCTTCGAGCTTGGCCATCTTTATATGCTGCAAAACATCGAAACATTTTTCTCGGAGCTAGCCAAGTGTGAGAGCTTTTAAAAATATGCAAATAAAGTGCTATACACTTAAGTTCACATGCGGTATAGATAATAATGATAATAGAAGACACGTACATCATTCAAACAAGCAATAATGATGTGAATAATGCGTATGGGTGCGAAAAAAACATGCAACACCACATGAGGGGATTGTAATGCCTACTAGAATTTTGTATAAAAAGGTTTTTCCCTACTCTTGAAGGCATATCAATACAATCCATTCAATTTGTTCAATTTCTTTAGTTTAGCATCCAGTTCAGCTACTACAAGTGTTATTTCGCTTTTATAACGCTACTCAGTAGTAGCGAAAAAAAACATGTTCAAAAAAGTTGGGGTAGATTGGGAAGTTCTCAAAGAACTCCCCAGTGTGCTCTAACTTTTTAGAAAAAGCTGTCTGTCCCAACTTTTAAAAAAATAAAGAGATAGTAGAAAGAAGTGAAAAAAATATTAACAAAAATGTATGTTCAATGAGTTCAAACAATTACAAAATATTAATAAGACTTTTAGCCATATACAAAATAAAGCTAAAGAGATTACTAATCATGATCCTCATCTTCATCATCATACTCATCGTCAGTGATATATATAATATAAAACTTTACAAATACAAAAAAAAGAAAATTACAATTCATAATTGGCAAATGTCATGATTATATTACAATACTTGGCAAAATGACAAAGTGTATGAGTCCAAAAAGGTCACATACAAAATAGAGCATAATGAGAATCTATGGAGTTAGGGGCTACATCAAGGGGTCTATATCTCACGCATTTTGATTATTATTATCCCTTGCAACTCCGCACTCTTCTCTCACATTTCCATTACTTCTCGCTTGCACATTTGTAATGTTTGTAGTAACATGATCCTAAAACACAATAAAGCTAACACAAGTAAAAATCAATTTTGAAAAAACAAAGAGGTTATGGTTTTGGGAATGTACTTACTTTGTATGCTTGTCAAGCATAGCCTCCAAAATTAACAATTCATCCTGTGTCCTGGACCCTTTCAAAGAGAGCTTCCAAACCTTGTTGTAATGCAAAATAATATTCATCTTGCGTAGGGAGGCGGTCCACTGTTTCAAGCTATTGACATACAAAAAAATGAACATTGCTTTTATATTGTTATTTAGGTTAACCTTTTTTACTTAAAAAAATAAGATACAATTCAAGGCAATATCCTTACAAAGATTGTCAGGATATCTACTTCTCCTTCATGTGTAACATCATGCTGCAAGATCTATCCATGCATAAATAAAAATACTTAACAATCTTATGCATACATAATGTAGACATATGCATATATATATATATATATATATATATATATATATATATATATACATACATACATACACACACACACACACACACACACACACATATATATACATACATACATACACACACACACACATATATATATATACATACATATATATGTCTGTATGTATGTATGTATGTATGTATATACATACATACAAACATACATATATATATATACATACATACATACATACATACATATGTATGTATGTATGTATATACTTTCTTATGATGTGGCATACCTTAGAGGGCAAAAATGAGCCCAAATTTTCCCTAATGATGGCCCTTGGGCCATTCTATGCCCCCTTGTGCTACTTGAAAACATGAATCTATATGTTTTCATTACTACAAAAGAACATCTTAGATTATGGCAACAAAAAGTAATCCCTTATCACATAGGCAAGAAAGAGTAAACCCTTATTATAGGTAAAATAAAACTTTTATAATTACAGAAAACATCTAGGGAGTTGGGTTGCATCGAACTCCTCCTCATCATCATTGGTAAATACACAAATACACTGTCACACCAATTGGAATTACAAATTGTAGAAATTTATGGCAATCATGGGACTCAAAGCTAGTAAGCTTTTCATCCTTTGTAAATTCACCCTTTAGGCATTGCATATATCGGTTGAATATGTGCATTCCAATGGTCTAGTCGATGATTAATTAGAAGATCACTCCAATAAGGATTTTTTTATGGAAAATGGAAAGCCTCTTCATCCCCACGGTTACAAAATTACCATTATCACTCCATGCTTTCTTCTAGTCACTTGTCTTTAAAGATCGAGGTAGTCGGCATAGATTTTCCTCTTGTAATTCGTGATCCATGGGGAGATATTGCACAAGACCCTCATACACTATCTTTAAGAGTGATGTAGACTAATGAACATTCCAATCGGGGTCCACAAAATGGGCATGTGTTATATCTAGATATAGTAAACCCTTTGAAACATTATTAATCGACAAAAATGGTATGTGTAATAGCTCACAAGTTTAATTAATTACTTACCTGACATTATGTGTAGCCCGACCAATCATGGGTAGTCCACATAAGTATACCTTGCATAGTTTCAACTCTTTTCCCATAGCACTTGGACATATCACGAACTTGAATGCCATCCCAAAGTGTTTCAAAATCCTCTATTAATGGGACCAATTATACATCCACGTTCTTTACTTTATACTCGGAATATCAACGATGATAGCAAGACATGCCCATTCTTCATTGCTAGCTATGGTGGAAGATTATAATTCACAAGGTAGACAAGCCATGTGCTTGATGATGAACTTTGTAGATGAAATGGATTCATACCATCCATTGCTAATCCTAGAGGAATTTTATGAGGCTATTCCTTGAAAATTATCCATTTCTCTTCAATGTGTCTCCACGTGACGGAATTGGCTAATATACGTTGATGACACGGAAGTGGTATAGCTATATATGCCTTTATAGGGTGTCACACTTCCACACACTGATACAAACACACCCATAACACCAGACCCAAGAGTATGTACAAAACTTTATTTCAATTCAAGTCTTCATCTTTACAGAGTTGTACATCAATTACATCCTCAGAACCATCCTCATCTAACATCCATTCATAATCAGCCCACTCCCCCTCAGCGATATGAACTATGACTGACCAGTACCCTGCATCACTCTCAGAATAAACGACCTCAAACATAGAACCATCTTCAAAGTACAATTGTTTGATATCCGGACCAAACTGTAGGACAAGAGATACATATCAGAGGTGGGATCAAAGGTGGGCTATCCTCAAAGCTTTTCTTCAAATTTACAAAACTGTATTTTAGGACAACAAACTATTACAACACAAACAGCTCCAAGAAAACTATTACAACACAAACAGCTCCAAGAAAACTCTTACAAACACTGTGTCTCCTTTGCTACAAAAGAGCTAGACAATTTAGCCTCAAAACAGTCCACTGTATTGCATGTGACTGCAAACAAACTTCACAGAACTCTTCCAGTTCAACTCCTTTTGTTGATGTTTTGTTGCAACCAGAATTCACCTCTTTTCTTATTGCTTTGGGCATGTAACACCTCGGAAACACTTCCACAAAATTACAGCAAACTGAAATACCCAAAACAGATCTGAAAGTCACAAATTCCAGTAAGCTTCCGGACAAAAACCTCCTCGTGTAGCTTCTCCTCTATGTTTTTGGACAGCCCATGCTGTTGCTTCTTGTTCCCTCTTCATTTTAAACTCGACACACTGGCCACAGCCTGTAGCAGCAACAAGTCTGTCAGCCCTTCTCCAAGGGTTCTCTTCTTCCTTTAGTCGCCAAGCAGCATCAACCCCACGGCTCCTGAACAACTCGTTAGTAACCCATCCTCATGCGCATCCTCTCAATATAGCAACACATTATCAATGTGCATCGAGAAAGTCCTCAGCCTCCAAGGCTTCTCCCCTGCTCCACAAAATCTGAACTGAAAATTCTTCAAGAACCCAATAGAGCACAACCCAAAAACACCTGGAAGCAGCTCATTTTTGCTTAGGGCAGATTTCAGCAGCCTCCTACAGCTTCTTTCTACATGCCACCTTCTTTTCCTGGCTCCTGGCAACTGGGAAATTTCAAAACAAACAAGTCATTTTACCTTTTTTGCTCCCGAAAACCTCCAGCGTGGCCCCATTTCTGGTCGGCCCTCTCCTCCTAGTCTCTTGCCACTGGTATCTCTAAATTTTGAATGTCCTTCACAATAGAAATGCAGACACTGGCCCAATCTTGCCTTTTGTAGACTCCTCTCAGCAAATTCAACAACCTCTGCTCGCAATCTTCTCTCTAGGCATCCGTAGCAAGCTCCACAGTCGGTCTCCTCTGCATCCACAGCTCCTCCAACAGCTCCTCCTAGCTCTCCATCTCCACGCCAAAACTCCCAATATGAGCTCTCGCAGGCTCCCAAAGTGGGCGAGTTCTCCAGGAGGCTTCTTGAGCCTTCTTGTGCTGACACTTGGCATCGGCCTGCATGCCTGCCACCTATTCCAAATCAAGCTCCTACTGACACACAGGTGTCCAGTCATAGCCCACCACCCATGTCATATGGTACCTTAATTCCTCTTCAAAAACCTTGGAAATTGTGCCAAAACCTTTTTATTTTTCTCTCTTTACTTTCTCTCTTGATGTGCTCAAGAGTGAGTTTCTTGTTCCATATGCGGGCCTCGCCTTCTCGGAGGGCTAGATGAAGATGAGGATAAAGCTTTTGCTCTCTAATAGGAGAGCAAACATCAAAAGGGTGGCCAAGAACAGCATGGAGAAGCCAATCATTTGCTCATAAAAATAGGAGTGGAGGCATGCGTGGAGCTTTCTGAGGAATCATCTAGGTGCTTTTTAACAAGCAGTGCCAAGTGCTTCACAACAAGCAGTGCCAAGTGCTTCACAACTACAAAATCAAGGAGCCTCACACTTCAACTTGGGAGAAAAATCCTCCTTCATTGCTCGCTTTTGTAAGTAACTATTTTACTATTTTCCTTCTCCTCTTTCATTTCAATTTAAGCTATATTGCTTCCTTTAACTAATTGTATCTTCTTTTACTTGTTTTTTGTAGAGGTACATTGTTGGGTGTGACCCAACAAGAGAAGAGTATGATTGTGGTTAAAGAACCCCCCCCCCCCCCCCGTCGTCTCTTCAATTGTGGTCTTAGATGCATACGTGAGGTGTATGCATGCTTAACCGAGTCCATTTTTGGGACACAAGCTGATGAGGTAAGCAGCTGTGCTACATCCTTCTTTTATCTTTATGTAATTGTCTTTTAATTTTTTATACTTAACTTACTCTTGCTTGCATGTATGTAGGATGAAGAGGAAGAGGAAGATTCGGACTATGAGCATGAAGTGCGTGAAGCAAGTGAAGACAAAGAGGAAGACGAGTAGGAGGAATTGATAAAGATTCCTATTGGCCTTCTCTTCCTTGATTGTTTTTTGTATATGGCCAAAGGTCTTACGAATCAAGAAATATAATATATATATTTTGTTCATTTGCATTCTTCCCAGTTTTAATTTCTTTTTCAAGTTTTTTGTCAATATCAATAAAAAAAGAGTTGGGGAAGACTGGGGAGTCTTGTGATGACTCCACAATCTGCCCAAGTTCTTTTCCATGCAATGCAATCACTGTTTAGAAGTGAAAATAGCAACGAAATATCGCTACTAAGTAGCAAAATTTCATTGCTATTTTCACTACTCAACAGCGATCCTGTTGTAGCAAAAATAGCAATGTGTCTAGTAACGAAATAGGCCCGACATGTCCATACCCTTGTAGTTATAAAAGTGCTGCTATTTTAACTACTAAACCCTCATTCTATTATAGTGTTACATGGTGTATTTAGAATTCTAAAGAGACAATCACAATGATGAAGAAGATGAAGGTGATGAATGATCTTGTGTCTACATGTGTTTACATGGCTCTCTCTACTCATATTTAAGCTAAAATATTTCTTATATTATATTCCAGGGATAGTGACTATAGTGGGATTTTTATATAATAAAACTTGTAAAGGAATACAAGTTTTTGTTTATGCTTAAATACTTACAAGTATTCTTATTAGTAATATAATGTTTTGGTCATGCTCAAGTAATATAAGTTTTTGTTTATACTCACTTGTTTACTTTGAAGCAATTTCCTCTGTCCAAGCTCTTGTATTTAAAAGAAACCTACTATTTTAAGTGTTACTTGCATTGTGGTTTTGCTATGGCAAAGTAAAAGTAGTAGTCAACAACCCGTAGACCTACATATAGTAGCATAAATAACCCCCCATATGTGGGTTTTGTTTTTCAACCTATCCTCGCTACTATCCTTGCTCTTACTATTAGGCTCGTCTCTGATTGTATACTTGGGATTTTTGTTGAATATGTTACATTATAGTAGTTAATATACAAAGTCACTAATAAAAAGAATGGAAAATATCAAAAGCACTATTATCAAAAGTAGTTCAATATTATGGAATGTGTTGTATATGTTGCAGTAGTAAATATAAAGAGAAAATAGTAAAAAGAATTGACAATATCAAAGGCATAAAATAAATTATTTTTAAGCTAACAATTTTCAAATAAAAATTAATAATGCCTTACATTATGTACATTGTTAGGTGTTTAATATAAAATTGTACATGGCAATTTGTGTTGTAAACTATTAGGGCCCGAGTTTGAGTTTGCGATTTGGTGAAGGTGAATACTAGTATCAATCGGGGGCATAGCCATGTGATATATCCATACCAATACTGAGAGAGTGGTAGCTATAGTGACTTAATGCTACATAGCACCAAAGTATAGGACATGGCTTGCACACAGCCATAGCCGTGTGCATAGGTAGAGTATAAGTTTCTAAATCAACCACTTTCTAAATCAACCAGTTTCTTTACAAAAAGTTTCTACCTCATGTGGATGTCATGTTATTGCCAATGTGTGGAAATTTCTTTTGTCTAAGTATACCGATATTGATAGCAGTGTAGGTTATGTGAAAAAACCCACTATTTTTGCTATAAATATTTACCCAATTTTTTAACTTATTTTCTATAGTTCTAGGTTCTTAAATCCCAAAAATTTTCTTAATTTGGTAGACTCTTGGATCTCATCAGTTTTGGATGTGGAGTGTTTGTGAAAGAGCAATCAACATTATTTTGAATAATTCAATTACTCCTAAAGATCCAAACTCTCCACTTCCAAGTTAAGCCTCTCCATGGAATGGAGACAAAGGAAAAGAAGGGACTCAAGTTTGCTAGTAAGAATAACCAGAAGTAGTTAAAGGAAAAGAAGGGCATGGAGACAAAGGAAAAGGACATAGAGACAAAGGAGGAGACAAAACTAGAGGAGATGGAGACAAAATTGGAGGAGACAAAATAGAAAGATTCATTCCTTCCTATTTATCATTGTAAATATTTATAAATTTTCTTCTAATTTTAGCATCATTTTTGTAATGATTGAGAAATCCTCTTCTCATTTTATCATGTTTTGTACTCAGAACATATTTGATATTCAGACCTTAAATTTTTCAAGGTAGGAACATGTTGTTTTTAATGGGCTGGCTATGGTTTTGAGATATTATGCCACAATTTCCTTCAAATGTCATCTCGTGACTTGAGTAAATCTCTAAAAGGAAAATATTGGAACTCTAAAAGGACTGAAAAAACTCCAAATATTGTAATTATAAAAGTACATAAAAATTTTCCAAAGGCACAGTAAATCACAAGACAAAACTTTTCATTGATGAATTACATAAGTAAATTTATAAAATTGGTTTGAGTGGAGCCCAAGAGTCAAAGGTAAATATTATAATTATGAATGGACTTCATAAAAAAACTCCAAAGATATCTTATTAAGTCATGCTTATTATACCATCAGAGCATCTACCAAGGTCATCTACTCTATTCGCATTCGAATCGTTCTATTTTTCACCTTGAATTGTTCCCTACTTATATCCTCACTTCCCATGATATTAAGGTTTTCCCTAATATTTAGGAGGCTCCAATGCCTGCTTGCACTTACAAATTTCACCACACCATTGGGCAACCTAACACATATGTCAAGAGGCAAAACAACTTGTTCATCCACTTGCAATGGAACCCAACTATTGTTTTTCTTCATCCACCGTTCGTAATAAAAGAGGATGTATAAGGTAGCATTATCTTTAAGATACCAAAATGTAACATTGGACTCTACTATATTGCACTTGAATGTATCATCCTTATGCTGCCCCTCTACATTGTTCCACTGCTCTCCAAGGAAGGCAACCATGTCATCACCTAGTGCTTTCCTACACACAAATATGGTAGGTGTTTGTGAGAAAGTAAATTGATTGAACATCTTAGAAAAAAGATGAATTGGGCATACCCACAGATCGAGATGGCTTTTCCAACTTCAAAGATCCATGTATGTCACAAAGAATCTTTGATTTCATGACCATAACCATCCAAGAATTAGGTGTTGGCCATTCAACAGAAGAAAGGGGAGGAGATGTGATGATCTCTAGCTTACCAAACCCACCATCGTGCATTGGCACCAGATAGGAGTACCGGTAAAGGAAGATATTTTACTTATAAGGTCTACACTGGTTTTACAAGAAAACAGTGCCTCACCAATGTCTTTATGGAGTGCTTGAAATATTTTGGTAAGGCTTTGTAACGGTTGCTCCTCTGCCAAGTTGGAAGAAAAAATATTTGCAACCTAAAAATAAGATCATTAAACATGAAAGATCTAGCTAACGTAATATCACATGCCTCCTTCCTTCCCTATGATACTTACATTTGCATGGGCATCGATTTTGTTGGTGAAGACGGATGTCTTGTGCTGTGTACACATGTTGTACACAATGGCCACTAGGTCTCCATTGCTCGGTTTTTTGAATTCTTGTAAATGACCCTTCCAATGAAGCTCCATCACATCTCGTACTCGGGTGGGACCAATAGCAGTAGGCTGTAGGAAAACCCAAACACACTTGTGAAATGCCTCTCTCACCCAAGCACCATCATCGTCCCTCTTGTTGTATAGTGAGATCTCCTAAGTCTCAACTTTTAGTCTTCTTCATGGTGCGGCCATATCAACTGTGAAGCTATAGTAGTGAGATTAGGGATGGGTGAATGAGATAGGGAAAGAGAAAGCAAATATGCTATGCAGATTAGGGTTTCAAGCTTAATGGATATTGAGAGATTAAAGAAGAAGGGAGGAAGGTAAACTAGAGTTTAATTTGGACAATCAAGTGGGAAAGCGAACTTGAAAATGAGATGCATTTTTGGGGGGAAAAGTGACTGTTTTGGAGAGTCTCAACAAAATTAAAATTTTCAGGATTTTTTGAGCCATGAGAATGTCGGGACCGTACCTACCCTAACCCCCCTACTTTTTGAAAGGGACAAGTGTAATTATTAGTGTTGAAATCCTAGTCTCCCTCCCTATATTCAAACGACACCAAATGTGCCCAATTATCTATTCCTATTGGTCCATTGCTAATTACTTTCATTAGAAAAAGGCCCAAAATATGTCCAAATGCCCCCTAATGTGAAGTTTCTTCTTCAGGAAAAGTCAGGGGAGGATATGGGAAGTAGTGGTCGCCCGGGGCTGGGGGTTTCGATGAGATTTTTATCGAAGAATTAGCTGGTGCTGCAAATATCCTCCTTTTCCTATGCCTTATGCCAGGCTTCATCCTTGTGTTCAACTTTGTAAGGGTATGGTCACTTCTCAGAATCAAAACACACTTGTATGAAACCTCACAGCCTCCTCACCTCCCTTTCTCTCCCTAGATTAGGATAAAGATATACACATCAAAGGTGAGATCATAATTCATGGAAGGAAAGATGAAAGGCTCCGGAGAAGCAAGAATTTCTGCTAGTCTTGCAGCTCCAAACAAGAGGGCAATTCTTTGTTGGAAGAAAATCTTCCGACTCAGGATTATGTGAACGGAAACATACGGGGAATATTGGTAAGGTTCATCCGTTCGAATTGGGCGATTTGGACGGAACATATTAAAGAAAATGAATATGGCAATCACTTACAAGAGGATAAGACACATGGGGCTTGCCTTTTGATAAGAGATTAGGAGGAATTAATCATGATTAAGAAGAAAGAATGGCCAAAAAGCTATAAAAACAGAGATACACAGAGAATTGCAGTTTTAAATCCATAAAGGCTGTGCAAGAGAGGATTATATAGATGCGTAGAGCTTGAAGAGAGCTTCGCGCCTATATAAAAACTTTCAAAAACGGGCAACCGAGCGAAAAGTTATGAGCATTTTACTGCAAGACTATAAAACTGCCAAAATTCTATAAAAACAGAGATACACAGAGAATTGCAGTTTTAAATCCATATAGGCTGTGCAAGAGATGATTAGATAGCTGCGTAGAGCTTGAAGAGAGCTTCGCGCCCATATAAAAACTTTCAAAAACGGACAACCGAGCGAAAAGTTATGAGCATTTTACTACAAGACTATAAAATTGCCAAAATTCGCCTAAAAATTAGCAACTTTGGGAGAAATTACATAAGTGGAAAGAGCATAGAACGAGCTTCCTAGCCATATGATCAATTTAAGAAACCAACACCCGAGTGATGAGTAATTACCGGTTGAAATTTGGATATTGGATTTTCACATAGCCTCTTGCCTCTCATCTCCTTCATGATTCAAGCTAGAGAGTAAGGGTTAACATTGCTCAGCGGACAATCGTGAAGATTTACGTATGGTCCCCAAAGTCTTTCCACATGCTCATTATTGCTAAAACCATTGGTACCTCCAAAGGAGGGTGGCAATAAGGCAAGGGCTACCTTGAGAAGTCACAGGCCTGCCAAGATAATAACTCCTTATCCCCCTTACCATGAATCATCAAAGAGGTCCAAAATTGGGTTAAGCATGAGGAGCTAATGCTAAATGAGACATTCACATGTAAAGAGAGTGTTTGAATAAGGGTTTGAAAGATAAGAGAATGGCAATGACACAAAATGCTCAATTGAGGAGGCTCATTCCTTGATTTGAAAGGGAGAGGAGGGCTCCTTTTATAGGTGGAGAATCACCCTCTCTTCCATTGTTACAAATTACAACATAAAAATCTTCAACCCTTCAGTGACATAAGGGTAGATGTCACCATCAATTGTCCTCTTAGGCTAAGTCTTCTATTGATTATTAAATTGAAGACTTTTTGACTTTGGGAGTGTGATGAGATAATAGCCAAGCCTAAGTGGCGTGTAGGTGGAGATCCCACTTACACATGGCGGAATTCTCCTCTTCCATGTAGGCATTCTAGAAGAATCTTTCCCAATTATGCACCTACACACACTCCTCCACATGCCTTCCACACTCCCCAACTTGTAGTCTTATGGTGAATACCATATTAATAATACAATTAAAATCCATGTGAGCATGAAGGCCCACTTTTATTTTCCACATCACTAGCCCATCTACCATACCAAAGTATTTATCAAGCATACTTGTGGCATTTACAATGTGTGCACCCTAAATCAAGTAAAACCATTATATTTGAAGATAGAATGCTGTTATTGGGGTAGCTGCCAAGCCGCCGCATCACCACGCCGTTATTCTATTGTGGGCGCTGCAATCTTCTTGGACAAGCTTCCACCTTATTACCATTGCGAAACCATCAAAATATGCACAAAATTGGCAATGAAAGATATCAATTTTTCACGTCACATCTTCCCCCCGGCCCAGCAGATCCTCCATGCTTGTCTGGGGGGTCTGCTGGCCATGGTGCTCGAGGGTAGAATATCTTTAGCCGGTACTCATTGGCACGTCCGGGAACCTCCTGGCCACTTGCATCCTCTAGAAGATAGGTGTTATTTTTGAACTTTTGCTTTATCCTGAAGGGGCCTTCCCACCGTCGAAGAAGCTTCTTATCTAGCCGTTTCTCCACACGGCCATCATACCTCATGACTAAGCTTCCTTGCTTGAGTTCTGGCTTCTTCTTCTTCTTCGTGAGAGTGTCATGCCTTGCCTTCCGCCGTTGTTGTGCAGCCTCCAAATTTTGAAGTGCCTGAAGTCGCCTCTCATCCAAGATCTCGAGTTGTGCTAGGCGTTGGGCATGTGTTTCTTCTTCATTATTCAAGCGTGCAAAAGATGTGCGAAGGCTTGTGATTTCCAATTCTATTGGCAAAATAGCCTCCATTCCATAAACTAACTGAAAAGGTGTGAAACCAAGAGAGAGTTTGTGAGTTGTCCTATAGGCCCATAGGACCTCTGGCAAATGCACATCCCACTTTCTCTTCATAGTATCCACCAGCTTAGACAAAGATCCACAAAGCAGTCCATTAGTTTTTTCTACTAAACCATTACATTGGGGATAATAGGGAGTTGACATAGCATGCTTTATTTTGAATTTCTGCACCAAAGCTTCAATTAAGTCATTCCTAAAAGACCTCCCTCCATCTGTAAGGATTTCCAATGGACACCCAAATCGGGCACATATGTATTCCCTGAGAAAGGATGCCACAGCCACTGCTTTATTATTGACCATTGCCTTTGCTTCTGCCCACCTTGTTGCATAATCTGTGGCCACCAATATGTAACACTTCCCATGTGAGGAACGAGGAAGTGGGCCCACAAAATCTAATCCCCACCTTTCAAATGGACCATAGGCTGGGATAGGGTTTAAGGGTCCCGGAACCAATTGCTTATGCCCATATGCCTGGCATACTTCACAGCTTCTGCACCACTCATGGACATCTTTGCTGAGTCGAGGCCAATAATACCCTGTGTTAAGGATCCTCCGAGTTGTGCTGGCTGAGGCAAAGTGACCTGAACATTCATGACATAATTCCATAATCCTTTTAGACTCCTCTAGGCTCACCACCCTCCTAAGAATCTTATCCTTACCTTGCTTGTAAAGAACATCCCCTAGAATTGTGTAAGGATGAGCTTTCCTGGTAAGCCTTTGCTTCTGTTGAGGATTCAATCCAGGAGGGAAGTATCCTGTATCTAAATAGTGTTGAACATCTTGAAGCTCAGGCCAACCTGTATCCATTAATGCAAGAGTAGCTACTTTGAAAGAAGCCAAGGTTTTAGTAGCCAATTCATCAGCCTTTTGATTATCCTTCCTGTTAACATGCACAAATTTACAAAACTCAAAAGCTTCTTTCAACTCCATTGCCTTTTTATACAATTCTTGGAGATTAGGACTCCTTGCCTTATACTCTCCTTTCATTTGTCGGATGACCAATTGTGAATCCCCTTTAACCTCTACCTCTTCAATTCCATCTTTTATGCAATCTTCTAATCCCCAAATTAATGCATTATACTCAGCCACATTATTTGATATAGTCTTTGGAAATTTCCTACCCTTGGCCCATACCTCTTTTCCTTCTGGATCGAATAAAACTATCCCCCCAGCCCCACATTGCCTGGAAGGGCTAAAGGCTCCATCAAAATGCATAGTGAAAGCAGTTGGTGGTGTCTCCAAATCTTCATATACTTCTTCCTTTGCTCCTGTTCCCTTCCTGGTGAGCAAATCTGCAAGAGAGGCCCTAGTGGTGTTTTCTGTAATAAAAGTGAAAGAGAATTCTTGAAGCTCACAAATCCACTTTGCAAACTTCCCTCCTGCAGGATTGGGCTTGCGGACCAAGAATTGTAAATAAGGTTGAGATGTGAGGAAGAAAAAAGGGCGAGGTAACAAGTATGACCTGAACTTCTTTACTGCAAAAACAAGAGACAAACCACCTTTCTCCATTTCACCATACCTCTCCTCGGCATCAGTGAGTTGTCGGCTTGCATAATACACTGGTTGCATACGCCCTTGCTCTCCCTTTTGCAAGAGTATAGCACCCACTTGAATGTGATGAGACACTTGGATTCACATAAAAGTCCTCCCCCCACCTAGGAGGTTGCACAATTGGACTTTGACTCATGCATTCCTTGAGCAAACAAAAAGATTGAATTTGATCGGGCCCCCATTGAAAAGAAATATTCTTCTTTGTTAACAGATTTATAGGATACATCTTCTCAGAGAACATGTCAACAAAGCGTTGGTAATACTTTGTTTTACCCAAAATCCTCCTTACCTCCCGTACATTGGTAGGTGGTGGGAGGGCCACAATTGCCTGCACCTTCTCAGGATCCATCTCTATGCCTTCTTCTGAGATAACATGTCCCAAGAGAACCACCTTCCTTCGTGCCAGGCGGCATTTTCCAGGATTAAGACACCCTTTTGCATAATCAATACTTTGCAAGGCCAACCTCAACTTTTCCAAGTGATCCATGCGGCTTGAATAAATGCAAAAATCATCCAGAAAGACCCTTATAAACTTTCCCAAGTAAGGTGCAAATACTTGACTCATGAAGCGTTGAAAAGTTGCTGGTGCATTGGTCAAGCCAAATGGCATCACCCTATAGGCATACACTCCCCAAGGGGTGATAAATGAGGTTTTCCTTTGATCTTCTTCACAAATCCGGATTTGGAAGTATCCAGAGTATCCATCACACACTGAATACAACTCATGACCTGCAACTTGATCCAAAATCTCATCCTGAAAGGGTAGAGGATAATAATCCCTCTTTGTGCATGCATTCAAAGGGCGAAAGTCCACACACACACGCCATTTTCCACCCTTTTTGGGAGTGACTACAACTGGGGAAATCCATTCTGAATTCTCTACTGGAAAAATAAATCCAGCTTCAAGCAAATTTGTTACCTCCTTCTTAAGCACCTCTACTTGCACTACTCCCAAACGCCTTAGCCACTGCACCACTGGCTTACTTTGGGGCTTGAGATCAATCTTGTGCTCTACTAGGGTAACTTGGCGTACTTGTGAGTAGCTGTTTGCAAAAAGGTTAGGAAATCCATCCAACATTTTTAAGTAATTCTCCCTTTCAGTACCCATCAAGAAGAAGTTCATTCTGCTGGTGAAGACTAGTGAGGTCCACATCTCCTTTCTTGCACATGGTTGAAGAAGCTTCCCCTTCCAAGGCTCCATTGTCTTCAGCATCCCCTCGATCCCTTCCCAATGAAATGTTAAGATTCTAGAAATGGGATTGGTCATGGTGAAGGACATAGATTAAGCATAAGGTTAAGGTGGATTAAACCACACTAAAAACTCCATGACTAGAGAGAGAGAGAGATTGCACACTCAACACTATTACCTTGTATTGCATATCACAATGAACCATACAATGATATAGGCTCTCAAGCCTTATCCCACTTTACACATCATCATCCATGTGGCAACTCCTTTTCCACTTCTTTTGGTCAACACTCACACACCATACAATATTACATGTGGCATTCCATCTCACCACAATATCTTGCACTTCTGGAGTGCTTTCCCACATACACACATACACACAATATCTTGCACCTCTAGGGTGCTTTCCCTCATACACACAACACCACGATTATATCTCTCAACACCCCCTCTTAATCGAGGTGTTCCACAATTCACCCATCATTCATCACCCATATCAATGTAGCATTGCACAACCGCAATCGCTACCTCTCAACACTCCCCCTCAATGATACATTGGAGTGTCCAACAACCAAACATGTGTGCCCGTGTCTACCATCTTACACACCTAGTCCATTTTTAGCCGACTCATCGCTCACAGCGGAACCACTGAGTCCGATTTGAACATGGAAGTTCGGGTGGGATCCAACCCATGCGCATGCACCTCACACGTGCATCGCTCATGCACACATCTCAACAACCATTTTGAGCTTCTAGGTGAGCTCGGGCATGGTTACCCTCATACCATGGGTGAATAATACATATCCATTTTATGCACCAAGGCAAGGGCAGGGTACCCATCAAAAATTCAATTTGTCGCAAAAAAATAATTTTCATAGCTTTATTTTGCGAACCGATATTTGCCCTTTAGGGTGATACATTCTCATGTGTGTGAACTAGGTTTTGAAGATGATCACAAAACACCATTTTCAAGCATGTGACCAAGGTTTTATAAATGGAGTGTGTGTGTGAAGAAACCCTTGATTCATTAAGGGTTCCAAAAGCATCCAGAGTAGACTGACGTTTCAGAGATTCTCCAGACTGTACTCGCCCCAACGGCCACCTCTTCTCTACACCTTTTCCAGTATTCTTTATGGGGACAACCTGTATATGTGGCCCACATCACGCGGTCTTCTTCCTCTTTCTTCATATGGTGGGAAGGCGATGGTGATCCGTTGTAGTCCCCTAACCCAAGAGCGAAACCCTACTGAGGGTTGCACAGCTGTTTTGTCGTCTACCCTTTTCTGCTGCTATACTCGTGTTGACTTCTTCTGCACCATTTTATTGTTTCTTTGCTTTAATCTGCTTTTTCTTCAAACTCTATTATGGCAGCTTACGCTCACACTCTGCTACGGGCCGTGGTGGGTGGCCCTCATCCACCCACTCTGAATCTCTCTCCTCACGACTGCTTCTGCACAGCGCCGTTGCTCCTTTTGCTTCCATGGCGACCTCCTGCTTCTGCCGCCTTGCTGAGCTTCATCTTCTCACCTCATGCTGCCTTCTGTTACCCATTTTCTCCTGCTTCGTCGCATTCTGTCTTGCCGACGCATCTTCATCTACCAGTTTCCACTGGCTTCACTGCCTACTTCCTCTACGGCTTCCACCAACTTCCTTCGCCAACACTGCCTTCTGCGCTTCACTTTGTTGTTCGTCGCTGCTTTTCTCTCCAACTAGCTGCTGTGTGGTGGTTGTCTCGCGGCTGTGCTGCTGTTTCGCTTCAGCTCTCTTCGTCTGTTTCTGCTCACCGAAATCTGTGCAAAATCTTCTTTGACCTTTAATAGGCCCTTTGGCTCCACAATGTGCATGGGCTCTCTCCCACTTCACGCGTCTGTGAGAGCATTATTCTACGTCTCCTCCTCTAAGGGCGGCTGTAATTTCTGTGAGCGCTATCTGTCTGCTGTGCAGTCAAAGTTATCTAGCTGTGTTGACATGATGTCTGCACTCGTATAGGACTATTCCTATTCTTCTTCGCTGAACTCCATCTGCGTAGTCACCTGCTGATGTCTTGCTAAACTGAACCTTGCTGTGCGACTTGTCTCTACCTCTTCTTTGCCTCTTGAACCCCTTGCATGAGGTTCACATTGACCACTAACATGGCCATAATGAGCTCCTAATTGAGCTCCACAATGTATGCTATTTTGCATACTCCTTCAAGGGTTCTTTCTTTGAGTTTCTCCCTATGAGAAACCAGAGGTGCATTCACATGTGAAAGTTTCCACTACTTCCACCACTCACTCATTTTCTATGAGCAAACACATGTGCATCCTCCTCTTGATGCACATACATGGACTCCATCTTGAGTCTCAAACCTTGCTTGCTTCAGCCAAGCAAACACATGCACCTTAAAACATGCTCTTTGCCCAAATGCAAGAGCCATGGGATCCACATATCCCAACAACCAGCAACCCTTCAACATTGAGCATTTTTCCATGCTCAAAACCAAAAACTTGAGGCAAAACTTTACAAAACCAACCTTCTTGAGGCATAATCAGCAGCAATTTTCTCTTGGCAGCTTCTCCTTGACGATGATGAAGGCTCCATAGCCTTCATAATGCTGAAATCTCCATTTTCAGCTTCCTTGATGATGAGTAAGCTCTCCATGTTGTAAAACTCCATTTTCAACTCTCTTGGGCAGCTTCTATGCAACCTCCTTGTTGCAAATCTCCTCTCAAATTTGAGAATGGTAGCTCCAAATCTCTCTCAAATCCTCACACATGCAAATCCAAATGATAATATGAGTGTGCATAATTTTTTTTTCATAATAATTGAAAATAATGCTTAATCAAACAAACACACAAATTTACCAAAAACTGCACTCTGGTTTTTCTGCACAAATGCTGTATTTTCTGCACAGCGGTACTGTAGTACTCTCAAATGTCACAACCAGTGACTTCAATGCACATACATACACCCAATGGCAACTGTAGACCTCTTTGCAGCACCCACAGTGTCTGCACAGTCAATCTGTTTTCCTGCAGTTCTTAAAACAGAGTTCTGCAGAGAATCGATGACTTACCCGCAGTGCTCGAAATCGCCTGCTTTCTGAAAAACGGAGGTCCAGACGCGCCCGAAACGCGTTTTCGGGCCGAAAATATTAGTCCAAAGGACTGAATAGTTGCCCTGTAGCTTTACTCCCGCGAAGAAAGCTCCTCAATCAGAGATCGTTTGCCGGTGCCTCCCGTAGAGCTCCCGACAAGGGTGTAGTCACCAACACAATAGGGAAGAGTAGTTGAAGCTCTTACCCTCGATCCGCTTCTTGTGGTTCTCTTGCTTGCAGCTCAGCCCTTAGCACGAACCAGGCTCTGATACCATGTTAAGATTCTAGAAATGGGATTGGTCATGGTGAAGGACATAGATTAAGCATAAGGTTAAGGTGGATTAAACCACACTAAAAACTCCATGACTAGAGAGAGAGAGAGATTGCACACTCAACACTATTCCCTTGTATTGCATATCACAATGAACCATACAATGATATAGGCTCTCAAGCCTTATCCCACTTTACACATCATCATCCATGTGGCAACTCCTTTTCCACTTCTTTTGGTCAACACTCACACACCATACAATATTACATGTGGCATTCCATCTCACCACAATATCTTGCACTTCTGGAGTGCTTTCCCACATACACACATACACACAATATCTTGCACCTCTAGGGTGCTTTCCCTCATACACACAACACCACGATTATATCTCTCAACATGAAAGACCAAATGCAACTCCCTCCACCTCTCCTTCTGTGGTGGAATCCTCGGAGCTACCACTTGTCTCTTCTTCATCGGATGACTCTGACTCTGAACTTTCGGAAGTTGAAGGTTCACCTTTTACCACTTTCTTGCGAAGACTCTTGATGTTGTAGTGGACCTTCTTATTCTCACCTTGTAGAATAAGATCACCTGTCTCCCACTTCTGAATCGCCTTCACTTGGCGAAGCCATGGCCTACCCAATATCAATGGGTAAGCCCTAGCATCAGGCTTTGTAGGAATGACCTGAAAAGTTGTAGGCACAGAAATACCACATACATCCACTCCCAAATTCCTGACAATTCCTAAGGTTTTCACCCTAGTATTATCAGCAAGTTTGATGCGATAGGGAGAGTTGGTAGAAGACAACTTTAAATCAGCATCTTTCATTGTTTTTTCACTCATGACATTGATTGATGCACCTCCATCAATGTATGCATTAGAAATTGTCTGCCCCTCAATGATGACATCAATCAGGCACGTCATCTCCTACATCAATATCCACCTTCTGAACCATAGGAGTCCCATTATCCCTCTTCTTCTTTTTCTTAGATTCCCTTGTGCTAGCTAGCTTACCCGAAAGAAGCTATACGATTATCTCAAGCGTCAACTCCTCCCCCGGCCAATAGAGGGATTCAAGAGTAGCTCACAAAGATCAGCTAAGATGTACAGACCATCTCTTCACGTATAGCTCCTGTGCGCCAAGGGAACCACATCTCTCATTTTTTGATACATCCTGATCTTGTGGGAGTTTATGCTGAGGCTACTAGTTCCTCCACCCCCCAATGTCCTGTATGTTACAAAGTATTCGATGGGTGGAGCGGCCAGCATATACTACCCTGTGGACACTACTACCACTTAATAGTTTAGTGAGGCAAATGCAAAATATTTCCACATGTGCATTGTGCAATGTCCCAATAAATCAAGGTATTTATACAGTGTTCGGCATGGCTAGCGAATATAAACCACGAGGACCTTTAGATGCAACTCCTAGTGCAATTCGCAATTTATTTCAAGATGAAAGCTAAGAAAGACATAAATCCTACTTTTGTATTGATAATTTCTCCAAATACAATCATTTGTACAAGTACTTTTTATGAAATTAATGAAATGACTTCTTCCTCTATGTCAGTATCTTGCTCCAAAATTCTTTCACCGTTTACCCTCTCGTTTGCTAAATTAAGCTCATCTAAGTCAATGTCCAAATTGTCTTCTATCTCAAGGGTAGTGCACGCCGTTCATCCAACATCAAAGTTCTCATCTACTACTCATCACAATCGTACATCCATCTGGGCATATCTTCTTCATACTCTTCGCTTTCAATGTCTCGCAAGATCTTTTCATTGCAATACATGTAAACAAGTTTATCTGCTTGATCTGCCTGTGAATATATTTGTACATGCTCTAGTTTCTTTCTGAGCCTGAGTTTGAAGAGCACTGACTCAGAACCTTCATCGCAAGGTTACGCAATAAAGCATAATGCTCACCACCATTCATCATCCACCACTTCCATGCAGGTTGCTCTTTAGCCATTTGTTGAACAAGGGAGTTGGAAAATAAACCCTCTTTCAATCGAAATGAGGTCATCTCCTTTATGCACTTTACACGATCATCAACATTATTATAAAAAGTGTTTACCACTTTATAAAAATCTTCCACCACCTCAACGTTGGACATCAAATCCATATTCCAATATTCAGGATCTAACATGTAAGCAGCACTATGTAGTGGTGAATGCGCTCCAATCCATCTAGCATGGAAGTACTTCAATAGGACTTTTCTTTGTCTACTGGAGAATGGTACACGCCATTGCTTTTCCACCACTGAATGCTCTAATTTCTCAGGACACTCCAAACTCTGCTGGTGGACAGTCCACCATTGCATCCATGCTTTCCCGAGATTAGGTGCTCTTTGATCAAGACTTCGTACGGCATACATAACAGGCATCATTACATGGTATGCATCCATCACACTATTCCACCAACTTCTTCTCGTAAGCACTGCCTTCAAGACTTTGATTTTCTCTTTCACTTTTTCAAGTTGAGTGCTGTCCCAGTCATGAAATGCCATGCATGTAAATGTTTCGCAAACTGCATCTTTATTTTGAAGAAGAGAGTCAAAAGTGTAAAAGTGAGTGCAAAACCTAGTCTCCGCTGGAAGCTTTAACATAACTGACATGCGAGATCGAAAAATATCTAACACTCTCTGTCTCTTGAGCATGAATCTCACAAGCTGGCGAGCAGTGTCGACGATTGAGGCAAACCATTTGGTATCATCACTTTTATACCAATCTTTTAATACAAGATTCAAACTATGAGTATTATAGCCTACCGAAAAAACATGTGGATAGTGTCGCTTTAGGATTTTGGATGCATTCTTGCAATTCTTTGCATTGTCCATGACGATTTGGACTACATTTTTGGCACCCACTTCCTCTATCACAGAGCCAATGACTTGAGCAATGTAAGCCCCAGTTTTGATTGAACCAGCAGAATCCACGGCACGGATGAAAGTCTCATCTCTAGGTGAAATAACCATTATATTAATTAATGGTTTTCTTTGTACATTAGACCATCCATCACTTACTATACTACATCCAGAAAGCTCTATATTGCTATGAATTATTCTTTGTACACGTTCTTTTACTTGCGCATAACATTTCTCTAATAGATCATTTCGCATAGCATGGTACGTAGGCGGTTAAAACCCTGGTCCAACCTCACCAATTTTCTTCCATGCTCTCTTCCAATGCTCACTCACTGTCCACCATCATCATAGCACTCCCAGAAAAGAACATCGCTTCAGCAAGAGCGAGTTGTGCATCATCGAGCCGACCTTGACGTAGGCTTTCTTGCAATGAATTTTGACGCATGGGTATTTTTCTTGCGTCAAAGTTCCGCTTGCAGGAAGATGCACTGGGTAGATTACTTTGTGGTTGCACATTGACATTCGGAGTACAAGCAGGCGATGTAGCGGGAGTTTGATGATTAGAACAACAGTGTTCTTGCTGCCTTGATACATTAACGGTAGGAGTGTAATGTTTTCTTGAATCTTTCTTTTGAATTTCTTCTCTTATGCGTTTGGCCACTGCAGGTGCAGAGGGGTGGGTACATGACTTTTTCTTCGCTCCGCCTAAAAAGTGTTCTCTTAGTTGAGGCGCCCCACCTGATTTTACTGCGTGGCATAGCTTACACTCCCAATCTATGAATCGATCACCAATGTTAATTGCATATTGCCACTCTATCCCAGGTGCCTTTTTTTTCCTACTATTTGAAATTTGGACTCTATTGGAGGTATCACTGGATCCAACATTGTCCTCCATCTCATATAACCTATTCAACCAAGCATATAACAATGAATACACAAATGAAAAAACAACAAAGTCACTCACGTATTACAAAACATACATTTGCAGGCAAACTACTTCGAAACTATCTTGACAAACACCAAAGATCATCACATAACACAAAACTACTTCGAAACTATCTTGCAAGGTCTGACTACAAAACTACTTCGAAACTATCATGCACATTGCACCCCCAATGAAGGATGCCTTTTGTACCCAATTAAGAATACTTTACACAATCAAAGATCTTTGCTTACCCAATACTCTAGTATAGGACAATAGACCTTCTCTAACATTCACAAAGAAAATCAAAGATCTATGCTTGCCCAATACTCTAGTATAGGACAATAGACCCTTGTCTACTCTAAACTATATCAAGTATCAAGAACCAATACAAGCCCCTAAGCAGGACTCTTGGCTCCATCAAACCATTCATAAAGTAGAATGAGGTAGATTACCTACGTAGCTCAAATGCAAAGCTGAATGACTCCAACTTTGTCCCTAAATCTCCGCAAGTATTAGCTACGAACCACACCCTGCCCCCAATTCAAAGAACTAAGGACGAGTGGCTCAATAGCCTTAGGAGTGCCTACAAGGAAAGACGACAGCCCCTAAGATAAGGACGTTCTTCCCAAGAGGACACTTCTAGCAACTCGAGAGCTCTACAAGTACTTTGAGGAGAGATATCACGCCCCCAAAACAAGGACTATCTCCCCAAAAGTTGCATGATGGGTGTCGAGCAATGTTTATAAACATGGCAGAAGCCCGCCCGGCTTCTTTTGTTTTCCCGACAGGATTACGGGACTAGTAGGTTCTGGCAGGTCATTGCTCAGGTCATGTGAATATACAATGTGATCACAAGTTTTAATATGTTAACAACAGGTTTTGTTAACAAACAGGTTTTGTTGACAAACAGGTTTTGTTAACAACAGCTTTTTTTAAATATGTTAACAACAGGTTTTGTTGACAAACAGGTTTTGTTAACAACAGGTTTTGTTAACGTGATCACGAAATTGTGAAGACGTTAATGAAATCCCTGCCTCTACAACAACATACAAAGTGGTCAGTCTATAGTGTCAACCCGATTTTATGATTTGGCGCTAAAACTCTAGTACTCCAAAGTGGCTGTCACACAACTTGTCATCCACGGCAGGTGACATATCAGCCATAATCTCACCAAATGTGCCAGTGGCATAACTGCGGAAGTTGTCACCCATGTGGGTCATCAATGCCCTCCATAGAACTAGTTGAGCTCGATATCTCAACATCCCATATCTCCCTCTCCCGATCATTCGATGTCCTTTTCTGTTTCCTCCCTTTTTCACTACTAAGATAAAGAAATAACTGAGTTGATTATTATTTTAAAATTATGCTAAATATTGATGAATGGAAGAATAAACTAAGAGATTATAGGTTCTATCCGTATGGAAGTTCTTGATATATTCTCCTTGAGAGATGATTTCCACTTGACTCTCAAGCTGTGTGAGTTACTTCCGAGTAATAAGCAAAGGCTCAACATGACAAAGAATAATGTCTCATGTTGAACGTGTAGAACGTGGAGGACATGGGCATCCAAGGGTACTTGACCATGATGAGGATATAACCAAATGTCAAATAGTGGTAGTTGCAAATATCTCCCAAAGAAGTGGAGGACTAGCTCACCTCCCTGCAACTACAAATATTGGACCTCTACCTCGTCATGTAGATGGGATCGTTTGTGATGTATTTAACTAGGAAATTTTTCTTTTAGAAAATAGAAAGGGTTATCTCTCTCATGTGAGTATGTTTGTTGCATGGACTACTATGTGAAATGTGGATACAAGACTATGAGGAGATTGGTAATTTATTCTAAAGTTGTAAGGTAAACCAAGGGATATGTTCTCTTGGGATAACCATTCTGAAGCAATCGGTTTGAGGCAACTGGGTCTTCTCCCAACAAGGGCAACCAACTCTTGAGTATTTACGGAGTTGGGGCAGCTGCTTATGATAGTTAACACACCACAAAGCAAGGCGCAGTTTCCTTCGAGGATTGTAAATCCGAGCTTGATAGGTTTCATGTTAGTATAGGTGAGTAAGGGGAAATTTCACCTTTCAAATTTGTGATAATTTATCGCCACAACAACGGTTGCAATTCATGTAACTCAGTACGCCAAGGATGTTTTTCCAAATTCGGTTGTAATTCAAGTTTCTGATTATATATATTTGTATTGTTTTTAAAAAAAAAATTGTTGGCATTAAGGGATAAAGGAACTCATGAAATGAAATCAAAAAATTCTGTTATATGTGATGCATCTGTACCAAAAATGTGCTTAGTAATTAAAAACCTCATAGTTGACCGTATCCCACAATGGGAAAGTGGGCAGTAGGGTGGACCCAATTAGTTAGGTACTTTCCAAAGTAGAAAACATATAAAAATGCTACGTAAGAATCCCAAGACCATGAATGTATTTGTATATCGGATAGTCTAAAATTTGATCCCGATTAGACGATCTTCATAGAATTCTTGGGATGTTACTTACCAATGAGATAACTCTCTACCTCGAAAAGGAAGGAAGGGTGCAGGGGGTATAAGGAAGGGTGCAGGGGGTATCTTACAAGTGGTATTAGAGCCATATTAAGAGTAGAGAAAAAAATTTAATTGTGATAATAGAATTACACGTACAATCCCATATGAGTATTGATCAAACAATAGGAGTGACTGTACTAAACAACCATTTTACATCACTTCATGTTAACATAAGTTGGCATTTTCGTGCAGCCTACGTCCGAGAGTCCAGCGGACGTTAAAGTGCACGCAGAGAGGACAAATGAGCACCATGTGGTTGCTATAATGATGTTCGTGTCCAGGATAAACCCATTTCCCCTGGACAAATGAGTCCAGCGGACGTTCGTGTCCAAGGTGGTTCCTATGGGTAAACCCATTTCCCCTGTCCTCTTTGTAGCATTCCCCTTGCTTTCATTTCTCTCTGTCTTATTCAACTGGCAGACCATCCTTGGCAAAGCATTGCCCATGTTTCGGAGACCATGGTAGTGCAAAAGCGCGCATATGCGTCCACTCAAGGATATAAAAACTCACTGCTGCGTACGGGATTTGAACACGCAAAACATTGGCTCTACATTCATGTGGCTTACCAACTTCTATGTATTCCTTGGTGCCTACATAACAATATAAAATCGAAAATGATTCTCACTCAAGTAGCTTACAAATTAGGCTATGGCTTCATGCCCACCCATATGTGAAGACCATGAAGATATCATTTATCTCTATATTATATAAAGGAAGAGTTTCACAAAGCTACCACGTGGCAAGGGTTTTGAGGTTCATGAAAGGGAGGACGAGGTTTGGGTAGAGTATGAATTTGAAGGTCTCCAAAGACGTGTGAGCACGGGTTGCCACTAGTATGTATAAAGGATTAGGGACCCATCCATGCTTGAAAAAGCCATGTGAGTTAGGGGGCCTTGTATAAAGGATTAGGGACCCATCCATGCTTGAAAAAGCCATGTGAGTTAGGGGGCCTTGTGCACTTGGTCCAATTATCCCTAAACAAATCACAGATTAATCCTAGCCCTTCCCCTCATTGTCCGTATATAAATCTTTTATATAGATGATATCACATTGCCACTCAACCTAGAAGATTTTCCTAAAGATGTTCTCACGTCAACACCATGCCACACTTACAACTGTTTTTATATAGATAACTTGTCCAATATTATTCCTCTGAGTACTTGCATCCTAAACATAAGTAAGTGGCACATGCACTTATTATTCCAATATTATTCCTCCGAGTACTTGCATCCTAAAAGTAAGTGAGTGGCACGTGCACTTATTATACTTTTCCTACAACGTTACGAATACCTAGGATGATGCGCTTCCCAATATTGCATCCTAAAGTGTGTGTTACATCAAGATGAGTGAAGAGGATTTAAATGAAAGAATAAATGAAGGTGTCCAAAATGGTGATACAAGAAAACATTAGTCAATGGAGACTCATAGAAATGATTTATAACTTTCCTCTATTATCACAAGTATAGAGATTATTTTTTGAAATGCTATAGAACGTATGCAAGTAATGTCTGGTAGACCCATTTGGAGGGTATTAAAATTTTCATCTTCGACTAAGCCATGTGACACCTCTTCGACTTCTTTAAAACTGAATAATTCTGTCAACTTTCTTTATTCCTCTGAACACAAGCTATGACATGATAAAGTGCCTATATAGAAAATGAATGAGCAATACCAACAATGATGTCGTTACTATAATACAACGTGGTCGGTGCTTACCATTATTTGGCATGCCAACCTCTCCAACATAGAATCGGGCTCCCATGAAGATTCGTCTCAATAGCTATCCCACGCCATTTGTCCAAGTACTCTACCATAGTAAGATTGTAAAAAAGCACTCATTCACGTTTTTCCATTATGCTCTATGGCACATGTTCAATCTTTCCTTCTTCATCCATAAGTGGTATCTCATCAAAAACTTGGACCCGCGGTCCAACATAAGTCTTCAAATGGGACACGTGAAACATGTATTTTGGTAGTTGCTTGTATTATAAAAAATGAAGAGTACAACTGCTGAAGAGCCATAAAAATATCAGATGATCTAAAAATGGAAAAAAAATATTATCGACTATATGTGTGGCTATGCATGCGGCTACAACCACAAAAATAACCATGTTAATAACCGTACTTATAGCCGGGCTATAGTAACACCTATAGTTGTGTACATAGTCGGGCTATCAGCAGCACGTATAGCCGTGTATATAGTCATGTGCGACTATAGCTGTGTACTATCTACAAAAAAAATGAGGCCATAATGGGTGAGATATGTGGGGATTGTGTCGCCACATATCTCACTCATTTTGTCCCCTTTTTTTAGAAAAAATCACATAATTAATTTATTTTTTTTTAAGACAAACACTTAAAAACATAAAAAACACGTAAAACACCAAATGATTTGCAAACCAACAATGTCATGGTTTTTATTACTTGCAAATTATATACAAAGTTGCAAAATACATTAAGTTTTGATGTCCCAAAAAATGAAAAAAGATGAAGGCACTAATTAAATCAAATCATTGTGGTGCATCTTTGTGTTGATCTTCATCTTCATCTTTGCTCGCATCTTCACCACCACGTGCACCACCACCTTCATCATCACCATCACTTTCAGCATCCTCGTCTTCCTGTGTTAAATAGTGATACAATACAAACACATTAGCAACACAAAGAAAAACAAGTTGGGTGATAATTAAAAACAAGTCTAGGGACTCACCAAGCGTGAGACATGCTATTGTTGAGGATATTTATGATCCAATTCCTTGCTCATCGACAAAATGTATGCCCAGTGGGGGTATGGAAATCGCTCATGCATGCACTGAACTACATACATGAAGTCTTTGTCTTTTTGTTCTCCCCGTGGTTTGAAAGTGTCCTTATATGTTTGGTTGACTAAATGACGAAAGGTATAATAAACAATCTATCCCGTGTCATCCATGTAAGGCCCGCCCTCCTCATTTAGGGTATAGTAAATCATCCTACCTTCCCTAAAAGCACGTCTCTTGTTGTCGTATGTGAAGGTGATCGTGCACCTCTCCCAAAGCATCCACCACACCCACCTCCCTTGCTACTTGATCGCCGAGGGATTTGAGAAGCCCTCGAGCTATCACCACTTGAGTGGCCTTGTGAGGATGCCTCACATTGGGAAGATGCCACCGCCGTGGATGGTACAGGAGTGCACTAAGCACTAGGAGGAGCCCAAGGGTGAGGAGTAGAGAGAGTGGAATTATGAGGAGTCAGCAAAGTAGAAGTGATAGTGGAAGGGAAGATGGTGGGAAGAATGGATGTGGGCGATTCTGGGATAGTTGACGTGTTACGCACATCACATGTGGGAGATAAGCTCGAGCGAATCAGTTTCTCAACCCCATACCTAGAGTTCAAGTGGTTCCAAGCCACATGTTCCTCTAAAACATGCTGAAAATTTGGATCATGTATGGGTAGTGAGCGGCAGTAGAGGATGCCCCTAAAAAAATTTGATCTTGGTCAGAGGTCAAATGATGATGAACCCCATGACGGCCACATATATACCCAAAAAATGTTACATAAACACATAAAAACATAGCTCACATAGAGCATACATTACATAAAAATCTTATGCATAAAGCTTAATGCATAGAGCTCATGCATAAGGTTTCATGCATAGAGTGCATAGAGACCCATGTATAGAGCCTATGCATAGAAGCCTATGCAATAAGGCTACATAGACACCTATGCAGCCTATGCAAGAAGCTCATTCATACGCTTCATGCATAGAGCCTTGTGCATAAGACTCATGCATATAAGGGTATGTACAAAACCTATACATAGGCTTCATGCATAGAGCCTTGTGCATAAGTCTCATGCATAGAACCTCATGCACAAGACTCATGCATAAAGCCTATGCATAGAAGCGTATGTACAAAACCTTTACATAGAAGCCCATGCATAGAGCCTCATGCATAAGTCTCATGGATAGAGCCTCTGCATGAAGCCTTATGCATAGAAGCTCATGCATAAGCCTCATGCATAGAGCTCATGGGATAGATTGTGTGCATGAAGCATCATGCATAGAAGAAGCTCATCCATAGATCTCATGGATAGAGGCCTTGTGGATAGAAGCTCATGCATAAGCCCCATTTATATAAGCTCATGCACAAGTCTCATGCATAAAGCTGATGGATAGAAGGCTCATGCATAAAACTGATGGATAGAAGGCTCATGCATAAGGTCTCATGCATAGATCTCATGTATAGAGCCTATGCATAAAAGCTCATGAGACCTTAGGCATAGAAGCTCATGTGTAGAAGCTTCTATGCATAGAAGCACATGCATAGAGCTTAATGCATGGAGATTCTCATGCATAGAGCCTCATGCATAAGGTCTCATGTATAGAGCCTCATGCAGCATGAATAGAGCATACAAGAGAGAAATGTGAAGGGGCTTACCTGCTAGGCTTGTGAGAGAAGGGATTATATGTGGTTGATCTTCTTTAGAGAAGAAACCCTAAACCTAGCCACAAAAAGCATTAAGATAAGCAAAGTTTTTATTTATAAAAGACTATTAATATAACTAGTTATAAATTCAAGAGAGCATACAAGCAAGCAAGCATTTAAGAGAAGAAAGCATTAAGATAAGCTAAGTTTATATTTATAAAAAACTTTAATGTACCTAGTTAAGAACTCAAGAGAGCATTCAAGCAAGAAAGCATACAAGAGAATCAACTAACAAAAGATTAAAGAGAAGCAAGCAACAACCGATAAGTCTCAAAACCCTAGATTAGTACACTTTCAAAAAACATAAGATTAAAGAAAACAAAGAAGTTAAGGAGAAAGGTACATACCTTGATAGGAGGACGGATTGTGAAGGTGGGATGGTAGAAGATGAGGGGAGCTTGTAAGGGAGATGAGGAGAAGGGGTTGTGAAGGTGAAAGAGTAGGATTGGAGATTAGGTAGCCTTCTCTCCCTCTGAAATAGCCTGCAAACTGTAAACACAAGAATACAAAAGCAAGAAATGCAATGCAGGAGGAAGTATCCATTTTTTTTTCCCATTACGTGGCTATGGGTGCATCTCTAGCCGTGTATATAGTCGCGCTGATAGACGCGTAGTAGGAAGAAATCTAGAGACCTATTTTCAGTAGATTCTAGAGAGATAAATTTGTGCTTGATGAATTTGAATGTTGATTTCACACACTTGCATTGCATGGCATGATTTTTAGGTACCCACCACGCATAGAAGACCATCAACGTCTTCTTCTTCTCTAATGATGATGAGGCACCCATGCAAAGTTGACATGAGTGGTTACATCAAAGTATTCCATATCCATGCAAGAGATGCAAGGAGAAATCATGCATTTACGAGGACGAATCACAATAAAGCATGTGCAAGATTACAATCGATTTGAAGATATACGACACTAGTTTGGTCAGTGGTATATGCACATGATTTAGGTATTCATAAGGTAGTTCATGTTCTTATGCACATGATTTAGGTATTCATAAGGTAGTCCATGTTTTTTAGGATGACGAGGACAAGGAGGTGACACATCGTGGGATGAAAAAATCTATGCCTCATTACTTTGTGTTTAGTGGACAACTATGTAAAGGCTTTAAAGACCTCCATGATTCAATTTTGATGAGCCCGCATGCTTGACATGAGGAAGAAATTCCTCTATTAATAGCACATGAAGTCAAAGAAGATTTGGGCATGGATGAGATGAAGGAGAGGAGGAGCCCGAGGTCTCAATTGATGAAGATCTATTACGACAAGCCACTTACACTCCACTCTATGAGGGGTGTGCATACTCCACCCTTCGTGCGATTTTGGAGTTGCCAAACTTGCAAACCATGTATGGTTGGAGCAATGCTAGTGTTACAAGCCTCTTTCGGTGAGTCCTTAGAGTTTAAGGTTAGCCCGTCTCACAATATCTTTTATAAAAAATATTTGAAAATTTTTAAACTTTTTGTAGGCTCATGAAGAAGATGCTTCCTTTGGACAACAAGATGCCAAGTACAAGGGCGCATGCTAGGAGAGTATTGACGGAACTTGTCACGGATTACATGCATGTGTCCATGATTGTGTGATATTTCGGGGTGTTCATAAAGATGCAACTTAATGTCAGAAATGTGGAGAGTCTCGTTACCAAAGTGATTTTCAAGGTAAGATGATTCCTCAAAACATGTTGAGGCATTTTCCTATCATAGCTTGCATTCAACACATGTTCCGGTGGCAAATCTATTACCAAACTCATGACATGGCATGCACACAATTGTTCCACTGATGCCATGATGAGGATCTCGGCGGATTCATCGACATGGCAACACATAGAAGACGAGTGATTGGAACTCCAAGACGAGCCCCATAACTTACAACTTGGGTTGGGTATGGATGTATTCAATCCATTTGGTCTCAAATTGACATCATGGAGCACATGGCCAGTAGTAGTAGTGAACTACATCTTCCTCCTTGGAAGTCATTAAAGAAGGGTCCTCTCATGCTATATCTTCTCGTGCTCAGCAAGCACAATGTCAAGAACATGGATGTGTACCTTGAACCTTTGATCGAGGAGCTTGAGACACTATGGCATCGCATCCAAGTGCATGATGTGTCTCGACCGCCTGCACAACCTAGCACAAGGGCGAAGGAAATTTTAATGTGGACAATGCATGACTTTCTAAGATATGGAGAATTCTCTGATATCTTTTCTATTCTCAATCATCTTCCATTTGATTTGAATTATCTATTATTAGATGGCATCTTAGCTCTCCAACTACACTATAAGTCGATGTTGCATATAAGATTTAAACCCCCAATTTTAGCTCTCCATCCAATTGTACTTCAATGCTGCATTTATGATTTGGATCCCCAATATTTACCTCTCCATCCACATGGCTTTTTATCTGGCGTGCTATGGATTTTTTTGTGTGCACGTGTGGAGACCATGAAAATAAAAAGAAACAAGATATTGATGTAGCTGATCCAACAAGGCTATGCATTTTGTGTGCACGTGTGGACATCATGAAAATATAAAGTAAGAAGATGTTTATACCTTACCAACTAGGTTGTACATATGACATTCCCACATGCAGATATCATGAAGTTTTAAGGTCAATAAAGATGTTTTTGGTCCCGTTGATAGTTGAAATAGGGATGTAGGATGGAGATCCTTGTGCTTGGTTTATTTTCCACACCAATAACTTAAAACAAAAGGGATGTAGACTTGGCGAGCCTTGTGCTTGGTTTTTTTCCACACAAATAACTAAGAAAACATTATGTAGGTTTTTCATTATTTATTCTCTTCATTATATCTATGTATTGTTCTGCTTTGTGGGTAGCTCACATGCCCATGCATTAAGCTTATGCATAGGATTAATGCATGCATGCTTTTTGCTTGTGCATTAATCTCATGCATTAATCTTGTGAATAGGCTTAATACACAAGCTTTATGCATACATGCATACAAAGAGCTTATGCATAAGATTAATGCACAAGCCTATGCATAAGCTTTATATATACATGCTTTCATAAAGCACACATTTATAAAACTTATGCATAGGCTTGTGTATTAATCTTATACAAAATCTTGTGCATTCAACTTATGCATAGGGGAAAAAAATTCAAGTAAAGAATAAATCCTCCCCAGACCCGGAGAGGTGAAAACATAGCAAAGATTCAAGTCAAGGGTTTACCTCTTATGCTTTCTAGAAGCTTGTAGGCGCTTGAAGGAGTTTGGAGAAGCTTGTAGGCGCTTGAAGGAGTTTGGAGAAGCCTAAGATCTAAGCCTCCTTGCCAAAGATCTGGGTTGCTTTCTTGAACCTAGCCACAAAAAAAAAAAGCTTTTATTTAATAACTATTAAGGTATGCATACAAGAGAAACAGAAGAGGGCAACATAAGGAAAATAGATTGAGGATGCACATGAAGGTAACTCTCAAGCCCAAAATAAAATATGTAATCACTTTTTTTTCTTAAGATTACCTTATGCTTACTTGTGATTCTTATGGAGAGAAGGTTTTGTTACTTGTGAAGGGAAAAGAGAGCTTGTTTTTGTGAAGGGAGAATAGAGAAAAGAGGGTGAATAGAGAGAAAAGAGGGTGAATAGAGAGCTTGTTTTTGTGAAGGGAGAAAAGAGAGCTTGTTTTTGTGAAAGGAGAATAGAGAAAAGAGGGTGAATAGAGAGAGGCGGTGAAAGTTTTGTAAACCCTACACAAAGCATGTTTATTTTCAATTAAAAATCTTAAAGAACATAAAAAGACGAGCTTGAGATTAGCTTGATGCTTGTGATGCTTGTGGAGAGACAAGAAGAGGGTATACTTGTGAAGGGAGATGAGGGGGAAGAGGGAGAAGTGGTGAGGTCATATGAGAAGAAGGGCTTGTGAGAAGATCTTGATAGCAAGGGTAAGAGGAGACTAGGGCAAGGTGTAAGAGCATGCCATAATAGGCAAGATTTGAGCTCTAAGGAGGAGATATTTGATAGAGAATAGGCGATGCACCGTGCCAGAAGGGGGTATCCTATTTTTTCACAAAACACAGCTATACACATGGCTATGACCATGGCCACCATAGCTGCATCCATAGCCAGGCTATGCAGCTATATCAATATGGTTACGAACATGGGTATAGTCATGCCCATAAATGCATATTGGGGAAAAAAATTGGGCCCTTGTTTTTATAGATTCTAGAGCAGTTTTTTACTCAAGGAATGTATTGGTTATGCACATTTGCATTGTGCATGTTGGTTTACAAGTGTCCACCATGCATAGATGACTGCCTTCTTCTTCCGATGAGAGGAAGACACGCCAAACATTAGAAGTCAACATGAGTGGTTGTGTTAAAAGATTCCATGTCCATGTGAGAGGTGCAAGGGAGGATTCATATTACGACTATGAGGATACGCTAGTTGTTGGTCTTCCCTTTGACCCATGAAGATTCGGGGGGGCTAGCCTCAACAATGGTCTTTCATATTTTCCATTTGATCCAGGTGGCTCGAGGACCATTCTTTTAGAGTTTGGATGGTTCAGATTTCCCTTTGATCCACGCAGTTGCATGGTCAGATTCATCATGGAATGGGACTCTGTTATCCTTTCCATTTGACACTGGAGGTCATACAGCTCCTTGGTTTCACATTGACACTTAGTCATGGTTTTGGCTTTTGTGTATATTAGCCTTTTGTGTCTTTTGAGCATGACCAACGTTCGATTTTGAGGACGAGATCATTGTAGGAGGGGATGATTTGTAACAAAGCTATTTTTCACTAGCGCATGTACACATTGGGATTGTGGCACATAGGCTTTGGGTATGGGCTAGTGTGTGGACATACTTTAGGGTTGGTGGCTATATAAGTCACGTAGTAGGCATCTAGTATACCCTTCTATGACTTTTGATATATTATACACTTGACTTTTTGGAGCTTATGCCCAGGCTTTCATGGATAATTCATGACAAGCTTTCCATGTCTAGGTGCTACTCCCTATGATGATAAGTGGGACATGTATGTACTCCATGATAATGAGTGAAATCCATGGATCCATTCATTGCATTCAAAATATTACTTTAATATATTAACTTCTAGAATTATTTTGAAAAGTCTTTCTTTTACCTTTCAATATGAGTCCTAAATAAGTATTAACAATGATCTTTTTATTGGAGTGCCAAATTGAAAGTAAGAACTCCATATGTAAAAATAATAAGGATATCTAGTAAACTACTCGAGTAATGTGAATGTAAAATGTTTAGAAGGCTTAGTGAGGTTTTGTGCAGGACGTTGATTAAGTTAACTACTGTAGATGGAAGATATTGTTCATTGCAACTAAAACGAATAGCATTACTTTTTGTACTCCTTGTCTATGGGAAGTCCTAATAATGTGACTCATGGAATACAAAAATCTTTACATCTTTATCAAATTAACTATGCATTGGATTCCATAATTGTGTTTTCTTTTACCCTAAAATAGCTTTACCATTTGAGGCAATAGTCCATGGTCTTTTAAACACTTGAACGTTACATGTCATGGTAAAGCTACTCTAGGAAAACTAGGGGCAGTGTTCGGGAAAAAATAGGTTCGACTTAGCCTAAAGCCGGCTCAAATTGAATACGAGCCGGCTCAAAAAAATTTGAGAAGGAAAAGCTTCCTTCTCGTTTTTTTTTTGAGAAGGAATATGGCCGATTCATTATAAAAGGAGAAGGATTTTAATTTTTACAATATATAATTTATAAATAATATAAATAAATTGGGCGCCCGCGGCCGGCTGATTATTACGATTATGGTCATGCCACATGGTGGCAATGGGCATCATGCATGGTGCAGACTCTGGGCGGGTGGCCGCTGGAGTCTGGACTCTGGACAGGTCACAGTGTGGACGTCAAAAATTAAAATACATATGATATTATGCTGCATGTGCACACTGCATGTTACGCACAGTGCCATGCAAACATTTTACTATTTTAGGCTTTAGCTCAAGCCTCGGCGAGTCGACCCTCAAGGCTCAACTGCCATTGGCCATTGGCATGCATCCTTATCTGCCATTGGCCTGCTGCATGCATCCTTATCTGCACTGTGCAGACTCCACGGCGGCCCTTGAGCCTGAGGCTTGAGGCCCGTTACTATATTCTGGCAGCCTGCATGGCACATGCACAGTGCACTCTCGAGTCTCGACTCTCACCGTTCACCTGTGCAGTTCCAACTTCCTCCGACGGTCGACCTCGGACCTCCCACTCCCGAGTCCCAGGCTCCCTGACTCCTGAGTCCTGAGGCTTGCCGGCGTGCCGCTTGAGCCTTGAGCAATGAGGGCCTGAGCCTTGAGCCCTCAACTTTCAGGTTACTGTTTCAACTTTCAAGGCGAACGTCGAATTTCAAATCCAGCGGCGGTCAAGTTTCAACCTCCAGGCCGAACTGCGAAGTTCGAACGGCGAACTGTAGACTGTAAGTGTAGTCTGTGAAACCAGTTTGTAACTTTGTTATATGTTTTCTGCGGCCTGCCTTGCACGCAGCCACCGGCCATCGTAGCTCCAGCGGGGCGTCTAGCCTCCAGCCCGCCTCTGCTTGCTTAACTCTGCTGTTGCCTCGGCCATCATAGCTCCAGGCTCCCCTCTCGAGTTTGCTGTTGCGCCTGTTGTCGAAAACGGCCTGCAGGCTGCACCACGATCTCCTTCTAAGTTCTTGGTGAGGAGTTCATTAAGGTAATAAGCCTATATAGTATAAGGTCTCTCTGTGGATATGTTCCAACTTCCGATGCATGCTTGTAAGTTGTAAGAGAGAGAGAGAGAGAGAGGTACTGTGATGTTCTTTGTGAAGTTGTGTGTCTGAGCAGTGAACTGTGAAAGTTGAAACTCTCTCAGAAAATTAAGGCAGCCGTATTGGGTGCTGGCAACTGAAGATTTTGGGTTTTTCGCCATACCAACTCGAACCAGAGAGCATGCAGAAGAAAGTAAAGACTAGTAAGAGGCAAGGAAGCCTTCTTAAATGGGTTCAAGGTAATCCTAAAGCTCCACGTAATAAAGAAAAAATTACTTTCGCAAGTATGTCATCTCATATTGCAGAAAAAGTAGACCTCTCTACTCTATCTCCTGAGGAAAGGGTAGAGGAGGCAAGAAGACAAGGTCGACGAGATCTTTTCCAAGCAGAGTGGTTGGAAGACTTCAAGTGGCTCGAGTACAATAAGGAGGAGGCAAGGTTGTATTGTAAGTTTTGTAAAAAGTATCCACATCACCATAGTGCATATTCATTGAGTGGATCAATCAACTTCAAGGTAAGTAATCTCAAAGCTCATTGCAGTACTGAATGTCATAGGCTTGCTATGCAAGCATGTTTTATGGAGGGAAAGGAAAGCATACAAAGTAGCATTAAAAAAGTGAAAGAGTTGAAAGATGAAGCTTTGTTGACATTGTTTAAATCTGCATATTTCATAGCTAAGAGAAATGAATCCTTTGCACTTTTCCCACACTTGATATCTCACATGCAAGATTGTGGTGTCCCATACACTACAAGCTTGTATAATGATGATAAAGCTTGTGCGGAAATGGTCTATTGTATTGCTAATTATTTGATGCATGATACGTTAAAGAAAGTTGCTAAGAGTCCATGGTTTGGGGTGCTTGTTGATGAATCCACCGATATTTCCACTCATGGTCATATGGTTATCTACTTTTCTTATGTAGAATCTGAGTGCATACCAAAAGTCTCTTTCTATGGGATTGTGCGCGTGAGTGATGGAACTTCAAAAAGTTTGTTTGACACTTTGATTGCTGAACTCAAGAAGTGCAAGTTGGACCTATCCAAACTAATTGCGTTTGGATATGATGGATGCTCCACCATGACAGGTAAGGAAAATGGACTTTCAACTCTTCTAAAGAAAAATGTCAATCCTTTTCTTACATCAATTCATTGTGTAGCACATAGAACTGCACTTGCCGTCTCTAATGTAGCTAAGAGTAATGACACTTGTAAAAGGATAGATAAACTTGTCAACAGTTTAGCTACTTTTTACAATGCGAGCTCTAAGCGCAAAGAAGCACTACGTGATTTGCAAGAGGATTTGGCTTGTCCCATTTTGAAGTTACAACATACTTATGATATTCGATGGTTAAGTCGATATAATGCTTTGAAATCTATTTGTAGATCATTTGATGCTATCTTGGCTGAGGTAAGAGAGAAAAACTCTCATCTCCACAATGACATTGCAGAGTTTGAGTTTATTTATTGCTTATTTTTCTTGGCGGATATACTCAAAGGTTTGGCTTCCTTAAGTAAAATGTTTCAAAAAGATCATGTTGATGTAACCACAATCAATGGTCTAGTTGACAATGAGATTGATCGTATCAAACAATACTACATGGAAGAACCACAACCCGATTGCAATGCTTTTACACATGGAGTAGGAGGCTTTGAAATTTTGCCAGAATATGGATCCGAAAAAGGTCACCTCTTTTCTCTTCGTGAATCACTTCATGGTAATGTTTTCTTTGATGAGTCAATAAAACGCGATATTTATGGTGAAGATTTAAAGAGAGCTTTAGAATTTCAAACCTCTTTTTCTTCTTCTATCATTGCCAACTTGCAAACAAGGTTTGAAGATAATTCCATACTTAGCAACATGAAGATCCTTGTTCCTGCACAACATCCACTCTTGGAGCGACCGTTGAAAGCATATGGCATCGAAGAAGTTACGAAGTTAGTGTCATTTTATGGTAAGGATCATGTACTAGGTATGTTTGAATTTAAAGCATTGGTTGATGGTGATGAGTTAAAAAAAGAGTTTAGAACTTTCAAAAATCAAGCTCCAAAAGACTTTGTCCGATATAGCCTAGTAGAAGTTGCTTCTTCAATAGCCAGCAATGCTTCATGGAGAGCGATATATCCCAATTTACTAACGCTTTGTCAAGTTGCATTAGTTCAATGTTGTAGCATTGCAGTGTGCGAAAGAGGCTTTAGTGCGAGAACCATGATCAAGTCTCGCCTTCGAAATAGGCTTGAGACTAAAAGTCTTGATGCTCTTATGAAGATTGCTATTGAAGGGCCAGAAAAATTGTGTGAGGAAGAGCTTCTAGAATGCATTGAGATTTGGAGTGCAAAGGCTCATCGACATCTTTTTACTTCAGAAGGTATTTGTTCACTTATTGTTCAATAGTGATTTCTTTTATTGTTTTTTGAAACAATTATTATCCATGACTAACACTTTTATGAAGAGGGAAAAAGAGGAGTAGATAGACTACTCCTCTTTTTCCCAAGGGAGCTTGGTGTAGCCATGTAAAATGGCGAAGGGGTTCAAATCCCCTACTCTCTCTTAGGTTGGAGACGGCGAAATTTCTTTGTTTGCGAGACATGCTTTTGGAGGTGATTACCTTGCATGCTACTATTGAACTTTACTCATTTGATATGAAACTATCATGAATAGAATATCTATTTGCTTGTTTATTATTTACAGATATTTCATGCAAGTATAGAAGCATTCGGTGTTCAAGATTTTAGAGGATTGGAATTTGGGTGGATGCTTTAAACTTATGTTGATTCCAGAATCCAAATGTGACTCAAGTTAAAAGGTATGATTCTTGAAACATTTACAACACTTAAATTATTTTTTTAAAGGTTCATGTTTTGGGTTTGTTATTGCTTTCAAGAGAAGCATTTTCCATCTACTAGTCTCCAATTAGTTTGGTTAGCAAATCTTTCTACTTGTTTTCTAGCAAAGTATAAATTTGTAGTATGTAAAACTTGTTCAAATTTTACCCAAGAAGGTCTTTGGCCGGCTCGTGTAGATATGAAGAGGATATGAATTGCTCATTTTTTTCGAAACCGGTTCACTCATTAGAGAGGAGGATTTCAACATAGCTCAATTTTTTAAATTTCCCGAACACTGACTAGGGGTCATTTGCCATTTTCACTCATCTTTTCTTGGAGCACCTCCTTGAATTGACCTTGATTGACTCTCCTCACTCAGGTGACACACACACGCGTACACGTACTTAGCACGCAACTGCTGGGAGGAGCGCTCTCCAGCCGTTTGTTACGTAGTGATAGGGCATTTCACTTTAAAAATATAATAGGTACATATGCCACTCAGTCGCTACAGGAGGATGGAATGGAAGCAGGGGAGGACGAATGTTCTCGAAATTTTACATTAAAAAAATGTTATGTGGAGCGGTGTCGAAGTGAGACGATCTGTAAGGCTGATCTCCTAGGGCGAGTGGCATGTGATTTTGTCTATATAAAAGGCCGAAGGCCGATACATAGATAGTGGAGAGACAGAGAGAGAGAGGGAGGGGTATGGAAGCCCAGCGAATATTATCCCGTGCTAATACAGCCATGGCACCTCCCTCAGCTTTGCCAAGTGCTGCTCTATTCAATCCCGACGAGCAAACACGGCCGGGTAGCAGGCTTGCCTATACGATTATAGTAACCGCAACATTGCTCGCGGTGCTTATTTGTTCTATCTGCATGCAGTTGCTCATCCGCTGGGCTGTTGGACGCTGGTGTTTCCAAACCCGCAGCCGGCTGCACGAACTGGCTGAGCTAGCTGCCGCCCGCAGGACAAACACGGGCATGAACAAGAGCCACGTGGAAGCCTTACCTACCACGCTCTATGGAGGCAAAGCTGAGGTGGCACAAGCTCGACTGGATGCCAGCTCCTCTCAATGCCCTATCTGCCTGGGGAACTTCGCAGATGGGGAGAGCATCCGACTACTGCCCAACTGCCAGCATAGCTTCCACGTCGGCTGCATCGACCCTTGGCTCTCTAGGCACTCGTCCTGCCCTACCTGCAGAGGCAACCTCATGGACGCCATGTCAGCCGAGGACCTTTCCACGCAAGGCCAAGTGAAAGTGCACATCGTTATCGCACCAGGAGTCGTCCCTCTCTCCCACGCACACTAACGTGAAGAGGGGAGGAGCGACGCTACAGGCAACAAACTCTAGTATAGCTCTTCTCAGCACTTTCGTCGTTCTTGAACGCTCGGCAGTACCACTGTTGTAAGAATTTTGAAAAGCCGAGCGTATATAGTCTTAAAATTTACACCTTGTCGGTGGTATGCTGCTGCTGTGGAAATAGCTTACCTTTTCTGGCCGACTTGCTATGTTGGCTCCTTATTCAATGCTTTGGGTCGGTTAGAATGCAAATCTTCACTTTTGTGGAGGTTTGAGGGCTACTGTTCCTGCTCTTCCTTTGAGAGGATTGGCTCTTACTCAGACGTTCACTAGATTTCGTGCATGGTTTTTGGAATACGCAAGATATTTTGTCTTGGCTTTCAAAGCCAAATTCAGTATCTTCTTCTTCTTTAACCTTTTCTTCTCTTTCCAAAATTATGGAACTTACACATATCTCCCCCTCTCTCTCACCAAAGCAAGCCACTTCCACTTACAGATAAAATTGTTCCCTTTGGATCGGCTAGAATGCAAATCTTTACTTTTATGGAGGTTTGAGGGCTGCCGCTCCTACTCTTTCTTCGAAAGGATTGGCTCTCTAGATGTCATACATGGTTTTTGGCATGCCTTTAGAAGACTTGGTGATGTATTGGAGCTTTTTATAACTCAAGACTTGTCTTAGCTTTCAAAGCCTTTGCGAGTCTAAGTCTTGTGTTGAAAGTTTGTCCAAGCTTTATTTGAAACTTAAAATTAATCAAAAAAACAAATCTAGGATCTTCTTATTCTTTACATTTTGTTGTTCATTTACTCTCTCTCTCTTTCTCTCTCTATATATATACACACACACACACATACATACATATATATATATATACATACATACATACATACACACACACACATATATATATAACCAAAGAAAACCACTCGTAGAGAGATTGTTCCTTGGTTTAACACAAGAATCCACTCACACATACACACACAAGGTGTACCACATCACAACATGTCATCCTCAATTTGTAGCTGCCACATATCAAAAGATTGGAGTGAGACAATAAACAACTACAAAACATTTAAACACAAGATAAAGTATTTGATTTGAAGTAACAAGATCATACCTTCTCATTTTCATGAGCAACAAGAAGTTTATCTTTCCAAAGATTTTATTCCTCTCCCCTCCAGTCCAGCCTCTTCTTTAAGCTTTTCCTTGTATAATGCTGAGAGATTCATAGCTTCCTGTGTGAGTTGGAAGGCAACTTCATCTGGCTCTTGAAACTTTTCAGCCTCTTTGAAACAAATAGTAAGGGCCTCTGCAGGATCAAAAGTTGTTTCCAAAGCCAGTAGTGAATGGTCATCCTCTATGCCAACATCCTTGTTAAGCCTTGAAGCCTCGGCAATAAGGGAAATGGCATAGTCCTCCCTCAAATTGAACACACACTCTATATCATGGAGGAAAACATAATCTTTACCACCAATCAAGACACCTGGAAGCATGGGCACTACATAGTTGCTGCTCTGAACATCAAAATCTTCAACTGGCTGTGCTGCCCTAAGAGTTTTAGTCCTCAGTTGAACAAGGTCAAGAGCAGCCACTTGCAGCCCCTCTGAAAAGATGCAGGGGGGAAGAGAGCTTGAGCTCTTGCAAGCACACACACACACTCACAAAACCCTAATAGAGAACACACAAGGTGAGAGGCTGAAAATCTTCTTCTTCTCTACTCAACACTCTACACCATATACAAGATAAGAGTACACATAATATGAAAGGTACTCAACCAATACATACACAGGTTCTCTATAGTGTGAACCCGACTAAATGAGCTGGCGCTATAACTATGCCAGTCTCTAGAATGGCTGTCACACACCCTGTCATCCCACTGGCCGCATATCTCCCATGATCTCACCAACCATGCCAGTGGTGTAAGTGTGGGGCCTATCCCCCAGGCGGGTCATCAGTGGCCACCGCCTCACTAGACGAGCTCGATATCTCAACACTCTCCCTCGAGCTTAACTCCATCTCATGTACACCAAGCGAAACCCTGAATCTGCGGAGCTTCTCTGTACCCAATGCTTTGGTGAAGATGTCAGCTACCTGATCCTCTGTGCTGACATAAACAAGGTCAAGATCTCCTGCCAAGACCTTCTCTCTGACGAAGTGGTAGTGGACCTCTATATGCTTCGTACGAGCATGAAATACTGGGTTCCTGGCCAACTGTATACTGCTAATGTTGTCACAGAGAATGACAACTTTTCTATCCACTGATAGACCCAAATCTGCAAGTAGCTTTCTCAACCAAGCTACCTCACATGCTGCCATAGCAGCTCCTCTGTACTCGGCCTCTGTAGTACTGGATAGAGCAACTGTAGGTTGCTTCCTGCTGCTCCAAGTCACAGTAGCACTCCCCAAAGAAAACATAAAGCCACTGGTAGATCTTCTATCTGAGATACTACCAGCCCAATCAGCATCTGTGTACCCATGTACACATATCTCTGTCCCAGTCTCATAGAATAGTCCACAATGCAAAGTAGACCTCACATACCTCAGTATGCGTCTCACTGCATCCAAATGCAGTTTTCGTGGAACCTGCATAAACTGAATCACCAACCCAACAGCATAGCTCAAATCTGGTCTGGTGATCGTCATGTAGATCAAACTTCCTACTATACATCTGTACATAGTAGGATCCTCCAAGATCTCTCTAGAATCTGCACTCAACTTGCCATTCTGATCCAATGGCACAGAAATAGGCTTACAGCCTGTCATACCATACTTGGACAACATGTCCAAGCCATACTGTCTCTACAGTAATCCAATACCATGTGGTGACCTAATCACCTCCATGCCCAAGAAGTATCTGAGCTCCCCCAGATCCTTCATCTCAAACTTCTGTCTTAGCAAGATCTTTACATCAAAGATCTCTACATCATGGTCTCCCGTAATGATCAAGTCATCTACATAGATGACAACAAGCACAACCCCTCTATCACCATGCCTCACATACAATGAGAAATCTGCATTGGCTACATGAAAGCCAATAGTGACAAGATATTCAGAAATCTTGTCAGACCATGCTCTTGGTGCTTGCTTTAAGCCATACAAGGCTTTCTTCAACCTGCAAACATGCTCGGGGTGACCTACATCCTCATAACCAGGTGGCTGCAACATATACACCTCTTCTTGCAAATCCCCATGCAAGAATGCATTCTTTACATGCATTCTTTACATCCATCTGATGTAAAGACCATTGCTTTGACGCAGCCACAACTCTCACCATTGCCATCTTGGCAACTGAGCTGAAAGTTTCCTCATAATCAATCCCATATGTCTATGCATATCCTTTGGCTACCAATCTAGCCTTGTACCTGTTTATGCTTCCATCACTGTTATGTTTAACTTTGTACACCCACTTGCATCCAATGGCTTTCTTGCCTTCAGGCAATCGCACTAAATCCCAGGTTTCATTTCCATATAGTGCATCCATCTCCTCATCCATAGCTTTCTCCCAACACACATTTCCAACAGCCTCATCAATGCATGTGGGCTCTACAACCTGCACAACCTTTGCCATATATGCATAGTGATGTGCCACATAACCATCATATGTAAATCTCTGCACAGGGTTCTTCACTCTCCCTGATCTTCGCAGCTTTTCATTCATGGCTTCCATAGCCTTCTTTACACCAGGTGTTCTCATAGCTGGGATCCCAAGCTCCTCATCAAGGCTCATATCTGAGCCACTATCAACATGAGAATGCCCTGCAGAAATGTCAGGCATACCAAGGGGCTCAACCACTTTCTCTTTTTCTTTACGTGATGTAGTAATCACATTTGCAAGACTGGTATTATGATGCAGCCTGCCACTCCATGGTCTATCAACAGACCCACTAGATGAGGACTCTCCTGGTCCACTCAAAGACTGTGATTGCGGACCTGCATTCTGTGCAACCACACTTCCACTCACATCAGCCCCAACAGCTTCTTTTCCAGTAGCATACCAGCTGCTCATCTCATCAAAGACAACATCCATGCTTACCCTCAACTTACGTGTAGCAGGGTTATAACACCTGTATCCCTTTTGCTCAAGGGAGTATCCAATAAACACACATTTTTCAGCTTTTGGATCCAGCTTAGTTCTCAGCTCATCTGGCACATGCACATATGCAATGCATCCAAAGACTTTCAGATGAGACAAATCTGGTTTTCTACTAGTAAACCTCTCCTCTAGAGTTACATCATGTATGGCTGCAATTGGAGTCTTGTTCATGATGTATACTGCTGTAGAAACAGCCTCAACCCAATAGCTATGCGGCATATTCTTCTCTTCCATCAATGCTCGCGCAATCTCAGCAATGTGCTTGTTTTTTCGCTCAGCAACTCCATTTTGCTGTGGAGTGTATCTGCATGTGAACTGTCTCCGAATACCATTCTTCTTCAAAAATTCAGAGAACTCATTGGAGAAGTACTCTCCCCCTCCATCTGACCTTAGGCACTTTACATATTTTCCTGTTTGCTTTTCAACCAAAACTCTGAAATTTTGAAAGTGAGTGAACACCTCACTCTTCTCCTTCATGAAATATACCCACACTTTCCTTGTGTGGTCATCAATGAAAGTCACATAATACCTGCAGCCTCCCATAGATATGGTCTTCGTAGGACCCTATACATCTGAATGCACAACATCTAGTGCATTTCTGCTCACATATCTGTTACGTGGAAACACATGCTTTGTTTGCTTCCCAAATTGGCATGCTTCATATATTTTTTGCATACCTTCCACTTTAAATTTTGGCAGCCCTGTCACAATTCCTTTTGTCTGCATAGACTTCAATCTCTGCACATTTACATGTCCAATCCTTTAATGCCAAATGTCTGTGTCTGCAATAATTCCTGAACCATTTGCAAACATCGCAGCACTCATTTCAGGCATGTCTACATTCAACGTAAACATTCTGCCCACTTTGTTACCTTTTGCAACCAATCTGCACTTGTCTTTGAAATCTTCAACATAACACACATCAGGGTTAAACCAAACCTGCAAACCCTGCTCAATCATCTGGCCAACTGAAACGAGATTCTTTGTTATGTTCGGTACATGAAGTACATCTGCAAGGTACTTCACTTTGCCATCCTGCATAGACAATGGCACATCTCCAACATGGGCAATTGGATGAGCAGTGTCATCCCCTGTTTCCACAAAACCTAGTCTTTCCGGGTTTTTCATCTCCTTGAACCACTCCCCATGACTCGTCATGTGGTTCGAAGCGCCTGAATCCACATACCATACATTATCTTTTTGTGCTGCATCAACATTTTCAGACATGGCATTCACGACATGCTGCATAACAAACAACCTTTCATTATCCTCATTATTTCTGCTTGAGGATGCATAGTTGTTTTGCTGCACTTTTCCATTTTGCATGTCAGCCTGCTTCTTATAACATTCTACCTGCACATGTCCAGGCTTACCACAATAATAGCATTCACGTGCATCATTATATTGCCTTTGCTAATTTCCACGGCCTCTTTGACTCCCCCTGCCTCTGAATTTGCCTCTTCCACCTGCGTGTTGTTGTTGTTGTTGATTCTGGGACTGTTGTTGTTTGCTGCTGCTGCTGCTGGCCATAATTCTGATTATTACCTGTTCGGCCACCTCCTTGACCGCGTCCATGGCCTCCTCTACCTCGTCCTCTTCCTGAACTTGTGTAGAAGGCCTGTTGCTCTGAACTGTTTTTGCTTTGTGAAGAGTGTTGGTCTTCACCCAAGCTCTTCTCTTGGATAATCAGCATAGACACCAAATCTGTAAAGTTGGGAATGTTTTCGTGAGTCTGAATAGACGTCTTGAACGCCTTGTATTGTGGCCCGAGACCACGTAGACAGACTTCCACCTTGTCATCATCATCTACTGACACACCAATAGATGCAAGGGATTCCACAATACCCTTTATCTTCAGCGCATAGTCATTCATAGACATGCTCTTTTTCTCCACAGTATGAAGTTCATTCTTCAACTGTATCTTACATGCCTTGGTATTTGTTTCATAGAGCTTTACCAAGGTGTCCCACGCCTGCTTGGGGGACTTGGCATCCTGAATGTGCCCAATCATAGTGTCCTGTATACTAATGGATAGCCAATACATAACCTTCCTGGCTTCTTGGTTCCAATCTTTAAACTCTTTCACATCTGCAGCAATCGGATTTATATCCGGTATCTCCGGTGCCTCTTCATGCTCACCTTCTATGTAGTCCCAATAGCCTTTTCCCATCAGGAAATTCGTCAACCTGAACCTCCAAGCATGGAAGTTATTCTTGTCAAGCTTCTCAGCCACAATCTGAGTTATCCCATCATTTGACATCTTGCCAAACACACAATTTTACCAGAAACTGCACTCTGGTTTTTCCTGCATAAATGCTGTATTTCCTGCATAGCGGTACTGTAGTACTCTCAAATGTCACAACCAGTGACATTTGAGAGTACTCTCAAATGTCATAGCGGTACTGTAGTACTCTCAAATGTCACAACCAGTGACTTCAATGTGCATACATACACCCAATGGCAACTCTAGACCTCTTTGCAGCACCCACAGTGTCTGCACAGTCAATCTGTCTTCCAGCAGTTCTTAAAACAGAGTTCTGCAAAGAATCGATGACTTACCCGCAGTGCTCGAAATCGCCTGCTTTCTGAAAAACGGAGGTCCAGACGCGCCCGAAACGCGTTTTCGGCCCAAAAATTTAAGTCCATAGGACTATATAGTTTCCCAATAGCTTTACTCCCGCGAAGAAAGCTCCTCAATCAGAGATCGTTGCTGGTGCCTCCTGTAGAGGTCCTGACAAGGGTGTAGTCACCAACACAAATAGAGTAGTTGAAGCTCTTACCCTCGTACCGCTTCCTGTGGTTCTCTTGCTTGCAGCTCAGCCCTTAGCACGAACCAGGCTCTGATACCATGAAAAGATGCAGGGGGAAGAGAGCTTGAGCTCTTGCAAGCACACACACACACTCACAAAACCCTAATAGAGAACACACAAGGTGAGAGGCTAAAAATCTTCTTCTTCTCTACTCAACACTCTACACCATATACAAGATAAGAGTACACATGATATGAAAGGTACTCAACCAATACATACACGGGTTCTCTATAGTGTGAACCCGACTAAATGAGCTGGCGCTATAACTATGCTAGTCTCTAGAATGGCTGTCACACAGCCTGTCATCCCACTGGCTGCATATCTCCCATGATCTCACCAACCATGCCAGTGGTGTAAGTGTGGGGCCTATCCCCCAAGCGGGTCATCAGTGGTGGCCACCGCCTCACTAGACGAGCTCGATATCTCAACACCCTCATCCTGGAGCTTGATATCTTCTTCCTGCTCTGCCATTTCTTTTGCCACAGGAACATCCTCTTTTTCCTCTGCTTCAGATGTGTCTTCTTCTTCAGCCTCCTGCCCTTGCTCTTCTAGAGTGCTGAGACGGAAGACAATGTACATAAGGAATACCATGGTTTCCTCAAGCAGTCTATTATTACAGTTGAATTTATATTCCTCAGGCAGGCTGTCAATCTTCTATTCACATGGTACCTCAGTCTGTCAACAATGGAGACAATATGATTTATATGCACAAAAACCTTTTCACCTTCCACAATTCTTCCTGCATCTGTCAGTTGTTTGAAGGTATCCCAATGGTCTGAAAGAAAATCTCTGTGATGCTCCAGTACAGAGCTCATAGTGAACTCCCTGTTGAAAATATTGTGGTATATGTGGAAGTTTCCCTGAGCCTTGCATTTGTGAAGAAAGTCAAATAGGAGCAAATCTGGAGATTTGTCCTCTTCTGGTTCCTTTTGTTTTGAGAGGGAAGACTCAGCTTTCTGCTCAAGTCTCTTGCTTTTGCCTGAACCAAAATTTATATATCATGAATTCTATATGCTGACATATGCAATCAGGGAATGTATAGGATATCACCAAACAACTCCCTTCATGAGCACACATGACTCACCTGGTGATTGTTATGGTCTAAGTATAGTAGCAGAAAAGTCCAGCTTCCTCTTGAAAGGAGGGGCCTGAGAATCAACTGTTCCAAAGCAAAAACTTTTCTCATCAAGGAAGAAATTCCCAGGGCCAAAGAAAGCAAAACAATGAGGAAGAAGTGAAAACCAAAAGGAACACAGGAATTTCCAAGAAAACGCGATGTAGGGCCATTTGGAAAATGTCAAGTACTCTCCTCGCATTTTGTTGCAAATTTTCCATTTCTACTGATATCCATCTCCAATCAAATGCTAGGATCATCTCACAGATTCCTAGATAATAGATGATACTAGGAAGAATTCCCCAGGACCAAAGAAAGCAAAACAATGAGGAAGAAATGAAAACCAAAAGGAATATAGGAGTTTGCAGGAAAACGCGATATAGGGCCATTTGGAAAATGTTAAGCACTCTCCTCGCATTTTGTTGCAAACTTCTAGGTTCTATTGATATCCATCTCCAATCAAATCCTAGGGTGATGTACCAGATTCCTGGACAGTAAGATTCTGGAGCTTAGTGGAAATTTGGGATATGGGATGTGGTGGATGGGAGTTGCCCAGATATCTGGACATCAAGAATTCTATGGATGGAAGAAATATATATCGAAAAACATTGAAAAGAATATAGATCTCTGACCTTTCTTTTCCTTTTCCATGCTGTTGGAGTTGCACTGGTGAGTCTTGTGCTCTCTCCCAAACTTGAGCTGCAGCCTAGGTAACCTGGAGATCTGGCGTGGTAGTAGTCTTCAGGCAGGTTGCAGTCTAGATGGAGTGTGTTGGGTAGGAAGAGATCAGAGAGGGAAGGAAAAGGATGATGGGAGGGTACTAGTAGGGATGAAAGACGGGGAGGGAAGAGTGGTTATGGAACTGATTATGAAATCATGATTGGCACAAGTTCCAAGGCAAAAAGTGTCCCATTCACATGTGCCAAGTTTCAAACTCCAAGAGATCTGGGTCCCATCCACACGTGTGAAAAAACGACTCCATTCCACACGTGTGGTATTTAGTAGCTGCTTTGTTTGTATTTTGCACTAATCTTTTCTCTCCTATTTAATCTCTCCTATCTTGGCCCTCCCCTCTTAGCTCTCTTGCCTCCCTACCTCCCTACTCTGCACCATCAGCATCTTGACCAGCAACACAGGCTCATCCCAGCACATGGTACTCATCACCAACACAGCACACCCACAAATAGCTTCCAGGTTAGTAAGACTCTCTATATCCTTATCTTCTTGTTTAATAGTATAACATACATACTTTTGGGATGTGATGTAGCTTAGATATTAGGATAAATATTATATGCACTCCTTAGCTTTTTCCACTGCAACCACAAGCAGGAAGACTTTTGAATTGGGCTGGTTGGGTGAGAGATTGATCACTTCTTGCCTTCCATAGACTCAATCCATCCTGCATCAAGTTGCAAACACAGTGAAATGACTGAAGGCATGTTCCAGCATGTTGCCTCATGAATTTGTAGGAAAACGCGAGGAGAAGGCTTTAGGAATTTCAAACAGCCGAAATCGCATTTTGTTACAAATATAAAACTGTTGCTTCATCCACCCCTATCATTGTGGTTTTGTGTCTTTCCAAGTTATCCATGGCTGTACACTCCTTGCATAAACTCAATCCATATTTTATTTAGTTGTAAAGACAGAGAAATCACTGTAGGAATGTACCAGCATGTTACTTCAGGTATTTGCAAGAAAACGCGAGAGTGAGCTGTTAGGAATTTCAAACTGTCGAAATTGCGTTTTGTTGCAAATTTATAAATGTTGCTTCATCCACCCCTGTCATTGCCTTTTTGTGTCATTCCATGTTCTCCATGGCTGTAATCTCTTTCCATTGCTTTGTATCCAGCTTGTCAGAGTGATGGCAAGAACTAAGTCAACTACAAGGAGTGCTGGCAAGGGGCCAGGGCTTGCAGCAGCATCAGCTGGGACATGTATCAAGGAATTTGGGAAGAGTTGCACATGGTAGGAAGGGGAAGCCAATGAGCCTGCTCCAACAAAAGGCCAAGAGATTGAAACATGGTGCAGGTGTGCTAAAGGAGATGAGGAAGCAACAGAAAGCTATAGGCTTTGCAATCCCCAAGGCACCTTTTCAGAGACTAGTGAAAGACATATGTGATAGTTGGCACCTTGGTTTCAGGTGGAATAGGACTGTCATTCTTTCCTTACAGGAAATGGCAGAGGATTACTTGGAGAAATATTTTGAAGATGCAATGCTGGTAGCAGCCCATGCTCACAGGGTAACTCTGATGGCCAAAGACTTCAACACTTTGTCCAGAGTGAGATGGAGGTATGACAAGCTGGTCCATCCTGTGGAATGGCAGGACATCAAGATGAGAGACATATTATTAATTCCACCTACAAGAAAGCTGAAGGTAGATGAGGTTAAGGTTGTTGAAGTAACCCACTCAAAGAACACCAGAGAGAAAGCTGCTTATGAGGAGTCACTGAAGGAGCAAATAAAAGAATCCAAATCTGTTATAGATGTGGAGACTGTACAGAGGGAGCTGCAGGTACAGAGAAGGTTGCAGGAGTTGGGCCCTAACATAGTTGTCCATATTGAGGATGAAACTTCAGTGAATAATTTTGACTTGAAAAAACTATGCTTGGTAGCATTGGCTTATAAGAATGAGTATTGCTCAGATACTATCATTCTTGCAATGCTCTAGTAAGTGTCTTTTATTTAATATTTGTTTGCAAAACAATCCTTCTTGTACCTCCTTTACACCCTACCCTAATTATTGTTTGGTCCAATGTAGCATGATGAGAAGCTGGCTTAACCACGCTGTACAGCATACAGTTCATATTATTGATCCTGCCATTTCCTTCAAGTTAAGAGATGCAAAGGAAACTCCCATGGATATTTCCAATTCAGACACTGCGATTTTGATGTTATCGATATTTTGCTACTTCCATACCATAACACGTATGTGGGTGACTGCTTCTTTTGGGATTCTTCTTTAAGATTGAGAACCCTTGTAGCCTTTGATTTCTTAATGCTTTTTTCCTTATGCAGTGATGACTGGAGCTTTGCTTCTATTGACATCCAGCAGAAGCAATGCTTTATATTCAACTCTCTTAAAAACACACACAGAGAGCTGAAATTGTAAGTGGTGTGTGTGCTATTTTTAACTTTAAACTTCATTATTTTGATTTAATGCACACTAACTGAATTATATGTAATGCAGTTGTATTAGAAGGCTTCTAGATGCATTGGATCACTGTCCTCCTAATGTCAATCTTTTGGATTCAATAGAGCCAATAAATTTAGAGGTAGAAAGTCGTTCCCTCTACTGATGTCTATTTCATGCTATGCCTTTGAACCTATTGAATAATTCTGTTTTGTTCAGGTGTTAACAGTTTCTAACATATCTTTCCAATTGTACAGACACCACAACAAGATGATTCAAGTAGCTGCGGGCTGGAGAGTGTTGATCAGTGCCAAATATATACTTTCAAGCTATTTTGAGATAGGACAGCGCTAGCCAAACCTTATAAGAAAAAATAATTTTCATTTAGCTTTAAAATAATTGATATTGGTACAAAGTGTTCTAAATCATCATATGCAATTGTAGATGAGAGAAGATAGCTTCAGCTCGAACTATGTATATAGTTTGAGAGCTGATACAATTTGGAAGTTTTTGAAGTATGCCTCCCCCAAACCTATTGTACCAGCTACTGTCAAGTTGGGTGAGAGCTCTAAAGTCCGAGAAGGTGTCATACAGACATAGATGATGCTGATGTGGTGCCACAAGAATAAGGACCTAGTACTGATGAGGAGAAGCCACAAGAACAAGGACCTACTGCCTACTGATGTTATTGAGGAGAAGGTGGAGCAGCAGCAAACAGATGCTCCAGGGGCAATAGAGGAGACAATGGAGCAGCACCAAGAGATTGTACAGGACAGGATGGAGCAGTAGAAAATAGATTCTCCAAAAAAAGATGATACGGAGAGCTTGGACCATGTAGAGCAGTCTCTGGATCAGGCTATAGATAAATAGAAAATGGTTGTCAAGAATATGTCCTACATATACAATTAAACACTTCTGTATAAAATTTTACTTTATTGAATATAATACCTTTGTTTATGGAGTCTGTGTTATCTCAATTTTTAAATTTTCAATGTCTTTGCATTTTATTGAACTCTCTCTTCTTTTGAGCACCTGCAAAAAAGCAATATGAAACAATAGGGTAAAGTAAACTAATAGCAGTCCTTAATGAGACTAATAGGGTAAAGTAAACTAATAGCAGTCCTTAATGAGACTAGGATAAGTCAGATGGTGTACCTTCTTACTGTTGTAGATAAATAAAAAGTCCTTTGAAATAGAACCTTCTATCTCAAACAGAATGTCATTGCGCAATTGAGCTAGGGAGCAACATTGTCTTAATGAGATATTGACTAGCACATCACCATTCTCAACAACATCAATATCAAGAAGTTTATTTTTTGCACCAAAAGAATCTTCATCTTGATCCATTGGGACTAGTGTTGTGCCTAGCATTCGACTGCGCTTATAATAAAAAGAAAAAAGAAAATTTTGTGATGCAACCATGTACTTTAGTTGCATAGAAGGTTGGACAACCTCACCAAACACTGAACTACATGTCTTCTTATCCCAACCTTTACCCAAAAATTATGGCATGCATGCCAGACTTGTTGCTTTAACTGTGAACATTGTTTTTGAAACCTTCACTGGAAAGGTATTAAACAAGTCTACAAAAACTGTGAGAGGCATGCATAAAGAAATTTTTATTATCCTTGTGGCAATATTGGGCCTCAAAGCTTTCTGTACTTCTTTGAAAAGCTTGGCCCTATATGCCTCTGTAACACTAAAATGTGGGAGAGGCCAATCCACAGAATTCCATGCCGGAAGGTCTTGTTTTCTTAACACACCATGTGTGTTAGCATTGTCCAGAACTGATAAAAATGATCAGTAAAAAATATACCCGATTGAGCTAGCTCTGTTGCACATCGACCTTAGTATTGTTGTTCTCCTATCGATCCATGCAAAACATCTATAAATCCCAGAATACAATCGATGTTTTGCCATGTCTCATACGATGAAGGGTATAAATTTGAAATAAAATAACACAAGAATGTCAATAAGCAAAGAAAGAAAGCTTCATCTTAAAAATCCATACACCTCATAAAGAACAAAACCATAATAGAAAAATATACAATTAGGCCTGTGTTGCGGAAGATCATTTGGATAGTCTCGCAAGACAAGTTCTTTATGCATGTACACATGCTGAATCAAAACTTCTTTCACCGAAATCTTTCCTTTGGTGATTTTAAAATCTTGTACTCTTCCCTTCCATGACGCCAAGAAAATGTTTTTTGGCTGGGGTCTCTTTCTTTTGCTAGGTTGCATGAGCACCCATGCTCCTTTCGAAACACTAAACCTTTTCCAAGTTCCTTCCGTTTTGACTGTACTTGAATTCTCTATCGAAGAAATAGAAGAAGTAGGTCGACGGGGTAAGGATGTGTGGTATAATTCTGCCTTCATAGCATTATCATCCACATAGCATCTTCCACAAGAACGGCCATAGTTTTTATTCACCATGGAGACCTTGTGAATCTGTAACAATAGCAAAGTAATGTAAACAAGATAACAAAGTGAAGTTTCAAGAAAGAGAAAGTGGGCAGACAGACAGTTGATAAGAAACATCTTACTCTAAGCCAAACACGATCAAGGGAGCAATTTTGGAAAAGAAGAGGCTGTTGCACAATGAGGCAGTGCTGTAGAATGGTAGACCTTTCGAAGGAAAGGTAGCACAACATTTCAAAGTTCAAAGGAAGGTGGAAGCGGGAAGGCCCTTGTCAGAGAAAATGTCAGACTAGATTCTATCTTCATGTCCAAAGATCTTGTGAGAATAAAAAACCAATCTCCACATTAATGTAGCACGCTTGTACCTACATAAAGTATTGTTTCTTTTATCTATTTTCTCTTATTTTGTGAATTTCCAACGTTACGTTGGCCCTCTACTGATTGGTTGAGAGCTTATTTTTCCAAACCGTAAAAGGCCCCAAAATGAGCTCCCTTTTTTTCCTAATGCTCATCATGGCATTAGTGGAACAATTGTGTGCATGCCATGTCATGAGTTTGGTAATAGATTTGCCACCGGAACATGTGTTGAATGCAAGCTATGATAGGAAAATGCCTCACCACGTTTTGAATCATCTTACCTTGAAAATCACTTCGGTAATGAGACTCTCCACATTTTCGACATTAAGTTGCATCTTTATGAACACCCCGAAATATCACACAATCATGGACACATGCATGTAATCCGTGACAAGTTCCGTCAATACTCTCCTAGCATGCGCCCTGGTACTTGGCATCTTGTTGTCCAAAGGAAGCATCTTCTTCATGAGCCTACAAAGTTTGAAAAATTTCAAATATTTTTTATAAAAGATATTGTGACGAGATAACCTTAAACTCTAAGGACTCACCGAAAGAGGCTTGTAACACTAGCATTGCTCCAACCATACATGGTTTGCAAGTTTGGCAACTCCAAAATTGCACGAAGGGTGGAGTATGCACACCCCTCGTAGTGTAAGCGGCTTGTCGTAATAGATCTTCATCAATTGAGACCTCAGGCTCCTCCTCTCCTTCTTTCTCAAAGAACTCATCCATCATCTCATCCATGCCCAAATCTTCTTTGATTTCATGTGCTATAATGGAGGTATTTCTTCCTCATGTCAAGCATGCGGGCTCATCAAAATTGAATCATGGAGGTCTTTAAAGCCTTTACATAGTTGTCCACTAAACACAAAGTAATGAGGCATAGATTTTTTCATCCCACGACATATCCCCTCCTTGTCCTCGTCCTAAAAAACATGGACTACCTTATGAATACCTAAATCATGTGCATATACCACTGACTAAACTAGTGTCATATATCTTCAAATCGATTGTAATCTTGCACATGCTTTATTGTGATTCGTCCTCGTAAACGCATGATCTCTCCCTTGCATCTCTTGCATGGATATGGAATATTTTGATGTAACCACTCATGTGAACTTCACATGGGTGCCTCATCATCATTAGAAGAAGAAGACGTCAATGGTCTTCTATGCGTGGTGGGTACCTAAAAATCATGCCATGCAATACAAGTGTGTGAAATCACCATTCAAATTCATCAAACACAAATTTATCTCTCTGGAATCTACTGAAAATAGCTCTCTAGATTTTTTCCTACTACGCGTCTATCAACGCGACTAGATACACGACTAGAGATGCACCCATAGCCACGTAATGGGAAAAAAATTGGATACTTCCTCCCGCATTGCATTGCTTGCTTTTGTATTCTTGTGTTTACAGTTTGCAAGCTATTTCAGAGGGAGAGAAGGCTACCTAATCTCCAATCCTACTCTTTCACCTTCACAACCCCTTCTCCTCATCTCCCTCAAAAGCTCCCCTCATCTTCCACCTTACCACCTTCACAAGCCGTCCTCCTATCAAGGTATGTACCTTTCTCCTTAACTTCTTTGTTTTGTTTAATCTTATGTTTTTTGAAAGTGTACTAATCTAGGGTTTGAGACTTACCGGTTGTTGCTTGCTTCTCTATAATCTTTTGTTACTTGCTTCTCTTGTATGCTCTCTTGAGTTCTTAACTAGGTATATTAAAGTTTTTTACAAATAAAAACTTTGCTTATCTTAATGCTTTCTTCTCTTATATGTTTGCTTGCTTGTATGCTCTCTTGAATTTATAACTAGTTATATTAATAGTCTTTCATAAATAAAAACATTGCTTATCTTAATGCTTTTTGTGGCTAGGTTTAGGGTTTCTTCTCTAAAGAAGATCAACCACATATAATCCCTTCTCACAAGCATAGGAGGTAAGCCCCTTCACATTTCTCTCTTGTATGCTCTATTCACATGAATGAGGATCTATACATGAGACCTTATGCAGGAGGCTCTATGCATTAAGCTCTATGCATGAGAATCTCTATGCATTAAGCTCTATGCATGTGCTTCTATGCATAGAAGCTTCTACACATGAGCTTCTATGCCTAAGGTCTCGTGAGCTTCTATGCATAGGCTCTATACATTAGCTCTATGCATGAGACCTTATGCATGAGCCTTCTATCCATCAGCTTTATGCATGAGACTTGTGCATGAGCTTATATAAATGGGGCTTATGCATGAGCTTCTATCCACAAGGCCTCTATCCATGAGATCTATGGATGAGCTTCTTCTATGCATGATGCTTCATGCATAGGATCTATCCCATGAGCTCTATGCATGAGGCTTATGCATGAGCTTCTATGCATAAGGCTTCATGCAGAGGCTCTATCCATGAGACTTATGCATGAAGCCTATGCATGAGCTTCTATGTATAGGTTTTGTACATACGCTTCTATGCATAGGCTTTATGCATGAGTCTTGTGCATGAGGTTCTATGCATGAGACTTATGCATGAGGCTCTATGCATGAAGCCTACGCATGAGCTTCTATGTATAGGTTTTGTACATACCCTTCTATGCATAGGCTCTATGCATGAGTCTTATGCACGAGGCTCTATGCATGAAGCATATGAATGAGCTTCTTGCATAGGCTGCATAGGTGTTTATGTAGCGTTCTTGCATAGGCTTCTATGCATAGGCTCTATGCATGGGTCTCTATGCATGAGCTCTATGTATGAAACCTTATGCATGAGCTCTATGCATTAAACTTTATGCATAAGATTTTTATGTAATGTATGCTCTCTGTGAGCTATGTTTTTATGTGTTTATGTAATATTTTTTTGGGTATAGATGTGGCCATCATGGGGTTCATAACCATCTAACCGAGATCAATTTTTTATAGGGGCATCCTCTACTGCCGCTCACATACCCATAGATGATCCAAATTTGCAGCATGGTTTAGAGGAACAGGTGGCTTGGAACCACTTGAACTCTAGGTATGGGGCTGAGAAACTGATTCGCTCGAGCTTATCTCCCACATGTGATGTGCATAACACGTCAACTATCCCACAATCGCCCACATCCATTCTTCCCACCATCTTCCCTTCCGCTATCACTTCTACTTTGCCGACTCCTCATATTGCCACTCTCTCTACTCCTCATCCTTGGGCTCCTCCTAGTCCTTAGTGCACTAATAAACCATCCACTATGCCATAATGTGACGCATCCTCACAAGGACACTCAAGTGGTGATAGCTCAAGGGCTTCTCAAATCCCTCGGCGATCATGTAGCGAGGGGGGTGGGTGCGGTGGAGGCTTTGGGAGAGGTGCAGGATCACCTTCACATATGATGACAAGAGACGTGCTCAGGGAAGGTAGGATGATTTACTATACCCTAAATAAGGAGGGCGGGCCTTATATGGATGACACGAGATAGAGGGTTTATTATACCTTTCGTCATTTAGTAAACCAAACATATAAGGACACTTTCAGACCACGGGGAGAACAAAAAGACAAAGACTTAATGTATGTAGTTCAGTGCATGCATGAGTTTTTTCGATGCGCAAGGAATTGGATCATAAAGATCCTCATTAATAGCAAGTCTCACACTTGGTGAGTCCCTAAACTTGTTTTTAATTATCACCCAACTTGTTCTTCTTGTGTTGCTAAGGTGTTTGTATTGTATCACTATTTAACGCACAAAGACGGATGGTGATGATGAAGTGCCTTCATCTTTTTTCATTTTTTGGGACATCAAAACTTAATGCATTTTGCAACTTTGTATATAATTTGCAAGTAATAAAAACCATGACATTGTTGTTTTACAAATCATTTGGTGTTTTAAGTGTTTTTTTGTGTTTTTAAGTGTTTGTCTTAAAAAAAGTTTAAATTATTTATGTGATTTTTTCAAAAAGAAAGGGGACAAAACGAGTGAGATATGTGGTGACACAGTCCCCACATATCTCACCCTCATTTTTTTTTGTAGATAGTACACGGCTATAGCCGCACGTGACTATATACACAGCTATACGTGCTGTTGATAGCGCGACTATGTACACAACTATAGGTGCTACTATAGTCCGGCTATATAAGTACGGTTATTAACATGGTTATTTTTGTGGTTGTAGCCGCATGCATAGCCACACATATAGTCGAGATTTTTTTTTCCCATTTTTAGATCATTTGATATTTCCATGGCTCTTCAGCAATTGTACTCTTCATTTTTTATAGTACAAGCAACTACCAAAATACATGTTTCACGTGTCCCATTTGAATACTTATGTTGGACCGGAGGTGCAAGTTTTTGATGAGATACCACTTACGGATGAAGAAGGAAAGATTGAACATGTGCCATAGAGCATAATGGGAAAACGTGAATGAGTGCTTTACAATCTTACTATGGTAGAGTACTTGTACAAATGGCATGGGATAGCTATTGATGAATCTTCATGGGAGCCCGATTCTATGTTGGAGAGATTGGCATGCCAAATAATGGTATGCACCGACCACCTTGTATTATAGTAACGACATCATTGTTGGTATTGCTCATTCATTTTCTATGTAGGCACTTTATCATGTCATAGCTTGTGTTCGGAGGAATAAAGAAAGCTGACAGAATTATTCAGTTTTAAAGAAGCCGAAGAGGTGTCACATGGCTTAGTCGAATATGAAAATTTTAATACCCTCCAAATGGGTCTACTAGACATTACTTGCATACGTTCTATAGCATTTCAAAAAATAATCTCTATACTTGTGATAATAGAGGAAAGCTATAAATCATTTCTATGATTCTCCGTTTACCAATGTTTTCTTGTATCACCATTTTGGACACCTTCGTTTATTCTTTCATTTAAATTCTCTTCACTCATCTTGATGTAACACACACTTTAGAATGCAATATTGAGAAACGCATCCTAGGTATTGGTAACGTTGTAGGAAAAGTATAATAAGTGCACGTGCCACTCACTTACTTTTAGGATGCAAGTACTCTGAGGAATAATATTGGAATAATAAGTGCATGTGCCACTTACTTATGTTTAGGATGCAAGTACTTAGAGGAATAATATTGGACAAGTTATCTATATAAAAACAGTTGTAAGTGTGGCATGGTGTTGACGTGAGAACATCTTTAGGAAAATCTTCTAGGTTGAGTGGCAATGTGATATCATCTATATAAAAGATTTATATATGGACAATGAGGGGAAGGGCTAGGATTAATCTATGATTTGTTTACTTGTTGTTCATGGGATAATTGGACCAAGTGCACAAGGCCCACTAACTGACATGGCTTTTTCAAGCATGGATGGGTCCCTAATCCTTTATACATATTGGTGGCAACCCGTGCTCACACATCTTTTGAGACCTTCAAATTCATACTCTACCCAAACCTCGTCCTCCCTTTCTTGAAGCTTAAAACTCTTGCCACATGGCAGCTTTGTGAAACTCTTCTATTATATAATATAGAGATAAATGATATCTTCATGGTCTTCACATATGGGCGGGCATGAAGCCATAGCCTAATTGGTAAGCTACTTGAGTGAGAATTATTTTCGATTTTATATTGTTATGTAGGCACCAAGGAATACATAGAAGTTGGTAAGCCACATGAATGTAGAGCCAATGTTTGCGTGTTCAAATCCCGTACGCAGCAGTGAGTTTTTATATGCTTGAGTGGACGCATATGCGCGCTTTTGCACCACCATGGTCTCCCAAACATGGGCAACGCTTTGCCAAGGATGGTCTGCCAGTTGAATACGACAGAATGAAGACGCCAGAGAGAAATGAAAGCAAGGGGAATGCTACAAAGAGGACAGGGGAAATGGGTTTACCCATAGGAACCACCTTGGACACGAACGTCCGCTGGACTCATTTGTCCAGGGGAAATGGGTTTATCCTGGACACGAACATCATTATAGCAACCACATGGTGCTCATTTGTCCTCTCTGCGTGCACTTTAACGTCCGCTGGACTCTCGGACGTAGGCTGCACGAAAATGCTTATTGCGCTGCCGCGGCATGTAAATTCATGTCGCTCCAAATCAAATGTTGTTATCTTGGTACATGTAACGTGATATCTTCACTTGTGCTAATATAGGTTTACCTCCTTGGCTTGATACTAGATCATGTGAAGTGTCAACTTATGTTAACATGAAGTGATGTAAAATGGTTGTTTAGTACAGTCACTCTTAATTCTATGAAAGAGCTCTACTTTCAGCAATATTAGCTATTTTTAAAAATCAATGTGATTCTCACATTAATCAATGCTCTCTAGTTGATTTGTTGTCGCTAGTTCTTCTAATTTATGCTTATTTAGCCAAAAGTTTAAAAGCTCTGTTATTTAGTGGATAGTGGTAGCACACATAGTTTTGTGAACTGGAAATCATTGAGCCATTTCTTTCCCTTCTTCTAAGAAGGAAGATGGTTGCATCTACTTAAGTACGAATTTCCTTCTAGCTTCATCATCCTATTTGACATGAAAAGATAAAACACGCTTAAATGCCAACTTCAGGAAACCAAAAGAGGTGAAAATAGTATTAACTTTTTATTACATTTTGTGAACAAGGTTGTATGCTGATTTACAATACTCTCTCAGAGATTGTTTATCGCCAGGACGAACCTATGAGGTTGTTTCGTAAAATCCAAGGCATAGATTTTTGTGGAATCAGTGATCCTAAAAAATCACTACTACATATTAGCCTAATACCGGGGCTTATACCGGCGCTATTTAACGGGGTCTAAAAAAGCCTCGTCATCGGTATAAGCGCCGGTATAAGCGCCGGTATCACGGCGTCGGTATACCCGTCGGGTATTAATACCGGCGCATATAACGGCGCCTATACCGACGCTAACCAGGGGTAATACCGACGCTTAAACCGGCCTCTATACCGATCTATATACCGACGGACAAACCGGCCTCTATACCGGATTATATACCGAAGTGTAAACCGGCATCTATACCAATGTATATACCGACGCTGATACCGGGGCAAATACCGACGCTGTAGCAGATTTTTTTTTTTGGGCAGAATAGTGCTGCCTGGCTGTTGCCTAGCTGCCTGCAATGAGCAGGATCAACAACAGCAAACAGACAGCACCATTCTGTCTACAATAGAGCACAAAAACAACCGTGCTCGTTTGCATATTTTCCGGATCGACAAACAAGAAATTAAATTAAACATTAACACTCAAGAATGTTTTGATCATATTTCATTAGTTTGAAGGTCATCTTACATCATGGTAATGCCTCCCAATTGACGGTCTCTCCTTCTTCTTCAAGCATCTCAAACAAGGCCATAAGGCCATGTTTGTGAGCGTACTTCTCCTCTCGCCTGCTTGGTGGGCGATTCATGGCCAACTCCTGCACACATGATTAACAATTATAACTTTTAAAAAATCAACATTTAGCCCACATACATACATTTAAATAAATAAAATTGCTACAAACACTTACGAATTCATGGCGCATGGTTTCGTAACCACCACTCCCGAGATGAGAAGCCCCTACTGTTTGGAGTCTTGCCCTTGCCGCCTCTCTTTGTTGTTGAAACCTGTCTGGTGTCTCGGTGAGCTCCTAAGCAATGGCTGCCCACTCCCTGTCATCTAGCCAAACAGGTTTCTCCTTCCCCTCTCTGAATGCGTCCCTCGCCTCTGACCTACGATGCCCCATCAAAATGCGAGCTGTATACTGTATCCACTCATTAGAGACGACATTCATAGGGTCAGATGGCTGGAACTCTTGCTTTATCTTTGTGTTTATATAATTTTTCTTCCCCTTGTCTTGCTGATCCCATTTAGTCATGACAGAGTCATGAAACTGTATAGTGCACAATTGTGGAATGCGTGTCTTCATTGCCTTCCCTGCACTATCCATTATTGGTGCCCCATCCCTAATTGTGTAAATCTTGCTGTTGTCATGGTCATGTGCACCCCAGGGAGTGGAAGGTGACCCTATGGGTGTGCTATCAACAGATGAGAGCGAAGGACGACGCTCACATGGTGGTGGTGTCACAGCATCTGTGGCACTACCACCACAACAACCTCCCCCTGAAGACCTACTACGTGAGCGCCGTCTATGTGAAGAGGTGGTAGATCGAGCTGTAACAGGAGTGGAAGGCTGTGTGGTACGAGGTGTGGGAGCTGCTGTCGTACCCACGGGTGTGGGAACTGGCGTCGGGAATCCAGATGGTGAGGCAGATGTCCCTGCTCCAGAACCCCAATAACTCTGAGCCATGGCTCTCTGCTCTGGAGTCATGGACGAAAGAAAACCATATAACTGCTGGGGACTCATGCCCTGCGGTGTAGGATTAAATGAGAAATCTAGACTGTAGTCGTAGGGCGGTGAGTCACCCATGGCCTGTTGGACAAAAAACCATATGACAAACTTGTACGGAATGAAAATTACACGGTAAACAATGAATGAAAGAACCATAAGATAAACATTAACAATGATAAACAACATTGGTAAAACTATATCAACTTGCTCCTACAGTAGTGATTATGATGGTAAACATTAACAATGGTAAACAATGAATGGACCTTCAATGTCATAAAACCATTACAAATATGTCATAACTATTTGCATAATCATTAAGATACATCATTTTATAAATCATTATCTATTCTATCATCCTCATTAAGACCAGTAACCCCAAAGAGATCTATGTCTATGCACATTTCAGCATCCTCATCATTAAAAGTCCCTTGATGAAGGATGTCTTCATCATCTATGTCTTCTTCCTCAACTTGTTTTTCAGCTTCCTTGGTTTGCACCTCTTCATTTGGATCTTGCTCTAGTTCCTTCTCTTCATTTGCTTGCTCCTCTTCATTGTTGATATCGGCTTGTTCTTGCTGCTCTCCATTACCCTGTGCATCCACATCACCTTGTTGTAGCTCAAATTCTTCAAAAATTTGCTTACTGCGGGGGGCGACTTGAACCACAAACAGCCAGCGTGGATCTTTTGGATCCGCTTTAAAGACAACCTGCTCACAATGCTCTGGGCGCACAAAAGTATCTTGCTGATCGGTCCATACCTTTGTGGAGTCCACTTGGATGAGGCCACTCTTGTCTCTACGTACAGTTGCATGTGGCCCATTCATGATTACCTTGAACCACTTCACATCAAAGATAAACAACTCAAAACTTCTGAAGCCAACCTTCAATATATCTTGAATGGTTCCAAAGTAATCAAGCATTCCAGTAATTGTGTTATCATCACTTGCACTTGCACGACTTTCTTGAACAAACTGTGCTTGACACCACAATCAAAGGTTGCTCTTCTTTGGTCTATTCGTTCTACTCGAAAATGACGTCCATGTGACCAAAACGCCCCATATTTGTGATACTACAATGAGCACAAAAAGTTTGTTGATGGAGAATCAAACACAGAGACATGTAGAGAAAAAAATGAGAGACATGTAGAACTTAAACACTTACATGCCAATCGCATCCTTTTGTAAGCTCCTCCTCCTCCTCTGTTATAGGTAAACCAGCACGTTTGGCTTCTAAAATTGTAGCTTCTAGCCATCTACCTGTGGGAAAGTCCGGAAGAGCTTGCATACCTTCTGGATATGGGAGATTTCTTGTAGTGCGATTCCTTCTGAAACTTAAACGATCTTGTACTCGCTGTCGCTTGAGAGCTTCATATGTCTCAATCCACTTCTCCATTACATGAGAGTTCAAGATGCAAAATTTGTTGATTTTTTCTCTCAAAGTGTTATCCATCTTTCTCTTAATGCCTTGGCCTTGAGGTTCCTCACCAATGACTCGCCTGTTGGACTCTTGAGACCATAGTCGAGGTATCTCTGGATCTGAGGAACTTAAATATTCAGTGATGTAAACAAGGGACTCTTGTATCAGCCACCCTTCTGACATACTACCCTCTGGGCGAGCCATTTGGCGAACAAATCCCTTTAATGTCTTCATAAACCTCTCCAAAAAGAACATCCATCTTGAATGGACTGTTCCAGCAACTGCAACCTCATCTACAACATGAACTAGCAGATGCATCTGGATTGTTAATAAACTTGTAGGGAAAAACTTCTCTACCATGCAGACTGCCTCTATGGAGTTTAAACGCGCTGTCTCCAAAGTGTCTCTCTTTATCTCTTTTGAAGAAATCCAGCGCACCAATGTGCCAATCTTATAGATAGTAGCTCTAATGTCTTCAGTGAGGCAATCTTTTATTGCTATGGGTAGCATAAATTGTAGAAACTTGTGCCAATCATGACTCTTGAGACCACTAAGATCATCATCCTTTGTAAATGCACTTTTCAAGCAATGCATACAACCTGTCGGAGTCCGAAACTCTGAAATTGTCCTCTTGACTTGTTGTTCCTCCATCTTGCTAAAAACCCATGGGGCTCTTGGAAGTAGCACCTTTCCATTGGGTCTAGTGCGAGCCCACAACTCTTGCATACAACCAATCTCTTCCAAGTCATCCCTTTGGCCTTTAGTATCCTTTTTTCATGTCATGGTCTTCCACAGAATGTCAGCTACATTCTTGAAAATATGCATCGGGTCAAGCAAATGGTTTATAAGGAGATCACCCCAATAGGGGAGTTGGTGAAAGATAGAGAGCCTCTTCATCCCAGGACATGCCAAGTTGCCACATTCCTCCCATTTGATCTTCCAATCGCTTGCCTTCAATGTACTTGGAGGATGTCTTCCTAGATTACCATCCCGCAATTCATGATTTTCTGGCAGATACCTAACATGTCCTTGGTAGACATTCTTTCGTAATGCTTTTGAGTATCTTGAATCAAGTCGAGGACCACATACAGGACATGCATTGTAACCCGATATAGACAAACCTGAGCATTCTCCATAGCCAGGCCAATCATGCATTGTCCACATGAGAATACCTTGCACAGTTGTAAGTCTTTGGCCACTCTGCTGCTTTGACATGTCCTTCACTTCAATTCCGTTCCACAAGGTGCGTAACTCATCAATAAGTGGTGCCAAATATACATCCATGTTCTTCACCTTGTACTTTCCTGGAACTATTAATGAGAGCAACAGATGACCTTTCTTTATTGCTAACCATGGCGGAAGATTATAATTCACAAGGCAAACAGGCCATGTGCTCCATGAAGAGCTCCTTAAACCAAAAGGGTTTACACCATCCATTGCTAGGCCAAGACGGAGGTTTCTAGGTTCTTCCTTAAAAGCCGGCCATTTCTCTTCAATGTGTCTCCATGCGGGTGAGTCTGCAGGCACACGCATCACTTCATCTGTGGATCGAGTTGTGGCATGCCATGTCATCAAGCTTGCTATTGATTTGCACCTGAACATGCTTTTTATCCTTGGAATGATTGGAAAGTGCCTGAGAACCTTTACCGGGACAGCTTCCCCCTGAACATCTTCTCTATATCTGTTAGAGCCACAATGGGGACATTCTTGCAAATGCTCATATTCATGGCGGAAGAGGCAACAATCATTGCGACAAGCATGAATATTATTGTAATCCATGCCTATGGATTTCAATAACTTCTTCGCATCTGCACGAGATGGAGGCATCTCGTTGCCAGGGGGCAATATTTGATCTTTCAAAAGCCTGCAAAGTATGGCAATATCTGATCGTTACTATTAAGATTTTCTCAAATACAAGTTGATAATTTAACATTTCAACAGTAGGTGTAATCTCCAAAAAAAGACCTTACTTGAATAGTTCAGTGACACTTGTATTAGACCATCCAAAAACTGACTGCAAATTTAGCATCGTAAGAGATGCACGCAATACAGATATGTTGGCACCATTGTATAATGGAAGGCGTGCAAGTTTACGCATGGCCTCTTCCTCTGGTTCATAATTTGACCGTTGAGAATGTCGTGGTTGATGATCTTCATGTTCATGCTCCTCGAAGAGAGCTTCTTGTTGCTCAATGAAGGCATCCAACATTTCTTCCATTGGACCTTCTTCCATTTCCTGACCTTCTTCCATTCCCTCGGGTGCTGTTAATTGAGCTCCATCTGTCACTCCCTCCTGCGATATCCTCATCCTTTGTTGGGGACGAGAATTCACAGGCGCAATGTTATCAAGATGCGGCTGCACACTTGCTTGGTTGTACGATTGAAACCGTAAATTTTGCAAGCGCTCCATTGGAAATATTCCAGCGTCATGAACATGCTCGTTGCAAATCCTTCGTTTTCGAAAGATTTGGTACTTACATCGCATGCATGGACACGCTATTCTCTCTTCAAGATTGAGAGGCTCCATCTAGCAGGATAACATGTATATGCAGCTCGTTAAACACAAATCAGCTTATCTCCTCTCCATACAAAATTAAATAGAATTTACACAAGGATGGAGAGAGAAGCTATCTCTATTCATAAATAGCTGTTTATATATAAAGGCCTTATGCAATAATCTAAATGCATATTATAAGTATAAGCTTGCATAATAAGGCTGCAAGACTTATGCATAAGCTCTATGCATAAGCCTTATGCATAAGTCTTATGCATAAGCTCTATGCATAAGCCATATGCATAAGTCTTATGCACACGCTCTATGCATAAGTCTTATGCATAAGCTATATGCACACGCTCTATGCACAAGTCTTATGCATAAGCCATAAGCTCGGACCTAATCCCAAAAACCCTAGGACTGAATTACGGTTTTGTAAATTCCGCCAGAGTCTCCTTTGTAATTGGAACCAAATCTCAATTGAAAACGCAACTTCTTAAAACTTGTACGCAATACTCTTTGCATCCCACAATGTCATGAAAGATCATATGCATTTGCAATATCCACACAGTATGACAGAAAAGGGGCCCCATTGCCCAAATGCATCCACAAAGTCGATGGTGAGGATTGTTGAGGACGCGCGTTGAAGCTTGCCGATCTCCCGGCCAAGCTCTTCTCACCCCTTCACCGAGTTTTCCTCCAAGGTGAAGGTTGAGGCCATTTCTTCACACCGGTGTACCTAATCCCCCTTCGTACCGCTTTACCAAGCAATCACGCCACAAAGAGTTCAAGCCATTCTCCCCTTGGCCTCTCCAACCAATGCCAAGGTACCCTCACACATTGCTAGATTCTATAGAAACTTGAAGTGGTTGCAATGGTGAGTGTAGGTACAAAATGATGTGGATAATATCAAATGATAGAACAAGTTTGTTGGCTTACAAGTATTGAGCATGACTCATGCCCTTTTACAATTTAGAACTCAGCAATAAAGCATGGACTCATGCCTCAATCCATCATCCAAAAGCTCCAACACAAACCAACAATTCACAATGCCCTCACCATGGCATTTGCATAAGCATTTGTTAACCACAATCAAGGCATTGGCAATTGCATTTTAACAATCCCTTTCATATAAGCCATATGCATAAGTCTACCTGCGTACGCTCTATGCATAAGCCATATGCATAAGTCATATGCATAAGCCTTATGCATACGCTCTATGCATAAGTCTTATGCATACGCTCTATGCAAGACTTATGCATAAGCTCTATGCATAAGCTCTATGCTATATGCCTTATGCACTATTATGCTAACCCTTAATCCCTTTCACATAAGCCTTATGCACACGCTCTATGCAATTACGCTCTATGCATAAGCCTTATGCACACGCTCTATGCATAAGCCTTATGCATAAGCTCTATGCACAAGCCATATGCATAAGTCTACCTACGTACGCTCTATGCATAAGCCATATGCATAAGTCATATGCATAAGTCTTATGCATACGCTCTATGCATAAGTCTTATGCATACGCTCTATGCAAGACATATGCATAAGCTCTATGCATAAGCTCTATGCATAAGCTCTATGCTATATGCCTTATGCACTATTATGCTAACCCTTAATCCCTTTCACATAAGCCTTATGCACACGCTCTATGCAATTACGCTCTATGCATAAGCCTTATGCACACGCTCTATGCATAAGCCTTATGCATAAGCTCTATGCATAAGCCATATGCATAAGTCTTATGCGTACGCTCTATGCATAAGCCATATGCATAAACTCTATGCATAAGTCATATGCATAAGTCTTATGCATACGCTCTATGCATAAGTCTCTTGCATACGCTCTATGCAAGACTTATGCATAAGCTCTATGCATAAGCTCTATGCTATATGCCTTATGCACTATGCTAACCCTTAATCCCATCACCCAATGGTGTAATAAACATGATCTTGTTTTACGTACATGGATAATAGAGATTGCAAGCTTATTATAGGTTTTATGCATAGATATTAAATTAATCCTATATGTTGTAAGCTTACAAGAACCCAAAACTAACCCTAAACCATAAAACAAGGATGCAAAAATTCATATAAAATAGCATAAACAAGAAAAATCAATAGAGGATCTACCTCTTTTTTGCAAAGCTGAAGGAGAGCTCGAGGATTGGTGAAAGATTGGTGAGGTGAAAGAGCTGCAAAACAAAATATTAAACAAACTAATTAGTAAATTAAACACAAGAAAAAGAACTAATACAAAACCCTAAAATCTCTATGCGTGCATTAGGAGATCTATGCATACATAGAGAGCTCTAGATCTCAACATGCATAGAGAGCCAAAAAAACACAAAACCCTAAACGTCCTAATTTTTCAATTAACAACTAAAAGCAATTGCAATAACATGTTAGGAGAAGGAGAAGAGGAGAAAAGAAGAATGAAGGAGAAAAGAGGAGAGAGGAAAAAAGAGGAGAGAGAGGGAAAGAGAAGAGGGAGAGAAAGCACCTCTTTCGCTTGATTACTTGCGCCTCTTCTGCGAAAAACCAGAAAATAGGCTCTCGGCTGTGAAAAACTTACGAGCGCCGGTATATGCGACGGAATATGTGTCGGAATATTCGTCGGTATATGCTACGGAATATGCATCGGTATCGGCGTCGGAATAAGCGTCGGTATAGGCGTCGGTATACGCGACGGGAAATGAAAATTTAAAAAACCCCGCCATACTTGTCTCCTCCAACATGACGACGGACATACCGACGTTCGACATTTGCGTCGGTATTTTGGCGTCGGTATGTCCTCAACCTCTTGTAGTGAATGCCAGGTGAAATCCACCACAACAATGAATTCTACACTTAGAGATGAATTAAGTGATCATGAATATCATAGATGTGTTGGGATGTGTACAATGATTCTTTTCATTTGTAATGACAGTTTGATATGGAAAAGAGTTTGATAGAATACGAAGTATTTTCGTACTCTAAGCTTCTCTAAAATCTAAAGGATGCATAGCTCGACATCTATAAGTTTGGATCTACTAGTGAATATACATTCACGAGTAGTGTAGAAACTTGATCCTCGATGCTGGTAAGTCGATAGAAGTCAAGCTCTCCATTGGGTCAATTGAGGATTTCTACTGTTTGATCAATACTCATATGGGATTGTACCTGTAATTCTATTATCACAATTAAATTTTTTCTCTACTCTTAACATGGATCTAATACCACTTTTTGTAAGATACCCCCCGCACCCTTCCTTCCTTCGAGGTAGAGAGTTATCTCATTGGTAAGTAACATCCCAAGAATTCTATGAAGATCATCGAATCGGGATCAAATTTTAGACTATCCGATATACATATACATTCATGGTCTTGGGATTCTTACGTAGTATTTTTATATGTTTTCTACTTTGGAAAGTACCTAACTAATTGGGTCCACCCTACTCCCCACTTTCCCATTGTGGGATACGGTCAACTATGAGGTTTTTAATTACGAAGCACATTTTTGGTACAGATGCATCACATAACAGAATTTTTTGATTTAATTCATTTCATGAGTTCCTTTATCCCTTAATGCCAGAAACTTGAATTACAACGGAATTTGGAAAAACATCTCTGGCGTACTGAGTTACATACAATCATGGCATTGCAATCGTTGTGGCGATAAATTCTCACAAATTTGGAAGGTAAAGTTTTCCCTTACTCACGTATACTAACATGAAACCTATCAAGCTCGGATTTACAATCCTCAAAGAAAACTGCGCCCTGCTTTGTGGTGGGTTGACTATTATAAGCAACTGCGCCAACTCCGTAAATACTCAAGAGTTGGTTTCCCTTGTTGGGAGAATACCCAGTTGCCTCAAACCGCGCTTCAAAATGGTTATCCCAAGAGAACATATCTCTTGGTTTACCTTACAACTTTAGAATAAATTACCAATCTCCTCATAGCCTTGCATCCACATTTCACGTAGTAGTCCATGTAACAAACATACTCACATGCAACAAACATACTCACATGAGAGAGATAACCTTTTCTATTTCCTTAAAAAAAGAAAAATTCCCTAGTTAAATACATCACAAACGATCCCTTTTCTTAATCAAGAACTCGTAGGGTTAGTCCCATCTACATGACGAGGTAGAGGTCCGATATTTGTAGTTTCAGGGAGGTGAGCTAGTCCTCCACTTCCTTAGGAGACATTTGCAACTACCACTATTTGACATTCGGTTATATCCTCATCATGGTCAAGTACCCTTGGATGCCCATGTCCTCCATGTTCTACACGTTCAACATGAGCCATTATTCTTTGTCTTGTTGAGCCTTTGCTTATTACTCGGAAGTAACTCACACGGCTTATTACTCGGAAGTAACTCACACGGCTTGAGAGTAGTGTGGAAATCATCTCTCAAGGAGAATATATCAAGAGCTTCCATACGGATAGAACCTATATTCTCTTAGTTTATTCTTCCATTCATCAATATTTAGCATAATTTTAAATTAATAATCAACTCTAAGTTATTTCTTTATCTTAGTAGTGAAAAAGGGAGGAAACAGAAAAGGACATTGAATGATCGGGAGAGGGAGATATGGGATGTTGAGATATCGAGCTCAACTAGTTCTACGAAGGGCATTGATGACCACATGGGTGACAACTTCCGCAGTTATGCCACTGGCACATTTGGTGAGATTATGGCTGATATGTCACAAGTGGATGACAAGTTGTGTGACAGCCACTTTGGAGTACTAGAGTTATGACATAGTTATAGCACCAAATCATAAAATCGAGTTTGCACTTTAGACCTACCACTTTGTATGTTGTTGTAGGAGACTAATTTTCTTTTATGCATGTACTCTTATCTTTTAGTTATATGGTTGTAGAAAAGAGAGGAAGAGAGAAGAAAAATCAGCCATCCATCTCTCTTGTGTCTTACACTCTTGTGTGTGTGTGTGTGTGTGTGTGTGTGTGTTTGCTTACAAGGAACTCAAGCACTTTCTCTCCCCCACATTCTCTTTATGGTATCAAATCTCTGGTCTGTGTGACAGGTAAGGAGGCAAACAAGAGGCAAGAACAAGCAAGGAAGGAAGAAGCGGTACACAGGTAAGAGAATCACCATCTCTCTCCCTTCTTGGTTTAGGTACAACACCTCTCAGTAGCTCCGAAAGCTACACATCTCCGATTGAGGAGATGTCTTCATAATCTTAGAGATGCTTGTGTAGTACATAGTACTTTGTATTATGCTTGTGTGGTACATATTGTGTGGTACATAGTACTTTATACTATGTAATGTGGCCAGAATCACGTTTTGAATATGTCTTGGTCTCCAATCTATCACTGCAAGGTATTTTTGACAGTTTTGCAAAGTTCTGGTTGAGAATTGTCTCTAGTCAAAATTTGGTTATTGTAGTGTAGCAGTGCATTTTGGAAGTGCAGACTGTGTTTGCACATGTATTGTTTACATTGGTGAACTCTTATGAGATCTTGTGACCTATAGGTTGTGCTGAAGTACCGCTGCAGTAGTCACCGAAGATACTGCTATGTTACAGGTTGCATAAAGAAATTGTATGTTTGTAGATTTTGTCTGGTGACGGAATCAATCATATTATCAGTGAGAGAAGCTCAAAAAGAACAACTTTCATGCCTAAAAGTTCAGAATGACCAATTTCCTTATGAGTAAAAGGTTTTGGGACTATGTCGAAAGGAGACATGAGGAGCTTCCTGAGTTGTCTGAAGAGAATACTACTCCAACAGACAAAAAGGAATTCAAGGATTAGAACCAGGGTGCAATGAAAGTCATGTATTGGCTTTCAATTAGTGTCAAAGGCACAATGATAAGACACATACAAGATGCTAACACTCCAGCAATTGCGTGGCAGAACTTGGTGCAGATGTTCTAGACCAACACAAAGGTAATGAAATTGTAGCTAAAGCAAGAGCTGCATAGTGTGGAAAAGAAAAGCATGTCTATAAATGAGTATGCTCTAAAGATAAAGGGAATTGTTGAATCGCTTGGGTCCATCAATGTATCGGTGGAATATGATGATTTGGTGATTGTCTGTTTGAATGGGCTTGGCAACAAAGAGTACAAGCCATTCAAGACCTTCATTACAGTCAGGGAAAATATTTCCAACTTTCGAGAGTTGGTGTCTACGTTGATAATAGAGGAAAAGTCACTAGGTGAGGAGTCTTCTTCACAAAGAAAGAACACATCAAAACATGCCTTTTACTGTGTTGTGATGTGGTACACAATGTGTGTGTATGTGTTAGTAGATTCTTGTGTTAAACCAAGGAACAATCTCTCTACGAGTGGTTTTCTTTGGTTATATATGTGTGTGTGTGTGTGTGTATGTATGTATGTATATGTGTGTGTGTGTGTGTGTGTGTATATAGAGAGAGAGAAAGAGAGAGAGAGAGTAAATGAACAACAAAATGTAAAGAATAAGAAGATCCTAGATTTGATTTTTTTGATTAATTTTAAGTTTCAAATAAAGCTTGGACAAACTTTCAACACAAGACTTAGACTCGCAAAGGCTTTGAAAGCTAAGACAAGTCTTGAGTTATAAAAAGCTCCAATACATCACCAAGTCTTCTAAAGGCATGCCAAAAACCATGTATGACATCTAGAGAGCCAATCCTTTCGACGAAAGAGTAGGAGCGGCAGCCCTCAAACCTCCATTAAAAGTAAAGATTTGCATTCTAGCCGATCCAAAGGGAACAATTTTATCTGTAAGTGGAAGTGGCTTGCTTTGGTGAGAGAGAGGGGGAGATATGTGTAAGTTCCATAATTTTGGAAAGAGAAGAAAAGGTTAAAGAAGAAGAAGATACTGAATTTGGCTTTGAAAGCCAAGACAAACTATCTTGCGTATTCCAAAAACCATGCACGAAATCTAGTGAACGTCTGAGAAAGAGCCAATCCTCTCAAAGGAAGAGCAGGAACAGTAGCCCTCAAACCTCCACAAAAGTGAAGATTTGCATTCTAACCGACCCAAAGCATTGAATAAGGAGCCAACATAGCAAGTCGGCCAGAAAAGGTAAAATGGATGAAGCTATTTCCACAGCAGCAGCATACCACCGACAAGGTGTAAATTTTAAGACTATATACGCTCGGCTTTTCAAAATTCTTACAACAGTGGTACTGCCGAGCGTTCAAGAACGACGAAAGTGCTGAGAAGAGCTATACTAGAGTTTGTTGCCTGTAGCGCCGCTCCTCCCCTCTTCAGGTTAGTGTGCGTGGGAGAGAGGGACGACTCCTGGTGCGATAACGATGTGCACTTTCACTTGGCCTTGCGTGGAAAGGTCCTCGGCTGACATGGCGTCCATGAGGTTGCCTCTGCAGGTAGGGCAGGACGAGTGCCTAGAGAGCCAAGGGTCGATGCAGCCGACGTGGAAGCTATGCTGGCAACTGGGCAGTAGTCGGATGCTCTCCCCATCTGCGAAGTTCGCCAGGCAGATAGGGCATTGAGAGGAGCTGGCATCCAGTCGAGCTTGTGCCACCTCAGCTTTGCCTCCATAGAGCGTGGTAGGTAAGGCTTCCACGTGGCTCTTGTTCATGCCCGTGTTTGTCCTGCGGGCGGCAGCTAGCTCAGCCAGTTCGTGCAGCCGGCTGCGGGTTTGGAAACACCAGCGTCCAACAGCCCAGCGGATGAGCAACTGCATGCAGATAGAACAAATAAGCACCGCGAGCAATGTTGCGGTTACTATAATCGTATAGGCAAGCCTGCTACCCGGCCGTGTTTGCTCGTCGGGATTGAATAGAGCAGCACTTGGCAAAGCTGAGGGAGGTGCCATGGCTGTATTAGCACGGGATAATATTCGCTGGGCTTCCATACCCCTCCCTCTCTCTCTCTCTCTCTCTCCACTATCTATGTATCGGCCTTCGGCCTTTTATATAGACAAAATCACATGCCACTCGCCCTAGGAGATCAGCCTTACAGATCGTCTCACTTCGACACCGCTCCACATAACATTTTTTTAATGTAAAATTTCGAGAACATTCGTCCTCCCCTGCTTCCATTCCATCCTCCTGTAGCGACTGAGTGGCATATGTACCTATTATATTTTTAAAGTGAAATGCCCTATTACTACGTAACAAACGGCTGGAGAGCGCTCCAGGTCAATTCAAGGAGGTGCTCCAAGAAAAGATGAGTGAAAATGGCAAATGACCCCTAGTTTTCCTAGAGTAGCTTTACCATGACATGTAACGTTCAAGTGTTTAAAAGACCATGGACTATTGCCTCAAATGGTAAAGCTATTTTAGGGTAAAAGAAAACACAATTATGGAATCCAATGCATAGTTAATTTGATAAAGATGTAAAGATTTTTGTATTCCATGAGTCACATTACTAGGACTTCCCATAGACAAGGAGTACAAAAAGTAATGCTATTCGTTTTAGTTGCAATGAACGATATCTTCCATCTACAGTACCTAACTTAATCAACGTCCTGCACAAAACCTCACTAAGCCTTCTAAACATTTTACATTCACATTACTCGAGCAGTTTACTAGATATCCTTATTATTTTTACATATGAAGTTCTTACTTTCAATTTGGCACTCCAATAAAAAGATCATTGTTAATACTTAATTAGGACTCATATTGAAAGGTAAAAGAAAGCCTTTTCAAAATAATTCTAGAAGTTAATATATTAAACTAATATTTTGAATGCAATGAATGGATCCATGGATTTCGCTCATTATCATGGAGTACATACATGTCCCACTTATCATCATAGTGAGTAGCACCTAGACATGGAAAGCTTGCCATGAATTATCCATGAAAGCTTGGGCATAAGCTCCAAGAAGTCAAGTGTATAATATATCAAAAGTCATAGAAGGGTATACTAGATGCCTACTACGTGACTTATATAGCCACCAACCCTAAAGTATGTCCACACACTAGCCCATACCCAAAGCCTATGTGCCATAATCCCAATGTGTACATGTGCTAGTGAAAAATAGCTTTGTTACAAATCATCCCCTCCTACAATGATCTCGTCCTCAAAATCGAACGATGGTCATGCACAAAAGCCACAAAAGGCTAATATACACAAAAGCCAAAACCATGACTAAGTGTCAATGTGAAGCCAAGGAGCTGTATGACCCCCAGGGTCAAATGGAAAGGATAACAGAGTCCCGTCCCATGATGAATCTAACCATGCAACCACCTCGATCAAAGGGAAATCTGAACCATCCAAACTCTAAAAGAATGGTCCTCCAACCACCTGGATCAAATGGAAAATATGAAAGACCATTGTTGAGGCTAGCCCCAAATCTTCATGGGTCAAAGGGAAGACCAACAACTAGTGTATCCTCATAGTAATATGAATCTAACACTGAAGATATCCATGCAATGTGCTTAACACTAGTGGCTAGAATGCCAAACTCTACTGGCACAAAAGAACCATCGTGTAGGCCAAGACTAGGATGTGCCATAGGTGCTGCATCTAAATGTGGAGCCACATAATAAAAAACCATACACTAAAAATGACAAATGATTAACCTAAATACTTAAATCACGTGCGTAAGAACATGCGATAGTGAATATAGTCATTGAAGAATCCAGACGCTGTAAATGTTGAAATCAGCCACATAATCTTACGAATGCTTTATTGTGATTCATGGTCAATGCACGATTCCTCCCTTGCACCTCTCACATGGACATGGAATCTTTTAACACAACCACTCATGTTGACTTCTAATGTTTGGCGTGTCTTCCTCTCATCGGAAGAAGAAGGCAGTCATCTGTGCACGGTGGACACTTGTAAACCAACATGCACAATGCAAATGTGCATCAACAATACATTCCTTGAGTAAAAAACTACTCTAAAATCTATAAAAACAAGGGCCCGATTTTTTTCCCCAATATGCATTTATGGGCATGCTATACCCATGTTGGTAACCATATTGATATAGCTGCATAGCGTGGCTATGGATGTAGCTATGGCCATGGTCATAGCCATGTGTATAGCTGTGTTTTGTGAAAAAATAGGATACCCCCTTCTGGCATGGTGCATCACCTGTTCTCTATCAAATATCGTCTCCTTAGAGCTTAAATCTTCTCCCTCTTCCCCCTCATCTCCCTTCACAAGTATACCCTCTTCTCCCTTCATAAGGAAAGAAAGGTGTCTCTCCACAAGCATCACAAGCATCAAGCTAATCTCAAGCTCGTCTTTTTATGTTCTTTAAGATTTTTAATTGAAAATAAACTAATTAACATGCTTTGTGTAGGGTTTACAAAGTTCTCACCGCTTCTCTCTATTCACCCTCTTTTCTCTATTCTCCCTTCACAAAAACAAGCTCTCTTTTCCCTTCACAAGTAACAAAACCTTCTCTCCATAAGAATCACAAGTAAGCGTAAGGTAATCTTGAGAAAAAAAAGTGATTACATATTTTATTTTGGGCTTGAGAGTTACCTTCATGTGCATCCTCAATCTATTTTGCTTATGTTTCCCTCTTCTCTTTCTCTTGTATGCATGCCTTAATAGTTCACTTAAATAAAAGCTTTTTTTTTTGTGGCTAGGTTCAAGAAAGCATCCCAGATATTTGGCAAGGAGGCTCTGATCTTAGGCTTCTCCAAACTCCTTCAAGCACCTACAAGCTTCTAGAAAGCATCAGGTAAACCCTTGACTTGAATCTTTGCTATGTTTTCACCTCTTGCAGGTCTGGGGAGGATTTATTCCGTACTTAATTTTTTTGTAGTGTGAAAAGGGTCTCAAGTATATAAGCCCATGGACATATTTCATTTATCAACTTTTGCAATACACAATCTTCTCTTGAAGATAGTTTCTCAATGTTTCATGGTGGTTTGTCTATGCTTGTGTACATTCCATGTGATGAATTCTAGGATGTGTGTACTCCATCACTATTGAGTGCAACCTCTCTTGCACCGAATCTACTAGGGTGAGTGGGCATGTGAGTTACCCCCACAAAGCAGGACAATACATAGATATAATGAAGAGAATAAATAATTAAAAATCTACATAATGTTTTTTTAGTTATTTGTGTGGAAAAAAAACCAAGCACAAGGCTCGCCAAGTCTACATCCCTTTTGTTTTAAGTTATTGGTGTACCAAGCACACAAGGATCTCCATCCTACATCCCTATTTCAACTATCAACGAGACCAAAAGAATCTTTATTGACCTTAAAACTTCATGATATCCACATGTGGGAACGTCATATGTATAACCTAGTTGGTAAGGTATAAACATCTTCTTACTTTATATTTTCATGATCTCCACATGTGCACACAACATGCATAGCCTTGTTGATTAGCTCTATCAATATCTTGTTTCTTTTTATTTTCATGGTCTCCACACGTTGTCGTGACGTGTGCAGTATAGCTAGGAAAGTACGAGACTTCTTGCTGTGAGAGTAGGTACCAAATCTAACAAGGAAATTCACACACAAAATTTTCCCAAGAAGCATAGGACATCTCCATTTTCCATGACATATACATGTGTCGATTCACCTCAATACATCCTTGAATTCATCCTGATGATTGCACAAAATTGCGTATCAAGTGCTTGTCCCTTTATTCACTGACTCCTTTCTCCAAATCCTTTGAACCAATCACATGTAGGCATAACATAACCTTCAATTTTTTCCAACATACATGTGACCATTTACATTCTTTACATCCAGTGCCATCAAAACCATCATTTCAAGATGCTCTTTATCACCTGAAAACCTGCCTTAATATTCTAACATCTCACAAGCAAAAGATAGCATACGGCATAGCTATAACATACTCGTAATTTCCAAAATTCAATCGAGTAGAAAGTAAGACCAACTTCCCGCGACTTAAATGTATTTTTGATACCTTTTTTTCCCACAAATCTCCAAGCTCCAAATCCTTTAACTTTTTCTCCAAATCCTTCTACTCATTTCCAAAATCCTTTTTGATATATGAGATATACAATTTTCCTAAATCGTATGGAGTGAAAGAAAAATAAAAAAAATAAAAAAAAAGTCACTTAACTGAAGGTTTACAAGCGAAGTTTTTCTTGATTTTATTCACTATTCTCAAAAGCCGCTCGCTGCTCTGCAGACTGTTCCATGAAGGTAGCATGGAAAACCAAGAGCATCTCCTATTGTAGTACTCAAAATCCTCTTCAAATCTAACACCTACAAGCCACGAACAGTAGGTATATTCTTGAAATGAAAATCTCTGGTCGATTGGGCACTGGTTCCCGTTTTCTGCAGACGTTCCCCCCCAAACTCTGATATGCGCCGTCCTATACTCTGGTTATTTTCCTCCTTTTCCCGCAAGAGATGCGGCCTTCCACCACCTTTTGCAGCTTATAATCCGGAATTCCCTTTTTAAAAAAGCTGCGCTCGTTTATATTTTTCCTAACATCCAGAATTTTCCCAAAAAAAAAGCTGCGCTCGTTTATTTTCCCTTTTTATACACATATGCTGCCACTCCTTTAATATGTGTGTAATTCTCCTAACCTTGGCATTAAGGCAAGGTTTCCGCCGATGCAAAGTAGATCATCCAATTTTATTCCCCCGCATTCAATAAAGACTTCGGCACTCTAATGCCCATTGAATCTCCATTACTCTTGATGCCTCCATAGTTTATAATGTCATCATATCGACCATGTGATTTATAGAATCCCCCAATTGTTCACTCAAATATTTTTCCATGTCTTCATAAATGCATTCCTTTGTGCATTGGCATGTTCTCATGTTTGCATTCCATAAGAGGTATTCACTAATTTGACCCATCGATACCATCAAGAAGCTACTACACATTATGCACATGGGAAGCCATTAACATCATTAACTTATCCCTTTGGCGTGCCACTCATACCATCATATATAACTGGATGTTTCTGACTTACCCATGAGCTCTGAGTAACAGCAGAACCATCACCCACCACACTCATATACAAAAACTCCTAGATCTGGCTCAGCCTCAGCTCGTCTTATTGAACCTCATTTACAATATGAACATATGTACATGGCATCATATAACGACTCGTCATGGCACTTAACTCATGCATCTGGATTTGTATTTGATGGCCTCACATGCATGGTTTCACACCATAGACGTGCCATGGCACGACATCCACCCCCTCTAAACCTGCACATCCTCTGGTATGTGCCAAATCATCATCAAGGTCCACATATAACTGGATGTCGTCTTCATCTTCTGCATTACCAGGAAGATCATCCTCTCCCTCTTCAACCATATCCATACTACCACTGTCAAGCCTCTCATCCTGAGTCTTTTGTGAATCAAAAGGATCATTATCATGCCTTCTTTTAAATATCTTGATTCTTTTGCCTGCCACAAGATTCTTTATCTCTGTTCCATCAAGCTCACACAGAGTATACGTGGCATTTCCATGCACATGCTTGACAATGTAAGGGCCAAACCATCTTTTTGTAAATTTTCTTTGAGCAGTGAATTGGTTGTCAAGGCTACTATCATACATTAGAACCCAATCACCTTCTTCAATAGGCTTTGGCCAGAGTCTGTGTCTTCTATCAAATCTTTCTTTATTTCTCAACCTTGCATCTTTCAAGCGAGTTTTAGCAAGCTCTACATCTTCAGGCCTCCTCTCCAACTGTCTTATTCGCAATACAAGGAGGTCATCTCTGCTCAATCCTTCCACCCATGGCAATACATTCCAAGTCAAAACTACTTCTTCAACTGGCATCACTGGCTTCTGACCATACATTAATTCTACAGGCATGTATCATGTCACTGAGCTATGAGTTGTACGGTCAGCCCACAAGGCATATGGTAGCAGCTTTGGCCACTCTCGCATTCTTTCTCTGCATGCCTTAGCCAAAGCTTTAATGATTGGAGGATGTCCTCGCTCACTTTTCCCATTGCCCTCAGGATTGTAAGCACATGTTAGGGACAGTTTAATACCAATTCTAGAGAAGAATTCCCTTGCTTCTTCAACATCTAGCTCACCCCTATCAGCTGTTATTTTCCCAACACAACCATACCGGCAGATCACATCTTCCAAGAGAAATTTGCATACTGTTTCCGTACTCTTTGTTCTAAGAGCACGCCCCTCTACCTGATTTGTCAAATCTTCTCTTGCAAGTGCTATATACTGCATCTGCCAAATTCCCAAAGGCATTGTAACTAGATCCACTACCCATTTATAGTGCATGGCAGGTGGGTAGGTCGGTTGCAAGCCATCACGATGTCGCACATTTGAGTACATTTGGCATACCATGCATGTTTCCACATATTGGGAAATATCCTTGTACATTCCTTTCCACCAATATTTTTCCTTTATTTTGGTAAAGGTGGCCCACACACTTCTATGTCCAGCCCAGAGGCTCTCATGGAATTCTTTCACAAGCTTTCCTTGAGTCCCTTTATCACATATGACTCTCTGTGGCATAGCATTCCTCTACTTAGGATGCTTCCAGAGGTACCCATCCTTCAGGAAATAACCATATGCTTTTCTGCGGATCCTCTTAAATTCTGAGTCAGACCAATTTCCCTGTCTTGTCAGAGTACTCAAGTATTGACCAATAAGCAACCAATCTCCTTCATACATTTCCTCAATAAAAGACTCAAGTGCATTTGATAGGTAAATATGGTCCCCTTTTGCATATGCAGTAGTGTAGAATCTTGTACCCACATCATCAATATCACTAATCATCTCTTTCTCATCTTCATACCTGGCTCTTGATAGCATATCTGCAAACTGAATTATCTTTTCCCGCAATATGCTCAAACTCAGGATTTAGTGACTTGATATAAGCAATCCATCTAAGCATAGCAATATCTGGAGTGGTACAACTTGCTATCATCCCAAGAAGTGAAAAGCAATCAGTTTCCACAAGTACAGATGCCCCAATAAGATATTCTTTTTCACATTTTAGAGCAGTGACTATTCCCCATAACTCTCTCTTGATCTGTGGATACTTTCGTTGTCGAAAGCTTAATACCTTTGCTCCAAATCTGATTACATACCTATGATCATCCTCATCATCTTGCCCTACTGCCCATCCTATCCCAGTAGGACTAGTATCAACTATAGCAATCACAGGCCTGCCACACTCATAATCTGCCTTTCTCAGAGTGGGTGATGATTGGAGCAAACATTTCAGCTTCCGCATAGCTTTAATATGTACTGCACTCCACAGAAATTTTTTATTTTTCCTCAAAAGTTGATAAAGAGGATCTGCTACATGTGCATAATGTGGGATCCAAATAACATAAAAGATACATGCTCCAAGAAATCTCCTCAGCTCTGTAACATTAATGCATGTCTCTTTCATTCTTTGTATTGCATCTATCTTGGCTGGACAAGGTCGGCGTCCACTAGTACTACAAAGATGTCCCACTATTAGCACTTCACCAACTCCAAACACTGATTTCAGCCCAGATAAAGTAAGATTCACTTCTTCAAGCCTGGATAGAATCATGTCACAATCCTTTATATGATTTGCCACAAACTTGCGGCACCCCTTTGAATCCAAATCCCCATCTTTGTCCTTCTCATCACAGCCTTTTATTGGCACATCATCCAGAAATGGCATAGTTTTTTGTGGTATGAAGTCTCGTAAGACTTTATTCATTCCATTCATCATATGTGCCACTGAGTTGGTGGCTCCCTGTGGTAAAGTACACATCCTTACTAGTCCCAAAGGAGTTCTCATTGTAGTCAAGTCCCTGCTTTGTATATCCAGCTGGAACTGATCATATCCCGAATACAGATCACCCATAGAGTATATAGCTTTCCCTGCAAATGCTTCTGCAAACTCATCCACAATTGGACCTGCTCCCACATTCCTGATTGTGACTTTGTTTACAGGTTGCATGTCTTGAATAAAGCGCAATGTCCCATTTTTCTTTGGTACAGTAAACCATCTGTTGGAATATGGGGCGCATGATGGCTCCAAGATTCCCATCCTGATCTTTTCTTTTAGTAATTCCATCAGCTTTGGCAAGAGAGCCTTTGGTACTGGAATTGGCCGCAGGTTCCAGGGCACATGTGGAACAGTAAAGATCACCATTGGTGCTGTTACACTTGGATCAACACAGCCTATCTCATGCGGCTGAAAAGCAAAGGCTTTCCCATGTTTTACAAGCATCTCCTCAAAGCATTCCCTTTCAACTAGCAACAGAAAATCCTTCTCACCAATCTTTAGCTCTTTTAGAGTTTCTTGAGTAAACTTATGCCCAATTTTCTTCAGATCTCTAAGATTTGGTTGCATAGAAGCTTCATCTATCTTCTCCTTGCTTCCTGGTGGCAAAGGCAAGGCAACTAGTTTCACCTTCTTTGCAACTGTTTTGTACTTTGTATCAACATGAGCATCCATCTCGCAATTCATGTTTTTACATTCCACCCCCTCGAATTCCCTGATTATATCATACATCTCCACAGATGACACCTCTATCATTTCATTTCCACCCTGTAAACATGCTCTTCCCATATCAAAAAGCACATCCATAGTATCTACAAATGACACCTCATCAAGCACCCCTGAAATAAACTCATTCTTCTCCAAAAAGACCACACTGCTCAAGACTTTTTTGTTCATTTTGTATATGTTTTCGCATGTCTCGCTTCAAATCCTTGCTTTTTACAAATACCAGTGACCCATAGCTGGAGAATCCCTGAAAATTTGCTGAAAAGCTATTTACATTGATTGAGTCCTGCGAGAACTCATTTTCCTTTGTACCATTGGAATCCCTCTTTACAATGGCACCTGGCCAAAATCCCTCATCTCCCTGTAATTCATAAATTCTTTGTTTATCTTTGGGAGTGACTGTGCTCGAAGAGATTCACGATTCCTTTCATGGTTAATACAAACTGTCAAAAACTGAACAGCTTTTTTGCCATCTTTACTCCTTATTCTTGCATATGCCGAGCCATCATCCAAAACCTTTGTTTCCATCCTCACAGCTGTAATGTAGGGTTGCCCAAGGATAAGGGGATACGATGACATCTCCTGAACAAAGAAGTTCTGATCATCTTTCACATCCCCTATAGTTACCCTTACATTTGGACATGCTGCATAAACTCTCCAGATGAGTTATTAGCTGCTTTAATCATCCACCCATGATCCACATCCATTGGCCACTTACATTTGTTGTAGAGATTTTTAGCCATGAGATTTATTTCAGATCCATGATCAATTAGAGCGACATATGGTTCTTCCAAATCACCTATCTTGACAAGGGTTTCAGTAGTTGCTCTTGCCCAATGGCTCCTCGAGTAATGACTCTTTGTAAGAACTTCTTTTTCATCATCCTCTTCCACAAAGCGCACTTGTCGTGCCCCATCAGTAGAGTGATTACATTCCACCACATTTTCTCTCTCTTCCTTTCACTGTACCTGTACTCCATGAGTCTTGGAAGTGCTTGCCTCCCCTTGCGATGGAATAGATTCAATTATAGACTGCCTTTTTCTTCGTATAATATCAATTATCTCATCATGAAATTCTTTCTTTGCAATCCCCAAGACTTCCCCTAGTGTAAATTCCACCCTGCTGTTTAGAATCCTCTCTTCAAGCACCTTTTTGAGATCTGTTGTAGCTTCAATATCAGATTGAAGCTTGTAGAGTGGACTTTTCCCTTTACCCTTCTCCTTCATTTTTGCTGGCACTTCTTCCATTGAAACTTCCTGTGGAGGTCTGCTATGTTGTGGAGGCATATGTGATGGCCCAGGATCCTTCTTTTCACTTCCACGTGTAACTCTTTTTGATGGCCCTCCTTCCTCATTTTCCCTTTTACGCTTCTCCTCTACCTGTGCCTCATTATTTTGGCATTTAGCAATGTAGGCATGAACAGATAAAGAATCCACAGGCTCCTCCCAGCCAGTCTCAAGACGTATACAATCACCTGCCTCATGCAAAGCTTGCTTAGACACCTTCTTTGACGCAATTAATTCCATTGTTGATGGCCAAAAATCCTCATTCTCATAATCCTCATCATTCTCAAATCCCTGCTTTAATTGACCAACCTTTAATCCATAGGTTGCTGCCTCAACCATAGAAATGGCATGACTAGCAGCCATATCCTCAACCAGCTTTTTCATCCCTCCTTTCCCAAAATTTGTACTCAATGGAAGACCGGTCTCTGTAAGATGGATTTTCCCATCTTTGAAAAACACAAGTTGATTTTTAAGAGCTTCTTTATAGCTAGCACAATCTTTCTTTGCATGTTCTGGGTCATCACACCATATGCATCTGTATGTAAACCCTTCTTTGCTTTGAGGCCTTTGCATAGAAGCCTGCCCCAATGGTAGACCCTTTTCTTCAATCCTGGACATCTTCAATTTTAGGTCACGCATACCCTTAATAAGCTCATCCATCGGCCCATCTACCTTTGGAATTGTAGCAGCTGGTTTTGGTAGATTCTCAGGGGTAACAGCAGTTATGGGGGTTGCAGAGCCCATCACCATTTTATCCCTCCTCCGCTGCCGCTTTGCTAACATGGTGACTGCATCCTCAACATCATTCCAATCACTCTTTAATCCCTGCTCTGTATCCTTATCCTCAAGGAGGATTTCCAATTTCTCTTGGAGATCTTTCCCAGCTGCTTGTAAGAAGAGCTCTGTTTTTTCTCTCTCCAAAGTTGTACGCTCTATCCTTGACAGCTGGGCATAGCGCTTCTCAAACTCTCTTAGCAATTCTGTGGGAAATTCCCATTTTAGGTTTTGTGACCCATTCCAAGAAAGTTCGTTTAGTCACTCGCTCAGAATCCTCCATGAAATATTCATCCTTTAAAGCAAGCTTGAACTCCTCCCAATTTCTGCCACCATGTGCTGTCTGCAATCCTCTTATGCGCTCTCTTATTTCAGGAACACATACCAGCTCAAAACTTCGAACCATATCCTCCTCAGTCACCCTGTTTAGCTCCATCTCCTTTATGTAATTACGCAAATACTTTGTGATATCCTTCCCATCAAATTGATCCACCTTTTTCACAATTGATTGTAATGCTTTGGTCGTGGAAATTTGTCCCCTCTCAGCAGCTTGTTGCTGTTGCATGTACATGGTAAACATCTGAAACATCTGCATAACTCCGGGTCAAAATGAACCCCCTGACCCTCAGAATTCTCAGCCATAGCTTCCCTGTATATTTCATCACACTCTCATCCCAGCAGCTTCACGTCGGGTTCACCAAAAAGCTGTCGTGACGTGTGCGGTATAGCCAGGAAAGTACGAGACTTCTAGCTGTGAGAGTAGGTACCAAATCTAACAAGGAAATTCACACACAAAATTTCCCCAAGAAGCATAGGACATCTCCATTTTCCATGACATATACATGTGTCGATTCACCTCAATACATCCTTGAATTCATCCTGATGATTGCACAAAATTGCGTATCAAGTGCTTGTCCCTTTATTCACTGACTCCTTTCTCCAAATCCTTTGAACCAATCACATGTAGGCATAACATAACCTTCAATTTTTTCCAACATACATGTGACCATTTACATTCTTTACATCCCAGTGCCATCAAAACCATCATTTCAAGATGCTCTTTATCACCTGAAAACCTGCCTTAATATTCTAACATCTCACAAGCAAAAGATAGCATACGGCATAGCTATAACATACTCGTAATTTCCAAAATTCAATCGAGTAGAAAGTAAGACCAACTTCCCGTGACTTAAATGTATTTTTGATACCTTTTTTTTCCACAAATCTCCAAGCTCCAAATCCTTGAACTTTTTCTCCAAATCCTTCTACTCATTTCCAAAATCCTTTTTGATATATGAGATATACGATTTTCCTAAATCGTATGGAGTGAAAGAAAATAAAAAAAAATAAAAAAAAAGTCACTTAACTGAAGGTTTACAAGCGAAGTTTTTCTTGATTTTATTCACTATTCTCAAAAGACGCTCGCTGCAGACTGTTCGATGAAGGTAGCGTGGAAAACCAAGAGCATCTCCTATTGTAGTACTCAAAATCCTCTTCAAATCTAACACCTACAAGCCACGAACAGTAGGTATATTCTTGAAATGAAAATCTCTGGTCGATTGGGCACTGGTTCCCGTTTTCTGTAGACGTTCCCCCCCAAACTCTGATATGCGCCGTCCTATACTCTGGTTATTTTCCTCCTTTTCCCGCAAGAGATGCGGCCTTCCACCACCTTTTGCAGCTTATAATCCGGAATTCCCTTTTTAAAAAAGCTGCGCTCGTTTATATTTTTCCTAACATCCAGAATTTTTCCAAAAAAAAAGCTGCGCTCGTTTATTTTCCCTTTTTATACACATATGCTGCCACTCCTTTAATATGTGTGTAATGCTCCTAACCTTGGCATTAAGGCAAGGTTTCCGCCGATGCAAAGTAGATCATCCAATTTTATTCCCCCGCATTCAATAAAGACTTCGGCACTCTAATGCCCATTGAATCTCCATTACTCTTGATGCCTCCATAGTTTATAATGTCATCATATCGGCCATGTGATTTATAGAATCCCCCAATTGTTCACTCAAATATTTTTCCATGTCTTCATAAATGCATTCCTTTGTGCATTGGCATGTTCTCATGTTTGCATTCCATAAGAGGTATTCACTAATTTGACCCATCGATACCATCAAGAAGCTACTACACATTATGCACATGGGAAGCCATTAACATCATTAACTTATCCCTTTGGCGTGCCACTCATACCACCATATATAACTGGATGTTTCTGACTTACCCATGAGCTCTGAGTAACAGCAGAACCATCACCCACCACACTCATATACAAAAACTCCTAGATCTGGCTCAGCCTCAGCTCGTCTTATTGAACCTCATTTACAATATGAACATATGTACATGGCATCATATAATGACTCGTCATGGCACTTAACTCATGCATCTGGATTTGTATTTGATGGCCTCACATGCATGGTTTCACACCATAGACGTGCCATGGCATGACAACGTGCACACAAAAAAATCCGTAGCACACCAGGTAAAAATCCATGTGGATGGAGAGGTAAATATTGGGGATCCAAATCATAAATGCAGCATTGAAGTACAAATGGATGGAGAGCTAAAATTGTGGGTTTAAATCTTATATGCAACATCGACTTATAGTGTAGTTGGAGAGCTAAGATGCCATCTAATAATAGATAGTTCAAATCAAATGGAAGATGATTGAGAATAGAAAAGATATCAGAGAATTCTCCATATCTTAGAAAGTCATGCATTGTCCACATTAAAATTTCCTTCACCCTTGTGCTACGTTGTGCAGGCAGTCGAGACACATCATGCACTTGGATGCGATGCCATAGTGTGTCAAGCTCCTCGATCAAAGGTTCAAGGTACACATCCATGTTCTTGACAATGTGCGTGCTAAGCATGAGAAGATATAGCATGAGACCACCCTTCTTTAATGACTTCCAAGGAGGGAGATGTAGTTCACTACTACTACTGGCCATGTGCTCCATGATGTCAATTTGAGACCAAATGGATTGAATACATCCATACCCAACCCAAGTTGTAAGTGATGGGGCTCGTCTTGGAGTTCCAATCACTCCTCTTCTATGTGTTGCCATCATGTCAATGAATCTGCCCAGATCCTCATCATGGCATCAGTGGAACAATTGTGTGCATGCCATGTCATGAGTTTGGTAATAGATTTGCCACCGGAACATGTGTTGAATGCAAGCTATGATAGGAAAATGCCTCAACACGTTTTGAGGAATCATCTTACCTTGAAAATCACTTCAGTAACGAGACTCTCCACATTTTCGACATTAAGTTGCATCTTTATGAACACCCCAAAATATCACACAATCATGGACACATGCATGTAATCCGTGACAAGTTCCGTCAATAATCTCCTAGCATGTGCCCTTGTACTTGGCATCTTGTTGTCCAAAGGAAGCATCTTCTTCATGAGCCTACAAAAAGTTTGAAAAATTTCAAATATTTTTTATAAAAGATATTGTGAGCTAACCTTAAACTCTAAGGACTCACCGAAAGAGGCTTGTAACACTAGCATTGCTCCAACCATACATGGTTTGCAAGTTTGGCAACTCCAAAATCACACGAAGGGGGTGGAGTATGCACACCCCTCGTAGAGTGGAGTGTAAGCGGCTTGTCGTAATAGATCTTCATCAATTGAGACCTCGGGCTCCTCCTCTCCTTCTTTCTCAAAGAACTCATCCATCATCTCATCCATGCCCAAATATTCTTTGACTTCATGTGCTATTAATGGAGGCATCTCTTCCTCATGTCAAGCATGCGGGCTCATCAAAATTGAATCATGGAGGTCTTTAAAGCCTTTACATAGTTTTCCACTAAACACAAAGTAATGAGGCATAGATTTTTTCATCCCATGACGTGTCACCTCCTTGTCCTCGTCCTAAAAAACATGGACTACCTTATGAATACTTAAATCATGTGCATAAGAACATGAACTACCTTATGAATACCTAAATCATGTGCATATAACCACTGACCAAACTAGTGTCGTATATCTTCAAATCGATTGTAGTCTTCCACATGCTTTATTGTGATTCGTCCTCGTAATAAATGCATGATTTCTCCCTTGTATATCTTGCATGGATATGGAATATTTTGATGTAACCATTGATGTCAACTTCGCATGGGTGCCTCATCATCATTAGAAGAAGAAGACGTCGATGGTCTTATATGCGTGGTGGGTACCTAAAAATCATGCCATGCAATACAAGTGTGTGAAATCACCATTCAAATTCATCAAGCACAAATTTATCTCTCTGGAATCTATTGAAAATAGCTCTCTAGATTTTTTCCTACTATGCGTCTATCAGCGCGACTATATACACGGCTAGAGATGCACCCATAGCCAAGTAATGGGAAAAAAATTGGATACTTCCTCCCGCATTGCATTGCTTGCTTTTGTGTTCTTGTGTTTACAGTTTGCAAGCTATTTCACAGGGAGAGAAGGCTACCTAATCTCCAATCCTACTCTTTTAAATTTAGAACCCCTTCTCCTCATCTCCCTCACAAGCTCCCCTCATCTTCTACCTTCCCACCTTCACAAGCCGTCCTCCTATCAAGGTATGTACCTTTCTCCTTAACTTCTTTGTTTTCTTTAATCTTATGTTTTTTGAAAGTGTACTAATCTAGGGTCTGAGACTTACCAGTTGTTGCTTGCTTCTCTTTAATCTTTTGTTACTTACTTCTCTTATATGCTTTCTTGCTTGTATGCTCTCTTGAGTTCTTAACTAGGTATATTAAAGTTTTTTATAAATAAAAACTTTGCTTATCTTAATGCTTTCTTCTCTTATATGTTTGCTTTCTTGTATGCTCTCTTGAATTTATAACTAGTTATATTAATAGTCTTTTATAAATAAAAACATTGCTTATCTTAATGCTTTTTGTGGCTAGGTTTAGGGTTTCTTCTCTAAAGAAGATCAACCACATATAATCCCTTCTCACAAGCCTAGGAGGTAAGCCCCTTCACATTTCTCTCTTGTATGCTCTATTCATGAATGAGGCTCTATACATGAGACCTCATGCATGAGGCTCTATGCATGAGAATCTCTATGCATTAAGCTCTATGCATAGAAGCTTCTACACATGAGCTTCTATGCCTAAGGTCTCATGAGCTTCTATGTATAGGCTCTATACATGAACTCTATGCATGAGAGCTTATGCATGAGCCTTCTATCCATCAGCTTTATGAATGAGACTTGTGCATGAGCTTACATAAATGGGGCTTATGCATGAGCTTCTATCCACGAGGCCTCTATCCATGAGATATATGGATGGGCTTCTTCTATGCATGATGCTTCATGCACAGGATCTATCCCATGAGCTCTATGCATGAGCTTCTATGCATAAGGCTTCATGCAGAGGCTCTTTCCATGAGACTTATGCATGAGGCTCTATGCATGAAGCCTATGCATGAGCTTCTATGTATAGGTTTTGTACATACGCTTCTATGCATAGGCTTTATGCATGAGTCTTGTGCATGAGGTTCTATGCATGAGACTTATGCACGAGGCTCTATGCAAGAAGCCTATGCATGAGCTTCTATGTATAGGTTTTGTACATACCCTTCTATGCATAGGCTCTATGCATGAGTCCTATGCACGAGGCTCTATGCATGAAGCATATGAATGAGCTTCTTGCATAGGCTACATAGGTGTCCATGTAGCCTTCTTGCATAGGCTCTATGCATGGGTCTCTATGCATGAGCTCTATGTATGAAACCTTATGCATGAGCTCTATGCATTAAGCTTTATGCATAAGATTTTTATGTAATGTATGCTCTATGTGAGTTATGTTTTTATGTGTTAATATTTTTTGGGTATAGATGTGGCCATCATGGGGTTGATGACCATCTGACCAAGATCAAATTTTTTTAGGGGCATCCTCTACTGCCGCTCACATACCCATAGATGATCCAAATTTTTAGCATGTTTTAGAGGAACCGGTGGCTTGGAACCACTTGAACTCTAGGTATGGGGCTGAGAAACTGATTCGCTCGAGCTTATCTCCCACATGTGATGTGCGTAACATGTCAACTATCCCACAATCACCCACATCCATTCTTCCCACCATCTTCCCTTTCGCTATCACTTCTACTTTGCCGACTCCTCATACTTCCACTCTCTCTACTCCTCACCCTTGGGCTCCTCCTAGTGCTTAGTGCACTCCTATACAATCCACGGTGCCATCTTCCCAATGTGAGGCATCCTCACAAGGCCACTCAAGTGGTGATCGCTCGAGGGCTTCTCAAATCCCTCGGCGATCAAGTAGCGAGGGAGGTGGGTGGTGCGGTGGAGGCTTTGGGAGAGGTGCACGATCACCTTCACATATGACGACAAGAGACGTGCTCAGGGAAGGTAGGATGATTTACTATACCCTAAATGAGGAGGGCGGGCCTTATATGGATAACACGGGATAGAGGGTTTATTATACCTTTCATCATTTAGTCAACCAAACATATAAGGACACTTTCGAACCACAGGGAGAACAAAAAGACAAAAACTTCATGTATGTAGTCCAGTGCATGCATGAGCGATTTCCATACCCACTGGGCATACGTTTTTTCGATGAGCAAGGAATTGGATCATAAAGATCCTCATTAATAGCAAGTCTCACGCTTGGTGAGTCCCTAAACTTGTTTTTAATTATCACCCAACTTGTTTTTCTTGTGTTGCTAAGGTGTTTGTATTGTATCACTATTTAACGCAATAAGACGAGGATGTTGAAAGTGATGGTGATGATGAAGGTGGCGGTGCATGCGGTGGTGAAGATGTGAGCAAAGATGAAGATGAAGATCAACACAAAGATGCACCACAATGATTTGATTTAATTAGTGCCTTCATCTTTTTCATTTTTTGGGACATCAAAACTTAATGTATTTTGCAACTTTGTATATAATTTGCAAGTAATAAAAACCATGACATTGTTGTTTTGCAAATCATTTGGTGTTTTAAGTGTTTTTTGTGTTTTTAAGTGTGTCTTAAAAAAAGTTTAAATTAATTATGTGATTTTTTCGAAAAAAAGGGGACAAAACGAGTGAGATATGTGGGGACACAGTCTCCATATATTTCACCCATTATGTCCTCGTTTTTTTTTGCAGATAGTACACTGCTATAGCCGCACGCGACTATATACACGGCTATACGTGCTGCTGATAGCCCGACTATGTACACAACTATAGGTGTTACTATAGCCCAGCTATAAGTACAGTTATTAACATGGTTATTTTTGTGGTTGTAGCCGCATGCATAGCCACACATATAGTCGAGAATTTTTTTTTTTCCATTTTTAGATCATTTGATATTTGCATGGCTCTTCAGCAAAATTGTACTCTTCATTTTTTATAGTACAAGCAACTACCAAAATACATGTTTCACGTGTCCCATTTGAATACTTATGTTGGACCGGAGGTGCAAGTTTTTGATGAGATACCACTTATGGATGAAGAAGGAAAGATTGAACATGTGCCATAGAGCATAATGGGAAAATGTGAATGAGTGCTTTACAATCTTACTATGGTAGAGTACTTGGACAAATGGCATGGGATAGCTATTGACGAATCTTCATGGGAGCCCAATTCTATGTTGGAGAGGTTGGCATGCCAAATAATGGTATGCACCGACCACCTTGTATTATAGTAACGACATCATTGTTGGTATTGCTCATTCATTTTCTATGTAGGCACTTTATCATGTCATAGCTTGTGTTCGGAGGAATAAAGAAAGTTGACAGAATTATTCAGTTTTAAAGAAGCCGAAGAGGTGTCACATGGCTTAGTCGAAGATGAAAATTTTAATACCCTCCAAATGGGTCTACTAGACATTACTTGCATACGTTCTATAGCATTTCAAAAAATAATCTCTATACTTGTGATAATAGAGGAAAGCTATAAATCATTTCCATGATTCTTCGTTTACCAATGTTTTCTTGTATCACCATTTTGGACACCTTCATTTATTCTTTCATTTAAATTCTCTTCACTCATCTTGATGTAACACACACTTTAGAATGCAATATTGGGAAGCGCATCCTAGGTATTGGTAAGGCTGTACGAAAAGTATAATAAGTGCACGTGCCACTCACTTACTTTTAGGATGCAAGTACTCTGAGGAATAATATTGGAATAATAAGTGCATGTGCCACTTACTTATGTTTAGGATGCAAGTACTTAGAGGAATAATATTGGACAAGTTATCTATATAAAAACAGTTGTAAGTGTGGCATGGTGTTGACGTGAGAACATCTTTAGGAAAATCTTCTAGGTTGAGTGGCAATGTGATATCATCTATATAAAAGATTTATATATGGACAATGAGGGGAAGGGCTAGGATTAATCTATGATTTGTTTACTTGTTGTTCATGGGATAATTGGACCAAGTGCACAAGGCCCAACTGACATGGCTTTTCAAGCATGGATGGGTCCCTAATCCTTTATACATACTAGTGGCAACCCGTGCTCACACGTCTTTTGAGACCTTCAAATTCATACTCTACCCAAACCTCATCCTCCCTTTCTTGAACCTCAAAACCCTTGCCACGTGGCAGCTTTGTGAAACTCTTCCTTTATATAATATAGAGATAAATGATATCTTCATGGTCTTCACATATGGGTGGGCATGAAGCCATAGCCTAATTGGTAAGCTACTTGAGTGAGAATCATTTTCGATTTTATATTGTTATGTAGGCACCAAGGAATACATAGAAGTTGGTAAGCCACATGAATGTAGAGCCGATGTTTGCGTGTTCAAATCCCGTACGCAGCAGTGAGTTTTTATATCCTTGAGTGGACGCATATGCGCGCTTTTGCACCACCATGGTCTCCGAAACATGGGCAATGCTTTGCCAAGGATGGTCTGCCAGTTGAATAAGACAGACAGAAGACGCCAGAGAGAAATAAAAGCAAGGGGAATGCTACAAAGAGGACAGGGGAAATGGGTTTACCCATAGGAACCACCTTGGACACGAACGTCCGCTGGACTCATTTGTCCAGGGGAAACACGAACATTATTATAGCAACCACATTTGTCCTCTCTGCGTGCACTTTAACGTCCGCTGGACTCTCGGACGTAGGCTGCACGAAAATGCTTATTGCGCTGCCGCTCGCAAGACAAACACGGGCATGTAAATCCATGTCGCTCCAAATCAAATGTTGTTATCTTGGTACATGTAACGTGATATCTTCACTTGTGTTAATATAGGTTTACCTCCTTGGCTTGATACTAGATCACATATTGCATGTAAAGTGTCAACTTATGTTAACATGAAGTGATGTAAAATGGTTGTTTAGTACAGTCACTCTTAATTCTATGAAAGAGCTCTACTTTCGGCAATATTATCTATTTTTAAAAATCAATGTGATTCTCACATTAATCAATGCTCTCTAGTTGATGTGTTGTCGCTAGTTCTTCTAATTTATGCTTATTTAGCCAAAAGTTTAAAAGCTCTCTTATTTAGTGGATAGTGGTAGCCCACATAGTTTTGTGAACCGGAAATCATTGAGCCATGTCTTTTCCTTCTTCTAAGAAGGAAGATGGTTGCATCTACTTAAGTACGAATTTTCTTTTAGCTTCATCATCCTATTTGACATGAAAAGATAAAACACGCTTTAGTGCCAACTTGAGAAAACCAAAAGAGGTGAAAATACTATTAACTTTTTATTACATTTTGTGAACAAGGTTGTATGCTGATTTACAATACTCTCTTAGAGATTGTTTATCGCCAGGACGAACCTATGAGGTTGTTTCGTAAAATCCAAGGCATAGATTTTTGTGGAATCAGTGATCCTAAAAAATGCCAGGTGAAACCCACCACAACAATGAATTCTACACTTAGAGATGAATTAAGTGATCATATCATAGATGTGTTAGGATGTGTACAATGATGCTCTTCATTTGTAATGACAGTTTGATATGGAAAAGAGTTTGATAGAATACGAAGTATTTTAGTACTCTAAGCTTCTCTAAAATCTAAAGGATGCATAGCTCGACATCTATAAGTTTGGATCTACTAGTGAATATACATTCACGACGAGTAGTGTAGAAACTTGATCCTCGATGCTGGTAGTCGATAGAAGTCAAGCTCTCCATTGAGACTTTCTACTATTTGATCAATACTGAGATGGGATTGTACCTGTAATTCTATTATCAAAATTAAATTTTTTCTCTACTCTTAACATGGCTCTAATACCACTTGTAAGATACCCCCCGCACCCTTCCTTCCTTCGAGGTAGAGAGTTATCTCATTGGTAAGTAACATCCCAAGAATTCTATGAAGAACATCTAATCAGGATCAAATTTTAGACTATCCGATATACAAATACATTCATGGTCTTGGGATTCTTACGTAGTATTTTTATATGTTTGCTACTTTGGAAAGTACTTAACTAATTGGGTCCACCCTACTGCCCACTTTCCCATTGTGGGATACGGTCAACTATGAGGTTGTTAATTACTAAGCACATTTTTGGTACAGATGCATCACATAACAAAATTTTTTGATTTAATTCCTTTCATGTGTTCCTTTATCCCTTAATGCCAACAAATTATTTAAAAAAAACAATACAAATATATATAATCAGAAACTTGAATTACAACGGAATTTGGAAAAACATCCCTGGCGTACTGAGTTACATACAATCTAGGCATTGCAACCGTTGTGGCGATAAATTATCACGAATTCGGAAGGTGAAATATCCCCTTACTCACCTATACTAACATGAAACCTATCAAGCTCGGATTTACAATCCTCGAAGGAAATTGCGCCCTGCTTTATGCTGGGTTAACTATCATAAGCAGCTGCCCCAACTCCATAAATACTCAAGAGTTGGTTGCCCTTGTTGGGAGAATACCCAGTTGCCTCAAACCGATCGCTTCAGAATGGTTATCCCAAGAGAACATATCCCTTGGTTTACCTTACAACTTTAGAATTTCTTTATTAAAAAAAATTCCCTAGTTAAATACATCACAAACAATCCCTTTTCTTAATCAAAAATTCCTAGGGTTAGTCCCATCTACATGACGAGGTAGAGGTCCAATATTTGTAGTTATAGGGAGGTGAGCTAGTCCTCCACTTCCTTGGGAGACATTTGCAACTACCACTATTTGACATTCGGTTATATCCTCATCATGGTCAAGTACCCTTGGATGCCCATGTCCTCCACGTTCTACATGTTCAACATGAGCCATTCTTCTTTGTCATGTTGAGCCTTTGCTTATTACTCAGAAGTAACTCACACGGCTTGAGAGTCGAGTGGAAATCATCTCTCAAGGAGAATATATCAAGAACTTCCATACGGATAGAACCTATAATCTCTTAGTTTATTCTTTCATTTATCAATATTTAGCATAATTTTAAATTAATAATCAACTCTAAGTTATTTCTTTATCTTAGTAGTGAAAAAGGGAGGAAACAGAAAAGGACATTGAATGATCGGGAGAGGGAGAAATAGGATGTTGAGATATCGAGCTCAACTAGTTCTACGGAGGGCATTGATGACCCACATGGGTGACAACTTCCACAGTTATGCCACTGGCACATTTGGTGAGATTATGGCTGATATGTCACCAGTGGTGGATGACAAGTTGTGTGACAGCTACTTTGGAGTACTAGAGTTATGACATAGTTATAGCGCCAAATCATATAATCGGGTTTGCACTATAGACAGACCACTTTGTATGTTGTTGTAGGAGAGTAATTTCCTTTTATGTATGTACTCTTATCTTTTAGTTATATGGTTGTAGAAAAGAGAGGAAGAGAGAAGAAAATTCAGCCATCCATCTCTCTTGTGTCTTACACTCTTTTGTGTGTGTGTGTGTGTGTGTGTGTGTGTGTTTGCTTTGCAAGGAACTCAAGTTCTTTCTCTCAAATCTCTCGTTTTGTGTAAGAGCTAAGGAGACAAGCAAGAGGCAAGAACAAGCAAGGAAGGAAGCGGTACACAGGTAAGAGCATCACCATCTCTCTCCCTTCTTGGTTTAGGTACAACACCCCTCAGTAGCTCCGAGAGCTACATATCTTCGATTGAGGAGATTTCTTCACAATCTTGGAGATGCTTGTGTGGTACATAGTACTTTGTACTATGTTCTGTGGCCAGAATCGCCTTTTGAATATGTCTTCGTCTTTGTTCTGTCATCACTGCAAGGTATTTTTGACAAATTTGCAAAGTTCTGGTTGAGAATTGTCTCTAGTCAAAATTTGGTTATTGTAGTGTAGCAGTGCATTTTGGAAGTGCAGACTGTGTTTGCATATATATTGTTTACATTGGGTGTATATACATGTACTCTTGTGAGATCTTGTGACCTATAGGTTGTGCTGAAGTACCACTGTAGTAGTCACGGAAGATACTGCTATGTTACAGGTTGCATAAAGAAATTGTATGTTTGTAGATTTTTTATTGTTGCAGGAAAATATGTCTAGTGACGGAATCAATCATATTGTCAATGAGAGAAGCTAAAAAAGAACAACTTTCATGCCTAAAAGTTGAGAATGACCAATTTCCTTATGAGTAAAGGGTTTTGGAACTATGTCGAAAGGAGACATAAGGAGCCTCTTGAGTTGTCTGAAGAGAATGCCACTCCAGCAGACATAAAGGAATTCAAGGATTAGAACCAGGGTGCAATGAAAGTCATGTATTGGCTTTCAATTAGTGTCAAAGGCACAATGATAAGACACATACAAGATGCCAACACTCCGTCAATTGCATGGCAGAACTTGGTGCACATGTTCTAGACCAACACAAAGATAATGAAATTGTAGCTAAAGCAAGAGCTGCATACTGTGGAAAAGAAAAGCATGTCTATAAATGAGTATGCTCTAAAGATCAAGGGAATTGTTGAATCCCTTGGGTCCATCAATGTATCGATGGAAGATGATGATTTGGTGACTGTCTTTTAGATCGTGTACTCATACGACCTAGTAGTTATCCTTTTGGTGCCCTATTACTCTTAGTTTAGAAAAAGAACAAAACCTATCGCATGTGCATTGACTATAGAGATTTGAATAAGATAACTATTAAAAACAAATATCCTATTCCTTGTATTAACTACTTGCTAGATAAACTTTGTAGTGTATCTTTATTTAGTAAGACAGATTTGAAATTTGGATATCATCAAGTTTGTATACATACAATTGACATATGTAACATATATTTTAGCACTTTATCTGAACATTATGAATTTCTTGTTATGCCTTTTGGTATTACTAATGTAGCTACAACATTTAGTCGAATGATGAATCATATTTTCTTGAAACACCAACGCTTTGTCATTGTTTTCTTTTACAAAATTCATGTTTTTAATCAGAATGAAGAAGAGCATAAACATCTTGTATTTGTTTTCAAAATTTTGAAATAAAATTAATTATATGATAATCCGGAGAAATTTTCTTTCTTTAAAAAGGAAATTGAATATTTAGGTCATAGTGTCTCAACTGAAGGAATTAGAGTAGATCTCAAAAAGGTTCACACTATTAAGATGGCCTAGTCCAAAGAATGTTACTGACATTTGTTTTGTTTCAGGTTTACGCAATTATTACAGAAAATTTGTTCACAATTGCTTTTTGATTGTATTACCTTTGACTGTGCTTCTTCATAAGTAGATTGTTTTTCATTAGGGATAACACCAACAAAAATCCTTGAACTTGATTAAGCATATTCTAACACATACCCCCATACTTCAATTACCGGACCTTTCTTCCTTGTTGTCACCGATGCCAATGGATCCCAAATTGGTGAAGTCCTTCCTCATGTAACATGGTCATCCTCTTGCATATGAGTCAAAAACTTAACCCGTTCGAGACTAAATATAGAACTTATGACAAAGAACTTCTTGCTATTGTTCAGGCACTTTGTATGTGGATATATTATTTAATGGATTCTAAATTCCTCATTAAAACATACCCACAAAGTATATGACATCTACTTACCCAATAATTAATATATGATCATCACATTAAATGGGCCTTATGTATTCAAAGTTCTCATCCTCCCATTCAATATCAACTAGGGAAAAAAAATGTTATTGTTGATGCACTCACTACATAGACATTCTTCAATTACAAACATTTATGTTCTTGATTTGTATTCTTTTGGTAGTATGCATGATACTTATGGGAATGCTTCTAAATTTCATAATGTATGGTTGAAACTGCACTCTAATAATTATTTTCCTATTGATAATTATTCATATCATGATGGCTTCCTTTTCTTTGAAAAGTGTTTTTGCATAACTCTTCCATTTAGATAATTTCTTCTAAATAAGTGCATAATCCCCCTTACATTAGTCTCATAAAGGAATCATTACTACTCTCAAAGAAATACTAGATGATTTATTGGCCTAACGTGTAAAGAATCATGTTTCTAACTTTACTTTTTAATGTATTACATTCCAATGAGTCGAGTGACATCATGGAAAATGTCATGGCTTACTAATGCCTTTGCCTATTGTTGAAGATCCTTGGAAAAACATATATATGGATTCATTATTGGTTTACATGTTACTTCTACACAAAATGATATGCTTTGGATTATTGTTAATATATTCAGTAAGCAAGCATATTTCATTGCATGCAAAAAGACATGGACTGCTTCACAAGTTGCACATCTTTTTCATTAAACATGTCTTCACACACCATGGTCTACCTAAAATTATTGTATTTGATCTTGACTCTAGGCTTTGTAATAATTTCTGGATTGCTTTATTTTCAAATCTAGGATCTAAAATTGATTTCACATTTTCTTTCCATCCAAAAAGCAATGGCCAAACCGAAGCAACTAATAGTACCATCTTAGATTTATTAAGGTCTTGCACAATCTCCACACCAGCTAATTGGAGCCAACATCTTCATTTACTATGATTTTCTTACAATAATACAACACACTCAACTACTCCTTTTGAAGGTGTATTTGGTAAGAAATTACTGACACCTACTTCTCGACCTCTACATAGTCCTTGCATAACTAATGATTTCACTACAGATCATACCCGCGCATTACAACAATTACATGAAGCCATAGCTAAATCTCAAACAAAATATACTACTAAAGAGAATAAAAAATGTAAGTGAATGTCTTTCAAACAAGGTGATCATGTTTGGCTTTGTGTAGAAAAAAGAAAACTCAAAAGTGTAGACAAGCACCCCATAATTAAATTATCCCCTATAATTTACAGGCCATTCAAGATTCTAATAAAAATCAATGACAATTCCTATCATCTTGATATTCCATCACATTGGAATATTCATGACTCTTTTCACATTATTCTGCTAAAACCATTTAAAGGCCTTCTTCTTGCCTATCCAATATATGATGACCCTCTAGTGTTAGATAAAGATTTTGAAATCATAGAACCATAAATTATTTTGGATCATGAACAAACAACCACACGAAAAGGCAACGCTTACAACCCATATTTGGTCAAGTATAAAGGACAACCCATCGAAGAATCTCAATGGCTACTGATCATGCCCTCGCCACCTATCCATCCTTGAGTGCATCTTATAGGGATCATACTAGCCCATCATGATTACTGATGATTTTGTGACAACTAAGGAGAGTAGGCTATGAGCATTCACTAATGTGGTCACATAGCTTGCATAAGCATGCATCCTACTTGGTAGAGTTCCAAGGTTACATAATCCATCTGCTAATCATCTGGCCACACTTGGCTGATCCCAATGTCTAAACTATGAACATCTTGCTAGAGTGCTCACCACAATAATTACTCCTTAAAGACGGTGTCCTTACATAATAGACCACATCCATCACCCACATAAACAAATGAGTGTTGATAATTGAGCGAATTCTTTTCCGAAAACTCCTTTATTTCCTTATAATGATTCATCTTATGAGTGATGCTGTTTCCTTTTGGAACATTCCCAACAACTATCATCTTTGTTGTGCCACAATTGAGGCATATAAAGATCTATTTGTCTAATAAACTCAGACTAGTGATGATGCTTAGACAAACCAACCTTCTTACATGCTCCCTCTAAGACTTTCTCTTTACCTCACAGTCCCCTTTAATGTCCTCATAAAACTCTCTAGAAATAAAATCCATCAACAATGGAATACATGTGATTAAAACCTTATCTCTTGCATGTACCAAACGGTTGATTTGGATAGTGAGAATACTAGTTGGAAAGTGCTTTTCAATTATGCACTCAATCATGCATGCTACTTCTAGTGAGATTACATTTTTTCTTGGTGTTGCAAACTAATCTTCTTTGAAGAAATCCATATAACTAATCCACGAGTCTTATAAATGACCCCCTCTTATAAATCTTGTGTTTATCACTGAGAACGACATTTTAAACATGAGAGGATCAATCTTCATACCCCCAATGAAATAGCACACAATCATTTTGGGGCCTATGTGTATACGATCATAATCCATAGCTATAGAAGTTAATATCTTCTTTGTTGCATCATCTTCGCCGCACCTCATGACTCTTACCATGACTCGTACATGGTGTTTCTCTTGACCAATATTGTAAATTTTAACAACCTTGCATAATACATGAGAAACCATGTTAAAATCCATAGAATGTGAACTTTATTTTTCAATACTAACAAGTGTACATTCACTAACTTGAATCGTGCAATAGAGACACTTCTATCCAACCACCTGATGACTCGTACATGGTGTTTCTCTTGACCAATATTGTAAATTTTAACAACCTTGCATAATACATGAGAAACCATGTTAAAATCCATAGAATGTGAACTTTATTTTTCAATACTAACAAGTGTACATTCACTAACTTGAATCGTGCAATAGAGACACTTCTATCCAACCGGCCATAAAATCATGCATAGACACTTGTATTCAACTACCCACAAATCATGTTAATATCCACATAACATGAACTTTATGTTTCAATACTAACAATTGTAGATTCAATAACTTATTTAGATACACTTATGTCTAAAATGCCCAAAAATAGATTGTAAGATAAGCAATGTGAGATAAGCTCACAACTTTCATGTCAAATTCTACCATACTTTCTTTTTCAAACACCATGTCTCGACTTTAAAAAATGAACCAATCATCTTATATAATGCATCTTCTTGTATGTGTGCCTCAAGATCCACTGGGATGTGTGGCCCCATAGCATCAAACAACTCTTCTTGATGTTAACCTTGGGTTTCATGTGCATTAAGTCCGTATCTTGTTCATCCTATCAAAAAATAAAAACATGTACTCTACGTAGATACTAATCATATATCTGCTCAATTTATTTGAAAAAAATTTCTCAATGCTTCACCTTCATGATATCACTATGGGAGACAGTGTGTTGCATTTTCTAAGCCCTATATGAAGAATAGCCGCCATTGTGGTGATCTCCTAGGCACTTGCTAGTTCCCAACAGGGATTTAATATTCACGTGATCACAAGATTTTTTGTGATAATAACACATGTGAACAAGTTATTCACATGTTCTCATGTTACCGTTCACAAAATAACAGGTCACTTGCCATTTGGGAACCCCTTAAAAGCTTGACTACACATGGGAATAAGCTATTCACATGTTCTCATGTTACCATCTTCACATAATAGGATGTCAGTGGCCACCTAAGAAGATTTTTTATGCCCGACAAAGATAACTTTTTTAGGCCCTTGTGAAAGCTTTGTGAATATAACATGTGATCACAAGATTTTTTGTGTTATTAACATATGTTATTAACATGTTCGCATGTTTTTGTTTACGTCAGTGAAATCCCTGGTTCCCAATTTAGACATTCGATGGTGTGGCCAAACATCGCCAGTAGATAGTTAAAATACCATTATGGTGATCTCCTAGGCACTTGCATTTTGTAAGCCCCCCTATATGAAGAATAGCCACCATTGTGGTGATCTTCTAGGCACTTGCTAGTTCCCAATTTAGACATTCTATGGTGTGGCCAAACATCGCTAGTAGATAGTTAAAATATGACTTATGTAGACTTGGCACTCTACGCAGTAAGATACATGCTGGTGTAGGCTATACAACCACATTTGTGAGAACTATGGACATTCAATCAAGGACACATTATTCTCATGTTTGAGGGTTCAAAAAGTCACATGGTTGTGGGAGCTACAAATAAGCTCCCAAGGGTCTTTACAGTCCTAATCAGATGATATAATTGGTTTGGTCATTTTTTTCAAAGTCATGGTTGACTAACATGGTGGATCGTACAACCATGCCAACCCTCGGCACTATTTATAAACTAGTTTGGTAGCCTTTGATCATCATCGAGCTCATTATGTTCAAGTGCTCTTGAGGGGAAGGCATCCTTCATCCAAGGTCTGTCTAGATTTCCATCAAAGCAGCTTACCTTGAGCACATGGGTGTCGGTGAACATAACCATAAGTTTGGAATCAAAGTGTGAAGATTTTGCTTGTTTTCTAACATGGTTACAGACAAGCAATGATATTTTTTATTCTCCATTTCTTTCTACAATTTGGTTTGATTTATTGTGATGATTATGGTTCTGGTAGAGTGTTTTCTACCATGGTATCAAAGCTCAAGATCTAGACATATCTTGTTTTGGAGTTTTGTATTTCAAGGCAAATATGGAGCAATTTCCCAATCTTCAAATATAACGAAGCTGACATCTTTGCCCACCCTCCACCTTTTTGGTGATGGAAAATTGAATGAGAAATTACACTCTTTGGAAGTTCAAGATCGATCCTTCCACATATGGACATATGATATCAACTCCATATATAAACCCCAATGCCTATGTAAAATAAAAGACTATAGTGTGTTTTGTATGTGCAAAGTTTTATATTATGTAACAAGAAACAAAATAGTATCAAGCTTCTGAGAAACACACATTTTTGGCCTTATATTAGAGGAAATCATTCATTTGTGCATCGGTAAACTCATGAAACTTGTGATTTGATAAAGATAAAGAGGCATTAGCTAATGGACCATAACAAAATTATGGTTTAGTGGGTGAGAATTAATTTTGTGTGTGTGTGTGTGTGTGTGTGTGTGTGTTTCTATGCATGTATGTGTACACACACACACACACATATATTTGTATGTATGTACAGATGCATGTTTGTGTATGTATATATATATATGTATGTATGTATGTATACACACACACACATGTATGTATATGGATATGCATGCATGTTGGTATATATATATGTATGTATATACATGTAATGCACACACAAACAAACATAACACACACATATCAGGGGGTGCACTATGAAGAAATCCCATGTATCATGTGTGTTCAAGGAGTATTCTGAAAACCCCTTACATTTACATACTTTTGTGAATAAAATGACCCCTTTGTCTTCATAAACTAATTAAGAATTTTTTTAAAATTTTGTTTGGAAACCCCCTCCTATAAATTTAATTCTATATCTTTTTAAAATTAATATACCCCTCCTGATGAACTCGCATGCTACACTCACATATTCTTAGGTGAAGCTCCCGACACACACACACACACACACACATATTTATGTATCTATGTTTATATGTGTGTTGCTGATGAGGAAGTGCACATAGAGAAATGGATTCTTAGTAATTGATCATATGCTACTTGTCTATGCCTAACTTTGCAATACTTGTGAGAGACTATATCCACTAGCCTCGTTTTCACTATTAATCAATTTATTTCTCTCTTAGGAAATTTAAATATGAAAAATTTATAAAGGCATACACCTGGGTTAAAAAATAAGATCTCTCCATGAATATATAGGTGTAGGTGGGTTTGCAAATATTCCTCCTATATAAATCTAAAATTATAGAAAATGGGCGAATGTTTTCAAAAAATTCCATAAAAATGTCCAAATTGGGCAAATATTTTCTAAAATCATTCAAAAAGGCCAAATTTGGGCGAATGTTTTAAGACACCAAGAAAATGTTTTTGTGGTAAAACCCCAAAAAAATAGCCAATTGGCAAAGATTAGACCCTCTTTTATTTCCTTGGCATACACATAAATTACTTGAAGAGTGCTATATTCATGAGAGCGAGAAGAAAGCACTACCAAAGGAGATGGATCCTCTTGACCACCCTAGAGCAAATTGTCTCACTCTCAATCAATGATGATTTCAATCTAGATATACACGAGATGAAGAATCATGAAATTAGTGTGCAGTTGTGAAAGTGAATAATTCTCATTAGGAATATGTAAAACAAAATGATAAATATGATAAGGTTTTTCAATGTGGCATGTTTTCCAAGGCAGGGTGACACCCAGAGTAGGTGCATGAAGTGGAGAATAGACTTGATAAGCCAATAATAGAGTTATTTGTTTTCCATTTTGTTGAGATCATATCTCCTCATATAGATGCTTGATCATAGCATTCTTTAACTTAATCCCTTCATAATTCTTCTTGACACTGATTCGCCAATTCCTTTGTCACATGACCTTTAAAATAAGCTTGCAATGTTTCAAATTCAAGAGAGTAAGTTTTAGCACAAAAAATAATCATGGATTTCATTCAAGCCTCCATTTAAGTCCTAAAATAGAACAACCATCAAATTCCTAATCACCAAAGTTATTCCCCTCATGCAACTTTACAACTCTCTCATATACACCTCTGACTTATTCTATCTCCTAACCTATCCAAAATATAAGATCTCAAAACAAAATAAAAAATGCTGAAAAGTTTTTGAGCACCCACACTTGTTCTAATTAACCAGTCTAGACACAAATCTAAATGCTCTACACATAAAACTTAGCTCATATTTCAAAAAGGAGATTTTTCTTACAAAATGGACCATCACAATGCTAATTGCTATATTGAGCTTAGTGTGCGAGTCTTCTACTAACAATGGGTCACATCACTTTGGATACAATCATCCATTTAATAATGGGTCACATCACTTTGGATTCTAACGGATATTCCTCATGGATGAACACCTATCGAGTGTAAGTGGGTTTATAAGAAAAACGTTAAGGGCTGATGGTTCTTTTGACAAATTTAAATCTCGTCTAGTTGCCACCAAAGGATACACTCAAGTAGCAGTTGTTGACTATCATAATACATTATCACTTGTTGTTCTTCGCATGAGAAGTATACGTGTTCTTTTGGCATTTTCCACTCAATTTGATTTAGAAATTCATCAAATGGATGTTAAAACAAATTTTCTCAATGGTAACTTGAAAGAAGAGATATATATGGAACAATCACTTGGTTTTATTATCCTATGAAAATAACATCTGGTATGTCGTCTTCATCAAGCTCTCTATGGTTTGAGACAGGCTTCTCATGCATGGTACTTAAAAATTGATGCCTTTCTTCAATCTCATACATTTTCCTCCTGTTTTTCTTATCCAAATTTATACTTGAAACAACAATACCACTTATTTTTTATTATTGTTTTATATGTGGATGATACCATCTTGGTTGCCAACATGATTTATCCTTCCTTCTACATATTAAGAAGCTCTTATCCTCAGCATTTAAAATGGTAGATCTTTGTGAAATTCATTCTTGTCTTGGCATTCAAATCTACCAATCTCGCGAGAAAGGTATTTCGCTTCTTTGACATGGCAAAATTCATTACTGATGCTCTTGAAAAAATTCAATTGGTTGATGCGCATCCGGTATGTACTCCTACTGTTACACATTCTGCTAAGAATCGGCCTTCAAAATATCTTGGGGGGGTTCACTATATGTAAACTCTTTATATCACATGTGTTCAAGGCCTAATTTAAAAACCCCTTATGCGGAAATTTTTTAATGAATAAAACACACTCTTTTTCTATGAAATATGTAAATACCCCCTTTAAATGGTACCCTTATGTATGTAAAAAATGGATTTTAAAAATCCTTCTCTTGAACCCATGTGCTTTAATAAGAAAAATGTAAGAATAAAAGAAAATCCCCCCAAAAATGAGTAAATTCTCACATAAGATAAAGAGTTGACTAGTACTGGCACTAATAGTAAAAAAATGGGAATTTTGACACCTCAAGAGGGTGACTGGCACTCATGAATGAGGCGCCTAGAATCCTCATCATTACCCCAATTTTTATTTCAAAAAAAGTGAGATATTATATCTCTCCTCTCACCTCTTTCAAACTAGATCAGAAAAGAGAGCCTAACTGGTCCAAAACTTGTCCAAATTGGATCAAACTGAAGCTGGAAACCTCTAGATTCTAGTTGGATTTGGTTGGTGGCCTCCCTCACCTATAAATAGACCCCTATTACTTTGTATTTTCATCTTAGTGTATTTACATGCTAGTGTAATTTTTAATTTAGTGTATTTTCCTCTTCCCTCTTCATTGGCCCTCCATTGTGAAGCTTTGGTGCTTCACTAAACCTCTTCTTCTCTTGGAGATTACCCTCTTTCTTGGTGGCCAAGTCTCTTCCTTGAGGGCTACATAACTTTTGCAAGGTAAAGAATCAAGCAAACCAAGGGTAAGCCTAAACAATGAAGTTTATGCTCTCTTTTTAATTTTAATCTTCTTCCTAACCTCCCTCATGCTTGGGAAGCATTTTATTTTATGGGTTTCCTCTTAAGACCATGCTTTTCTTGATTTATAAATGAAATAATGTGTATGTTTATGTTTAAGTTTAGGTTTATACATAACTTTTTTTTTATGTTAAAAGTGTAATTTTGAACATTCTCAATTCAAAGAAAATGCAGGGACGTTATGGCAAAATTTTATTATTAGAAAATGAAGGTTTATGCATAATAAATTTTATTCTAAAAGTGTAATTTTAAGCATTATCATTTCATAGAAAATGCGAGAAAACTATGGTAAAATTTTATCCTCATTAGAAAATGAAGGTTTATTCATAAATTAAATTTTATGCTAAAAGAGGAACTTTGAGTATTCTCATTTTATAGAAAATGTGAGAAAACTATGGCAGAATTTTTATGATTAAAAAATGAATTTATGCATAATATATTTTATGCTAAAAGTGGAGTTTTGAGAATTATTCATTTGCTAGAAAAATAAAGGAGATTATGAATAAAATTCATTTAGATAAAATGAATTAGTATGTGTGGGTATAATTGATTTTGTAAATCCCATGAGGTCGTATGCATAAATATTTTATTGAAAAAGAGGAACATTGAGCATATTTTACATTGGAAAAATTGAGAAAAGAATGGAAAAATATTCATAAGAATGTATCGAGAAAACATGGATAATTTTATAATTAGAAAGAGGAATCATGAACATATTTAACTTCTGGAATTATGAAGTATACGTCTAGATTCTCGAAAAATAGAATCTTGGGTACATTCTAAATGGAAAAAGATTTCCCAGAAAAAGACCAGGAACATGCGTAGTTGGATGAACGTAAATATTTGTGACAAACATATTCCGAGATTCCCTGGGAAAGGAATATTAAATTCTTGAAAGGATCGAGGATCCAAAAGTGAACGAAAATTTAGACTTAATTGAATTGAGTCGAGAAAACCTTTAACTGAGCCAAGTAATTGACGAGACTTAGAAAGTTCTGTCACTATAAAAAGTAGAGTAACTGTACTTTTAACCTAGTTGATTGTGGAACAAAAATTCGGATAACTAGATTAAGGAAAGTTGATAATCAAACCTGATTCGCTCAAAGCGAAAAGAGACCATCTTGTTTGTGGAAATTGGATTGATGTGTGGGATGTGTGGAATGATGTGGAGTGATGAGAGGTGATGTGTGGAGTGATATGGATTGATGTGGATTGATGTGTGGAGTGATATGGATTGATGTGTGGAGTGATGTGGATTAATGAGATTGATGTGAATGGATGTGGATTAATATGGATTGATGTGAATGGATATTGATTGATGTGGATGGATGTGGATGGATGTGGGATGATGTGAATGGATGTGGAAATGATGTGGGATGATGTGAGTGAATGTGGAAATGATGTGGAAAGATGTGAATGGATGTGGAATGATGTGGGATGATGTGAATGAATGTGGAAATGATGTGGGGTGATGTGAATTATTGTGGAATGATGTGTAATAATGTCGAATGATAAGGATGATGAGAAATGATGAGGAATAATGTGAAGTAATGAGAAATGATGAGGAATGATGTGAAATGATAGAATGAAATGGAAAGATAGGAATTTTGTTTGGAAACTGTATTTTGTATGTGAAACCTGCTTTTTAAAGGTTGTTTTATGTCAAGAATGCTGGGGAAGCATTTTGACTATCTTAATATTGTAACAGCTTACAGAGAGTCAAAGAAGGACATCTCGTTTGGCAAGATGGGCCGAGGTCTTGACCACCGTCAATTCGGTTGAAATGGTGAGCTTCCAGTATACGGTGGATGACGGACCAAGGAAGCAGCCTATGAGTGAAGCGCTAGGTCACCAGCGAAGGAGCCTAGAGGGTGCTGACCATACGATGCTCGGGCTTTGGGTCGCTCAGGATACCCAACGTACGTCGAGGAAGAAAATGAGTTGGAGTTGTTTTCTAAACACGGGCATGGATCTGGTTGATTGGCCTTGTTGATCTTCAACGGATGAGTTCATGGCTCTTTAAATGGATCTTGTTGGTTGATCTAGCTGATCTTCAACGGAGAGTCCATATGGATTTTATGTGATTAAACTCCTAGGTACTATGGGCTAGGAAGTATTGAAAAGGCCCCTAAGTGAGCAGGTGGTGAGCGTTCTGGTTTCCAATGGTGCCATAGGTACACTGAGGAAGGAATGAATAGAATATGGATTTTATGGAAAAATCTTGATTATATTCCTGGGTACTATCGGCTAGGAACTATTGAAAAGGTCCCTGGAGTGAGCAGGTGGTGAGCGTTCTAGTTGCCGATGATGCCATAGGTACACCGAGGAAGGAATGATTGAAAATTGGACTTGGAACTGGAATACTGAGGATTATGATGGAAACAATGTGGTTTTATTACAAGGTTGCTTTGGAAATAGTTGAGTCTAAGAAAAGACAATTTCATATTGGGTGCGTAAGTGGTGTGTCTATTTAATTTTTTCATGAGAGCCAGCTAGGGGGCCTGCTGTAACGTACTCATATGTACGTATTTTTACATCCATTTGATTCGGTGAATTTTAGCATCTATATTCGATGTTGAATAGTAGGAATTACTTAGACGACATAAAAGATTCAGTTTGGTCACAAATTTAGTAATTTAGATATGTCAATTTAGGATCAATTTTGGGACTTTTTATGCATGTTTGGGGTGTCATTTGTATGTGATTTCTATTCTATACTTAACCATGTTAGATAATGTATAAGAGGGTCATAGTGAGTGGTTTAGTTTAAAGGAAACTCATATGGGGGTTTACATAATAAATATAACCACATCAAGCTCCCGAAAACGGGGCCCAGATATCATTTTGACCCTTACTTTTAACTAACGGCCTCGCATGAGGGAGTAGATAACTTTATTTGTTAGAGAGGCAAATTAAAGAAAGTTAGTTCATCATAAGACGAATAAAGTTCAAGTTCTGATAATTGGGAGATTCCTCATTCAATTCTAGCCTCTTCATCACAAACCCATTGATTTGGGAGTCGATTTCAATTAACCCATCAAAAATAACATGGGATGCCAATGCTCGAGATGGTGGATTTACAAACTGACCACTTCCACTACAAATTTTTGAAGATCACATTTAACTTCTTGAACAACTTATTCAAGAAGAACAACAAAAGTGTCTCGTCCTCCTTGAGTAGTGACTTGATGGAAATGAAGTAACTACTCCCTAATCTGATGATGCACACATCACCAAAATCATCAAGGCTAGTTTCAATGGTTAACAAACAAAAAAGGACATTAAGATTAGCCATTATACTTTCTCTTTTATCAAATTTAATGGTAAAAATGATTCTCATCTTGTGCTTTCATGGTTAAGTGAATTGGATGATTCTCATCTTGTGCTTTCATGGTTAAGTGAATTGGATGATTATTTTTCTAAAGATACCTTTAAGATCAAATATGCTGCCAACGACATGGTTGACTATGCATCATTATGGTAGAATTTTCTTCAATAAAAGTAGTGACAAACCAACTACTTGGGTGAAATTTCAATGTAAAGTGAAGTCAAGCTTTTTTCCACCCCAATTTATTCTCGAAGCACGTCGTGCACGGGATACTTTGACTGTTCGATTGTGAGACAATATCACAATACACAAGAAAATTTTGGCAAACTTTACTTTAACTGTGTATACTTGAAGAATTATAATTCAATGTCGTAACAAATTAGGTCTCGAAGAGACTATTCAAGCAGAGGTAAACATGCTCAAACCTACTACATATGATTAAGATATATCTTTAGCACATGATATAGCATGCAAAAGAGGTTTGCACAAACCCCCTCAACAATTCAATGCCTCTTTGTCCAGTAATCAACAAACATCAAGTTTCAGTAACAATTGTCAACAACCAAAGCCTTATCATTATGTTACTCCTACTAGGCCACATTTTTAAAATAATTTTAATACAAATAAAAAGCCTTCGGGAGCACCTAGTAATACACGCACAAATCCTAATCAAAATGTAAAGACTATAAATGATCAAAGGAATGTATCTCAACCTAAGACTAATATTCACAACACTAATATTGCAAAGAAACCTTGCCCTACATACTCCAAGTGCAACCAAATAGGCCACTTTGCTACTCAATGTTAGAAGAATGTGAAACCACCAACTCCTCACCTTCACAACATAGAAGAGGTCTCAAAAGATGATGGTGACTATGCTCTGGATTGGTCCAAATAAATGCTACATGATGATAGTAAAACCCTGAACAAAGAAATATGCCAAGTAATCCTATTTCATCTTACTCTTTACTTAAAATGAATGATAAAATCAATGGTCATGATATTATTGTGATGCATGATGATGGTAGTACACATGATTTTATTTCAAAATTTGTTGTTAAAAAGTTACAATTAGAAACATACTCTTCAATTTATAAGGTTAAATTTGCATTCCAAGGTACTAAAAGGAGATTAGGAAACTAGAGATTGTTATTGGTCCTTATAAAGAGAAAAGAGATTTCTTAATTGCACCACTGCACACCAGCGGCGATATCATTTTAAGGTATGCCTTTTTGTCATAAATTCAATCCTCAAGTTGATTGTGACACACACACAATGTGGATCACACACTAAAACAAAACTTTAACTCTTCATAATGATGCCACACATGAATTTCCAAACATTCTTTACACAAACGAGACAAAGCTTACATGATATATGTAAACAAAATTGAAGCGATTGACTATAGTTTGTCACCTAGTCAACAACTTTTCTAGATTAATTCAAAGACTCTTTTGCTAATGACCTACCCCCAAGACTACCCACATCTTGTTGAGAAGACCACACAACTAGAAGATTCTTCATATGGTAGTCAACCACCTCATAAGGATCCTTATTCAAGAAAAAGAGTTTGAACCAAAAAAAAAAAGAACTTTTAGATCGTGTACTCATATGACCTAGTAGTTCTCCTTTTGGTGCCCCATTACTCTTAGTTTAGAAACAGAACAAAACCTACCGCATGTGCGTTGATTATAGAGATTTGAATAAGATAACCACTAAAAACAAATATCATATTCCTTGTATTAATGACTTGCTAGATAAACTTCTTAGTGTATCTATATTTAGTAAGATAGATTTGAAATTTGGATATCATCAAGTTTGTATGCATACAAGTGACATATATAAGATATATTTTCATTATGAATTTCTTGTTATGACTTTTGGTATTACTAATGTAGCTGCAACATTTAGTGGAATGATGAATCGTATTTTCTTGAAACACCAACACTTTATCATTGTTTACTTTGAAAAAATTCATGTTTTTAATCAGAATGAAGAAGAGCATAAATAACATCTTGTCTTTGTCTTCAAAATTTTGAAATAAAATTAATTATATGGAGAAATTCTCTCTTTCAAAAGGAAATTGAATATTTAGGTCATAGTGTCTCAGTTGAAGGAATTAGAGTAGATCTCAAAAAGGTCCATAGTATTAAGATGGCCTAGTCCAAAGAATGTTACTAAGGTTTGTTTTTGTCCAGGTTTACATAGTTATTACAGAAAATTAGTTCGCAAATTACTTTTTGATTGTATTACCTTTGACTGTGCTTTTTCATAAGCAGACTGTTTTTCATTAGGGATAACACCAACAAAAATCCTTGAACTTGATTAAGCATATTCTAACACATACCCCCATACTTCAATTACTTGACCTTTCTTCCTTGTTGTCTGCGATGTGCTAATGGATCCTTAATTGGTGCAGTCCTCATGTAACATGGTCATCCTCTGGCATGTGAGTCAAAAAATCAAATCATTTGAGACTAAATATAGCACTTTATGATGACAAAGAACTTCTTGCTATTGTTGTTCAGGCACTTCGTATGTGGATACATTATTTAATGGATTCTAAATTCCTCATTAAAATAGACCAAGACGAAACTCTTTTAAGGAAAGAAGGTGTGACCAATTTAGAAAAATACTCTCAAAACCCCCGTCAAATCTAAAACTAAGTTAAGACCCTTTGAAATGATATGTGGATGGATGTGAATGAATGATATGAGATGTGAATGGATGTGATGTCATGTGAATCGGGATGTGAATGAATGATATGGGATGTGAATGGATGTGATGTCATGGGAATCGGGATGATGTGAATGAATGATATGGGATGTGAATGGATGTGATATCATGTGAATCAGGATGTGAATGAATGATATGGGATGTGAAAGGATGTGATGTCATGTAAATCGGGATGTGAATGAATGATATGGGATGTGAATGGATGTGATGTCATGTGAATCGGAATGTGAATGAATGTGATGTGATGTGTGTGTGTGGAGTGCATGTGTGAGAGCATATCTTGATATAGAGTTCTACACCCACTATTGGGCATTGTATGATTAGCATTAATCAAATCTTCCCACCTAAGAGGTGTTCACACTAGTCGTTGGGAGAGAAAATGAAGGAAAATTCAGATTTAGAGAGAGAAAAAATGTCGCGCACATGGGAGAGAACCCGATGCATTAACATGCTGCCTCCTACTAAAATTCAGTAGAAAATTGATAAAAATTTGATAGCATGTCCGTGGGAAACCTGCAAAAATGTATAAAAAATGCATTTTCTACCATAAAAATGCTCTTAACATTTCCTAAAAACCTAGGTAAAATTCCTAAAAATTATAAAAATTTAGGGATCCTTTCTACAAAAAAAAACCCGCATTAGCATGTGCGGTATTTTGGTAAACAATTTGTAAAATGCTTATTTTAACCATGAAAATAGAGAAAATTAGCATTTTCACTCACGTAAGTTTCCCGCAACGTCGATACGTCCATCCAAGTTTAGAAGCACCATGTTCTCACCGCCATATTGATGTTCCCAACACATAAGACACCATTAAAATTTTCTTAAAAATTACTAAAAATTTGGTATAATGAGAGAATTAAGAGGAGAAGAAACATAAAAAATTAACTAGAGAACGCTTTGATACTACTGTTAAAATCCCATAGATCTCTCTAGCTAATCACTATGCATAAACATAACTAATCCGAGCATATACTCATCCACTCGTCCACCCAAGAGTGCACACATGAAAATAATGAAGAACCACATACCTAGCCTTGGTGTCCCATACCACCAAGAGGTATGCCTTCAATCTAGCAGTACGTAGCTATAGTGTGAAATGGTAAGAGAGTAGATACCATGCTCTATACAAGAGAACCCCCCTTGAGAGTTTCCCATGCTCCTATTTATAGGAGAGTTCCAAAGTGACTCTTGACCTTCCATTTCCAGATTGACTGTTGAGTTCCAAAGTGACTCTTGACCTTCCATTTCCAGATTGACTGTTGACCTTCCATTTCCAAGGTGACTCTTGACCTTCCATTTCTATGTGTGACCCTCGGTTGTTGTCCCACTAGAGCATGTTCCCATGCTCCCATGCTCATATGCCTAGGGTGGGTTAGCCTCCTAGTATATGCACATGATGTGCACATAACAGTGTGTGTGAGAGATAACTCTATTTGTGTGTATGTGTGTGTGTGTGACGCTCCCACTCAATAATCACAATACAATTTTTGAGGTAGAAAGAGAACAATTATGTATATAATCCAGGAATCTTACAACAATCTGATATGACACACTCTTAGAGGAAAGAGTTTGAACCACTCGACCACCCCCGAGCTATCTCACTCGCACTCTCACTCTCATGAAAATCTCGCACACGCACTCGCACTCTCAATCTCTTCTTCAATTTTCTATGTATCCCTCTTATTCACGTCAAAAGCCAAAGGTAGCCCTTCTAGAGCTTTCTCGATCCGTGTGCCATATTTTTTACGATGTCGCCCTTTTTGGAAAAAGCGTGTTTGGGAAGCTTTCTTCATACGTGGTCATCATTCCCATGAGATTATGTTAAAAAAAACATTGGGAAAACATCCCTTTTCCATGGTGCTCCATTTGTGCCTCAATTCATTTACATTGATTCTCCCTATCTTGATTCCACTTATAGTGTCCGCAAGAGAGTAGCTCCCAATAAAAGGTAGAGACAGAAGTGAACTCTTTGTAGATTACCCAATAAAAGATAAAGTTTGCTTGTGGAAAAGTCCCACCAACACCAAGATCTCATCTAGGACAATGTCATCATCACTCTCCATAATGCATTGAACCACTTGCATGGAACCTTTGTCTAGATTTTGCACAAATTTATCTATGTCTTCCTTCTCCTTGAAGTTTGGCATAAAGAATGAAAGATACCAATACTCCTTGGCATACCTGGACAAAGACTCTTTATGTAGAAGTGTCATGTATCTTGCTCTAAAGCTCTTTTGTTGTTCATGTGGATAGTCACAAAGCATTGCACAACTTCATAGGCTAAACTCTCCCAACACCACACACATTTGTGTTTTGCTTGAACCACCAAGATCTAGATTTGTCCACAAAATGTGAAGTCACTATCTCCACCTTGCCTTTCTCTCCACAAGGAAATGCATAAAAGTAGTCCTCCCAATTGCAACGCCATTTCTTAAGTTGTACACAAGTGAATCCTTCACCATTAAATGAAAATAAAGCTTGGAAGAATGGCTCACCATGATCGAAGTATAGATTTCCTACTTGAGTAGACACCATGTACTCAATTAATTCACCCCTCTTCATAGGCTTTGGCAATTCAGAGCACACCACTTCATACATATTATCATATCTTCTCCTTTCATTGTCCTTGGTACTAATTGTTATAATCTCTTGCCTTTTCACCAAAATACCATGCTCATCATACTCTTTATTGGAAGTGCTTTCTCCTTTTAACTTAGTGAGAACCACTTTGTCCTTTACACCTCTAAATTCATCCCCATCTTCAGTAGTGTTGTCAAAATGCATCCTTGTGGAAGGTCTTCTATCATTCCAAGAGCCATCAATGTGTGAAATCAAAGGCCACATGTTGCCCTTTGTCTTTATTCTGGAATAAGAAGGCATTTGATGATTATATCCTTTCATAGAACTTGATGATGGTGGATGCTTCTCCTTGTTAGCATAACTACCCTCATCATCTTTGCCCTTGGAAATGCCTATGGGTTGCCTTTCTTGAAATGCCATTTCTTAATATATCCTAGAAGAAGAAGAAGTCAGTCCTTGTGTGCTATGCATTGGGTCTTCACCACCATGAGTTGTACCCATAGAGGATTTACCACCATGATGCATGCCTCCACCTTTGAGCTCATTCCACGGGAAGACATCTCACTCATCATTCCTTTAATCAGCATCTCTTGTTTCTTCTTGAAGCTATCCATCATGCCCTCCATCATAGAACATATCATCATTATCATCGATTGTATCTCTATACTCATTAGAGGGTTTGTGTTATAGGCATCTCTCCTTGGGTATCTGCATTCTCCTCTCTAGCATGCATTTGATCCATAGCATTGTAGCCACCATCATCCAATTCCACTTGGGAAACATTCTCATCATCCATTGCATTCATGTTATCATGCTCAACATTGGCATCTTGCAACACCTCTGAAAACTTCTTTGGTCTTCTCCCCCGGCATGGCTAGACTTACCTATTCCAAAAGGGAAAACCCTCAAATGATATCCGATTTTGGATCTCTTTGGCTTTGTAGAAAGCTTGTGATGCCTACTATCCAAATATTGGTTTGCTTCACTTCAGTACAAGGGAAAATATCCTCTCTGTTGACTTTTATGAAAAAGTTAGCTTTTCACTTTGACCCTTCAAAAGGCATGCGTCAAAAGGCATGCGATACTTGCATTCTTTAGCTTGTTGTTTGAGAAGAAATATGAGAACACTATCCAATGAACACCTTGGATATCAAAATTTTCTTGTGCAAATCATGCTATCCAAGATCCACATGCGGTAGAAAATTGCCAATTTGAACTAGAATTCAGACTTTGATTTTAATGCTTAATAGCTTGACTCAAAGCTTATGGATTATTCTTCCAATCTATGTAGTCACCTTCAATTCAATTTGCATGGTTTCAACTGGATTAAACATTATCAGTTTAGTTGTGCATAGAGAAACCACAAAAATTTTGCCATGTATTTCCCTAAAATCGATGCATATTTTAATTTCCCAACATCAAGTGATTAATATAGTTACATGTAATACGCATCCAAAAGTATAAAATGATTGACCATCAATGCCCAACCATCTCATGCATATATGTTGCCACCATGCCCAACCAATTTGCAATGCCAATGATTTGTCCACACTAGTGCTCAAGCATAGGCACATGACCCAATGTATACATCATACATGTGTCCCATCATTACCATTGATTAATAAGTGGCCAATTAAACAAGAAGTTGATGTTGTGCATCTACTTTCACCGCCTTCTCTATAGCTCATCTAATCCTCCTCAAGATTGAGCCAAATCATGTCCTAATGCCATGGCCATCACTCAAGATCACCATTGTCTTGGTTCTTATCATCAAACTTGAAGAATTTTTCATGTTGGCACCAATTTCCTCAAGAAAGCATTAACACTGTTGCAGAAAAAATAAGTAATATTTCGTAAAAACAAGAAACATTTGGCATCTTTCAAAGATTCCATAAAAAAGGTTCACTTTTTACCTCTTTTTGAAAAGTGGTCTATGCATCGTACAACACTACCAAAAAATGATAATATTTAGGGTACTTTACACGTTTCTTACAAAAATTGACATGAAAAAAAGACTTCGTTTTTCTTACTTTTTGAGATTATAATTTAAAATATAACAATAAATTTTCAAAAAACATGCCACAATGGAGAAAATGTTTATTATTGCCATCTTCAATCTAGAAAAAAAATGATACAATTGTAAAAGGAAGCTATTTTCTAAACATATATCTTATGGCATAGTTATGGTTCCTCGTAATAATTTCTATCTATACCAACACCATCACTAGTTGATGTGCCTTTCCCTAAGAAGGTAGACGAGGCATCCTCTTCTTCACTATCCACAAATACATTTTTTTCTTCTATGTGTACACTTGAAGCTTAGACTCCTTGGGTCATCTGCCATGTTAGCATGATTGAGGATGTGCTACAGAGTTCAACTATAAAGAACTATCTATTTATATAAATATATTACAAAAGCATTATCTTGATACAACTATTATCTTAATTATAAAATCCTATTTTGGCTCTTTATGAGAGTCGTATTAAAATCTATTTTGAAGCTCTTGAGTATCACAATTTCTTAATTGATAATATATACTTTTTTAAAAAGAGTTCATTATGTACATATGAATTTTAAAATATCATGAATAATCTATTTTAATGTTGTCTAATTTTGAAAAATAGTTACACACTCATTTTTTAAGATGTGTCCTTGATGTGACAAAAAGGGGTTAAAATGGTAATTTTAGTTATTATATGAGTTTAGAAAGCATGAAAATCTCGCTTTTCCAAAATATTCTTGTATAAAATATTAGGCAGGGACATGGGTTCAAATCTTATTGTTTACTACACATGGTAAGGATCTTTTAGCTACAACATTTGCGGCTAACCGGAGTTGAAACTTTGCGCATTGATCCATCGCACTACTTGTTGGAGCTATATATAGCTAGCCCTAACTCACTCTAGGTTTTGCCTATATATATGTGACTTGTGACTAATATGATTCATTCTTGTGGAGCATATGTGGTGTCTCTTGTCTCATCTCTCTCCCTCTCTCAACACGGTATCAAAGCGATTCTAATCATAAGGGAAGCATCTACGTCTTCTTGTTGAATTTATGATTATGATTTCATGTCTTACAAGATTGATCTTTGGTAACAGTTTTGTGTAGGGTTGATTGTTCTTTGATTATATGGTGCCTACATGATTTTGTAGCTCCACTTGTTATAATTAGAATTACTTGTGGATCTTGAGCTATTTGTTGGATTTGATAATACAAAGTGTCGCATCAAAAAGGATGACACCACTATTGCGGTTGCTCCTCGACATGGTTAGTTTTTGCATAGGGGACCCCTTGGGCACTATGCAAAACATAGTGTGGGTTCTCAGGGGGTGCAGTAGTTAGGAAACCTATGTATCACATGCATTCAAGGGGTATTATATAAAAACCCTTACGTGTGAATTTTTTTTGAATAAAATATTCCGTTTTCCTTTATGGACTTTCGGGTTTTTTTTAATATAATTTAAAAAACCTCTTCCATAAATGTATTTCTTTAAATTAAAAAACCCTTCATTTGAACTCACATGCTATACTTACATATTTTTAGGTGAACCTCCCAAGTGTGAGTGGAGAAACATGGTCCTGCCCATCTGGCATTGATGGTGGGGTGAAATTTTGCAAGTGGAGGGGTAGCATTGCTATACATCTATGCACAAAGTTTCACCTCTATCGGATGCCATACGAACATAATGTCCCGCCCAAACTCACTATTTTTTGCATAGGGACCCCTTGGGCGCTATGCAAAAAATAACGGGGTGGCAATGTTCAAAATCATGGATTGAGCTCTCCTAATGACAAAAAACACTTCCTAATTAGACACTAATCTAAACTAATTAAACATAATTAATATGATTACTCTAAGGTGGATGCAATCTAAGTTTACCCATGATGCTGAGTATGTGTAATAGACTCAGCACAATTAGGTCACAAGATTAAGGCTTGTTAATTGTACTCATACAGAGGCTTGTGATGTGTGCAAGCTATATAATTTCATTGCTTGAAATGACCCCTTTTATATGAGGAGGTATAGCCTTGGGCTTGTACATCAATGTGGGTTAAATCCCTTTGCTCATGTGGTTGCATGCTATGCTTTACTCTTTCTTGGCTACTCTTTCACTCCCTACCTCTTCCTTGTGCTCTTTTGACTCCACATTTCTCAACACCCCCCCTTGGTGCAAAATCTTTGGGCTACTTAAGGTGGTCGGTTGAATGCAAGGTTTACAACATGTCTCACACCCCCTCATTTCTTGATGTGTGTTTACAGCTACACCGGCTGCGTATTATGTCTTTCCACTATTCTTCTATGATGGATGGCTATGCTTCTCACAAACTAATCAAGCGTAGTTGACCCTTCTATAGAGATGTGGCATATTAATAGAACTCCTGACCCTTCTCTAGGGATATTGCGGTGTTGACTCTCACTTTAGTGGTGGTGAGCTGTAATTTTCTTGCAATCTCTTCTTCAGCTCATAGGTATACCTTCTATTGTTCACTCTTGCCAGTAGTGAGTTGGACACACTTAGAAGTGATTCCTATTACTATCTACACTCAACAAGGTCACTTGAGCTCTTGCATTACCTTTGCAAAATGAGGGCTGATGTTTGCTCTTGATTGGTGCCATCTCTCTCTTTTCTATGATGTTCTTGTGAAAAAGAAGATCTAAAATAGGCACAAATGGAGAGAGATGACAAGAAATTTCCCTAGGCTTAATGGGGGAGAAATAAAGAACTTTATGAGAGTTTGATTAGAACCCCTTATCATTTAAAAATGAGTTAAACTTAAACTATAAGAGCTAGACTGTGAGATCCCAACTGCCCCCTCTACGCACCGATTCCCAGATGGTAAAAGCGGAAGTAGCTTCCTCTTGCGCGGGGCATGGTTTCTCACTCGAGGCCTCGCCCTCGAATGTCCGGGCACGAGACTAAGCTGGTGGTCATTCCGAAAACCGAAACCGAAAAAATTTCCCATGCTTGAATGCCTTTCTTAACTTTTGCTTTAGAATACAGATACGCACACACTCCTCTTTAAAGTTTAACTTTTAAAAACAATCCATTGATAAACAATTATTGGTTACAGATGTCATAACTCAAAATTTCCATTCAATCCTTGTTTCTCAGAAAACAGTATCACCCTAGACTCTCCGTTGAGACCAGCAGGTCCGCAATGAGATCTAGTAACAGATTAGAATAATTTTCTTGTCATCATACATATATATATATCTTCCACGACATACGCATGGGTGTCCTAAGCACCGCGAGCCCGTGCATCACCTGGTCAGAACCCTCCAGGATCCTCCTTAGGTGTCCTGGCACTTCACTCAGGGACCGCTTCGTCGGCCCTCGCCCATCGTACCGGAAGCACACCATTTTTCACCATACCCAGGCTGGTCAAGACCTAGGCAGGTTTTTGCCGCGTGAGCCGTCCTTTGAACACTCCCTGCTTGTTGCAACCGAACTTCCCTTAGAAAAACACATATACCAATGCTCCATCGAGCATTCCGGCATAAGATATTCCTTTAAGAAAACAGGGTTTCTATGCAAGTTTTTAGTTTTGATTTTCTTTTGAATACAATGGGTATATCTTAAATCCGTATCCCAATACTTCTAGATCACAGGTCCAAAAATCCAACAGAATTTCTTGAATTCTGTAACCTTGATCCTTAACTTGATTTCAGATTCAGTGGGTGATTTGAGTGAATTTTTCTAAACTGGTCACGTCGTCTTTTCTTGAAACTGACGAAGGAGTTATGTCTTGGTCATAGCCGGATTCAGGGTTTGAGTCTGGTGAACTATCTTTCTCGAAGGGTAATATTTCAATTACTACTTTACTAAATTTCATTCATTGGGTATTTGCTTAACTAAATTCAAAACTAATCACATGAATTCCTATGAGGAATAAATTAATCATTTATCTAAAATTCTGACTTCGATAGTTTTTCTGAGTTTTCTCATTACCATCTTAGAGAATATGAAACGGTAGAATTTTTTCTCACAGAGTATTTACTTATTCATTTACCAATATTCATGGGATTTAAACATAGGTTTAAAGAGAACTCTTACTTTGATATAAAAATTTTGTATGCATCTATTTATGCATAAAGTCCAACTTCTATGGAAATAACACTTTTATATCAAAGAAAATCCTTTTATGCATCTATTTATGCATAAAAATCAATTTTGATGAAAGTAACACTTTTATAATAAAAAAATTCTTTTATGCATCTATATCCTTTTATGCATCTATTTATGCATAAAAATCAATTTTGATGAAAGTAACACTTTTATAATAAAAAATTTCTTTTATGCATCTATTTATGCATAAAAATCAATTTTGATGAAAGTAACACTTTTATAATAAAAAAATTCTTTTATGCATCTATTTATGCATAAAAATCAGTTTTGATGAAAGTAACACTTTTATAATAAAAAATTTCTTTTATGCATCTATTTACGCATAAAAATCAAATTTGATGAAAGTCGCACTTTTATAATAAAAAAATTTCTTTTATGCATCACTTTATGCATAAACAATCAATATTGGTGAAAGTAACACTTTTATAATTAAAAAAATTCTTTTATGCACCATTTTATGGATAAGAATCAATATTGATGAAAGTAACACTTTTATAATTAAAAAAAATCTTTTATGCATCATTTTATGCATAAAAATCAATATTGATGAAAGTAACACTTTTATAATTAAAAAAATCTTTTATGCATAAAAATCAATATTGATGAAAGCAACACTTTTATAATAAAAAAATTATTTCCAATATGCATCTTTCTACGCATAGAATTTAATTCTAATGAAAATCACACTTTTATAAATAAAAAATATCCAATATGCATCTTTCTATGCATAGAATTTAAATCTAATGAAAATCGCTTTTTTATAATAAAAACATAACGAATATGCATCTTTCTATGCATAGAATTTAAATTTTAATTGAAAATAACACTTTTATAATAAAAATATTTCTACTATGCATTTTTCTATGCCTAGAATGAAAATAACACTTTTAGAATACACAAATGGTGGGGATTACTCTTTTTGAATAATAAAAGATAAATCTTATTTCACAAAATTGAAGAAAATTTTACCGTAATCTCCTTTGTATGGCTGACCATTTTTCAATTTTTTCTATCCTCAAGTTACTTAAAAATTATCCCAAATGGTTTAAAGCATTCTAAACTAATCAAATTCCTCTTTTAAAAGAGAAACAATATGAAAAGTTTAATTCTAACAATTTGATTACTTATCTATGATAAAGAAAGGCTGAATTTAAGAATGAAGAGAGGGGGAAAGCCTTTCCAACAAGGCATAACATCATTTTTTTCCTTTTAAAGAAAACAAAATTAGAAAACCATTAAAAGGAATAAAGAAAAAGTAGGATTTCTAGCTTACTTGAATTTCTGTGAGCTTTCGTTTGGCTTGATGGTTTGAGGGATCTACTCTTGTTTGCAACAAGAGTGGTCAAAAACTAATGAATTATCAATAAATTCACTGTTTTTGGCTCTTGTGGGTGGAGTAGAGTAACAGTGCATAAAATACTATTAAGCTTCTACAAAGGGGGAGGCTTCTATTTATAGGAGAAAGTGAGCTTCTAACCAAGCAAAGTGATATTGTCCAGATCAGCTTGGTCAGTTTTTGACCATTTTTTGGTCAGTTTAGCTTGCTTTTTGGAACTAGACTTGAATTAGGAGAGAGGAGAGATGAAATATCTCAATATTTGAGAATTTAAAACTCCACCACACATGTGAAATAGGCGCCTCCTTCATGAGGGGGAATCCCCACTCTTGAGGTGTCAAATTTTTTTTTTTTTAGTATTTCCTTTGGTCCTTAGTCCACTCTTCATCTTATGTGAGTATTTACTCATTTTTGGGGGGATTTTCTTTATTTCTTCAATTTATCTCGTCCATACATTTGGATGAATCTGATTGGCCCCTCAGAACCTTAATTTAAAATTTTTAGAAAATCCGGACCCTTAGGATAAGGCCTTTTGAACAGATTATAATTTATTTCTAATGCGCCTTCTAGAAATCTTTTTGAACTTCTGTTTTGGGGGAATTTATTTTAATAAGAAGAGATATTTTTCTATCCAAAAATATCTAAAATTTGAATAGCCTCTCTCTAGAATATTTTCTCTCTCTAAGCCAAAATAGGTAGAAACAAGATCTTTTATTATTCTGAAGAGGGAATTGATTACAAGGGAAGAAACTGGACATCTTGAGGGGCTAGGGAGGAATCTTACATTCTCTCCCACTTGAAAAATGCGAGATGTCCTCATCTCGCAAACTGAGGGTAATCCCGCAACAGTTCGGCTTCTTTCTCCCAGGTGGCATCTTCAAAAGGATAGAACTTCCATTTAACCAATAATTCTCTTAGAATTCTATTCGTGAGAACCTTTTCTCAAACATCAAGGATTTCTTCAGGTTGGAGTTCCATCTGCCCTTGGGTTGAAGAAGTTACGATTTCATCACATCAAGCACATGATTCGGGCTTGGTATATACTTTTTAAGAAGGCTGACATGAAATACATTATGTACTTTAAGTTGAGGAGACATAAGAAGCTCGTAGGCTAAGTCACCTACTTTCTTTGTAATCATATATGGTCCACAATATCTGGGGGATAACTTCTTGTACTTCCCAAGAGATAGAGAACTTCTTTTGGGGCGTACTTGAATGAAGACCATATCTGCTTCTTCGAATTTTCTATCTGACCTCTTCTTATCTGCATACTGCTTCTGTCTATCCTGGGTAGCTTTTATATCTTTGTGAATTGACTGCATCTTCTACTCCATGTCATCAAGCATCTGTCTGGACATCTCGACCCTAATCAATGGGTTCGGACCAAGTTAATGGAGTTAAATAATCTTGTCCATACAGAGCTTTGAAAGGGCTCATCCCAATACTTCGGTGATAAGAGGCATTGTAGGCAAACTCGACTAGGCAGATAACTTAGCCACTTCTTCGGTTCCCTGTCAATCACAGCATGACTGAAGTATATCTTCGATTACTTGGTTTACCCTTTCTGATTGACCATCGGTCTCGCGGTGGTAAGCTGTGCTGAGATCCAAGAAAGTTCCTACTGCTTCGAAAAATGCAGTCCAGAATCTTGACATTGTCACGCGTTTTTCTGAGAGGTGTTTGGGGCTTGTGTATATATGGAATACATGGCATGTGGAGAGTTTTGCTTTGGAATGCCTTGGCAGATGAACAGGGTGGATGGTTTTGCTGTAGGCTTGTTACAGGTTTGTTCGAAGTGTGCTTTGCTGGAGGTGGTATCAGCCATTTGGTAGCTCTGAATGTGTACGCGTCCAAAATGGAACTGGGCACTCGTAAGCTGTATTCAAAGGTGTGGAAGCATGGGGCCAATGTTGCATTGGATATGGTGTGAAATGGAAGGAGAAGGAGGGACGTGTGCATGGCAGGATGGAGATAGCACTAGAATTTTTAACGGAGGGAATATGCTCAATTGGATGGTGGCCATTTTCCAGGTTTTAAAATAAAGAATAAGATAACCATCAACGTGGCCAACAAAGCAACATCCACTTGGAGGCTTTTGCTGCAGCCAACACCTTGTCAGCACGTGAATGGAAAATGCCAGAAGGTTGGTGAACTGGAAAAGCGAAGAGAGGAGGCGGGAGAAGGGTCCCGGTTTCTGGTGAGCTAGCGTGGCTAGTAGCACGCAGGCGGCACAAGGGAACAGAGAGGCTGGCGGCAGAGCTGACTGGGGACAGCTGAAGCGTGGATAGCTGGGCTCCTGGCGGCTTTTGAAGTGGTGGCGGAGGCCTTGGAGGTGATGACAATGACTTAGGAAGTGGTGGTTTTGGAGGTCCGGGGGCCCTGGGGCGGCTCAGCAGGGGTGATGGCCGTCTGCAACGGAGAGGAGCAGAGGCTGGGCGAATAACTGAGGGAGAAGCCGTTGGAGGGAACAGCTAGATGCGCAAGTGAGGAAGGGTTGCGTTGGATGGCACCGGATGCAAGGATACGACAGGCTTGAAGTGGATTGCTGCGGCGACTGGTGACTGAGGCAAGTGTGTGAAGGCGGCCTCTGGTGTGCTGAGGCGAGGACCAGAGGGTGACCTGGGTTTGGTTTTGTTCGTCAGAGCAGACGCTGGAGAGGACTGTCTCACCGGATGCAAGGTTTTGGAGGGCTGGGTGCAGGCGAAGACTAGAGGGGCTGCCTGGGTTTGTTTTTGGCAACCAGAGGAGCTGTCTGGCGAGAAGGCTGGTGATTGACGCAAGCGAAGGCAAGAGAGGTAACCGTTTCAGAGAGTGTTGGTGACACACACAGAAGTGATGGGCTGTATGAAGAGTTGAGGGTTGCTGGTGGGGTGCCCTCTGAAGAGAGAGAGAGTGGCCGGGTTCTTTTTGGTGTGGTTGGCGCAACCATGGACGCTACTGGTGGCTGGTCGTTTCGTGTATGGTTGCCGACAGGAGAGAGAGTGAAGTGCAGAGAAGTGTTGATGGGTCGTGTGGTTGAAGAGGCTTGGTCATTAGACGCAAGGTTGTAATTCCAGAGGCGGTGAGGCCGTGGTCGAATTCCCTTGGCAGTAAATCCAGGCCTGAGTGTTTGTATGGTTGTGTGAATAAGGCTTTTGTGTCGGGAGAAGCTTGTATGATGTGTTGACTGGGAATATAATTGCTGGGTGTATACTTTTTTATGGTGCCCCTGTTTTGTGCTGTCTTTCTGGTGTGGGTGGTGTGGTGAACCATGTGAGTAGTGTTCTAGCCGGTGGCTGGTGGTGCCCCCGTTGTCGTGGTGTTTTCCAAGGTTGGGAGGTGAAGGGCTATAGAGGCATGGTCTTTTTTTCTTGTTTTCACCTCACAACGTGAACTTGGGATCTCGATCACTTACTATTCTCCTGGGTGGTAAGCTGTGCTGAGATCCAAGAAAGTTCCTACTGCTTCGAAAAATGCAGTTCAGAATCTTGACGTGAACTTGGGATCTTGATCACTTACTATTCTCGTGGGTAGGCCATGCAATCTGAAAATTTCCTTGAGGAACACTCTGGCCACATCCACTACAGTGTAGGTTTCTTTTACTGGAATCAAATGGGAAACTTTGGTTAGTCTATCAACTACCACGAAGATGGACTTGTAACTTGATTGCACTGAAGGTAATCCAGTAATAAAATCCATACTGATACATTCCCACATCATCTGTCTAATGGATGTAACTTCTCAGGTATTTTTACTCTCTCGGTCTTGACTTTCTGACAGGTCAGACATTGACATAGACCAGGCCAAAAGAAGCTTTTCTTCACAGACATGTAGGTTTTGATGAAACCTAGATGTCCTACAATAAGGTTGTCATGGGCTTCATTCAAAATTTGACCCTTGGGAATGCATAGCTTGCGGTTATAATACATAATTCCATCATCCAGGCTGTACCCTTGAACTCAGTTCAACTCCTCTGGAGTTTTTCTTTCCTGCATAGGTAGGGTAGCAATAGGGCCAAAGAATCTATCCTGCATGATCTTCTCTCTTGCTTCAATAATCAAAGGATTTGACACTACAGTAATTACAAGCAAGGAGGCTTTTCTGCTGAGGGCATCTCCTACCACATTTTCTTTGCCTGGGTGGTACTTGATTTCAAAATCAAATTCCTGTAGGGTCTGCATCCACTTTCTTTGGCGCATGTTGACATCCTTCTGAGTGAAGATCCACTTTAAGCTCTAATGATCTGTCATCAAAGTGAATCTTTGACCCAGTAGGTAATGTCCCACAACTTCACGGCATATACTAATGAAAGTAGTTGCATGTTGTGGATAGCATAATTTCTCTCATGCGTTCTGAGTTTTCGGGATTCATAGGCCACTACATGACCTTCTTGCATGAGTGCACCTCCTAGGGCAAAACAACTGGCATCAGTTACTACCTTAAAGGGTAGAGAGAAATTCGGCAGCTTCAGAACGGGATTAGTTACCAAGGCGGTCTTCAGCTTATCAAAAGCACTCTGGCACCTGGCAGACCATTGAAACAAAATATTCTTCTTGAGAAGATTAGTCAGGGGGGAAGCTATGAGAGCATACTTTGGTAAAAAAATTCTATACCAACCAGTCAATCCCAAGAATCCCCTGACTTTTTTCACTATTTTTGGTTCAAGCCAATCTATGACTGCTTGGAATTTAGCAAAATCTGGAGAAATTTCATCTTTGGATACCAGAAAGCCCGAGTATTCAACATGGTCAGTAGAGAAAGTGCATTTGCTCTTTTTTGCAAAAGAGTTGGTGCTTCCTTAGAATCTCAAGAACTTTTCTGACATGAGTTTCATGGTCAGCTGCATTCTTTGAGTAAATCCGAATATCATCAAAGAAAACAAGAACAAGATCATCCAAGTAGAATGTCCTGCATTAAGCGATTGAATGTAGCTGGGGCATTTGTCAATCCAAACGGCATGACAGTGAATTCATAATGCCCATACCGAGTATTGTGGCTGTCTTCAAGATATCTTGCTCATTAATCCTAATTTGATAATACCCTGATTTGAGATCTATCTTTGTGAAGATCTGGGATCCACTTAGTCTGTCCAAAAGCTTTTCAATTCTGGGGATAGGATACTTATTCTTAACTGTCACAGCTGATTGAGGCCTCTGTAGTCCACACAGAGTCTTAGCTTTCCATCTTTCTTTTTCTGAAAGAGAACTGGCACACCCCAAGGTGAAACAGTGGGTCATACAAACCCTTGTTCTAACAGCTATCTAAGCTGTTCCTTGAGTTTGATGGCTTCAAAAACTGGCATTTTGTACGTGTGCAGCAGGGCTACTGGCTGAGCTCCAGGGGTCAGTTCTATCACATGATCTACTTTCCGCATTGGAGGCATCTCTGTTAATTCTGTTGGGAATAAATCATCATAATCACTTAACCATTCAGGTTCTTTAGCTTTTAACTTTGTGTCTACTGGATTCATTTTGACAACATAAATGAGTTGCTTCTTTCTAAGTCCTTTTAGTAACTTAGAAGCCTTTTGGGGATCCTAAAATTCTGGTTCCTTGAACTTTATTTTCATGAAGGTCACGGAAGGAAATGGTTCCATTATGACAGTGAATGTCAGCTTGATTTTTGAGAGTAAATGTCAGCTTGATTTTTGTGGAGCCAATCCATTCTAAGGATCCCATCGAAAACTCCCAAAAGTATAACTCTGAACTGACAGTCAGTTAAATTTCCATCTAGATTGAACTAAATACGATCTGTCTCAAGGTGAGTGAAAAGAATCTTTCCACTGGCCAATTCAACTTGCATAGGTTTCCCTGATTTCTGTTCTAAGATCAGCTTACGCAAGCATCCTGGGGAAATGAAAGAATGAGTACTGCCTGAATCAATCAAAAACTTAAAAGGCTTACCTTGATACTCAGCTGGAGTATGAATGACGGAGAATTGGCGATTTAGCCCTTGGTTTTCAATTGCAGCATAAATCTGTCCTCTTTCCTCTTCCACTACCTCTGCTATTGTGACTGCTCTAATGGCTGCTGCAGTCTCAGGCGAAACTCTTTCTCTTTGGTTGCCCTAGTTCTGGGAAGGAGTTCTCAGGCTACTCTGGACAAAGGCAGATGGCTGATGAGCTGGAGTTCTCCTGGGATTGCCCTAATTTTGATGAGATGGACCCTGATTTGACTGATAGGAAGGGGTTGGTCTCTGCACTCTCGGTCCTTGACTTCTCTGTCCCCTTGACATTGCAGGAGTCGGGTAGTCTTTCAGCTGGTGACCAAAACCTTGACATCCAAAACACCGGTTCTCACTTCTGAGCTCATCCCTCTGAATCCTTCTGAGCTCATCCCTCTCAATCCTTGAGAGAGGTGGGGCTCCTGAGAAAGTGTTATGTGGGAAGGGTCTTCCTTCACTTCTGAATCTCCCAGTATCTTGATTATGATTTGGGCCTTGCTGCCTCTTTGGGGGAGGAAAGTTTGAAGTACTTCCCGAGGTTTGGAATCTTTGAAGTTAGAGGGTGCAGGCTTTGGCGGGACCTTAACAACAAAGGCTTTGGCAAAGTCCTTTGCCATTCTTACAGCTTCGGCCATTGAGACAAGTTTGGCATTCTTCACTAAGGTGTCCAATGGCTCGTTCATTCCTCGAATGAATCTGGCCATCAGCTACTCTTCATCCAATTGCGGGGAATATTTGAGGAGAAGGGCAAAAGCTTGATGGTACTCTTCAATTTTTTGGCTATCCTCCTTTAGTTGCAGGAACTCATTCATTTTAGTTTCAGGGAAGCCCGGAGGAAAAAACCTCTTTCTGAGGTAAGCTTTAAGATCGGTCCAGGTCTAGGTATTCCGGTCGAGACGGTTAGTCTCGCAGTGATTCCTCCAAGCGACCCTGGCCATTTCCATAATCTTTAACCTGGCGAGAGCCATCTTGCTTCTCTCATTGTAGCTAGTTATATCAAAGTATTCTTCCATAGCCTCAATCCACTTCTCCACTACTTCACCTAACTGCTCCCCTTCACCCTTGAAGGGACCAGGTCGGGATCTGTGCAGGGCTTTTTGAACATCCGAATCTAACTCTTCGTCATCGGTTAGAGGATCCGGTTGCCTTGCACGGGCCGCGCGCCTCATGATTCTGACAAAACCAAATTTTCATCAACTTAACTCTGACACAGACCTATAATTATTTAATTTTTATAATTTATTCTTTAAACAGATAATTATTTCATCATACTTCATGAAACAAGATTTACTCTGATAATTTTATTAACAATATTCACAATCATGAACATAATTTGGATTTTTTCTTTGCAAAACATGGTTTATTATCAAGAGTTTTCGATATATACATAGAGCATCATGGCTCAAAAAATCATTACTGCCTCAATTGCATACGCATAAAGAAGCAAAACTGCAAAGGAGACATACCATGGTACACAATTCATTACTGAAAGAGGTGCTGTAATTCTACTTCTAGGGATAAAGCGGCTAAGAAGCCTAAAAACTCGACATGAAATTCTGAAGTTCCTGGGTGAATGATCAAAGAGTTGTACATGCTGAACCAAGCCCTAGCCTTATCAGAATCATGGCTAAGGAAATATTTTGCCTGAGCCTCTTATGCTGACTGGTACTAACATTAATACATCATCCTCCAAAGAACCACATATACCGACGTCACTCAATAAGATCAGGAAAGTAAAGACTCTCAAAATGACATGCGAGTCTCACTCTGCTTACTCAGGTCGTAGCAGAGTTGATGAGGTGCTCGAATGCAAAGGCTATCATATCCTGACTCTGGGAGAGTTCAGGAATGCTAGATAGATTCGGGGTATCCATCTATAAATTTCCAATTCAATTTATGAGTTTTCAATTTTTAAAGTTCATTCAACATAATATTAACAAGTGAAAACATTATTTTCCAAATTTACTTTAAAATTTTAAGCAATTTTTATTGCTATTACGTAAATTTATAATAGCGCTCTGATACCAACTGCTGTGAGATCCCAACTACCCCCTCTACGCACCGGATTCCCGGATGGTAACAGCGGAAGTATCTTCCTCTTGCGCAGGGCAGGGTTTCTCACTCGGGGCCTCGCCCTTAAATGTCCAGGCACGAGATCCCAACTACCCCCTCTACGCATCGGATTCCCGGATGGTAACAGCGGAAGTATCTTCCTCTTGCGCGGGGCAGGGTTTCTCACTCGGGGCCTCGCCCTCAAATGTCCAGGCACGAGACTAAGCTGGTGGTCATTCCGAAAATCGAAACCGGGAAAATATCCTATGCCGGAAAAATGGGGCGATTCCACCATTTATTTTCTTAACAAATTTTTCTAAACGAGGTCAAGATACTGAACTAACCTTCATCTGAATCAACTAGATAGAAGGGAAACTATTACAAACTTAACTTGAAGGGATCAACGCTTTTTTCCTAATTGAATCAGGCACAGCCATTGATATATTCATTAGAGAAGTCTTCAAGCTTTTATTTAACTACTCGAGTTCTAAGCGTATTCCTATTAAACAATTTTATTATTAAAACTCTACTGATTCTAGCCTACCGGCCCATGGGTTAGCCACCGCCCAACCACTAGAGTTAGTAGAACCAGACAAGTACTCACCCACCCATAATTGAATGCCTTTCTTAACTTTTGCTTTAGAATACACATATGTACACACTCCTCTTTAAACTTTAACTTTTAAAAACAATCCATTGATAAACAATTATTGGTTACAGATGTCATAACTCAAAATTTTCATTCAATCCTTGTTTCTAGAAAAACACATATACTAATGCTTCCTCCAGCATTCTGGCATAAGACATTCCTTTAAGAAAACACGGTTTCTATGCAAGTTTTCAGTTTTGATTTTCTTTTGAATACAATGGGTATATCTTAAATCCGTATTCCAATACTTCTAGATCATAGGTCTAAAATTCCAACATAATTTCGTGAATTCTGTAACCTTGATCCTCAGATCAAAATCAAGGGTCTTAACTTGATTTCAGATTCGGTGGGTGATTTGAGTGAATTTTTCAGAACTGGTCACATCGTCTTTTCTTAGAACCGACGAAGGAGTTATGTCTTTGTCATAGTCTGATTCAATGTTTGAGTCTGGAAAGGTTCTCCTGAACTATCTTTCTCGAAGGGTTATATTTCAATTACTACTTTACTAAATTTCATTCATTGGGTATTTTCTTAATTGAATTCAAAACTAATCACACGAATTCCTATGAGAAATATTTTTATTCATTGGGTATTTTCTTAACTGAATTCAAAACTAATCATACGAATTCCTATGAGTAATAATCTAATCATTTATCTAAAATTCCGACTTCGATAGTTTTTCTGAGTTTTCTCATTACCATCCTAGAGAATATGAAATGGTAGAATTTTCTCTCATAGAGTATTTACTTATTCATTTACCAATATTCATGGGATTTAAACATGGGATTAAAGAAAACTCTTATTTTGATATAAAAATTTTGTATGCATAAAATCCAACTTCTATGGAAATAACACTTTTATATAAATGAAAATCCTTTTATGCATCTATTTATGCATAAAAATCAATTTTGATAAAAAATTTCTTTTATGCATCCATTTATGCAAAAAATCAATTTTGATGAAAGTAACACTTTTATAATAAAAAATTTCTTTTATGCATCTATTTACGCATAAAAATTAATTTTGATGAAAGTAACACTTTTATAATAAAAAAATTTCTTTTATGCATCTATTTATGCATAAAAATCAAATTTGATGAAAGTAACACTTTTATAATAAAAAAATTCTTTTATGCATAAAAGATCAATATTGGTGAAAGTAACACTTTTATAATTAAAAAAATTTCTTTTATGCATAAGAATCAATGAAAGTAACACTTTTATAATAATAAAAATTCTTTTATGCATCATTTTATGCATAAAAATCAATATTGATGAAAGTAACACTTTTATAATTAAAAAAATCTTTTATGCATAAAAATCAATATTGATGAAAGTAACACTTTTATAATAAAAAAATTATTTCCAATATGCATCTTTCTATGCATAGAATTTAATTCTAATGAAAATCACACTTTAATAATTAAAAAATATCCAATATGCATCTTTCTATGCATAGAATTTAAATCTAGTGAAAATCACTCTTTTATAATAAAAACATAACAAATATGCATCTTTCTATGCATAGAATTTAAATTTTAATTGGAAATAACACTTTTATAATAAAAAATATTTCTACTATGCATTTTTCTATGCCTAGAATGAAAATATCACTTTTAGAATACACAAATGGTGGGGATTACTCTTTTTGAATAATAAAAGATAAATCTTATCTCACAAAATTAAAGAAAATTTTGCCATAACCTCCTTTGTATGGCTGACCATTTTTTAATTTTTTCTATCCTCAAGTTACTTAAAAATTATCCCAAATGGTTTAAAGCATTCTAAACTAATCAAATTCCACTTTTAAAAGAGAAACAATATGAAAAGTTTAATTCTAACAATTTGATTACTTATCTAGGATAAAGAAAGGCTGAATTTAAGAATGAAGAGAGGGGGGAAGCCTTTCCAACAAGGCATAACATCATTTTTTTATTTTAAAGAAAACAAAAATTTGAAAACCATTAAAAGGAATAAAGAAAAAGTAGGATTTCTAGCTTACTTGAATTTCTATAAGCTTTCCTTTGGCTTGATGGTTTGAGGGATCTACTCTTGTTTGCAACAAGAGTGGCCACCAATTCTTTTGAAGAGGAAAAAGTCAAAAACTAATGAATTATCAATAAATTCACTGTTTTTGGCTCTTGTGGGTGGAGTAGAGTAACAGTGCATAAAACACTATTATGATTCTACAAAGGGGGAGGCTTTTATTTATAGGAAAAACTGAGCTTCTAACCAAGCAAACTGATTCTAGAGTTTTCCAAATCAGCTTGGTCAATTTTTGACCATTTTTGGGTCAGTTTAGCTTACTTTTTGGAACTAGACTTGAATTAGGAGAGAGGAGAGATGAAATATCTCAATATTTGAGAATTTAAAACTCCACCACACATTTGAATTAGGAGCCTCCTTCATGAGGGGGAATCCCCACTCTTGAGGTGTCAAAAAATTATTTTTTTAGTATTTCCTTTGGTCCTTAGTCCACTCTTCATCTTATGTGAGTATTTACTCATTTTTGGGAAGATATTCTTTATTTCTTCAATTTATCTCCTCCATACATTTGGATGAATGTGATTGGTCCCTCAGAACCTTAATTTAAAATTTTTAGAAAATCTGGACCCTTTTGAACAGATTAAAATTTATTTCTAATGTGCCTTCTAGAAATCTTTTTGAACTTCTATTTTGGGGGAATTTATTTTGATAAGAAGAGGTATTTTTCCATCCAAAAATATCTAAAATCTGAATAATCTCTCTCTAGAATATTTTCTCTCTCTAAGCCAAAATAGGTAGAAACAAGATCTTTTATTATTCTGAAGAGGGAATTGATTACAAGGGAAGATATTGAACATCTTGAGGGGCCCACTCCCAAATTTTAACACCCATCAGATACTATATGAGCATGATGTCCTAGCCAAACTCACTATTTTTTGAATAGGGGACCCCTTGGGCACTATGCAATAAATAGTGGGGGTCGCATCACACCATCCCACTGATCTGGAATCTGATGGTGGTGAAACTTTGTGATTTCAGGGGTAGCAGTACTATCGACCCACTCGCAAAGTATCTCCTCTATCGAATGCCATATAAGCATGGTGTCACATCCAAACCAGTTAGTTTTTACGTAGGGGACCCCTTGGGCACTATGCAAAAAATAGTGGGTGGAAACACATCGTTCCACCCGTCTGGCATCTAATGGTGGTGAAACTTAGGAAGTGGAGGGGTAGCAATAGCACAGACCCACATGAAGTTTCACGCACATAGAACAACTTACGAGCATCACTCCAATGCAAACCCACTATTTTTTGCATAGGGGACACTTTGGGCACTATGTAAAAAATAGCGGTGGTGGGTGGCAACACACCGTTCCGCCAATCTGGCATCCACCGTGTGGTAGTGAACCTTTGCAGGTCCTAGAATAATATCTCCATTGACCCACTTGCAAAGTTTCACCCCCATTGAATGCCATACAAGTGCGATGTCCCACCCAAACCCGCTATTTTTAGCACAAGGGACCTCTTGGACACTATCCTCAATAAAAGATTCCATGGTGTCTTGTGGGAGAGTGTGATGTACCTCCTGAGTTTTCCGTGGGGGAGACGGGTCAGGTGCCAGTACCTCCTCGGGGGCGAGAGTGTTAGTAGGAAATTCTAAGGGTTGAGAAGAGAGAGTAGAAAAAATATAGTCTGCTTGAGACTTGTTAGTAGTAGGCGGAACATTAGGATACGGATTAAGTAATTTACTTGTGACATTAGAATATACAGGGTAAGTAGGGTTAAATAATGAACTTGAAGTTTCTTCCTGACCATGGTGTGAAGTTTGGGGGTGGGTGTCTAGGTTTGTGGAGTTTCATAAAATCTTAGAGCTCAATTATATCCTCAGGATTTATGTTAGGATACTCAATATGTGTTTTATCAAAAGTGTAAAGGATGTTGGTTAACATTGCTTCTAGATGCTTGTAGATATTATGATATAGTTTTAGAATACCAAAAGGATGATATAAAGAGGATTCACATAGGTGTTTAAGTGTTGGTGAGTATTGTATACCTCTAGCCACCCATGGCTTATGATCCATTGATAACTTTGGGCTATAACCTCATAGTTGGCCGTTGTGTCAGGAATATCATTTGGAACACACAGGTCTAATTAGTTGATGTTGTTGTTTAGGATTTAAAAGTTATGGATGCACCCGACACCAACGTACAAAGGTTAAGCATAATTGGGTGCAAGGGATAAAAGTAAATATCATGAGAATCAGTTAGTAGTACGTCCCCCCGAAAAATTCCCATGATGATAGTGGGATCACATTCGGTATTTTGTTTAATGAGTGTTAGTTCTTCCCTAGGCTAAAGGCCTCAGATAGGTTTATATCATATTGAAGCAATGAGAGGGTTAGTGTAGACAAAAAGAGAGTAAGCGTTTGAGGAGGGGACCGAGGAGTTACTGGCAACAACTCACATATCTCAGAGGCTCACCCATAGATGAGATGCCATCTCATCTATGGGTTCTTGATGTTGACTTCATTCTTGGATGGTTAGTTGACGCTCCAGATCTTGGATGCCTGAGTCCTTGGTTCTGAGAAGGTTTGAAATAGCTATTTCTCTGACCATCCTAGCAGCATCCAGCTCCTCAAAGCGCCTTGTTGCTTCTTCTTTTTGCTCGTTTGGCGGTAGCCTCTCTTCCCTGACCCTTAGTAATCCTTTGAAGTCTTTCTAAAACCAATTTTTGACTGTCATGTAGCTATTGTGTGACTTTCACCATCGCTTCTTGGTGGGAAATCATCATTCTTTGGATCTCAAACTGATTGGTGTTGATGGTGTCATTGAGAGCTTTAATCTTCTCAGCATTTGCTTTGTTGATCTGTTCTCTTTCTTGTTGCAATTGGGTCACTCTGTTTTTTGCTTTTGAGAGTTAAGGATAGTGTATGGATTTGGCCTCGTAGCTCTTCTTCCTTGGCTAGGGAAATGTGCTTGAGCTCCTGTACCTACTGGGCATGGATAGCTGCTTGCTCCTAGTTATGTGTGACTTTCTTCTGAAGTTTCTCTTTGGCTTGCTCTAGCTGTGCTTTCAAATCTGTATTTTCTTTAATCCTTTGCACAATTGTTTGGCTTAGAATCAGATTATTATTTTCTAGCACTTGGTACCTGGCTTCCTACTCCTCGATCGCCTTTAAGCTCTTTAGGATCACATCTTTATGGGTTTCTTCTGTCCTCACTGTGAGGTGTTCTTGTGCAATGTCTATACTTGGTGGGTTGCCTCTTGAACTTGCTTCTAGAGGGTGGCATTGTGATCATGAAGCATGGCACCACCATACCCATTGTTCTTGCTCCCAAAGTGAGGCACTTGTGGCCGCGGTGTCGTGAAGTGTGCGGTACAGCCAGGAAAGTACGAAACTTCTAGCTGTGAGAGTGAATGTCCAATCTAACAAGGAAACTCACGCACAAAATTTCCCAAGGAGTATTGAACATCATTATTTCCAATGACAAATACATGCACCTCAATACATCCTTGAATTCATCCCGATGATTGCACAAAATTGCATGAAATCCTTTGAACCATTCACATGTGGGCATAACAAGGCCTTCCCATTTTTCCAATATACATGTGACCAGTTACATCCTTTACATCCAGTGCCATCAAAACCATTATTTTGAGATGCACTTTATCACCTGAAAACCTGCCTTAATATTCTAACATCTCACAAAGAAAATAGCATGGCATATGTACCACATAATTCTGTAATTTTTGAAAGTTCCCCATCTTGCACTCTAAAGCCCAGCTAAATAGTATTTGAAATCCAAGCTTTAAGGTTCTCCAAAGTATTTAAAAAAAAACTATACAAGACCTCATTCCAAAGCTTTATAAAGGGAATCCTTTATTTTTAAAAAAAAATTGCTTATCTCTTTTAAAGAAAAGAAACGAATTTCAAAATTTGCTTCTTTCCCTCTGCTCGCCGCCTCGCTGTAGGTGTGAAGACAAATTACACATTGCTTGAAGGTTTTTCTAAGAGTTGTATCCTCCTATTACTCATCATTTCCTCTTTAATTTGAGACCCAGGACACCATGTACAGTAGCCGCCGTCATGGAATTGGAAGCGCTGGTCATTATTCCTTCTGGTTAGAATTTCTGCAGACTGGTTTTTTCTTCGCCCCACGAACTGGTTATCTCTCTCCAATTCCCGCAAGGAATGCGGCGTTGCTCGCCTTTTGCAGCATAATAGTCGGCCTTGCCCACCAAAAAGACTGCGCATGCCATTTTCTTAATATCCAGAATATTCTAATTAAAAGGAAATCCTCCACGTATACTGCCACCCATTATGTATTGCTTCTAACCTTAACATTAAGGTTGAAATTCTCAATGCAAGGCATAACCTTAGCATTAAGGTTAAAGTTCTCAATGCAAGGCATCTCATTTAATTCTATTCCCCGGCATTCAACAATTTCTTCGGCACTGCAATGTCTATTACTCTTGATGTCTCTGTAGTGTATAAATCATCATTTTGGCCATGTGATTTATAAACTCCCCAATTGTTCATTCAAGCATTTCACCATGTCTTCATAAATGCATTCCTTTGTGCATTGGTATGCCCTCATGCCATCATATATAACTGGATGCTTCTAACTTGCCCATGAGCTCTGAGTAACAGCAAAAACATCATCCTCCATACTCATATACAAAAACTCCTAGATCTGACTCAGCCTCAGCTTGTCTTATTGAACCTCATATACAATATGAACATATGTACATGGCATCATATAATGACTCGTCTCACGGCACTTAACCATGCATCTGGATATGTATTTGATGGCCTCACATGCACAGTTTCACACCATAGACGTGCCATGGCACGACATCCACCCCCTCTAAACCTGCACATCCTCTGGTATGTGCCAAATCATCATCAAGGTCCACATATAACTGGATGTCGTCTTCATCTTCTGCAGTTCTAGGAAGGTCATCCTCTTCCTCTTCAACCATATCCATACTACCACTGTCAAGCCTCTCATCCTGAATCTCTTGTGAATCAAAAGGATCACCATCATGCCTTCTTTTAAATATCTTGATTCTTTTGCCAGCCCACAAGATTCTTTACATCTGTTCCATCAAGCTCACACAGAGTATACGTGGCATTTCCATGCACATGCTTGACAATGTAAGGGCCAAACCATCTTTTTGCAAATTTTCTTTGAACAGTGAATTGGTTGTCAAGACTACTATCATACATTAGAACCCAATCACCTTCTTCAATAGGTTTTGGCCGGAGTCTATGTCTACTATCAAATCTTTCTTTATTTTTCAGCCTTGCATCTTTCAAGCGAGCTTTAGCAAGCTCTACATCTTCAGGCCTCCTCTCCAACTGTCTTATTCGCAATGCAAGGAGGTCATCTCTGCTCAATCCTTCCGCCCAGGGAAATACATTCCAAGTTAGAACTACTTCAACTGGCATCACTGGCTTCTGACCATACATTAATTCTGCAGGCATGTATCCTGTCACTGAGCTATGAGTTGTACGGTCAGCCCACAAGGCATATGGTAGCAGCTTTGGCCACTCTCGCATTCTTTCTCTGCATGCCTTAGCCAAAGCTTTAATGATTGGAGGATGTCCTCGCTCACTTTTCCCATTGCCCTCAGGATTGTAAGCACATGTTAGGGACAGTTTGATACCAATTCTTGAGAAGAATTCCCTTGCTTCTTCAACATCTAGCTCACCCCTATTAGCTGTTATTTTCCCAACACAACCATACCGGCAAATCACATCTTCCAAGAGAAATTTGCATACTGTTTCCGTACTCTTTGTTCTAAGAGCACGCCCTTCTACTTGATTTGTCAAATCTTCTCTTGCAAGTGCTATATATCGCATCTGCCAAATTCCCAAAGGCATTGTAACTAGATCCACTACCCATTTGTAGTGCATGGCAGGTGGGTAGGTTGGTTGCAAGCCATCACGGTGCCGCACATTTGAGTACATTTGGCATACCATGCATGTTTCCACATATTGGGAAATATCCTTGTACATTCCTTTCCACCAATATTTTTCCTTTATTTTGGTAAAGGTGGCCCACACACTTCTATGTCCAGCCCAGAGACTCTCATGGAATTCTTTCACAAGCTTTCCTTGAGTCTCTTTATCACATATGACTCTTTGTGGCATAGCATTCCTCTGCTTAGGATGCTTCCAGAGATACCCATCCTTTAGGAAATAACCATATGCTTTTCTGCGGATCCTCTTAAATTCTGAGTCAGACCAATTTTCTTGCCTTGTCAGAGTACTTAAATATTGACCAATAAGCAACCAATCTCCTTCATATATTTCCTCAATAAAAGACTCAAGTGCATTTGATAGGCAAATATGATCCCCCTTTGCATATGCTGTAGTATAGAACCTTGTACCCACATCATCAATGTCACTAATCATCTCTTTCTCATCTTCATACCTGGCTCTTGATAGCATATCTGCAACTGGATTATCTTTTCCCGCAATATGCTCAAACTCAGGATTTAGTGACTTGATATAAGCAATCCACCTAAGCATAGCAATATATGGAGTGGTACAACTTGCTATCATCCCAAGAAGTGGCAAGCAATCAGTTTCCACAAGTACAGATGCCCCAATAAGATATTCTTTTTCACATTTTAGAGCAGTGACTATCCCCCATAATTCTCTCTTGATCTGTGGATACTTTCGTTGCCGAAAGCTTAATACCTTTGCTCCAAATCTAATTACATACCTATGATCATCCTCATCATCTTGCCCTACTGCCCATCCTATCCCAATAGGACTAGTATCAACTGTAACAATCACAGGCCTACCACACTCATAATCTGCCTTTCTCAAAATGGGTGATGATTGGAGCAAATATTTCAGCTTCCGCATAGCTTTAATATGTACTGCACTCCACAAAAATTTTTGATTTTTCCTCAAAAGTTGATAAAGAGGATCTGCTACATGTGCATAATGTGGGATCCAAATAACATAAAAGACACATGCTCCAAGAAATCTCCTCAGCTCTGTAACATTAATGCATGTCTCTTTCATTCTTTGTATTGCATCTATTTTGGCTGGACAAGGTCGGCGTCCACTAGTACTACAAAGATGTCCCACTATTAGCACTTCACCAACTCCAAACACTGATTTCAGCCCAGATAAAGTAAGATTCACTTCTTCAAGCCTGGATAGAATCATGTCACAATCCTTTATATGATTTGCCACAAACTTGCGACACCCTTTTGAATCCAAATCCCCATCTTTGTCTTTCTCATCACAGCCCTTTATTGGCACGTCATCCAGAAATGGCATAGTTTTTTGTGGTATGAAGTCTCGTAAGACTTTATTCATTCCATTCATCATATGTGCCACTGAGTTAGTGGCTCCCTGTGGTAAGGTACACATCCTTACTAATCCCAAAGGAGTTCTCATTGTGGTCAAGTCCCTGCTTTGTATATCCAGCTGGAACTGATCATATCCCGAATACAGATCACCCATAGAGTATATAGCTTTCCCTGCAAATGCTTCTGCAAACTCATCCACAATTGGACCTGCTCCCACATTCCTGATTGTGACTTTGTTTACAGGTTGCATGTCTTGAATAAAGCGCAATGTCCCATTTTTCTTTGGTACAGTAAACCATCTGTTGGAATATGGGGCACATGAAGGCTCCAAGATTCCCATCTTGATCTTTTCCTTTAGTAATTCCATCAACTTTGGCAAGAGAGCCTTTGGTACTGGAATTGGCCGCAGGTTCCAGGGCACATGTGGAACAGTAAAGATCACCATTGGTGCTGTTACACTTGGATCAACACAGCCTATCTCATGCGGCTGAAAGGCAAAAGCTTTCCCATGTTTTACAAGCATCTTCTCAAAGCATTCCCTTTCAACTGGCAACAGAAAATCCTTCTCACCAATCTTCAGCTCTTTTAGAGTTTCTTGAGTAAATTTATGCCCAATTTTCTTCGGATCTCTAAGATTTGGCTGCATAGAAGCTTCATCTATCTTCTCCTTGCTTCCTGGTGGCAAGGGCAAGGCAACTGGTTTCACCTTCTTTGCAACCGTTTTGTACTTTGTATCAACATGAGCATCCATCTCACAATTCATGTTTTTACATTCCACCCCCTCAAATTCCTGGATTATATCATACATCTCCACAGATGACACCTTTATCATTTCATTTCCACCCTGTAAGCATGCTCTTTCCATATCAAAAAGCACATCCATAGTATCTATAAATGACACCTCATCAAGCACCCCTGAAATAAACTCATTCTTTCCCAAAAGACCACTTTGCTCAAAACTTTTTTGTTCATTTTGTATATGTTTTTGCATGCCATGCTTCAAATCCTTGCTTTTTACAAAAACCAGTGATCCATAGCTGGAGAATCCCTGAAAATTTGCTGAAAAACTATTTACATTGATTGAGTCCTGCGAGAACTCATTTCCCCTTGTACCATTGGAATCCCGCTTTACAATGGCACCTGGCCAAAATCCCTCATCTCCCTGTAATTCATAAACTCTCTATTTATCTTTGGGAGTGACTGTGCCCGAAGAGACTCACGATTCCTTTCATGATTAATGCAAACTGTCAAAAACTGAACAGCTTTTTTTGCCATCTTTACTCCTTATTCTTGCATATGCTGAACCATCATCCAAAACCTTTGTTTCCATCCTTACAGCTGTAATGTAGGGTTGCCCAAGGATAAGGGGATACGATGACATCTCCTGAACAAAGAAATTTTGATCATCCTTCACATCCCCTATAGTTACCCTTACATTTGGACATGCTGCATAAAGCTCTCCAGATGAGTTATTGGCTGCTTTAATCATCCACCCATGATCCACATCCATTGGCCACTTACATTTGTTGTAGAGATTTTTAGCCATAAGATTTATTTCAGACCCATGATCAATTAGAGCGACATATGGCTCTTCCAAATCACCTATCTTGACAAGGGTTTCAGTGGTTGCTCTTGCCCAATGGCTCCTAGAGTAATGACTCTTTGTAAGAACTTCTTTTTCATCATCCTCTTCCACAAAGCGCACTTGTCGTGCCCCATCAGCAGAGTGATTACATTCCACCACATTTTCTCTCTCTTCCTTTTTCTGTACCTGTACTCCATGAGTCTTGGAAGTGCTTGCCTCCCCTTGTGATGGAATAGATTCAATTATGGACTGCCTTTTTCTTCGTATAATATCAATTATCTCATCATGAAATTCTTTCTTTGCAATCCCCAAGACTTCCCCTAGTGTGAATTCCACCCTGCTGTTTAGAATCCTTTCTTCAAGTACCTTTTTGAGATCTGTTGCAACTTCAATATCAGATTGAAGCTTATAGAGTGGACTTTTCCCTTTACCCTTCTCCTTCATTTTTGCTGGCACTTCTTCCATTGAAACATCCTGCGGAGGTCTGCTATGCTGTGGAGGCATATGTGATAACCCAGGATCCTTCTTTTCACTTCCACGTGTAACTCTTTTTGATGGCCCTCCTTCCTCATTTTCCCTTTTGCGCTTCTCCTCTACCTGTGCCTCATTATTTTGGCATTTGGCAATATAGGCATGAATGGACAAAGAATCCACAGGTTCCTCCCAGCCAGTCTCAAGACGTATACAATCACCTGCCTCATGCAAAGCTTGCTTTGACACTTTCTTTGACGCAATTAATTCCATTGTTGATGGCCAAAAATTCTCATTCTCATAATCCTCATCATTCTCAAATCCCTGCTTTAGTTGACCAACCTTTAATCCATAGGTTGCTGCCTCAACCATAGAAATGGCATGACTAGCAGCCATATCCTCTACCAGCATTTTCATCCCTCCTTTCCCAAAGTTTGTACTCAATGGAAGACCAGTCTCTGTAAGATGGATTTTCCCATCTTTGAAAAACACAAGTTGATTTTTAAGAGCTTCTTTATAGCTAGCACAATCCTTCTTTGCATGCTCTGGGTCATCACACCATATGCATCTATATGTAAACCCTTCTTTGCTTTGAGGTCTTTGCATAGAAGCCTGCCCCAATGGTAGACCTTTTTCTTCAATCCTGGACATCTTCAATTTTAAATCACGCATACCCTTGATAAGCTCATCCATCGGCCCATCTATCTTTGGAATTGTAGCAGCTGGTTTGGATAGATTCTCAGGGGTAACAGCAGTTATTGGGGTTGCAGAACCCATCACCATTTTATCCCTCCTCCGCTGCCGCTTTGCTAACATAGTGACTGCATCCTCAACATCATTCCAATCACTCTTTAATCCCTGCTCTGTATTCTTATCCTCAAGGAGGATTTCCAATTTCTCCTGGAGATCTTTCCCAGCTGCTTGCAAGAAGAGCTCTGTTTTTTCTCTATCCAAAGTTGCACGCTCTATCCTTGACAAACTGGGCATAACGCTTCTCAAACTCTCTTAGCAATTCTGTGGCAGAAATTCCCATTTTAGATTTTGTGACCCATTCCAAGAAAGTTCGTTTGGTCACTCGCTCAGAATCCTCCATGAAATATTCATCCTTTAAAGCAAGCTTGAACTCTTCCCAATTTCTGCCACCCTGTGCTGTCTGCAATCCTTTTATGCGCTCTCTTATTTCAAGAACGCATACCAGCTCGAAACTTCGAGCCATATCCTCCTCAGTCACCCTGTCGAGCTCCATCTCCTTTATATAATTGCGCAGGTACTTTGTAATGTCCTTCCCATCAAATTGATCCACCTTTTTCACAATTGATTGTAATGCCTTGGTCGTGGAAATTTGTCCCCTCTCAGCAGCTTGTTGCTGTTGCATGTACATGGTAAACATTTGAAACATCTGCATAACTCCGGGGTCAAAATGAACCCCCTGACCCTCAGAATTCTCAGCCATAGCTTCCCTGTATATTTCACCACACTCTCACCCCAGCAGTTTCACGTCGGGTTCACCAAAAGCTGTCGTGAAGTGTGCGGTACAGCCAGGAAAGTACGAAACTTCTAGCTGTGAGAGTGAATGTCCAATCTAACAAGGAAACTCACGCATACATTCACATGTGGGCATAACAAGGCCTTCCCATTTTTCCAATATACATGTGACCAGTTACATCCTTTACATCCAGTGCCATCAAAACCATTATTTCAAGATGCACTTTATCACCTGAAAACTTGCCTTAATATTCTAACATCTCACAAACAAAATAGCATGGCATATGTACCACATAATTCTGTAATTTTTGAAAGTTACCCATCTTGCACTCTAAAGCCCAGCTAAATAGTATTTGAAATCCAAGCTTTAAGGTTCTCCAAAGTATTTAAAAAAAAACTATACAAGACCTCATTCCAAAGCTTTATAAAGGGAATCCTTTATTTTTTTAAAAAAATTGCTTATCTCTTTTAAAGAAAAGAAACGAATTTCAAAATTTGCTTCTTTCCCTCTGCTCGCCGCCTCGCTGTAGGTGTGAAGACAAATTACACATTGCTTGAAGGTTTTTCTAAGAGTTGTATCCTCCTATTACTCATCATTTCCTCTTTAATTTGAGACCCAGGACACCATGTACAGTAGCCGCCGTCATGGAATTGGAAGCGCTGGTCATTATTCCTTCTGGTTAGAATTTCTGCAGACTGGTTTTTTCTTCGCCCCACGAACTGGTTATCTCTCTCCAATTCCCGCAAGGAATGCGGCGTTGCTCGCCTTTTGCAGCATAATAGTCGGCCTTGCCCACCAAAAAGACTGCGCATGCCATTTTCTTAATATCCAGAATATTCTAATTAAAAGGAAATCCTCCACGTATACTGCCACCCATTATGTATTGCTTCTAACCTTAACATTAAGGTTGAAATTCTCAATGCAAGGCATAACCTTAGCATTAAGGTTAAAGTTCTCAATGCAAGGCATCTCATTTAATTCTATTCCCCGGCATTCAACAATTTCTTCGGCACTGCAATGTCTATTACTCTTGATGTCTCTGTAGTGTATAAATCATCATTTTGGCCATGTGATTTATAAACTCCCCAATTGTTCATTCAAGCATTTCACCATGTCTTCATAAATGCATTCCTTTGTGCATTGGTATGCCCTCATGCCATCATATATAACTGGATGCTTCTAACTTGCCCATGAGCTCTGAGTAACAGCAAAAACATCATCCTCCATACTCATATACAAAAACTCCTAGATCTGACTCAGCCTCAGCTTGTCTTATTGAACCTCATATACAATATGAACATATGTACATGGCATCATATAATGACTCGTCACGGCACTTAACCATGCATCTGGATATGTATTTGATGGCCTCACATGCACAGTTTCACACCATAGACGTGCCATGGCACGACATCGGCCCCCCTTCCAAACTAGCTTGTGGCAAATTCAGAAGCTCATCCAGTCCTTCCATGGTTTCTTGAAATTATACATGGTTTAGAACCTGAATATGAATATTTGTGCTGAGCTTTGTCTATGGAATTGTCACTCCATAGGAAGGCCCATTCTAGGATTTGTGTTTTGCCTATGGTACTGTCACTCCATAGGAAAACCAGGACTCCACATTTCTGTCGCGCGAGTTTTGTGCCCTACAAAATATCCCGGTGTAAGTTTCATGAAAGGTAGATTTCGTCCATTACATGTGCACATGCATTCATGTTTGCATGCACAAACTTGTTTTCACATGACTTGTTTTCACATGTTTGCCTAGTTTGATGTGCTAGTACATGGGACGGGGACGCCCCAGTGTACCGTGGGTGTGTTGTCTGCTGACGAGTCGGTGTGGCGTGTGAACAGGTACTGAGGAAGATGATCTACCTTTATAGCACAAAAAAACACAAAAAGAAACTCAAACTCAAAGGTTTAGGACCTCTCCTAGTCACAGAGATAACCCTAAAAGGAGCAATGCGCATATAGAAACGCTCGACGGCATTGGTGGGATATTTCACTGGTACTACCAAACTAAAATGCTACTATGGCCCACTCACCAATGAGAGGCCAAAGAGCGGCAATCCAAACTTTGGGGCAAAAACATAGTGGTAAACATGGCTCAAGTAGTAGACCTCAAAGAAAAATATTGGTAAGTGATTGTGGTTAGGGATAACCACCCCGACAAGCTTCACCCAAAAATTGTCTCTTGTTGTGATACAAGAGCTAATCACAACTTAATATTCTATGACACATGGCTCTCCCTTGGGGGGGGGCCCATTAAAAGCTACTCCAGCCATGGTCACAATAGTGGCGTCACAATTGGTTCAATGTTTAGGCACCATCACAACCTTATTCTACATTCGAGATAATCCCTTAGAAGGAAAGTTTTATGTGATTCTTGTTGTAGGAAGTATGTATGAGGAAATTCTTATTGGAAGAGGATGGATGGGACACAATCATTTCAACATGGATTGGGACGCAAGGATTGCCACCCTCCAACTAGCCTCTGGCCAAGTTACAGCCTTAATGATAGAAGAAGAGACCTTGCTCCCCAATCACTCATCCCAAGATAATAACCCCCTTTCTCCCCTCACCACTATTACTCTGCCCCATGACCAATACTGATCCATGCCCCTTAAAAAGAGGAATATTTCCACTATGCCTACCCGATTGCCTCACCACTACTACCCAACTCTATAGAATCCCAACCTTGCATCACAAACGCCACCATCGCTCTGTGCTGACCCCCATCGCAAGACTAACCCCCATAGCAAGACTAACCCCACTCACTAGACTAACCCTACTAACAACTCTAACCAATGTACATAGGGTAATCACTCTCACGAGTGTGGACACCTAAGAAGCTTCTCACAGCTGAAGGATATTATGAAGGTACCACAACTCTATGGATCCCCTATCGATCCACCTCCCAAACTCACACTCCAGCAGCAAAACTAGCTCCTCGTCCTCCCTCTCACGACAACCCATTTTGCAAAACCAAGCCCACAAGGTATAGGAAAATCTACCCAAGGCTGACCCCTCCTTGCCCACAACCTTAGCCTTGCCCAATAACGACTTACCGATGGATCCCCAAGCCTCTACTTTAAGCGCATAACTTCTATAAAGGAAATCGACAAATTTGGGTCCCTGCATGTTGAGATATCGAGCTCATCTAGTGAGGCGGTGGACACTGATGATGACTTGCCTGGGGGATAGGCCCCACACTTACACCACTGGCAGGGTTGGTGAGATCATGGATGATATGTGGCCAGTGGGATGACAGGTCTAGCGCGAGCTCATTTAGCTGGGTTCACACTATAGAGAACCCTAGTATGTATTTGGTTGAGTACCTTTTCATATTGTGTGTACTCTTATCTTTGTATATGGTGTGTTAAGTGTTGTGTGAAGAAGAAGAAGATTTTCTAGTGTGTTCTCTTTTAGGGTTTTGTGAGTGTGTGTGTTGCAAGAGCTCAAGCTCTCTTCTCCCTTGCATCTTTTCATGGTATGAGAGCCTGGTTCATGCTAAGGGCTGAGCTGTAAGCAAGAGAAGCACATGAAGCGGTAGGAGGGTAAGAGCTTCATTTACTCTTCCCTATTTGTGTTGGTGACTACACCCTTGTCGGGAGCTCTACGGGAGGCACCGAGAAACGATCTCTGATTGAGGAGCTTTCTTCGTGGGAGTAAAGCTATAGGGTAACTATACTATTCTATTGGACAACATTTTTTCGGCAAAAAACGCGTTTCGGGTGCGTTAGGATCGTTTTTCAGAGAGCAGGCGATTACGAGCACTGCAGGTAAGTCATCGATTCTCTGCAAAACTCTATTTTAAGAACTATAGGAAGATAAATTGGTTGTGCAGACATTGTGTGTGCTGCAAGGAGGTCAACAGTTGCCATTGGGTGTATGTATGCACATTGATATCACTAGTTGAGTGTTGTACAGTACCGCTGCAAAAAATACAGCAGTTTGTGCAGGACAAGCCAGAGTGCTATTTTTCTGGTAAATTTGTGTGTCTGGCAAGATGTCAAATGATGGCATAAACCACATTGTTGCTGAGAAGCTTGATAAGAACAACTTCCATGCTTGGAGGTTCAGGTTGACAAATTTCCTGATGGGAAAGGGTTACTTGGACTATATAGAAGGTGAGCATGAAGAGGCACTGGAGATACCGGCGGAGATTAATCCGACTGCTTACAGATGTGAAAGAGTTCAAGGATTGGAACCAAGGAGCCAAAAAAGTTATGTATTGGCTCTCTAGCAGTATAAAGGACACCATGATTGGGGCACATACAGGATGCCAAGTCCCCCAAGGAGGCGTGGGACACCACCTTGGTAAAACTCTATGAAACAAATATCAAGGCATGAAAGATACAGTTGAAGAATGAACTTCATATTGTGGAGAGAAATCGTATGTCTGTGAATGACTATGCATTGAAGATCAAGGGTATTGTGGAATCCCTTGCATCTATTAGCGTTTCAGTAGATGATGATGATAAGGTGGAAGTCTGTCTACATGGTCTCGGGCCATAATACAAGGCGTTCAAGACGTCTATTCAGACTCGGGAAAACATTTCCAATTTCACAGATTTGGTGTCTATGTTGATTATAGAAGAGAAGAGCCTAGGTGAAGACCAACAGTCTTCACAAAAAAAAAACAGTTCAGAACAACAGGCCTTCTACACAAGTTCAGGAAGAGGATGAGGTAGAGGAGGCCATGGATGCGGCCAAGGAGGTGGCCGAACAGGTAATCAGAATTATGGCCAACACCAACAACAACAACAGTCTCAGAATGCACAAAAACAACAAGACGCAGGTGGAAGAGGCCAATTCAGAGGTAGGGGGAGTCAAAGAGGTCGTGGAAATTGGCAAAGGCAGTATAATGATACACGTGGATGCTTTTATTGTGGTAAGCCTAGACACGTGCAGGCAGATTCTTAAGAAGCAGGTTGACATGCAAAATGGAAAATTGCAGCAAAACAACTATGCATCCTCGAGCAGAAACAATGAGGATAATGAAAGGTTGTTTGTTATGCAGCATGTCAGTAATGCCATGTCTGAAAATGTTGAAGCAGCACATAAAGATGATGTATGGTATGTTGATGCAGGTGCTTCGAACCACATTACAAGTCATGGGGAGTGGTTTAAGGAGATGAAAAACCTTGAAAGACCAGGTTTTGTGAAAACAGGGGATGACACTGCTCATCCAATTGCCCATGTTGGAGATGTGCCATTGTCTATGCAAGATGGCAAAGTGAAGCCTTGTTGATGTCCTTCATGTTTCGAACATAACAAAGAATCTGGTTTCAATTAGCCAAATGATTGAGCAGGGTTTGAAAGTTCGGTTTGACCCTAATGGTTGTTATGTTGAAGACTTTAAAGATAAGTGCAGTCTGGTTGCAAAAGGCAACAGAGTGGGCAGAATGTTTACATTGAATGTAAACATGCCTGAAGTGAGTGCTGCGATGTTTGCAAATAGTTCAAGAATTGTTGCAGACACAGACATTTGGCATAAAATAATTGGACATGTGAATGTGCAGAGAATGAAGTCTATGCAGACTAAAGGAATTGTGACATGGCTGCCAAAGTTTAAAGTTGAAGGTATGCAAAAAATATGTGAAGCATGTCAATTTGGAAAGCAAACAAAGCATGTATTTCGATGTGACAAAAAATGTGAGCAGAAATGCACTAGATGTTGTGCATTCAGATGTTGTGGGGTCCTATAAAGACCATGTCTATGGGAGGCTGCAGGTATTATATGTGACATTTATTGATGACCACACAAGGAAAATGTGGGTATACTTCATGAAGGAGAAGAGTGAGGTGTTCACTCATTTTCAGAATTTTAGAGTTATGGTTGAAAAGCAAACAGGGAAATATGTAAAGTGCCTAAGGTCAGATAGAGGGGGAGAGTACTTCTCCAATGAGTTCTCTAAATTTTTGAAGAAGAATGGTATTCGGAGACAGTTTACATGCAGATACACTACGCAGAAAAATGGAGTTGCTGAGCGGAAATACAGGCACATTGCTGAGATTGCGCGAGATTTGATGGGAGAGAAGAATATGCTGCATAGTTGTTGGGTTGAGGCTATTTCTACAGCAGTTTACATTATGAACAAGACTCCAACTGCAGCCATACATGATGTAACTCTAGAGGAGAAGTTTACTAGCAGAAAACCTGATTTGTCTCATCTGAAAGTCTTTGGATGCATTGCATATGTGCATGTACTAGATGAGCTGAGAACTAAGCTGGATCCAAAAGCTAAAAAATGTGTGTTTATTGGGTATTCCCACAGGTGTTATAACCCTGCTACACGTGAGTTGAGGGTAAGTAGGGATGTTGTTTTTGATGAGATGAGCAGCTGGTATGCTGTTGAAAAAGAAGCTGTTGAGGCTGATATGTGAGTGGAAATGTGGTTGCACCACAGAATGCAAGTTAGCAATCAGAGTCTTTGAGTAGACCAGGAGAGTCCTCATCTAGTGGTTCGGTTGATAGACCATGGAGTGGCAGGCTGTTGCGTCATAATACCAGTCCTACAAATGTGATTAGCACATCACATAAAGGCAAAGAGAAAGTGGTTAAGCCCCTTAGTATGCCTGACATTTATGCAGGGCATTCTCATGTTGATGGAGAGTTTAGTGGCTCTCAGAGATGAGCCTTGATGAGGATATTGGGATACCAGCTATGAGAACACCTAGTGTAAAGAAGGCTATGGAAGCCCCATGAATGCAAAGCTGCGAAGATCTGGGAGAGTGAACAATCCTGTGCAGAGGTTTACCTATGATGGTTATGTGGCATGTCACTATGCATACATGGCAAAAGTTCTACAGGTTGTAGAGCCCACATGCATTGATGAGGCTGTTGGAAATGTGTGTTGGGAGAAAGCTATGGATGAGGAGGTGGATGCACTATATGGAAATGAGACTTGGGATTTAGTGCAATTGCCTGAAGGCAAGAAAGCCATTGGATGGAAGTGGGTGTACAAAGTAAAACATAACAGTGATGGAAGCATAAGCATGTACAAGGCTACATTGGCTGCCAATGGATGCACTATATGGAAATGAGACTTGGAATTTAGTGCAATTGCCTGAAGGCAAGAAAGCCATTGGATGCAAGTGGGTGTACAAAGTAAAACATAACAGTGATGGAAGCATAAGCAGGTACAAGGCTACATTGGCTGCCAAAGGATATGCGCAGACATATGGCATTGATTATGAGGAAACTTTCAGCCCAGTTGCCAAGATGGCAATAGTGAGACTTCTGATAGCAGTGGCTACGTCAAAGTAATGGTCTACATCAGATGGATGTAAAGAAGGCATTCTTGCATGGGGATTTGCAGGAAGAGGTGTATATGTTGCAGCCACCTGGTTATGAGGATGTGAGTCACTCCAAGCATGTTTGCAGGTTGAAGAAAGCCTTGTATGGCTTAAAACAAGCACCAAGAGCATGGTCTGACAAGATTTTTGAATATCTTATCACTATTGGCTTTTATCATGTAGCCAATGCAGATTTCTCACTGTATGTGAGACACAGTGATAGAGGGGTTGTGCTTGTTGTCATCTATGTAGATGACCTAATCATTACAAGGGGCCATGATGCAGAGATCTTTGATGTAAAGATCTTGCTTAGACAGAAGTTTGATATAAAGGATCTGGGGGAGCTCAGATATTTCTTGGGCATTGAGGTGATTAGGTCACCACGTGGTGATTAGGTCACCACGTGGTATTGGATTACTGCAGAGACAGTATGGCTTGGACATGTTTTCCAAGTATGGTATGACAGGCTGTAAGCCTATCTTAGTGCCATTGGATCAGAACGGCAAGTTGAGTGCAGATTCAGGAGAGATTTTGGAGGATCCTACTATGTATAGGCACATAGTAGGAAGCTTGATCTACATGATGATCACCAGGCCAGATTTGAGCTATGCTGTTGGGTTGGAGAGTCAGTTTATGCAGGTTCCTCAGAAGCCACATTTGGATGCATTGAGACGCATACTAAGGTATGTGAGGTCTACTTTGCATTGTGGACTATTTTATGAAATTGGGACAGAGATATGTGTACATGGGTACACAGATGCTGATTGGGCTGGTAGTATCTAAGATAGAAGATCTACTAGTGGCTTCATGTTTTCTTTGGGGAGTGCTGCTGTGACTTGGAGCAGCAAGAAGTAGCCTACAGTTTCTCTATCCAGTATAGAGGCCGAGTACAGAGGTGCTGCTATGACAGCATGTGAGGTAGCTTGGTTGAGAAAGCTACTTGCAAATTTGGGTCTATCAGTGGATAGACAAGTCATTTTCTCTGACAACATTAGCAGTATACAGTTGGCCAGGAACCCAATTTTTCATGCTCTCATGGAGCATATAGAGGTCCACTACCATTTTGTCAGAGAGAAGGTTTTGGTAGGAGACGTTGTGCGCTTTTGCCGCACAGGTCGTAGAGCTGGGGACTTGTCGGACACCGTATGCGAGCCACGAATGGCTGCAAGCATACAACCAGGGAAGGAAGCTCAAACAGAATGCAAAGGGTGTGTCACTCACCGCTCAACCGCCGCCTTGAAGGATTCCCGCGTCGCAGTGAAGAAGGAGCCGCCGTCGCCGCTCTACCGCCTCCGCCGCCGTGCCGCTACACAGTGCTTGATCGCTCTCTCACTCACTCTCTCTCTCTCACTCACACACGCAGGAGAAGGAAACCAAAGAGATAAGGCAAGAGCACTCTTGTATTCACAACACATGAGAATGAGGATTTTAGGGTTACATTTGACTCTTATAGGTGACTTGGGCGTTCACACTTGGGCGCCCATACATGGCCGGCCGATCCTAACGCTTATCCTACTGATATTCAAGGTGCGCCTCTCATCGGCGATCACCCAATCCCTTCATCCTTAACATATGGTGCCGACAAGCCCTGCCCATGACTCAGAATATTTAAATTAATGACGTAAAACATAGTACGTCTCAATGTCCGTCATAGGTTAACATGCCCCCCTTCCTAATGTAGATTCTATCCTCAGAAGCTATGGTATGGTAAGCTCGAGAGGGTTGTTGTGGTAGACCGTCTGCAAAACAAGGAAGTAGAGTGAAAGTATGCTGGAATTCAAAAGATATAAAGTGTATAATTTCAAGCATGTTAGACCACAATGGAAGCTGCTATGAGAACTTAGTTTAAGGGTCACATGAATGAGCTAGTGTAGCAAATTAACAGGAGTTTAAAATTATTGAAAGTAAATCAAGAGTTAGCAAGGTGTCAAAGGTTAATCAAGGTTTATAACTGGCCTAAGTCAAGGAAAATAACCAAGCTTAATAAATAAACAGATGACCACACTGTGTCTACTCTAAGAACAAGTTAATACCATGAGCCTAGGGACACAAGAAACATCAGAGTTACAGGAGCCTTTTGCCTTTATTTCTTTACGCACGTGACAATTTTTATACACAATGGCGACCTTCCTAAGGCAAAACTAACATTGATCCTGGTACCATTACCACAAGGCATTATCCAGGAATCTATTAGCTCACTTTAGGCAAGGCTACCCCCTACCAACCAAGGCATTGGTGTGGAGTAGAATACTCCTCGCCTACCAAGTATCAATAAGGCGATAGGCCAACATTAAAGCACAATAGACTTGTATTGCCATTTATTATAGGCTCCTTTTTTCTTTTCTTTTCTTTTATATAATTTCTTTTGATCTTTGCTCCTGAACTATAATTTGTCTTGCGTCCTTTCGACAAAGGGGTAAAAGCTATGTCCTAGAGGTCAACACACACATGGCCAGGTGTCAAACATTAAGATGGTTTGACCCTAGACCTAAGACAATCGTATTCCAAGGTTAACTAAAGACGTCATGCATTCTCAGGAATATATCCAATAAGGTTAAGCTCATTAATGATTTACACTAGCAGGTCAAGCAACTTCAAAAACTAAGTAGTACATTGACAATTTCCATGTGGTCATGCATTATAGTTCATGCAATTAATTGAACAGTAAAAAATTAAATAGAGTGGGCATGGAAGAATTACACCTGAAATTGGAGATCTCCTTGATTTGACGAGACAGCTTGCAATTTGATGTAGATATACTTTGATGAACGTTGCGGCAGTCTCAGGACTTGAAAGCGAACCCACCTCAAACTTTTTAACCTGTACAATCAACTAACAAGCACTATACCTCGAAAGGCACATCAGTGTGAAAAATTAAAGACTCGTTTAAGGAATCCAAACTATTTTCCCATCCACATAAACTCATCAAGAATGTAACCATGCGAGGATAATCATCTTGTGGAAAAGGAAGGCATTGGGCTATCGGGGATATTTCCTCTACGGAGTAGGGGTCAGTCATGGTCAATAGGTGAATTAGCCATTCTAATTCCTCAACATTTTCCTCTCTGGCTAGTACATCTATATGATCCCATTCAGTTTCAATTACAGGATAGCACATGTGAAATATCTGAGAAAGGTATAGATGATACCTCTCACCAAAGGTGGGAGTGGATGAAGTGTATGATGATCGTGCATCTACCATATCTGCAAACACAGATATAGCATCAGTAGGTTTATGACAGGTCAATCTAGTTCTTGATTGTATACGGATATTTATCCTCTTTTTGTGCTCTTGCTCTTTTTACTATTTTTTGTTTTTCTTTTCTTTGTTTTTTTTTAAAAATGTATGAAGCTATATATATACATCCCCTTGAATTTGGCAATTACATGGTCAGGGGAGAAGGTTCTGGAGGAAGCATTATAATGTCGAGCGTGAGTACATGCTCCCCCTTTCCTTAGGTAGATCATATTATTTGCAATGATGTTGCAGCCTCTTGGAACCAATTTGTCCAGCGGGTCATAGGTTGTGATGTGGGCAGATAGCTTTTTATGACCCTTGTGGCCACATCCAATTGTAGAGATGGTAGTGTACGCTCCCATTGACGAATGGAGGAAATGGTTTCCGATGATACTATTACAAGGGGAGACGTAGACTCATCGGTTTTTTGTTGGGTGTTGACAAGAGTAGGTGTAGAGCATGTAGAAACTTCTTTATGAGTGTGTGCCTTGCATGAGGAGCTAGAAGCTTCATGTGGCTCCCCCCTTCCTGAGCTAGGTGGTAATGATCGATATCGTTTGGGAATCCAAACTACCTCTGGAAGAAGTGGTGCGGAGCACTCTATTACCTTTCCCTTACCACGGTCTTGAATTGTCATTGGGGTGGCAACAATTGGTTTGCAAGGTTTTACAGGTGATGTAGAGGGATTCAGCTTATGTTTAGGGACCCAAATCTAGTCATTCCCCTCGTAGTACCCTTGGGCTACTAATAATTTTTTAGGGATCCATCGCGATGTTACATTGCCCTTTCTCGGGTGGGTAGCTGCTTTCCTTTTACGAGGCTTCTTGGTGGCTGAACGAGATTGAGCAGGGGAAGTAGCTATTAACGAAGTTTTTGGGACCCATTTGTATGTGTTTTTTGGCATAGTAAGCGGAGCTTTAGAGACCACCCTGCATGTTTCCACTCTTGGCGTTGAAGCGTTAGAGGGGTGGCAAACAATCAAAGATGGTTTTGCCACTGGACTTTGTGATTTTTCATTATCTAACATTTTATCCAGGGTTGATGGCTTAGGAGCGGGATTTTGAGCGGTCAGACCTAGTGTTGGTTTTTGCGTTATGACTCGTCTAGTTGCCCAATCGATATTGCACTTGGTGGCCATCATCCATTTGCGCCCTAAGTTTACAGTGCCTTCCATAGTACCAGCAGGCATAACCAAAAAGCTTTGAATTACGGTCCAATTATCATAGGCAACCGGAGTGTGCAGAATTCCTGAGACAGGGGTTTTCTTCTTGTTGATACCTTGAACTTGGATAGCACTCTTGGATAAAGGTGGTTTTCCAAGTTGACACCACATGCCATATGATAGCAAATTGTGTTGCGCTCCTGTATCCAATAATGCATTATACAGCACCTCTCCGTAAGGACTCTGTAACTCAATTGGGTATCTTAGAGGTGGGTCAGATTCCAGTGAATCCTCGTCTGCCTCCGCGAAAAATGCTTGTGTAATCCCCAAGTTGGCTTCTCGTTGGCGCCTAGCACGCTGTTAACGTTCTTTGGCTTCAACTCTCGCTTGTATTTTCTTAAGCTCAGCTTGTTCTTTAGCTGCCTTCTTTTGATAGTATCTTTTGAATTTACTCCCATTAAGGAATCCAATGGTTTCAACTCCGTCGAGAGTCTCCACTCTGCTGATGGTACCTTGCGGGGTAATTTCACATACTCTATACGGTCCCTTACTAGCATATTTGAGCTTCTTCTTTTCGTTTCGCACTCCATACATTAGGACTTTATCCCCAACCTTGATGTCCTTGTCCTTTAGGTGGCGATCAAACCATTTTTTCCTTCTATCCTTCTCCACAAGGGCATTGTACACAGCCAATTGTCTTTCTTCGTTTAGCCGCTCAAGGATATACAGACGCTCTGCTAAGGGATTACCATCCCAACCCTCTTGAGTAGCAACACAAAGACTAGGAATGACAAATTCCCATGGCATGACTACTTCTTGGCCATATACCATTTTGAATGGTGTGCAATTAATAGTACGATAGGCCCATAAAGCTGTCGTAAGCTTTAGATCCTAATCCGTGCGATGAGCTTCAACTGTCTTTGTCAAAACAGAGATTAATGTCTTGTTTGTACTCTCGGCTTGGCCATTCGCTTGCGGATAGTAAGGAGTAGATTTATGATGGGATATCATGAAATTTGTTGTGAGCTCCTTAATCACTTCATTTATAAAATGCGTACCATTATCGCTCACAAGTTCAAAAGGACAACCGAAGCATGTGATTATATTTTCAAAGAAGAACTTGGCTATTGTCCTTGCATCTGCCTTACGTGTCTGCCTTACCTATCATATAGTCAGTGGCCACAATAATATAGCAAGATTGTGTGTTTTGGGCCGCTGGGCTAATTGGACCTACAAAGTCTAAACCCCACTTTTCAAATGGTTGGTTTACTTTGATTGGATGAAGGGGCATCTGATCTTTCCTCTGGGGTTTGTTGTATCGTTGGCATTCATCGCAACCCTTCACAAAGAGTGATGCATCTTGGAACATAGTGGGCCACCAATACCCTGATTGTAAGATCTTTCGCGCAGTTAAGTCTCCTGAGAAGTGACCACCGGCTACGCCCATATGTGCCTCTTGCAAAATGTATAGATACTCATCCTCTCGGGCACAACGCCTAAGAACGTCATCCTTTCCTCTTTTATAAAGAGCCCCGGCTATGAGGCGATAGGGTTCGCATTCTTTGATTAGCTTTCGAGCTAGATCTTTACGAAGCTCCTTGGGTGGAAAGCCACCATTAACCAAAAAGTTAACAATCTTCTCACTCCATTCAGGCATTGTCTCCACCATGAACAGGGAAGTGTTAGGTAAGTCATCATCAACCCCCGTTGGAGCCTCACCATTAGGTATGCGAGACAAATGATCAGCCCCATGACATGTTTTTTGCCAGGTCTCACAACAACAGTGAAATCAAACTCAAGAAGAATCAATAGCCATCATGTGATTCTTCCTGTGGAGCATGGTTTGTTTACCAGATACAACAATGCTTGATGATCCACATAGAAAACAGACTTGGTGGCAAGGAGGTAATAACGAAATTTCCTTACTGCATATATCATTGCCAACCCTTCTCGCTCCGTAGTGGTGTAGTTCATCTCAGCATCGTTCAACTGGCGACTGGCAAAGCTAATGGGGTAGTCTAGCTTGTGTTCTCCAAGTTGAGTCAACACACACCCAATAGCAAAGTTTGATGCATCAATATGCACATGGAAGAGTAAATCCCAGTTAGGCATTCTAAAGATTGGAGCACTCGCCAAGGCCTTCTTTAATAGCTCATAGGCACGGTCACATTCTTCGGTCCAAATAAACTCGATGAGAAGCTTATACAATGGTCGAGCTATCTTGGTGAAGAAGAGAATAAACCTTCGATAATAACCAACGTGGCCCATAAAGCGTTGGACTCCCTTGTAGTTGGTGGGTGGTGGCAGTTCCAGAATGACCTTGATTTTACTCTCGTTCGTGGAAATCCCATTTTTGGACACTATATGCCCTAAGATAACTCCGTGTTTAACCCAGAATTGGCATTTAAAAGGATTCAAGGAGATGCGATATAATCTACACCTTTCAAATATTTTTCGTAAACACATCAAGTGCTCATCCCAAGAGGAATGAACACAAAGATCATCTAAGAAAGCTTCGCAGAAGTCCCTTAGATATTCCTTAAAGGCTGTGTTTATCAATCGTTGGAATGTTGCAGGTGCATTGGTCAAGCCAAAAGCCATGACGCGAAAGGCAAACACTCCAAACTCCGTGATAAATGCTGTTTTAGCTTGGTCCTCGACTGCAATTGTGATCTGATTGTAACCCGAGTACCCATCTAAAAAGCTATATGCCTCCTTGCCTGCCACTCTTTCAAGCACATGTTCAGAATATGGCAAGGGGTAATGATCCCTTCTGGTGGCTGCATTAACCTTTTTGAGGTCAACGCAGACTCTGAGTTTCCCATTCTTTTTTGGTACAATGAGAGAGAAACCCATTCTGAGTGCTCAATAGGGTATATGAATCCACATTTTACAAGCTTTTCAATTTCCTCTTGTACAATCTTTGCGTACTTAGGATTCATTGGGTAGGGACGTTGTTGGATTGGTTTAGCAGTGCTAATCATTGGAATCGTGTGTTGCACCACAGAGGGTGGAACACCCTTCATATCATGATATGTCCAGGCAAATATGTCCTTGAATTCCTTAAGAAGCTTTCATAAGTGCATCTTCTTTCGCCTTGGTGAGGTCTTGAGCAATAAAAACTGGTTTAGACTCCTCACCCGGATCTGCTAAGTCTATCTCCTTAACTACCACAGGGCCATCGTAGACATCGCTACTCCCATTGGTAGGCGTTCGTTGGGCTTTTGTGTAGACCACTTTACGTTCCCCTGTGGTGAATGATTTGAAATGCTCGGGTGCGGGGTGTAAGTCTACTGGTTCTTGTTGTGCCAGGCTTTTTTCTTTCAATTCCGCTTCCTTTTGTTGCTGAGCCAACTCTTGGTTTTGCCGCCTTCTTCCAGTACGACTTAGTTTCAGCTTCTCTTCGATTTCTTATTGGGCGACATCATGAGGTTGCGGAATACACCACATGACACTTTGGAGGTATTGTCCCCAATTATCCGCTAACTTCCGAGCATCAATGGCTCCTACATAACTGAGCCATTCTGCAGTGGATCTTTCCTTGTTTATTGCAGTGCGTACATTAGCTCGATAGCGTTGGCTCTTATGTCTCGTTTTCTTCTTACCAAGTTTTTGATTTTTGTTTCTATCAGATTCGGACTCACTTGGTTGATCTTCACTTTCGGATGAACTGCAGGAGGTCACTGTCCTAGGCCTTGAGCACCTTGCTTCCACATTTGGGTGAATATTTGATTCATCCCCCCCATCAGGCTCAGAGTAAGTTTCTTCTTGAGATTCATACTCAGAGTTGCATTGGTCAGAGTCTTCACTACTTTCAGTGTCAGTGGAGTTTGCCACTTTCTCGTCATCAGGAGTCAAGTGCATAACACCTATCATGTTTATTGGCACTAACGGTGGCATATCTTGCCCCTTAGGTGTTACCCAACTTGTGCCTCTATTTCCCCATGTGTCTATGGTTGCCGCTAGGTGTACCCAATCCACGTTATCCGATTCAGTCATACCCGGTAGGACATCCATATAAGGAGAATCTTTCCCATCATCAGTCTCTTTTTTGCATGTATAGCAATACCTTAATGGGGCGGAGTGAATAGTGGTATCCGATCGATTATCAATGATAACCTTGCTTCCTAAAGGATGTGCACGACCATTCTCAAGATCAACTCGAATGATAGAGTCCTGGAATTGTAGATAGACATGATTTTTTGACCAGTCATGCACCATTTGTGCTTCCCTCATGAAAGGACGTCCTAAGATCATTTGATATGGCATAGGATGCTTGGAGAAATCCATTACAATGAAGGTATGTTTTACCTTGTATCCCAGAACCTTGATCTTAAGGTCCCTTAACATTCCAATAGGTTTAGCAATAGTTCTGTTTGCCATCTTAACCACTATGTTTGTGACTTCGAGGTGAGGTCTCCCCATAGATTCCCAACAGTTTTTAGTCACGATGCTCACTCCAGCACCACCATCAAGGATTCCCTTTAGAGTTAATCCCTTGGTAGTAATGGGGAGGGTTGCATTAGATTCGTCCCCTTCAAAGTACTGTCCCAACTTGTTAACAGGTATTTCAACGACCGAATCTTCATCTAAGTTGGGTTGTAGATCCCAATGCTCCCCTTCATCTTGAAGCGTGTCAGGTCTATCCATATTTGTAAATTGTGGTAGCCCCGCCTTTAGTTCTCCATTGAAGAGCTAAGAATAGCTCAGGATCTCCGTATAATTTGGATATGATCGTGGTTCTGATTTCAGAGGACATGAAATCCATTAGCTTAGACACATTCAACGGTACTTTTCGAGACATCGCCCCTTGACTAGGGACTGGTGAAGATGGAATCACTTCCTCTTCAATGGGGTCAGGCATTCCCTCACTAAACATTCTTTCCAGCAAGAAGGGTGTTTGCCCACTTCCTGATGTCCTATCCTCACTTTCTTCCCGAATGATACTAGGTATAGCTAACGGTTTATGGTTCCTGTGAGGCTGAACTTGCATAGGAAACACTGTGTCTGGAATTTTGATTTTTCTCAGGTTTGGCTCCAGTTCTCTTTGTGTTTCTTCCACCAAACCCCTTAAGTGTTGCACTTGTTCAATCTCCTCAACTGGGTTTGGATAAGTTCCAATCTTTTTCTTGAGGGTTTTTGGCCCATGTGGCTTGTCTTGGGGAGTCTCAGTCAGTTTGGGTGGTCGAGAGGGCATTAACTGACTTGGTTGTGGGGCCGAGGAAGTTTCCTTCTGTTTCTCCTTATTTATGTACTCGCTTGATTCTCCTTCATTGATACACGGGGTCGTCTCCTTTCCCTATGTTAGTCTTTGAACTAGGCTTGGAGCTCGTGGCATTAAGTGATCTCTTCCGCCGTGTTTTCTTTTTCTTTGCCTGAGCGATTGATGCAGTATCCCTCTCTTCAAGAATGTAGTTTTGATTTTGAAGCATTGACCGTGTAACTACATTCGTGGGTACAACAGGTGTGGATCCTCGTGCACTTGGTTGGTGACCTCAACCAAATTCAATGGCGTAATCTTGGGTGCATTAGGATTATGTGGACATTGAGCGATCAAATGATCTATGCCACAACGATTACATGTAAGTACCGACATTCCCGATGTGCTCCCTTGATTTGGTTGCATTTGAGTAGCGATCTTCTGTAGCCTATTAGGGCACTTTGCTACACGATGCAGTCCACCACACTCGTAGCATTGAAGAGGTGGTCTCCTTGCCAAGGTATTAAGGTGGTCTCCTTGCCAAGGTATTAAGGTTTTGCCCTCTTGTGGCGAGAGCAGCCGCTTGATATACAGGTTTGACTTGCCCGAAATGATCCTCCATGTAGTACTGGGGAATCATTTCAAACGTATCAATCCCATATGGAGCAGTGGGGTCTATCTCCTCTTCATAATCTCCACATGCACTATGTGACTCACAACCCATCTAGTTTATTGGGGTAATCCTTGGATGTGGAGGTTGTGGTCCTAGCACTGGCGATGGTAACGGCATAGATTGGACTACATTCGGATTCCTTGGAACTATGTGCTGTGAGACGGTTGCTCGACAGGTTGTGCAGGCATCAGCGCGGGTACTTGAGGTGTGTTTGACCAGGCTAGTGGTGCCTGATTTGCCAACATTTGCTTAAGTACTAGGCAATCTTTAGATTGATGGCCATACTTACCACATGCATTGTAATTCCCATTGAATTTGACTCTGAATGTGGGACATTCACTCGTGCTATGTGGTCCTAAGCACACCGAACACCATTGTTGCTCTCTCCTTGGGTACATATGGCTATTCTGAGGAGCTCGATTACCCCTGAAGTATTCTTGGAGAGCCTTAGTAAGGTCGGTCATCACAGACATTTCAGATATCTTGGGCTCCTTGGCAATAGGTTTTAATGTCATTGACTCGTGCCTAGATACTTGCGAACTAACGGATTTTGTCTCCGAAGACACCTTTTTACCTGCAATCATCAAGTTGTCTTCTAATTGGATTGCATTGGCAGTGACTGCTTCCCACGTTGTAAGACCCCTAATGACTAGGCCATTGTATATGTCCTCGTGGTGCAATCCTCGGATGAATCTATCGAGCAGTTGGTTATTATTGAAGCACTCATTGGGAGTGCAGCGAGAATTTAGATGCTTCAATCGACTTATAAAGTCTCTCATCACTGACTCCCCTTCCTCGCGTTCAGCTTTTTGGAGTTGAGATGCTACTCCCCAAAGCACACCCTCACGTATGTATTCTTTCAAGAACAATCTCTTAAGAGTGGGGTAGTGAGTGCGCTCTTCAACCCTTAAGGTTCGATACCAATCTCCGGCCTTCCCACTCAAGGTTAAGCCTAAGGCTTTACACTTATGCAGCTCATTGTGCTCTTCCAAGGAATCACACACGTGTTCAAAGACTTCAATGTGCTTCCTAACATCCTCGTTACCACTGAAGTTTTGAGTGAGCTTAGCCACTTGTACTACCTTGCTTCTAGGTTCTCTCTCAGGCATGCCCCGCATGTTTTCCGTAAGGATCGTCCGATCGTCTGAGCAAACGCTACGAGATCACCTAGGTGAGCAGGCATAGCTGGTGGAGGCACTTCTGGGATAGCCTGGCTGATAGGAGTTGGCGTTGGTCTGAGTATGTTGGCAAATGACATAGGATATGATATGTGACTAGGCCTAGCTCCTATTGGATAAGGGTGGTGATAAGGCGACCGTGGAGCATACGCCATTGGCATACTAAGAGGCGTAGAAGCTACATGAGCATGAGTAGAGATAGGTACATAGGGTCGATAGGCACTGGCACGCACTGTTGTAGGTACTGTTCCACTAGGTAGCGGTGTCGTACTAATTACAGTGGTAACAGGTGCGCTTTCTGTCATGCTCATCATTGGGGTAGGCATTGTGGATTCCCTAATGGAAAGTTGAGCCAAGGTTGGAAAGCTAAAGTTACTGCTCGTGGGCTTAACCTGCATTGAGACTCCAGGTGAAACAACATACGAAGGGTCTATGGGACTCACCGAGGGAGTCTCCAATTGTGATAGGGTTGGTTGTTTGGCCTTGCCCGTATCCAAAAACCTCATAGGGCTAGTGGAAACTAGGTTCACTCCCCTATTTTGCCTCTCAATTTAGATAATTCTATGAATAACCTCACATAACATTTGCTGTTGCTCTTCTAGATTAGTGGCGCTAGATGTAGATCGTAGCTCTCACTTGAAAGAAAGCTATGGAGGCTCACTCTCCTATATATATATATCAAAAGACCGAGACCGAGACCGAGGCGAGGGTCGTGGGTCAATTGGGGTTTTTTCTTTTCAAATTTTTTTTCTCCAATTAAAAAATCTTTCCTCTCCACACGTTTGGTTTTTTCTTTAAAAATAAATTTTTATTTTTTATTTTTTATTTTTTGGATTTTTTATTTTTATTTTTTATTTTTTGAGAAAAGTTTTCTAGGGTTTCTTTCTGGGTTTCAACCTTGGCCGCGGTGCGGTTCGCACACAGCACAGGTCTGGGGATTCAGAAATCCCTCTCTGACGCAGAAAACCAGATAACAGAACGCACGCCCACATGCGGAGCGAAAAAATAACAGAAATGCAGAAGACAAATTGCAGAAACAGATTGCAAAACACGGAAACACCTTAACAACAAACACACAGCCGCTTTCCAACAGTGTAAATTAAACTTCGCGCAGCAGCCCGAGCTGCAAACTGGAGCTTGGTGCAGGGCAACTCCTTGACAGCGGCGCCAAAAATGTGCGCTTTTGCCGCACAGGTCGTTAGCTGGGGACTTGCCGGACACCGTATGTGCGCCACGAATGGCTGCAAGCATACAACCAGGGAAGGAAGCTCAAACAGAATGCAAAGGGTGTGTCACTCACCGCTCAACCGCCGCCTTGAAGGATTCCGCGTCGCAGTGAAGAAGGAGCCGCCGTCGCCGCTCTACCGCCTCTCCGCCGCCGTGCCGCTACACAGTGCTCGATCGCTCTCTCACTCTCTCTCTCTCTCTCACTCATACACGCAGGAGAAGGAAACCAAAGAGATAAGGCAAGAGCACTCTTGTATTCACAACACATGAGAATGAGGATTTTAGGGTTACATTTGACTCTTATAGGTGACTTGGCCGTTCACACTTGGGCGCCCATACATGGCCGGTCGATCCTAACCCTTATCCTACTGATATTCAAGGTGCGCCTCTCATTGGCGATCACCCAATCCCTTCATCCTTAACATATGGGGCCGACAAGCCCGGCCCATGACTTAGAATATTTAAATTAATGACGTAAAACATAGTACGTCGTCTCAATGTCCGTCATAGGTTAACAGATGTTGACCTTGTTTATGTCAGCACACACAGGATCAGGTCGCTAACATCTTCACCAAAGCATTGGGTACAGAGAAGCTCCGCAGATTCAAGGCTTTGCTTGGTGTACATGAGAGATGGAGTTGAGCTTGAGGGGGAGTGTTGAGATATCGAGCTCATCTAGTGAGGCGGTGGACACTGATGACCTGCCCGGGGGATAGGTCCCACACTTACACCACTGGCATGGTTGGTGAGATCATGGGTGATATGCGGCCAGTGGGATGACATGGTGTGTGACAGCCATTCACCTGGTGTGTTGAGTGTTGTGTGAAGAAGAAGAAGATTTTCAGCCTCTCACCTGGTGTGTTCTCTTTTAGGGTTTTGTGAGTGTGTGTGTGCTTGCAAGAGCTCAAGCTCTCTTCTCCCGTGCATCTTTTCACCGCACCCAAAGTAAACCATTCCTACCCCTGTCACCTCTGGTGTGTTCTCTTTTAGGGTTTTGTGAGTGTGTGTGTGCTTGCAAGAGCTCAAGCTCTCTTCTCCCCTGCATCTTTTCACCGCACCCAAAGTAAACCATTCCTACCCCTGTCATCTCACAAGCACCCACGTTTTAAAGGTAGCCCAAAGTGTCCTTGACAACTACTACTACACACGACAAAGGGAAACAAAAACTTCAACAAGAACCCCTACCCCTCCAATAGAGGCCTACGGTCCCTAACTGTGATATATCCTCGACTTTTGCTACTCCCCCACAACTCATTATCCGACTCCTGCAGCATACTCCCACTCAACCCCTTGCCTCTCCACTCTCATCTGCTCCCTCCTCGGAAACCTTTGAACTTGCAAAGGAGATACCAACCTTGCCACAACCAAATTGGAGCCACCTTTTAACTCTGGAAAACTAGGCAAGGAGTTGATACAAAACCCACAATGGGGTGCTAGCTACATAGCTTAGGGGTACAAAACCTATTCGCAGGGTGCCCAAAAAAAATAATTAGTGAAGCCATAGCCATACCAACCTGAAGACACAATCATACCAAAATGAAGTCACGGTCGTACCAACCTGAAGACACGAGCATGCTGTAACGTCCCTCCCAAGCCATGTATGTATGTGTCTCTTTTAATATAGATTTCAATAAGAAAAGAGAGTGTAATTAGAAAGAGTGAGACAATAAGGCTAGAAACATTAGAAAAGTGTTAGAATAAAAATATTAGCTCCAAAAATCCTAAAAGAAATAAGAACATAAGAATAGTTCTATTAAGAGATAAGTATCTCCAAAAATAGAATTTCGATTTTAGGTGATAAGAGGTCATATTTAGAGTACTTTTACACATTTAGAGTCCATGCATACTAAAAATATGGAAAAACAACGCGTTTCTAAAGATAGTGCGTTTGCGACTATATACAGACGTTTTTGCCTATTCTGCCCGCGTTAGCTTGTAGACCAGATACCTTCCCGTTCTTTTGACTGGTTACATGACTATATTCTGAGTTTTTATCAGAGAGTTATGGCCGAAACAGTTTGCTGTTTCTGTCAGGGTCTCTACATAGAGAAAACTGTGAGAAGACAGCAAGTAGCCTCAAGGTAATCCTAGAGTTTGAGATGCATATATCCCTTCATTCTTATCTAATATCTCAGAAAAGAAGCTTAGATTGCTATAGTCTTTCAGAGGAAGAGACCAAAACTCCATAGCTTTTCTTTTAGAGAAAGAATAGTATGCCGTAGCCCTGTAAGAGAAGGCTATTTTGCCATAGATCTTAGAAAGAGAGAAGAATCACAGTATGAGTAAGAGGAGATAAAGCTTGGAGATTATTGGATGATTTCAATCAAAGGACAAGGTATTAGAAGACTCTATTCTCATATGTCAAGTTCTAAAGCTCTTGTTAACAAGAAAGGACAACGAGATAAACGACAAATTTCTATAAGGTATATACATATTTTGTTTTTTATTTACATATCATTCTTAGGGGTTGAGGTATGGCCCCGGCTTCTCTATTGATTGTTACAGTGATCTATTTGATTGATTTACCATTTAAAGTTTGTATTCTTTTAAACAACAGCATATGCCTTAATAAAGAATGTCTTATCGCAATCTCAAGTTGAAATGCTAAAATCTGTGTGAGAAAAGGATTGTTTTCTTAAGAAAGTAACATGGATTGTAGTCCTATGGTTTAGTGAGTAAATGGATTGTTATCTTGGTTAAATTAAGGTACAGGTACAACTCTCCCTGCCTTGACGCTGCCCCGTTCTTGTGCTTGTATAGCCGGACGGCGGAGACGTTAGTAAGGCCCGGAGTTGGCCCATGGTATCCCTCATACCATTGGGAGAATGAGGTTTGCCGATTGAGGCAAGTGATTATGATGCTGCCTAGTTCTGAGGGCCCAGGCTAGTGCGGTAAATTAGCCCACCCTAGTGCGCAGACATCCCTCTGAGGGGTGGGAGGATCGAGCGATGGAGCCTGAGAGGGCGACAGGCCGGCTTGAGTCCTCGCCAGCGGCCGACGATGAGGTGTATGGTCCCGTAGGGTTTTGCCCAGCATGTGGAGGCTGGAAGGCCGAATTCTAGATCATCGGCGGTATAAAGGAAAAGAATAAGAGAGCCAGTTTGGCTTGTATGAAATTGATTCATGTTTAAACTTTGTTTTTATAAATCTTATCTTTGGCATTTTGTATTGTGGAAAAAGGCAAAGGCTGTTTTAATAAACCTTGTGAAAGGGCCTTAATTAAGGAACATGTTTGTTTATGTCAAACAGTGTGGTAGGATTAATTAGAAAACAAATTGACGCGTGAGTAGGGTGGAAAGTGGGAGGATAGAATGCCCCGACGGCACCATCCTATGGACGGGTGGACCCGATTAGTCGGGTAGCTTTCCAACATACTAAGTGAAAGCCCTACGTTAGATAAATAGGTTCTCGAGCAATTCTATTCTAGAAGACTAGGCCAACGGCTGTGCCTTGCATGGATGAGGAAAAAAGCGTTGTCTCTAGGAATCAAGACTAGTAGTTACCCAATTTATGTGATCAATTACCATATGGGTGATTTGATTTTAGAAGACCACGCTCCCCCTGCGGGATAGAACTAGGTTTTACCTATGAATCGTATCCTTGAATCTCTGTATGGTCAAGGTGTCGATGAGTAGGAAATTTTCTCTAAGATAAGACTTAGTGGACTATCTTAAGTGTTTCCCCTGTTTGTGGAAGGGGGGAACCTTACAAGTGGTATCAGAGCCGATCTTAGTTCCTAGGATTTGTTTTTCAAAGGTTAACTATCAAGGGATTAAAACAAGTGATTGTTTATCATATGAGGACGAATCAATCATCTCTACTGGCCATAGAAGTGATTTGAATATCCTCACATGTTGAGACGATCATCCTATGAAGTTGTGCTTGTATCTTGGGGGTGCACACGCAAGATATTTGTACAATAAATTTGAGAAATGAGATTGGGGCGAAAACCTTTTGTGAGGAAAAAAAAAAACATAGAGTGATCAAATTAAGAAACTAGTGAGAGACTGAGTAGAATAGGATAGACCGAAACTTTGTTTAGAGAAATTTTCAGGATATATCTCATCAACTTGCATATTATAAATTATTAAGATTATAACTCCATTAAGGTTTGAATAGTTGACGTGTGAATGCCATCCATTGGATGCTTTACACTAGGACGATCATCCAAGATCTTAAATCCATCTCAGACAAACATGGGTCTAACTTTGGATGTGTAATTTTCAGAGAATCATGCTCTTAGATGTGTTAATCCCAAGATACTAGATGTGTAATTTTCAAAAAACTAATCATCTTAGATGTGTCAATCCTGATAATCTTTGGATGTGTCAATCCCAAGGCACCAGATGTGTAATTCTCAAAAAAATGAAGATCTCACATATATTAATCCAGAGTGCCTTTAGATGTGGTGCTATGATAAGTATGATAGTTTTGAACTTTTAATGGATACAATGAAAGAAGCAAGCTCACCCTTGCTCGTGTCTAAAAATCGTACGAAATGCCAAATTAGTTAGAAGCATTGTTGTCAATCTAACCATTGGAGCTAGAAAGTTAGAAGCATTGTTGTCAATCTAACCACTGGAGCTAGAATTAGTTATGAGATGCCATGAAAGTACACCTTCGTGAAAGGTTTTGTTCTCCAGGATTTCAAGAGGATAAAATGAATGAATTTTTGGAGCTAACCCAAGAAGGAAAGACCCTAAAAGAATACCACCAATAAACTTCTCCGATTTGCTCTAGAGATGGATGAGGTAACTCTTCTCCATTGATTCATTTGGAAGCTTGATCTACCTTTGAATAACCTCATCAAGAATGTAAAACGATCCTCTATTTCAGAAGCCATAATTATAGCCAGAGACTGTGATAAAGTTATATATATATATATATATAGAAAGTGTCGAGAAGAACATGAGTCCTTCCATGTTAATCAAGAAGAGGTCCCCTAATTCAAGAGGAACGTCAAGCCCACCCCTGGCTACAAGGAATCATGAGCTAGAGCAAAAATTAGGTCAAGAAATAGGGATAGCAGGATTAAAGATAACCGAATTCAACAAGTATTTCTATGAGTAAATAGAAGAGGATTGGTGCAAGATTCATGTGAAGTAATGTGCATGATGAATAGAGGTATTCTACAAGACGATACTAAAATTATGAAATTGTTATCATAGGTTAGATTACGTAATAGATTGATTTCCTTACGTTTTTCTATGATAATTTATTAAGTACCATATTACATGGAGGTATAGAATAAGGATTTCGAAGGTTCATATCATATGAGAGATATATGATGCATGAAATTAGGATAATAAGGCCAATTAATTTTAGAATAATAAAGACCTTTTGGAGGCACAACAAAACGAGCCAAGCACATGAAATAAAAGACTCTTTAAGAACAATGTTTAGATAAAAGAGAATTTTTACCTAGTGGGGACACCACTTTTGAAGAGACCGGAGGATTTACTTACATACTACCCCAGCTCGCGAGATGAGGACATCTCGAATCTTTTAAGTGGGGGAGATTGTAACGTCCCTCCCAAGCCATGTATGTATGTGTCTCTTTTAATATAGATTTCAATAAGAAAAGAGAGTGTAATTAGAAAGAGTGAGACAATAAGGCTAGAAACATTAGAAAAGTGTTAGAATAAAAATATTAGCTCCAAAAATCCTAAAAGAAATAAGAACATAAGAATAGTTCTATTAAGAGATAAGTATCTCCAAAAATAGAATTTCGATTTTAGGTGATAAGAGGTCATATTTAGAGTACTTTTACACATTTAGAGTCCATGCATACTAAAAATATGGAAAAACAACGCGTTTCTAAAGATAGTGCGTTTGCGACTATATACAGACGTTTTTGCCTATTCTGCCCGCGTTAGCTTGTAGACCAGATGCCTTCCCGTTCTTTTGACTGGTTACATGACTATATTCTGAGTTTTTATCAGAGAGTTATGGCCGAAACAGTTTGCTGTTTCTGTCAGGGTCTCTACATAGAGAAAACTGTGAGAAGACAGCAAGTAGCCTCAAGGTAATCCTAGAGTTTGAGATGCATATATCCCTTCATTCTTATCTAATATCTCAGAAAAGAAGCTTAGATTGCTATAGTCTTTCAGAGGAAGAGACCAAAACTCCATAGCTTTTCTTTTAGAGAAAGAATAGTATGCCGTAGCCCTGTAAGAGAAGGCTATTTTGCCATAGATCTTAGAAAGAGAGAAGAATCACAGTATGAGTAAGAGGAGATAAAGCTTGGAGATTATTGGATGATTTCAATCAAAGGACAAGGTATTAGAAGACTCTATTCTCATATGTCAAGTTCTAAAGCTCTTGTTAACAAGAAAGGACAACGAGATAAACGACAAATTTCTATAAGGTATATACATATTTTGTTTTTTATTTACATATCATTCTTAGGGGTTGAGGTATGGCCCCGGCTTCTCTATTGATTGCTACAGTGATCTATTTGATTGATTTACCATTTAAAGTTTGTATTCTTTTAAACAACAGCATATGCCTTAATAAAGAATGTCTTATCGCAATCTCAAGTTGAAATGCTAAAATCTGTGTGAGAAAAGGATTGTTTTCTTAAGAAAGTAACATGGATTGTAGTCCTATGGTTTAGTGAGTAAATGGATTGTTATCTTGGTTAAATTAAGGTACAGGTACAACTCTCCCTGCCTTGACGCTGCCCCGTTCTTGTGCTTGTATAGCCGGACGGCGGAGACGTTAGTAAGGCCCGGAGTTGGCCCATGGTATCCCTCATACCATTGGGAGAATGAGGTTTGCCGATTGAGGCAAGTGATTATGATGCTGCCTAGTTCTGAGGGCCCAGGCTAGTGCGGTAAATTAGCCCACCCTAGTGCGCAGACATCCCTCTGAGGGGTGGGAGGATCGAGCGATGGAGCCTGAGAGGGCGACAGGCCGGCTTGAGTCCTCGCCAGCGGCCGACGATGAGGTGTATGGTCCCGTAGGGTTTTGCCCAGCATGTGGAGGCTGGAAGGCCGAATTCTAGATCATCGGCGGTATAAAGGAAAAGAATAAGAGAGCCAGTTTGGCTTGTATGAAATTGATTCATGTTTAAACTTTGTTTTTATAAATCTTATCTTTGGCATTTTGTATTGTGGAAAAAGGCAAAGGCTGTTTTAATAAACCTTGTGAAAGGGCCTTAATTAAGGAACATGTTTGTTTATGTCAAACAGTGTGGTAGGATTAATTAGAAAACAAATTGACGCGTGAGTAGGGTGAAAAGTGGGAGGATAGAATGCCCCGACGGCACCATCCTATGGACGGGTGGACCCGATTAGTCGGGTAGCTTTCCAACATACTAAGTGAAAGCCCTACGTTAGATAAATAGGTTCTCGAGCAATTCTATTCTAGAAGACTAGGCCAACGGCTGTGCCTTGCATGGATGAGGAAAAAAGCGTTGTCTCTAGGAATCAAGACTAGTAGTTACCCAATTTATGTGATCAATTACCATATGGGTGATTTGATTTTAGAAGACCACGCTCCCCCTGCGGGATAGAACTAGGTTTTACCTATGAATCGTATCCTTGAATCTCTGTATGGTCAAGGTGTCGATGAGTAGGAAATTTTCTCTAAGATAAGACTTAGTGGACTATCTTAAGTGTTTCCCCTGTTTGTGGAAGGGGGGGAACCTTACACATGCCAAAATGAAGTCACAACCATACCAACATGAAGCCATGGCCATTCCACCATGAAGGCATGGATGTATCCTTCTCAACAACTGAAGCCACAATTGTACCAATATGAAGACATGGCTGTATCCTTCTCATCCCCTAAAGCCACATCCATACCAATCTCAAGCCACAATTGTACCAATATGAAGACATGGCTGTATCCTTCTCATCCCCTAAAGCCACATCCATACCAATCTCAAGCCACACTCATGACTTGGTGAGGACATGCCTGTACCTTTCAGTTTGCCACAGTTGTGTCCTTCCTATGCCACACCCATATCCTTCTTGGAAAAACTATAAATGCAAGGCCCACCACTTCATTTTCCTCACTCTTTGCTCTCTCCCTAGCCAAACTCTTGCTAATTTTTTCTAGAGCTCTCACCTTCTATATCCTAGCATGGCTGCGCATTTGGACTCCTCCCTCAAGGCCCTCACCCATACCCCCCCAGAAGCAGAAGCAACCAATAGGGGGGTGCTTTAAAGAGTATGGAAAGCACCCCACCTAGTTATTTCACACATTGGTGTGAAAACTTGATGCGCTAGGTCACTGGACACACCGTCTTTGAATCTTGTTATGCTGGAGGTTCTTGGAGCTGATTGGAATCAAGTGCAACTCTAGGGTCAGTCTGGTGATGTAAATGGGCTAACAACACAATTCATGAAGAAGATGATGAGACTGGTGTTTTGATTAGGGAAAGGGAGATAAGCCTTGATGCTTGTGTGCCAGGGACTTTAGTTGGTTTAGGTGATGAAATAGATTTGGATCAAAGCTTGTTAGAAGTAGAGGGAGAAGACCCATGCCATGGAATTCAGGGGGTTGTGGGGTTGAATGTTGGCATGCTTTTCGAGGAAGCTAACATAAATCTAGAGGATGATGGCACCATGGAACAGATGCCTGAGTGTGTACTACATGTGATGGGGAATTCAAAAGATGTTGTAGATGATGTGTGTGTTCAAGTTGAGTAGGAAGATGATTCTGTATGTTTCATTAGTACTTTCTTTGATGCTATTGATATTACCTATTTTGAAGTGGATGATGAGGGAATTGCTAGAGAGGTTGCTGAGCCTATAGATGTAGGACATATGGGTATGTAGTCAAGTGACTGCGATGTTAGGTCTAAGGGGAGATGCTGCTTACATAAGCCACATTGTTTGAAGAAGAGGCAAGGTTTGGGTGAAGTGGAGAGTGAGCAGGATGATGGTGTTAATGCAGCTTGCTATTTTACGGGGAAAGCAATGTTGTAAGAAATCTTGACTCCATGTCGAGATTTGATCATTTTGTTCATGTGAATGTTTTTGGTGGTGATTTAGATGGGCGGCCTTGTAATGAGAAGGATGTGTTTGGGGAAGAGAAAAGTTTTTTTTTATAGAGACAGATGCTTTAGGGAAATGGGGTGAATGCTAGATGGTGGCACACTGGCTGGGAAGAAGAAGATTTGAGTCTTGTGGTGGAATAAGGATGTCAATGAGTGAAGGAACCAAGAGAAGAGCTAGCAAGAGATCTGGCTAGATTGAGAGGGGAAAGTGTTGAGAGGGTTTGTAAATTACTTGCAGATATTTTATCCAAGTGGGGGGATAAGATCAGCCAAATGGCTGTGGAGAATGATGTTATTCTCCTTTGATATAGGGGGATGTTGAAATTTTGTGTGGTGTTGATGTTGTAAATAGAACTGTTTTTGAGTTGTGTGTAGAAGAGAGGATTTTGGAGCTCAAAGGATGTAGTGAAACACATTCATGTTTCACCTAGGGGGTGGGCGATATGTGAGATGAATCCCAAGCCCTCTTCAAACATGATTTGTAGATGAATGCAGTGTATATAGGATGGTGTATAATCAATCCAAGGTGGCAAAAAAATGATGCATGGCTAGGTGAATAGCCTTAGATGCACAAATAAGAAAGGAAAGTGTACGAGTGATCCAAAGAAGCAAGTAGTGTAAGGTTTTGGAAGAATAAAAGGTGGTGACGCAGGTTTAAGAAGAACAATTTTGTGTTATTTTGGATGTGTGCAAGAGAGGTGGCTGAGAGCTACCACCAAAGAGCTTGCAATTGAGTGGAATCCTACAGGTCAATCTTGTCTATAGTTGTAGGCTAGAGTTCCTCCATATTTTTAAGATTGTAGAGAAATGGAGTGGTACAGTGTGAAAGGAGTTGTTTATGGATCAGATTAGAGAGAGAGTTGGATACTAGAGAATTGGCCAAGAGGTGTTTCCATGGGTTCTTAGTGCAGCTTCTCAATTAGATTCTGTAGTATTAATTACAGTAATGCAAAAAGTCAAAACATGCAAAAAATACAAATTTGTGTGTGAGCGAAATCCTCTCCTAATTTCTGTTACTATCCCGATTCTCCACATAGGGAGTCAAAATTAGGGTGAACCATATGCTAGGAAACCAATTTTGTGGTCTAATTCACCCAATTCTTTCAAATTATGCTCAAATAACTGTTTTTAGATTTTGAAATTGAAAAAATGTGTAAAAACCAAAAAATGTAGAAATAAAAAATTGGACTTGCAATTGAAATGTGAAAGAAGAATTAATCTAAATGAACTAATTACAACACTCACAAGAAATAGATAACAAGAAAAAATTGGACAATATGTAAAAATTAGAGAATTTGTAGAAATAAACAAGAATGCAAACAATGCCACAAAATGGACACATTTTCATCTATTCCTTTCTACCATTCTTGCAAAACAAAAAACAGAATTCTTTCCTACACACACACACATTCAAAATGCATTAGGGCTATTCCCTAGTAGCGGAGCCATTTATGGGAAGCCCTTTCACCATATGAAAGAGTGCAAGAACTAGCCAATGTCATGGGGTCTTGCCTCATGGCATTCGGGAGCATAAATAGCTCAAACCGAGAGGTTAATCTACTATAACCTAGCCCACAAATGCATACACATGATGTGTCACACTCACCTCATTGATTACTTGTTCTCAAATTCTCGTAGGAGATGATGTTGCCACGTAGCCACACTCCATGTTGCTGCTGTCGCCGTAGTCACACTCCTATGGAAGCTTGACCCTCCTCTCTCACTTAATCACACACACTCACTCTCACACACACTTGCAGGAAATCACACAAGAGCTCAAACAAGTAAGAGACAAGAAAGAAAGCAATAGCATAGGAGAGCAGAGAATAAGATCACTCTATTGAAGTAGCATAAAATAATGAATGGTGAGTATACACAATGACCCTTATCTTAGTCCTAGCCTTCACACCTTGGGCGGCCATACTTATAAAATAGGTCCATGGCTATCCACGATCGCTTAGGCTTAGGCAAACACTAGATCTAAGAATAAAATCTCCATTATTAATCCCGTACCATGCCTTTCATAGACAAGCAACAATCACACACATAAAATATACAATGACGCTAGAGAGTTGTCCAATGAGGATTAACAATTAGATATGACTTATTTGGACTTTATTTGGACTATACATATAGGATACATGGATCACAACACATGAGCCACTCTCACACAAGCGGCAATACTACATGGATAATTTAATGAGGCTTACAAAAGATGGTTTCATACTGAGGGGTATATACAAAGAAGTGGGTAGTATACAGAGATGGGGGGGTTATTAAATGACCATGACAGCTCTACATGATGGTGCATGACCTATGGGACCACACTAGAGATTGCGGTATGGAACTGTAATGGAGCTCCGTGGACAGATATAGAGCCCTGATCCTTTTCCTTGGTCTACTTTGATCACATCCTCTTTATCATCTCCGACCTCGACCCACATATTCCACTTGATGAGCTTACCACAAAAGTTGCAACCTCCCCTCACACATCCTTGTATTTTTCTAAACTGGTCACACCTTCTTTCCTCAAAACTGACAAAAGAGTTTGGTCTTGGTCAGTTGGTCTTGGTCATTCAAGGTTCGAGTTGGATAAGATTTTTCCTAAACTATCTTTCTCGAAAAGGTTTGGTAATTCAGTTACTATTTTATTGAATTTCTTTCTTTGAATATTCATGTAACTGATTTCTAAATTAGTTACAGATTCCAATGAGGAATAAATTAATCATTTATCTAAATATTTCGATCTTGATAGATTTCCTGAATTTTCTTTTTACAATCCGTGTGAATATAAAACGATAGAAATTTCTCTCTTAGAGTATTTAATTATTCATTTATCAAATACTCATAGAATTTAAACATAGAATTTAAGAGAATTCTAATTTTGATATAAAAATTCTTTATGCATCTATTTATGCATAAAAATCAACTTCAATGGGAATAACACTTTTATATAAAAATTCCTTTATGCATATTTCTATGCTAGAAATCAAATTTAATAAGGATAACACTTTTATAATAAAAAAATTTCCTTTATGCATCTTTCTATACATAGAAATCAAATTTAATAAGAATCACACTTTTGTAATAAAAAAATTTCCTTCATGCATATTTCTATGCATAGAAATCAATTTCAATAAGAATGACACTTTTATGATTAAAAAATCCTTTATGCATCTTTCTATGCATAGAAATCAAATTTAATAGGAATAACACTTTTATAATTAAAAAATTCCTTAATGCATGCATCTTTCTATGCATAGAAATCAAATTTAATAAGAATAACACTTTTATAATAAAAAAATTTCCTTTATGCATCTTTCTATGCATAGAAATCAAATTTAATAAGAGTAACACTTTTGTAATAAAAAAATTCCTTTATGCATCTTTCTATGCATAGAAATCAAATTTAATAAGAATAACACTTTTATAATTAAAAAAAATCCATTATGCATCTTTCTATGCATAGAAATCAAATTTAATAAGAATAACACTTTTATAATAAAAAAATTCCTTTATGCATCTTTCTATGCATAGAAATTAAATTTAATAATTAATATCAGTGATATCCATGCATATTCATAGGTGAATATGTACATGGAGTAATTAGAATATTTCTTTTAGATGCAAAAATGGTGGGAATTACTCTTTTGGAATAACATAAAAATAAACGTTCTTTTTCACAAAATTCTAGAAAATTTTACCATAACCTCCTTTGTATGACTGACCATTTCTCATTTTTATCTTTCTTCACTTAACTTAATTAACCCATTTTAGAATTATAGAACTCTAATCTACACAATTTTCTAGATTCAAGAGAGTAAACAATAAGAAGAGTTTAATTAATCACTTAGTTAATCTTTCTAGGATTAAGAAAGGTTGGAATGCAAAGAAGAGAAGGGGATGGCCTTTTCATCAAGGCATAGCATTTGAATTTAATTCAATCATTTGCAAAACATAAAAATCAAGAAAACCATAGATTTTTCATTAAAATTCGTAAACAAAGTAAGAAAATTAGCTTACATGGAGCTTGTAAGCTCTCCTTTGGCTTGAGGGATTGAGGGTTCTACTCTTGTTTGAAGCAATAGTGGCCACCAATTCACTTTGGAGAGGATTAGGCCAAAAACAATTGAATTATTAAAAAATTCAATGTAGATGGCTCAGGACAGGAGTAGAGTAATAGTGCATAAACACCATTAAGCTTTTACAAAAGGGGGAGGCTTCTATTTATAGGAAAAAGTGAGCCTCTAACCAAGCAAACTGATTCTAGAATTTTCCAGATTAGTTTGGTCAATTTTTGACCATTTTGGGTTAGTTCAGCTTACTTTTTGGATCTAGATTTGAAACAGGAGAGTGGAGAGATGAAAATATCTCATTTTATTGATTAAAAATTGGGGATAATGATGAGAAAAAGGTGCCTACTTCATGAGGGGAGATCCCCACACTGAGGTGTCAAAATTTAATTTTTTAATTCTTTTCTTTGGTCCTTAGTCCACTCTTCATCTTATGTGAGCATTTACTCATTTTTGGGGGTTTTTCTTTTATTCTTCAATTTATCTCCTCCCTACATTTGGATTAATCTCATTGGCCTGTCAAACCTTTGTTTGGACCTTAATCCAAATTTTTTTGAAAACAGGGACCCTTAGGCTAAGGTCTTTTGTGCACATTATAATTTATTTCTAATGCACCTTAGGAATTTCTTTTCAAACTTCTGTTTCGGGGGAATTTATTTTAATAAGAAGGGATATTTTTCCATCTAAAGATATCTAAAAACTGAATTATCTCTCTCTAGAATATTTTCTCTCTCTAGGCCAAAACAGGTAGAAACAAGATCTTTTATTATTTTGAAAAGGGGATTGATTACAGGGGAAGAAACTGGACATCTTGAGGGATTGGGGAGGAATCTTACAATACTATGAGATTAGAGGGAGGTTCCACTGTCTCTTTTGAGAGGTATTTGGACCACTATCTAGGATGATGAATTTTCTAGGCAAGAGATGCCTAGAACTCTTTCTTCTAGAGCTCTACAGACATAGGGAATCCCTACTACAGTGACTAAGATCAGCAGCACCTACCCAAGGACCAGCACAGAGAGCTCTCACTACCTTCTTCTAGACTAGAGACCCGAGAGAGTAGCTCCACTATTTGAAATATGCAAGCAAGTGAATGGGTGTGTGCGGGAACAAGCCCTTAGTAGCAAGAGACTGTAAAAGGGAGTCTATAATTAAGTGGATACTAGTGAAAAGGTGAGAGGAATCTACTGATGAGAGAATCAAGGGTAGCATGAGTTAATATAGGGGTGTGGAAAGATTCTAGGAAAAGGTGCCCCGAGATGTAGGAGGGGAGGTGGTACAAATCAAGGAGAAATCAGTGGGATTAGATGCTTGGCATCTTGTGGATGTATAACCTATAAATTGAGGCATTGGCCTAATGAGAAATTGTTGGTTTTTTAGTATCCATGCCTACATTAAGCTATTAGTTGATTGTGCACTAATCTCATCTTAATCATCTTCTAATCACCTTGCTAATCATGTTGATTCTTGCATTTGATCCACCATAGCTCATCATCTTGCTTGATTTTTAACTTGGTATCAGAGCCAGGTTCCCTCAGGCCTTTCATACCCTCCATTAGCATGCTTCATTGAGCCTCTTATCCCCTTCAATAGGTATTCCTAATTGTCTTCACCTACCCTCCTAAAACTTGGATCTGGGATAGTAAGTCGGTGGAGGAGCTCAAGCACAATCTATAGTGCACCATTTGATGAGACTTCAAGCTTGGGATATCCAACACATTCGAGCACACAGGCGTGGCTCTTAAATTTCTTAGGAAAGTCTACGCAACCAGTGGCATTACAACTTCTCCCAAATCGGCGGTGATTTCTGCAGTCGTACACCTTGCCTAAGCTCCACAGTTAGAAATGGGGCAAACCCCATGAACTGGAGCTTCCCTAGGACCCCTCTCCTAGGTTCCCCTAACAGGGTTTGTCAGATGGTTTTGGGAGCTGGCCACACAAACAAAAACACCAGATCCCTATCTGTGTAGGGTTGCCATAGCCAAAACTCCAAATTTTGAACAAAAATGGTTTAACCACTAATCCATTTTTTTTGGCTTTAATCTTGATTTTTGGGCTCTTACACATCTTCAAGCATACTGAGGCCACTCATCAAGGCTCTCACACACAAATCCAAAGCTCAAAGCTTCCTCATTGTGATGCCTCAACATTGAATTATCTTGGCAACTTGTTTAATTAATTCACCTAATCAAGGTGTTAATTAGGCATTGGTGGATCTAATCCAACATTGGGAAGGTTCTACACAAGTTTATGTGTTCATTCTGTCACAATTACTACCCCAATTAATCCCTCCAAAATCAGTGTTCTCTCTGCACACACAAACTATGAACTAGAACACCTAGTTTTTTGAGCATCATTAGTGGTCAAAACTTGTTGCAATCATCAGATTGGAGTTATAAAAGGGTAGAAATTGCTCTTGAATCTTGAATTGGATCAAGAGTTAAGACCCCCTTCACATCGTCATGAGCAATGCACAAGAAATAGCTAAATTTAACGGGGAGCAGTTCCATACATGGCAAGAGTTAAGAGTTAAGACCCCCTTCACATCGTCATGAGCAATGCACAAGAAATAGCTAAATTTAACGGGGAGCAGTTCCATACATGGCAAAAAAAGACCATGTATCTACTAATGAGGAAGAGTCTGTGGGGGCTAGTTAAGGGAAGAGATGAATGTCCAAAGGGGCGTGGGTAGAATGAGTGGAAGAGCAGGAATGAGAAATCATTAGGACTCATTACACTCAGCTTAAATGATGAAATTATTCACCATATTGCAGGGATACAAAGCTAATGCAATTCTACAAACATGACATGAAGGAAAGTGAACCTCTAACCACACACTTGAACAAATACAAAAGCATTAAGCAACAACTGGTAGCCACTGCTAAGAAGGTAGAGGATGATGAGGCACTAGTAGTGCTTTTGAAGAGTATGGAGAAAAGGAGAGTATGAGAACATTGTGGCAACCTTAAAGAATGTACCAAATTTAAAGCTACATGAGATAGAAGGAGCTCTACTAGAGCAAGAGAACAAGGTCAAAGAGAAGAAAGAGTTGGACCCAACAATTAGAGAGGAGCGAGCATTCTACACCTGAGGAGGACCCTCATGAGGACGAGGATGAGGAAGAGGCAAGGGAGGAGGAAGGACCTTCACTTGTCACAACTATGGGAAGCTAGGACACATGGCTAGAGACTGCTACAACAAACCAAATGAAGAAGGATCGACATTGGCAAACTTCAGGAGACTCCTAAGGAAGAGGAGTCATGACATCTTTTTTCTGAGAGAGAAAGAGAGAGAAACCCACAACCCAATGTAACCTACCTTAATAGAGTAAAACCACCTCTAAGACACCAATGATGTACGCTATGTGGTAGATGTATGTGTGAGCACTTTAGTCAAGGTCACGGGCACTTGTAGTAGCCTTGGACACATAGAGAGAGAGTGTCAAGGGCTACCAAGTAAGAGGGAAACTTGGTATAGGGTCGAGGTGTGCTAGAATTATTCACTTGAGGGGAGGTGTTGAAATATGCAAGTGAATGGGTGTGTGGGAACAAGCCCTTAACAAGAGACTGTAAAAGGAAGTCTGTAATTAAGTGGGTAGCAGTGAAAAGGTGAGAGGAATCTATTGATGAGATGATCAAGGGTAGCATGAGTGAATATAGGGGTGAGGAAAGATTCTAGAAAAAGGTGACAAAAATCAAGGAGAAATTAGTGGGATTAGATGCTTGGCATCTTGTGGATGTACAACCTATAAATTAAGGCATTGGCCTAATGAGAAATTGTTAGTTTTTTAGTATCCATGCCTACATTAATCTATTAGTTAATTGTGTACTAATCTCATCTTAATCATCTTCTAATTACCTTGCTAATTGTGTTGATTCTTGCATTTGATCCACCATAGCTCATCATATTGCTTGCTTTTTAACTCCTCCCACTGGCCCCAACCTCCAGAATGATCCAAGAGTGTGCTAGAGAAAAGTGACATTAGATATGTAAGATCCTTGCCCCCCTGTGTGCGAACTCTGGAGTTCTAGCACAGTGGAAGTAGGAACCTTGGGCAGAGCTTCCCACTCGGGGCCTCGCCCCCACAAATGTCCGGACAAGAGACTAATCCAGCGGCTCTTCCAAAACCAAACCCGAAAAAAACTTCCCTCGCCTCTAGGAAAAATCTTCTAACGTAGTCAAGAGCCTTAACTATCCTTTGTATTCTAGCCGAACCCACGGGTCGTCACAGCCGAATCAAAGGAGGAACTTGCACTTGGTTCATAGAGACCAACGCTTTTTTTCTCATCAAAAGAGGCACAGCCGTTGACTCTTTTCCATAGAACAAGGATTATCCTGTGACTTACTTCAACTATCGTAACTTGAACAGAATTGAATTTTATTATAGGAATCCATTCATCCAGCCTAACCCAATCCCATGGGTTAGCAAACCACCCAATCAAGAGTTGAAAGGATCCATTATAAAAATTTGGTTATGTTTTGTCCCGGTACCAGGCATTAGGGCCAAAAACGGCTAGAAAAGGGCTGTTTGTTAATCCAAGGATTAAGAAATTGTCCAATTGTGAATTGACATGTATACAAAAGTATGGCATTCTTGTCTCCTCCAAATGTCTTCTTAACGGTTCTATTTTAGTGGCGAACGGCTAAAACGGCTAAATTTAGACGTTTACGATGGCTAACATTAAAGTTTGGGTCCAAAACAGTGACATCTTGTTCCATTTTTTATTTCAAAAAATCAAGCATTAAGATACAAAATCCTCTTTTCAGGCCTTGAAAACAACGCTATTAATGACAAAACATCAGACGTCTACTTTCCGCCTTCCTTTCATTTTGGCATATGGTTTATTCTTTCTTCTTTGCACTTTCAAAAGATTCACTATTCAAAAGATTCACTATTCAAAAGATTTACTATTCAAAAGATTTACTATTTTTCTCTTATCTGTGAGCTTCTATGGCGTCCTCACGTCGTCTTTCTCATAATATAACTTCTTGTGATTTTCATAACACGAGAGAAGATGGTATTTGGAAACCCATGTCTTTTCGTGTGAATGATTGGGTAACAATGCTTCCCTCTTGCAAAGGTGCCCACAGGGTGAAAGAACCAAGCGAAATGAAGTGAAATCCCATTGGAAAGGTCGTATTCTTGCATTCAAAGTGACCGACAATGGCTGGCTTGCAAAAGTTCAACATGTCTACATGGCCAAAGACATGGTGTTTAACTTGGATGAACATCCAATTCTCCATTCTTACTGTAATTCAACAAACCTTTATCTATTTGACACAACACAATATTTCTCTTTCTGATATATTTGTTGTTTGTTTCATTTCAGTTATCTTTCCGTCAACAGCTGTGGAGTGGCAGCCTGTTGAGAGCTTAAGTGGCACATTCAAGGCAATTCACAAGGGGATTGCAGATGTCATGTACGCAGACAAACCACCTTCATTTTACAAAGCAGTGGATTTATTTGTGTATTTTGCAGAATACAGGGTTCCATCAAGAGAAGGTGTTCATGGAGAATTGTATGACATACCTATTCCCACAATAATGTCACTAGAATGGGAAGTTCCTGATCCAAATACCATAACAAGCTTCAAATCCAAAATCAAAGATGATATTCTTAAAGAAATGTCTCCTGGAAGGATTTCAAGAAGGATTAAACTTCAATGGTTCTTGCCTATACATGTCTTTGTGGCATGTTTCAAAACAATGGAATTGGAGAGGACAAGAACGATGTGGCTTAATAGAAGACTATCTCTGACTGATCTGGACACTGTACTTGGAGAAGGATGGAGTACCAAGGAAACTTTTCATATGGGGGACAATATCAGTTATAGAGTAAGCCCAAATTCTTTGTCCATCTCATACCAACTGTGTCGCCAATCCTTAGTTTTGGGCTATGACTATAGGAGATGGAAAAGCAAGCTTGGTAGTTGGGTCCCTTTGGACTCTGAAGAGAATTGTCCAGAGTTTGAATTTAACATCATAGTCCATCCATTCATAGATCCTAGGAAACTCATAGTAACATCAAACTGGCGACTACAACATGTTAGAGAGTCGCTTGAGTTTCTGGATGAAATATCACCTGAATATAGATTCAAAGTAGATGATATTGTTATCTGTACAAGGATGGAGAGTGTAACCTCATGCATCACATGTCTCCCCCCAAAAAAAGTTGTATTTGAGCCACTTGCAAGGACAAGTTTGTATAGTTGAAAAGGATAATGTAATCAATATATTCTGCTAGATTTCGTCTCGTCTTCTTCACAAAATTGGTTAACAAATTGTTCGCGACACAAAACAAGGTTTAACAGATTGATATCAAATTATTGATACAGAATTTTACAGAAAATTAACCCAAAAAGGGTGTGTTCATATGGACAAAATGAACAAAACAAAATCCAATATGTGGAATCACTCTGCAAAATCAACTTTTCTTTTGGCATGAGATGACCCTGCATCTTTAGAGAATCTTTCTCTCTTCTGTTTGCTTCGATCAAATTTTGCTGAATGAGGTTCAAGTTTTGGAGTTTTCAACACTTGAGGTGTTGGAGAGGAAGACTTTAGAGTGGATTCCCCTAATGGTGGTAAGTTGGGCTCCTCTTTGAGACCTTCACGTGTTGGAGAGGGAGATTTGGCAGTGGGGTCTGGTTTTGGAGAAGATTCTTTGGAGGTTGGCCTTGGAGACTTGGCAGTCTTCTTGGGGAACATGAACAAGAAATTAAATGGAGAGCCAACATTTGCCCTCTTACTACCTTTGTTGGACAAACGACGCTTCTGAATTTTAAATTTCACTGGTGAGTGAAAAGGAAGACCTTTAGCAGCACTCCTCTCTTTGACAGGGGTCTTCTCTTTGATAGGTGTCTTCTCTTGAGCTGGAGAAGAGCTCTTCTCTTTGGTAGGAGGACTAGGGATCTTCTCTTTGATAGGTGTCTTCCCTTGAGCTGGTGAAGAGCTCATCTCTTTGGCAGGAGGGCTAGGGGTCTTCTCTTTAGCAAGTGGGCTAGGGCTCTTCTCTTTAACAGGAGGGGTAGGGATCTTCTCTGTAGCCTGAGGGATCTTTAATTTAGAATGGCTCTTCTCTTTAGAATGGCTCTTTTTCCCCTTGGAAGACTTGCTCTTGGAAGGGCTCTTCTTTCTCTTCTTCTTCTCTTTGGCAGAGGTCTTTTCCTTCTTGAATGAGTCATCCTTGTCTTTGCTTTCCTTCTTCTCCCTTTTCCTTTTCTTTGAAGTTGTATCCTTGGCTCCAGGTGGAAAGGGAGAATCAGGATCATATGGATTGATGGATCTGCTCAAAACCATGGACACTGCCTTCTCCCTTACCCAACTTACCCAAGAATCTGAATACTCATGCAACTAAGACAAAAGAAAATAAGAAAGTAAGAAAACAGGTCACTCAATGTATTCACTAAATCAATCAATGGTTTTTATTCATGAACTTACAGGAAGTGTTGTCATTCTGAATCTTGACTCAAGAAATCTCCAAGCATTAGCAAGAACCATCCATCCACAAGATGTTGAGTCTTTCTGCAAGGGAACTTCCTGATTGAAGTACTTAAAATCTTCAAGTTTGTAGTCTACATAGGTAGAGGCTAGAAAACTCAAGATAAGTTTGGCAGCACTGCAAACATAAAATTTTGAGGGTCAACCAAATAATTGAAATCATGCAAGAAATTTGAGGGTCAACACATGGCAAAATTGATTCTTACATTTTACTTCTCCCATGGATGGATGCCAAAGAGTTTATAAAGATCACATCTCTATCCAATAGATTGATAATAATAAGACTCCAATGGCCTCTGTGATAATATGAGTACTGAAATTAGTAATGAATACTGTCATGTCTATAATAGGCAAAAGGTAATTGAGAATGAGTCTTACACTTCAACATAAGGGTACACAATGTAATTGCAGGTAAGCATATCAAAGTTTTTGAGAAAACTTGCAAGATCCCCTTGCCTATTGAAAAGGCACTGTGTAACAAGGGGATCAAGAATTGTCACTTGCACAGCCATTGATTCATGAAGATCCCTCATAAGACATCTGGATACACAAACAAAACATGTCAACAAAATATGGTTCCTGGGAAATTCATCAAGAAAACAAAAGCAAATCCCTACAAACCTCAGGCAGATGAAGAGGACTGTGTCAGATATCTCAATATTAGGATTCACAAGCATGCTTGTGTCCTCAGGGGCAATGTCACAATACACCTCATCCTCTCCAGGCATGGACACATCTACTATCATTTGACCTGTCACATTCTTATAAAGCTCTGAATTGGATGAATGGAGAATCTCAGCTTGCTGAGAAAGAAGTGCATCCTCTGAAATTTTCTCTTGCTCTCTCTCTTTTTCAACTTCTTCTTTGATATCCTGAGCTTTTCTTGTATCATAAGGATGAGAAATATCTTCAATAACAACAGACTGCTTGGGTTGCCTTGCTGGAGGGATATTAAGAATTTCAAAAGCTCTCATATCTTGACTTGGAATAGGCTCCAAAGCTTTGTCAAACTTATATCTAAGTCTGGACACCAGCACAAAATCTTTGCTCATAAGAGTGATCCTATGAGCAAATGCAGCAGCAATGTAGCCATCATTCATAAAGTCGATTAAAAAATCTTCAGCAGCCTCTTGAAGACACATGAGGCCTGGGTTTCCCATCGAACTTTCTGAAGATATGTGTTTCTCATTTTACCAACCAACCTTTCTGATATGTCCCTGACAACCCGTGTAAATGGCAGTCGAGGGATGAGGAGACTTGTAGATTTCTATGCTGCTCTTATCTCTCTTAAGGACTTCACCTGATAATTCAATCTCTTTCTTGCTGTCGCCCTCGCACGAGGCTTTGGAAGGGGCTTTTCCTGTTCGGAAGGTCCTGGCTTGTCTTCAGCTTTTTCAGTCTCCAATGGTGGGTAAACTTTCCTTGCAGTCTGCTTCGTCCTTGCCATTGAAGCTAGAAAAGGAGACCAGATCAAGCAATTTGTATTATAGGACCAAAAAAATGAAGTAGCCCGAACGAAGCGATATAGGGAATCCAGAGATTATGGAAGGTGATAATCGCTTGATTCGGGCACGAAATAAAAAAAAGAAAAATCCCGAACGAAGCGATGATGAGAATCCGAGAGGTTCGGATGTGTGTTATCGCTTGATGCGGGCAGGATTTAATGAAAAATTGAAGACCCGAACGAAGCGGTGAGGAGAATCCTAGAGGTTCGGATGTATGTTATCGCTTGATGCGGGCAGGATTTAATGAAAACTTGAAGACCCGAACGAAGCGATGAGGGAAATCCTAGTGAATCGGATGTGTGTATTCGCTTGATGCGGGCAGGAACGAAGCGATGCGGAGAATGCAAGGATCTCGGATGTTCGTTATCGCTTGATTCGGGTAGGGAATTGAGAAAACGCTTGATATGGGAAAAGTGGGGTTGAGAAACAAAAGGTAGCCTGGTTTTGCTTGATACAGTGACGGAGAAAAAAATGAATATTTTTAACAATATTAAGTTTTTATACCTCGGATATGTCGTACAAAGTACCGTTGAGTACACGTGGTATGTAATCATTATTGCCACGTGGCATAAATGGTCACTATTTAATGTCTTTTAGTCACGCGCTTTTAAATTTTTTCCCCAGTTTTGGACCACTCATTTGCGTCAGATCAAGCTGTGCACCGTTTTCTCTTCCAAACCCTATTTTGCAAAAATCAAAATTAATTTGGAGACCTTGGAATTGTCAAATCCCGCACCAAGTGATAGAGTCATTCCAATTTTTTTGGACCTTTCATTTTCGCTTGGTTCTGGCACATCAGAATTTTTCAGGCATTTTTCTCAAATATCTCAATGAGTAAAGGTGTTGCGGGTCGACATGAGCTTGTTGAAGAAAGCCCAAGTGAGAAACTCTTGAATGCTATTTTGCAAGATGGTCATGATATGAAGGTATACTTTGATGCAGTGGAGATTTTCAATCCAAGGTTTTCTCTTTCAGATGTTTTGTTGAAGCTCAAGGACATTCTTGAAGATGAGTACAACCAATTTGAAATGTCAATTCAAGCTCATTGTTTTCGTATCGGAGACCATGATTTTTGTCACCTTACAGATTTTACACAGCTATCTGTGGAGGAAGCCAAAATAACAAAGAGGTTCAGTAGATTTTCAAATAGAACTTCTTTCACATGCCCTTCATCCATTTCTTGTCCTATCCATAAAAAACATTGCAACCTTGTCCCCAAGGATGTCTCCTTTCTTTTCTTCCTATTTTTGAAAGCAGAAATACAGGATAAAGAGCAACAACCAGAAATTGATGCAGAGAATGAGGAAGAAAACTTAATTGTCACCACAGTTTCAAAGTTAGAGAAATGTGAAATTTTAGAAGAGGAAGAAATTGATGTTCAAGCTGAGGAGAGAGAAAGTGCAAATCTTGATGTTGCAGAATTTAGGGCTTCCACTATTACTGAAGAGCCTTCAGAGGTAGCAAGTATATCTGAATCCTCTGTTACTCTTCCAAACCTTCCTTTCTTTATATCAATGAGAAAGATTTTATTCCTCTTTCCTATCTTCTATGTCTCTTCAATATCAGAGAAGACTACTGTATTGCAGCAATTTCAGAAGCTTGTGAAGTGGCCAAAGACTTTATTGATACAGAAGTAGAGCCAAAGGAAGAGTTTTTGGCACTTGATTTGCAAACATCTGACAACTCATTTATCCCTGCTACTGATGCACTTGCCTTGTGCCTTAAAAAAATGGAAGAGGGGAAACCTTCCTTGAGTGATGAGGATTTTGAGGACAGGCTAATTGAGTTAGGTATTGAGTCTTTTGGCAGAGATTTCAAGCTTCAGGCAGATTCTGATAAAGTGGAAAGGGTTGGCTCTTGCAACTTGATGAAAGACAAAGTAGTAATTGAGGATAAGTTGCAGAAGGTAGCTTCCATTTAATCCTTTGTTAAATGTTATTGTGATTGTAATTTTTTTTAATTGAGGTTTTTGTCTTGCAGATTGAATTGCTTGATAAGGATGATTTTCTGGGAAGAGCTAGAGGCACCAGAGTGAAATCTACAGAAACAAGGTCAAGAAGGCCTTCATCTGCTCTCATGCACTACTTGCCTACATTGGATAAGGCTGTGTTCTGTGCATTCCACGAACTTCTCTGAAGATGCTGAGTTGCCAATATTTGCCTTCAAGGTGTTGTCAAGGTTTATGGGATATACTCCCCTTCAAATAAATGCTAACAAGGTTTTGCTTCTAGAGAGAGCTGCTGCTCTTAGAATCTTTGGATATGCTGCAGGTTTCAATGCCTCAAGAGCAGGATACTTTCTTTGCTACTCTAGCTATGTAGCTGCAGCTGAGGTGTCAGATATCAATCTCCTTGGAGGTTATAGAAGGAGAAAATTTTTGAGATACAGAGGTGACATGCCAAGTAGTCCCAAGAGAATCAAATACTAATGTACACAATATTTTGCAAGGACCAACTTTATTTCAGCAAAACTTTTTGTTAGAGGTACAAATGTGTTAGTAATCATTAGTCTCTTTCTTGAGGTGTTGGTGTAGTTTCAGATTGCTGGGTCTTTGATCTCATCCTTTGTAATTGCCTCCTGTAGAACCAATTGAATAATTCGTTTAGTGCATTGCTTCTTCTTTGTCCACCTCCTCCTCTTCGGGTACATCTAAAAAAGGAAGTTCTCGCTTGATAATGAGACTTTTCCATTCCTTGTGTATTCCATGTTGCAAGTGGTCCTTCTGTAGCAAAATATGGTCCATGCAAGTAAAGAATATGCTACAAAGAAAATTTTTGTTAGTACATTTAAGAAATTTCAAGTAATAAGTCTGGACACACCAATTTATAACTGTTTTGATAAGTCAATACTCACCAAGTAATAAGTTATGTCTTTTTCTCCCCAGGCATCTGTGATAGCTTTGATCAAAAGCTTTATTGCGTTTTTGAAATCATCTGCATAAGTATTTGAACCAACTTGTCGTCTAAGGACTTTGAAAAAATTGTCGAGTTTTTTCCAAACTTCCATACGTTTGTTAGCTACATCTGGTCTACTTTTGACATTTGTGGTGATGACACACAGCTGTTTCCAACAGTTCCACATTGCGTTGACTTGTTTGGTGTCATGGTTGCTCAAAAATCTTCTCGCTTTTGCTCCTCCCATTGAAACATCTTGCAGAACATCACCTGTACCTCCAGAAAGAACAGGATCTTTTTTAAGATGCACTTCCCCACCATGAAAACCCATTTGAGAGAGCAAGGCTTCGCACTTTTCTATGCACTCATCTGCAAGTTTAGTCGGCTTAATAGAATATGCATAGTCCAGATGAAGTCTGAGCAATTTGTCCAAGATTCTTATCTCTGCATGCAGTGTACATATATGCACATTTTTCAAATGTATTGGTAGAATTGGATCCCATATTTTAACAGAAGTTGGATAATCGACAACATTCACATTATTTCTGGATGGTGGTTTTCTAATCTCATTTTCTGCAAGCCATTCTTTTGTCCCTGTGCTTGCCATGCAATAAAGACATGGATATTTGGTATTTGCTCCTCCACATACACCAAACATACACTTCAACGCCTTGAGGTCGGCACTCAAATGCCATTCCACAATGAAATCACCTATGTCATCAACATGAAGGTGTTCACCTGTATTCTGGCTCTGAATAACTGAAGGAATGTCTGTTTTTGAGAAGAGCCACTTTAATGTTTCATGACTCTCTACTGGTACCTGAGCTGATCCAATCCACCATAGCTCCATTTCTGATTGAGTTTTGTGGTATGGAGAATCAAGCTTACCCTGACTATAGTCCAATGCTTTATTCATTAGGGATATAGATATTCTTTCCATTTTTTGACACTTTTGGATTTGAGCTTCATCTAATTTTAAAACAAATACAAGTTTTCCTTCACAATCTATTTCTCTTATGTTGTAATATCTCACCATAAAAGATTGGACTTTTCTAATGTTCATCCAAATATTATTATAAACGTTGTATTCAAAAGATGATTTTTTTTTTGTCTCTCATATGGCATTGTTCCCTCAATATGGAAATACTCTCCGAAATGTTTAGAAATTTCCTCATTTAACATAGTTCTATATTTTCCAACATTGTGAGGTCTAGGCAACCCAAAAGCTTTGATTTTGTAATACTTAAGGACCCTGAACCAGGTTTTAGAGATGGCTCTGTATCCCTTTCTACTCACTCCCACTGTGTCACAAACTTCTTGCATTTGGGAAGGCTGGACTAATAAGTCCATATCTTTTAATAGATGTTGAAAGACCAGTTTTTTTTGAGTTTGATTTTCAGGAAGTTCTAAAAGTTTCAAGATATCCGACCTATTCATAAGCTCATTCAAAAATCTCACCCTTTCCTGAGCATTAGACATGTCAAATCCTAGAAGGTTAGTAACATGATCTCTTACAAGTTTTAACCTTTTTTTTCTTTGTCCAGATCTCTCTGTTAAGTTAACTACATCCCGCATTCGTTTTACTCGTGCTCTTAATCCTATTGGAGTTTCTTTTAAGGATTTCAATTGATCATTTTCTTGTTTCAAAGACACTATTTCGTTTTCAAGTTCTAAAATTTTTGTTGCATTCAAAGATGAAGTATTTTGAAGATATGTAGTATATTCTGCATAATTAATATGTGATTGAGATAGTCTTGAACTATAACCAAGTAAGCCATCCTCCCCATCACCAACAAATCTAATCAAATCATGTGGTGTGTGAAAAGAAGGATACCTTCCTGTTTTGGGATCCGGTGGATATAGACTTCCATCTGTCCATAGGTCAATATGCTTCTTTCCTTCGTTGCGAAGATGTTGAGCTTCATTTGCACATGATAGGGATCTTTGGTAGACACTCCGTGTAGTTGCATACTCTTGGTTGAGCTTGATGTTCAAATGAAACTTACCATTAGATGTATCACTCATTACTAACCGAGCAAAAAGTATAAGCAGAGCTATTAGATCATGAGAGACACAGAAGAATGAGAATGAGATGTAGCTTGTGAAATTTTTAGAGAAGCAGAGGAGTGAAATTTTTTTGGAGAATGGATAAGAGCACGTTTGGAGAGAATGGTCATTTTGCCGCGTAGTCACTAAAAGAGGACAAATTTCGAGACGAGCCATTAAAGAGTAGCATGAAAACGATCTATTTTTTAAGATTTTAAAATATGCACTTAGATACGTATTCAGTCAGATAGATACGCTTTAAATACCCAAAACGGCTAAATTTGGAGCCGTTTTGACCGTCAACATTCTACTAATTAGCAAGTTAGCGAAATTCCTTACACAGCCCATTTTGAGACGTTTTTGGCCCTAATGGGAAAAGAGTTCCCAGGCCCCCTAGCCGGCTCTCATGCAAAATTTAAATAGACACACCACTTACATACCCAATAGGAAGTTGCCTTTTTTTCTTATTCAACTATTTCCAAAATAGCATTGCAATAAAATCACAGTTTTTCCATCATAATTCTCAGTATTCCATTTCCAGGCCCCATTTCCAACTTTTCTACTTCCTAACCATAAAATCTAAATTTCAATCATTCCTTCCTCAGCATACCTATGGCATCATTGGCAACCAAAACGCTCAACACCTGCTCACTCAGGGGCCTTTTCAATAGCTCCTAGCCCATAGTACCTAGGAGTATAATCACATAAAATCCATATGGACTCTCCGTTGAAGATCAGCTAGATCAATTAACACAAGATCCATGTAAAAGAGCCATGAACTCATCCGTTGAAGACCAGCAAGGCCAATCAACCAGATCCATGCCCGTGTTCAGAAAACAACTCCAACTAATTTTTCTTCCTCGTCGCCATGTGTGGGTATCCTGGGTGACCCAAATCTCAAGCACCGTATGGTCAGCACCCTCTAGGCTCCTTTGTAGGTCACCTAGCGCTTCACTCATTGGCTGTTTTCTTGATCCCTCATCCACCGTACCAGAAGCTTACCATTTTAATCGAACCGAGGCTGGTCAAGACCTTGGCCAACCTTGCCACGCGAGATGTCCTTCATTGACTTTGCGTCAGCTGTTTGCAACCTTTTTACTTAGCTGTTTTCTTGATCCCTCATCCACCGTACCAGAAGCTTACCATTTTAATCGAACCGAGACTGGTCAAGACCTTGGCCAACCTTGCCATGCGAGACGTCCTTCATCATTGACTCAGCATCAGCTGTTTGCAACCTTTTCACTTAGGTTCCCCCACGATCTCATTCCACAAGATAGTCAAAATGCTTCCCCGGCATTTTTTACATAAAACAATCTTTTAAAAAAAAGGTTTCACATACAAATAGAGTTTTTCGAACAAAATTCCCATCTTTCCTCATCATTCCACATCCTTTAACATTATTCCTCATCATTTCTCATCATCCCATATCATTCCACATCATTTCTCATTATCCACATTTTCCTACATCAATTCAAATCCATTCACATCATCCCACATCAGTTCACATCCATTCACATAATCCCACATCAATTCACATCCATTCACATCATCCCACATCAATTCACATCCACTCACATCATTCCCACATCAATTCACATCCATTCACATCATCCCACATTAATTCACATCCATTCACATAATCCCGTATTAATTCACATCCATTCACATAATCCCGTATTAATTCACATCCATTCACGTCATCCCGTATTAATTCGCATCCATTCACATCATCCCGCATCAATTCAGATCCATTCACATCATCCCACATCATTTCACATCCACTCACATCATTCCACATCAATTCACATCCATTCACATCATTCCACATCATTTCACATCCACTCACATCCCACATGCACTCACATCCACTCACATCCCACATCAATTCACATCCACTCACATCATCCCACATCAATTCACATCCATTCACATCATTCCACATCAATTCACATCCATTCACATCATCCCACATCAATTCACATCCACTCACATCATTCCCACATCAAATTCACATCCACTCACATCATTCCCACATCAATTCACATCCACTCACATCATTCCCATATCAATTCACATCTTTCTACACATCAACGAGATTAAAAGTACAGTTACTCTACTTTTTATACTGACAGGACTTTCTAAGTCTCGACCATTACTTGGCTCAGTTAAAGATACCTTTTTCTCGACTCAATTCAGTTAAGCCTAAATTTCCATTCTCTTTTAGATCCTCGATCCTTTCAAGAGTTCCGGATTCGTTTTGCGGGAATCTAAGCATAAGTCAGTCTCACAAGTATTCACATTCATCGAACTAAGTGTGTTGGTAGTCTTTTTATGGGAAATCCTTTTCCCATTCAGAATATACTCCAAGATTCTATTTTTTGAGAATCTAGACATATACTTCGTTATTTCAAAAGTTAATTATGTTCGTGATTTCTCTTTCTAATTAAAATTTTATCTATTATTTCACAATGCATTCCCATGAATATTTTCTCAATCTTATCTCAATTTTCCCAAAATAAAATATACTCAATATTCTTCTTTTTGAATAGAAGATTTATGCATACAACCTCATGGGATTTGCAAAATCAATTATACCCATATTTTCTCTTTCTGATTAAAATTTATCTATATTTTCTCAATGCACCCCTATGAACATTTTCACCTTCTTTTCTCTATTTTCTCAAAAGGAATTATCAAGGAGATCCCTCTTTTAGCATAAAATATTTATTCACACTTACTAATCCATTTTTACCTAAATGAATTATATTTATAATCATTTTCATAATTCATCTAGAAAATTTATGGATAGCCTTCTTTATTTTTTAGGTAAATGAATAATGCTCAAAACTTCACTTTTAGCATAAAATGTATTATGCATAAATTCATTCTCTAATGATATAAATTTTTCTATAGCTTCCCCACATTTTCTAAGAAATGATAATACTCAAAATTCCACTTTTGATATAAAGTTATTTATGCATAAATTCCATTTTCTAATGAGAAGTTTTTACTTTAACTTTCCCATATTTTCTATGAAATGAGAATGATTAAAATTCCACTTTTAGCATAAAAACTAATTATGCATAAAATTTATTTTTTTAATATAAAAGTTTTACCATAATTTCCCCACATTTTCTATGAATTAAAAATACTAAAAGTTCCTCTTTTAGAATAAAAATTATTTCTGCATAAACCTTCATTTTCTACTGATAAAATTTTGCCCTAACTTTCTCGCATTTTCTATGAATTGAAAATGTTTAAAATAACCCTTTTAACATAAAAATTAGTTTATGCATAAACCTAAGCTTAAATATTAAGCACCTTGTTTATTTAAGAAAAATTACCCAAATATGACTTCCATATGAAAATAATTATAAGAATGTTAGCAGAAGCTCTCTTTCACTTTAGAATGAAAAAATGTGAATTTTCTTAACATAAAACAAGCATAAATGAACTAATCTCCATTTTAATTAGATTAAAAATCATAAAAGTGCTTAATCTCCATCTCTAGCTTGTTAGGCCTAGAGTTTTGGCTAAGAAAATGAGATTAGGACTAAGATCCATCCTTCCAAGAAGGATTAATCCATAAAGGTGAATATTATTACAAAAAGAGACATTTACAAATCAAAAACATTACATTTAGGAATAAAAGATTAGCATTAATCCATTTAAACAATATAAATCAATAAAAGCATGGTTTTTAAGAAGAAACCATGGATTAAAATGCTTCCTAAGCATTAGAGGGGTTGGAAAGAAGATTACCACTGAAGAAGAGAGTAAAAAACCATTGTTTTAAGCTTACCCTTGGTTTTTGGCTTGATTCTTTAGAGAGAAGTGAAGCCCACAAGAAAAAGCTTGGCCACCAAAAAAAAGAGGGTATTAGAAGAAGAGGATTAATAGAAATACACTAAACTGAAAATTACACTAGTATAAAGTTACTCCAATATGAAAATACAAAGGAATGGGGGTCTATTTATAGGAGAGGGAGGCCACCAACCAAGTCCAACTAGAATCTAGAGGCTTCCAGCTTCAGTTTGATCCATTTTGGACAAGTTTAGACTAGTTTGCCTCACTTTTTTGATTTGGTTTGAAGGAAGAGAGAGGAAATATCTCATTTCTTTGAATTAAAAATTCCCCCTTCATGTGATTTCTAGGCGCCTATCCTAGAATATGGTAGGAAATCCTCTTTTCATGCTTTGAATGAAATTATTTTATGTGTATATTTTTATAAAATTTTACCATAGCTCCGCTACTATAACTAATAAATCTCAATTATTTTAAAAGATAGGTTATCTTTAAGGGAATGATTAGAATGATTCCTAATTGGATCATTAACCCTTAATGGATTAACTAAAAATAATCATAAACTAAAAGCATAGATAAAAAAACTATTAATTTATTCTCAAGCATAGATTAATCTTGGATTAAGAAAAAGCTTTATGAAAAGCTTCATTTGGATTGAGAATGGGTCATGAGTATGACCATTTCTTAAGTGAGAGAGAAAAAAAACCATTAGAATTAGACATAAATGGAAATTTATGTAATTCTTTACTATCATTAAATTAATTAACTTCAATAGCATTTCAAAAACCATACCAATTAAGCTTCTCAAGCTCGAGAGGGGTTGAGAAGAGAGAATCATTGAGAAATTATAGAAAAGATCAAAATTCACTATACTTATCTTATAATTTGCTTGATTCTTTGTTCACGGTAGAGGCCCCCAACCAATCAATTGGTTTAGTATGTTGATGGAGCCACCAATGGGGATTGAAGAAAGAGAGAAGTGTCAAAAACTAGTGAATTATTAAAGAATTCACATTTCTTGGCTTAGGTGGAGTAGAGTAACAAAGCATAAGACACTATATTTTTTTCAACAAGGGAAGGTTCCTATTTATAGGAAAAATTGAGCTCCTAACCAAACAAACTGATTTTAGAATTTTTTGGTTGAATTTGGACTAGATTTGAACCTAGTTTGGTTACTTTTTGATTCGATTTGGTTCCATTTTGATTTGGTTTGGTTCAAGAGAGATGAGAGATAAAAATATCACATTATTTTTGAGTTTAAAACTCATTCAAGCATGTGAAATATGCACCTCCTTTAAAGAACTCCCCTTCCTTACATATGTGTCAAAATTTTATTGCTCATAGTTTTTTTACTAATAAACCTTGTACATTTTCAACTCTTCATCTTATGTGAAATATGCACCTTCTTTAAAGAACTCCCCTTTCTTACATATGTGTCAAAATTTTATTGCTCATAGTTTTTTAATAATAAACCTTGTACATTTTCAACTCTTCATCTTATGTGAAATATGCACCTTCTTTAAAGAACTCTCCTTCCTTACATATGTGTCAAAATTTTATTGCTCATAGTTTTTTACTAATAAACTTGTACATTTTCAACTCTTCATCTTATGTGAGCATTTACTCATTTTTGGATACCCAAAATATCTCATATTTTTAATATTGCTCATAGTTTTTTACTAATAAACCTTGTACATTTTCAACTCTTCATCTTATGTGAGCATTTACTCATTTTTGGGTATCTTCTTTTACAATTTGGATTTATCTCCTCCCTACACATGGATTGATGCTATTGGCCCATAGGAACCTTAATTGGACCATAATCCAAAAATTTCTGAAAATCTAGACCCTTAGACTAAGGTCCTTTATACCCATTTCCAATTAATTCCAATTGCACATTGAAAAATTCTTTTTGAATTTTTGTTTCAGGGGAACTTATTTTAATAAGATGAGTTATTTTTCTATCCAAAAATTTTCATAATTTGAATATTCTCTCTCTAGAATAATTTCCTCTCTCTAGGCTAAAACAGTTAGAAACAAGGTCTTTATATTTCTGAAGAGGGATTGATTACAGGGGAAGATACTAGACATCAGAAAGGGGTTGGGGGAGGAATCTTACAGAATGTGACGGATCTCTTCACAAAGCCTCTCCCAAGGACATGCTTGACACATTTAAGTTTGCCATTTGGATGAGAGACATGACAAGTATCACGTAGCCCTACTATAGTATATGGCTACATGATTAGATTAGCTACTAGTATTTCTTTCCACGTAAGTAGATTAGTATTATTTTCTAGCTAGGGGGGATCGAAGTTGTCTAGTCAAATCCTACAACCTAGGACACTTATGACTAGTCACTTATTATGTTCTACTTTCATTCTAGTTTTTAATTCTTTCAATGGAGAGAAGACATAGACAGATCTCTTCCACACATTGGTATCCTACATAGCACTCTTATATTCACCTACATCAAGAGTGGATATTGTGAATTGCATAAGGCGAGAGGAACTAGAGATTTGTGTCAGTCATGGGTGAAATTTGATCATACACATTGAGTCATTGGTTCAAACACAATGGCATTTCATGTTTATGATCCAAGGTATGAGAATGACCTCTAGGTTATGAACATTTCAATACATAAATCATTATCTGAAATCATTATCCATCTCTTGAGTGCACAAGAACTCATGAGACGATCACTAGGTGTGAAATGAGTAGGTGTGAAATGAAGGAGGAAGACACTCAAAGCCATGTTCTATTTTGGGAGATGCTAAATGCAAAAATGAAGCAATGGGACTCCCCACCAACCGATTTCCATGGTTTCAGGTAGATGAGGTAGAAGAAAATTGTCTTGCAGTGTGTACTGTGTTCAATGGAGTGTTCAATGGAGGTCCTGGTAAGATAATGGTGCATGAACATACTTGCCTATTTCACTAGGACCAAAGCTTTCATATGCACACAAGAAAGTTCATTCTAGAGGGTTCACAAAAAGAACATCTTGACATGTGTGAAAAATGGCGATTGTGTAGCACAAAGCAAGAAGCTACAACCCTGAGTAAAGCCATACAAACATGGTGACATAATGTCCATGTACATAAGGGATGAATTCCTTTGATGGAAATATGGTTGAGTTGGTGGGAAGTTCACATAGCACACTAGGGCAATCTAATGGTAATGGTAATCTACTTTTTCCTAATATAAAAATGTATTGACTTGACTTGTGAAATATTCACTTCACACATTTAGGAAATCTTCCATTGTATTGCTTTTTGACCTAGGTAATGAAGATTTCTATGGAAGAGGCACATACACCAAGGACAAACCTTATAGAGAGCATGTATGGCAATTGGTTGTCTAGAGAGGGGTATAAGACTAAGATATAGAGTGCAAAGCAGCATGCTTACATGCTAGGTAGGCATGTTGGAGATGGACCTAGCCTAGAACATTTGTTAGTCAGGGATCAAAGTAGACACACACCCCCACCACTACAAGTAGAATGTGAGGTGCATGAAGCTATGGTGTTACGAACGCCAATGTTTGAACTAGGACATTACATGGTGATAAGGAGACATTGCAAAGGAAGAAAAGAACAGCACGAGACACTTATGTCAAGAATAGCTCTCATAGGCCGGAGTATGTAATGGAGACTAGGGAATGTAAGCAGCATAGGAGACTATGCAAAATCACGTTTGAAGCTAGAGCTCCAAGCAATGCAAACTCAACTCAAGGACAAGGGAGAGAGAAATTTTGAGGATAGGCAAATGTCACACAAAGACAAATCATCGATAGTCAAAGAGGGGGACCCATTTTATTCATTTCAATAATTTGCAATGAATTGTTCTATGTGGGCTATAAGAACTCCAATACAATCAAAGGTGAAGTGCTTGGGGTGGATAGATTAAAAAAATTAAGTGTAATCGCGATATTCCAAATTATTCAAGGGGGCCGGTGGCTCCTTGCTTCTTATCTGAGAGGCCACATACTGGGCAATGTGGTCCAAATCTGCAAATGGTGTGGTTTTTCCCTGACAAAAATACACATTGTTGGCACCCAGATCTAAACATTATGTACTAGCCTGATTTTTGTGATTTTTGTGAAACCATTATGCTACTCCTAGAGATGATGATCATGGTTTCAAAGAAAAGACACACCACAATCAACATGAACAATGTCTAGAAGATCAACTAAATGGAGGAATAGAATATCAAAGGAGTCTAAGAAGAGAATAGAAATGTAGAGACTATGCATGCAATTTTGGTTGAGGAAAGAACAATCAAGTCTGAACATCATTGTGTGTTTCAATCGGCACTGAGAATGTCCAAATCTATGATGTGCACATCAAAACGGAGCCCATGTGCACTTATCCTAGATTTCCAGAAGAGAGAGCTTTCTAAAAAAACCTTACCTAGGTTAACAACACATATATTTCATTATCCTCCGTGTTTTAGTATTAAATAAGAATAAGGATATGCTTATCCAACACTAGCCAACTCTTTCTAGAACACAAATAGGCCCTATACTTTGCTGTCCCCCTATGGATGGAAACTTTCTGTAAGGTCTTAAATAACTTTTTGTATGGGAATGTTTGTTTGGAAACTTTTGGCAAGAATTTAGACTATGTCTACTTTCTTTGATCAACTATACTTGTTCTAAAATAATGTTAAGTCTCTTGACTTTGGACTCACCTCACTCAATTGAACTACTGTAGGATTAACATAGAGTGAGCCAAATAATATATTGTCAACGATATTTTGAGGAAGGCTATGTTATGTTTATATTATCTTTGTGAAGAAACTTTTTGGAGTAATGTAACTATCAAGCAATGCCAAAGGAAATTTCATATCATTCATTCAAATTGTTGATGGTTTGTAGTTTAAGATGACTGATTGTAGTTGGTAGGTATCTACCCACAATGAAAAAGGAATCATTCATTCAAATTTTTCATTAGTATTATGTGTGGTTTAAAGTGCCTATTTGGAGTAGGTAGGTGCGTGCACTTAGGAAGGGGTGATAGAGGATGACCATAGGGCTTAAGAAAATCTCTTAGTTTTAATTTTTTTTGCCAAAACATCTCGCGATAAAAATCTTGCAAGAAGATTTTACCCAATCCCAATCATAAGGTATTTGAGTTAATGCCATGAATGTCAGTAAGTGAAGTAAAGAAAAAAATTTAAAGTTAAAGTTAGGGTACACTTGAGCAAGTGGAGGAATTTGGTCCATATTGAGGTTGTGTGTCCACTACATGGGATCTTCAAGTCATAAAATCAGGATTTGGTGTGCAATGATAAAAATTCATAGACTGCAACTCATTATTAACCTATAAAACAATCCTATGTGGCAATCTTATTGTTAGATAACCATAGTCAATAAAAAAGCTCTCATTCGATGTCACTAGGTTGATCTTCCCCCTTGCTTGGGTCTCTTAAAACATAACCTTTTTCTAGATGAGGAGGCAATGGTCTCAGCGTATCTTAGCTATGAAAGGGCATAGGTACTATAGATAAGTTGATCAAGCATCTCACTCCTTAAAACTTATCGATAAACTCACCTAATACTACCCAAAATAGAAATTGTGTGGGTAATAGCCTCTCACTCCCTAAAAATTATCAATAAACTCACCTACTACTACCAAAAATAGAAGTTGTGTGGGTAATAACATCTCATAAAGTGGTGGGGTGAGTGTAAGGTAACGATCTTGCCTCCATTGCGCGCTTTCTTCCTTTTGGGTTACTCTTAGTTGGTTATATCCACCGACCGCATAAATATTACTCAGGTTGTGGTGTCAATCCTACCATAGATTGGAGTAATGTAGTCCCATAACATCGAAAATATGTCCTATTCTACCAACATAGATGAGACACAACAACAAGAGCATACATTGTTCACATGCATGGGCCATGGAGCAATGGGATGGAATCGTAATAAAATAAAATCAATGTGAAAGTATTTTCACAACAAGTCACTCCTAAAGATACTTAAAAGTAATGAGCGTAGGTTTGAAAAGGTGGTATACTAGACACTCCCTGATAATACCATTCTTGACAATGGGGATCTAGAATAGGTGCACTCATGTCACACCAAGTAAAATCCATTGCTTGAGACCTGTAGGTCATGCAGAGAAGTTATGAAAAACTCATTTGCTATATTCTAAGCATTAATGTATTTTCTTTCTTATGATTTGTATAAGATCCATGGCTACACACATTTTATGAAAACCTCATTTTCTATATTCTAAGAATTAATGTATTTTTTTAATGGTCTATGTAAGATCTGCAGCTACACACATTTTTGAACACTTATCTTTGTTATGTGATGTGGTTGGGTGATGGCCTCTTATATGCCACCTAAAAACACACAAGAAGAAGACACAATGGGATCAGAACTAGGGGACATTAAAATTCCAACTCCAAGGGCACCAAATAACCTAGCTCCTATCATCAGCCCTCTAGCTGACTCTGTCAAACACCTCAACACCCTCCCAACTTCCCTATTTGATCCAGCTCACTCCTTCAACTATCCTCCCAAGTTAGCATTGACCTCTAGAACCTCTAATATTCCACCTAAAATCCTCTCTTGACCTCTGCTTACATCCAACTAACCAGACACCTCTCCAGGTGTCACAAAACTTCCCATAAACGGATTCCAAAATCCTCCACTTGTACCATCAAAAAAATATTCTCTAGGCTCCTCTATTATCATCTAGCATCAGTTGACTTCAAATTCACTACCCTACAACCTTCGTGGACCCTTTTCTGACACTTCTATAACCTTCTTCTGACTCAACTTGACTGAATACTGCCTCAGTAGTTTGTCACAAAACTGGTTAACTCAGAAGCCTCTATTGAAACTGTCCTTCCTCAAGTGTCCTCTGACATCTGTAGGCTCTCAGGTAGCTCTAAACTCAAAGGGATAACTCACTATAGGCTCCTTAACTACTTCAAATCTGGCAGCACCCTACCAAACCAACTAATTGACTCTGCTGATGTAGATTCTCTCTCCTTTACATCCATGCTGACAACTTTAGATCCTCAGAATAGTCAAACCAAGCTAACCTTATAATCGCTAAACTAATAACAGGTGATCCACAACTTCCACAAAAACACCACTCAGAGCTTAGACCAATCTAATGGCTGACAATCCTCTAGTTGTCAGCTGCTGTAACTCTCAAACTCCTCTCCCAAACATAAACAAGTCAAATCCAACCTTCTACACTTCCAATGCTCAGATGACACTCTACCGTCTCAATTGAGGTTGATTGAGTCAGCACTGACTAAAAATAAACTCACCAGACACCAAACTGACGCCCACAGGTGCTCTTTTCCCATAAACTCAATCAAGGCTGCCACACAAATTACAATAAAAACATCAAGAGAAAAGATAGAATCCCAACTCTATGATTGCTTCAAATAAACAAAAAACACTTCAAAGTCTCAACACCCCTGAGACATGGGCACAAACAAAATAAGAAAACACCAAGGACTCCTCGCAAAAATGATCCCGCACAACAACACTTCCATCCACTACCATGAACGATAGGTCACACAAACCAACACACAGTTGATAGAAAGGCAGAAATAGTTGAGCAAAATTGAATAAAATCAAGTCTCTAATGGAGTTCAGCTCTTCAAAGATCCTAGGAGACCCACATCCTACAAGACTCTCTAGCCTTCTTCTCTCCCTCCACTCTAATCCAATCCAATCCTCACTCTACATTGTCTTTCTCTCTGAAAATCGTGAAAAAAACTAGAGGAACTCTAGCCTGCAACCTTCAACAAAACAAATAGACCTGCAAACAAGAGCCCACTCAACTCAAGTCTCTCACTGGTGGTCTTGCTCCTTGAAGGTCACTCTTGCCAAACTCTTGGTGACAAGCCACACATGAAAACTGGCCCAATTCTCCTTCTTCAACTCGTTGCCCTATGTTGCCCACCCTCTGTTCCACCACTAACTTTCCTTTCTCATTTCGTGCGTCTGCTCTTATCCATTTGGCTACCACACTGCTTTTCCACCAATTGGGATCCATAGCACACCATCATATCTCGAGGGGGTCACTTATAAATATGTAAGCGTAGCACATGGGTTTAATAGAAGGGATTTTTAAAATCTCTTTTTTACACATTTTTTACATACAAAAGGGTACCATTTAAAGGGGTATTCACAGGTTGAATAAAATATTTTTTATTCATGAAAAAATCAAAGATAAGGGATTTTTAAAATAGGCCTTGAGTGCACATGATACAGAGGGTTTATTTATAGTGAACCCCCTGAGCATCATAGATACATTTCCTATATTTAGTCATCATGTTTAGGATGGTCCAAGGTGGTTGGCTCAGTGCAACGGGATGGCTGTGGAGGAGGGTGTTGTACCCATTTAATTTAGGTGGATGATGAAGTAATGGATCATGCTTTTGCTGACATATATAGAGTTGTACAGAGTGGTTTGAGAAGTGATGAGCTTTACACACACAGAAGACAGTGAAAACATGAATGTTTTTACCTAGAGGAGCGGGCTATATGTGAGGAAAATCCTAGGTCAAAAATCTGCACACAGTCTGTAGATCAATTTAGGGTCCTCCCCCCATAAATTGGTTGCATCTTTCATATAAAATTTCTATCCACAACGTTCGTCCTCCCTGTCTCTCCATTCACAAAAATCCTTGACTCACCATAACATGCAGAATTCTCTTCAACTCTTCACACATTTATCACAGGACCTCACTCTAGTCCTCAAAAGGATCCTCTCATCATCATAAAAAAACTCCTCAACCAAACCGTCCTAAATAAACACCACCAAGAAAAGAGCCCAAATCAACAATTTGTTGCATGTCCTTGGTCAGCATCCTTAGCTTCTTCACTCCACAATTTGCTTGCAGCAATTAAAACCTCATCAGTGAGACATACTTCAGGATCCACCTGGGCATCTACCTACGCAACATCATCTAGCTGATCCACAAGGTCTTCAAACCAAGCGAAGGTGCCCTCCAAGGAGTAATCCAACAAGGAATCCACACCACTATCCATATTTTCATGCACATTTGATTGCTAAATGCCAGCACCATCATCTCCTGTGTCAACACAGCTCTGGGGGTTCACTATATGTAAACTCTATATATCACGTGCGTTGAAGGCCTAATTTAAAAACCCCTTATCTATAATTTTTTAATGAATAAAAGATACCCTTTTTCTATTTAATTTGTGAATACTCCCTTTAAATGGTACCCTTCTGTATGTAAAAAATGTGTAAATTTGGGATTAAAAAAACTCCTTTTGTTCATCAACCCACGTGCTATGCTTAGATATTTATGAGTGACCCCCCCGATCAACATAGAAAGGCAAGTATGAAAAACTCTCTTCTCACACTCTACATCATCATCAAACAAAAAAGAGATATTAAGCCATCCCAGGATAGGCAAAAGCAGTATACAGAATAAAGAGATTAGAGAGAGTATTTGAAGAATCAGATATGGTCTTCATTCAAGTACGACCCAAAAGAAGTTTCTTATCTTTAGGGAAGCACATAAAGCTCTCTCCCAGATACTGTGGACCGTATGCTATTATAAAGAAAGTAGGCAATCTAGCTTATAAACTTCTTCTGCCTCCCCATCTCAAGGTAAGAAATTTTTGGATTATGGTCCAGCCTTTCTTAACTTTTGCTTTAGAAAAGAGATACGCACACACTCCTCTTTAAACTTTAATTTATAAAACAATCCATTGACAAACAATTATTGGTTACAGATGTCATAACTCAAAATTTCCATTCAATCCTTGTTTCTCACAAAATAGTATCACTCTAGACTCTCCGTGAGACCAGCAGGTCAGCAACGAGATCCAGTAACAGATTACAATAATTTTCTCGTCATCATACATATATATATCTTCCACGACATACGCATGGGTGTCCTAAGCACGGCGAGCCCGTGCATCGCTTGGTCAGAACCCTCCAGGATCCTCCTTAGGTGTCCTGGCACTTCACTTAGGGATTGCTTCGTCGGCCCTCGCCCATCATACCGGAAGCACACCATTTTACACCATACCCAGGCTGGTCAAGACTTGGGCAGGTTTTTACCGTGTGAGCCGTCCTTTGAACACTCCCCACCAGCTGTTTCAACCGAACTTCCCTTAGAAAACACATATACCAAATGCTTCCTCCAGCATTCTGGCAGGTGTAAGACGGTCCTTTAAGAAAACAGGGTTTCTATGCAAGTTTTTAGTTTTGATTTTCTTTTGAATACAATGAGTATATCTTAATTCCGTATCCCAAGACTTCTAGATCACAGGTCTGGATTCCCAAGCAGAATTCCTCAAATTTTGAATTCTTGATCCTCAGATCAAAATCAAAGATCTCAGCTTAGTTTCAGATTCGGTGTGGGTTATTTGAGTGTAGATTACCGAACTGGTCACATCGTCTTTTCTTGAAACTGACGAAGGAGTTATGTCTTGGTCATAGTCTGATAGATTCAGGGTTTGAGTCTGGAAAGATTTTCCCTGAACTATCTTTCTCGAAGGGTAATATTTCAATTACTACTTTACTGAATTTCATTCATTGAGTATTTTGCTTAACTGAATTCAAAACTAGTCACGAATTCCTATGAGGAATAAATTAATCATTTATCTAAAATTCTGACTTCGATAGTTTTTCTGAATTTTCTCATTACCATCCTAGAGAATATGAAACGGTATAATTTTCCTTCACTCAGTATTTACTTATTCATTTTCCAATATTCATGGGATTTAAACATAGGATTAAAGAGAACTCTTATTTTGATATAAAAATTCTGTATGCATCTATTTATGCATCAAATCCAACTTCTATTCAAATAACACTTTTATATAAAATAAAAATCCTTTTATGCATCTATTTATGCATTAAAAAAATCAATTCTGATGAAAGTAACACTTTTATAATAAAAAAAACTTTTATGCATCATTTTATGCATAAAAATCAATATTGGTGAAAGCAACACTTTTGCAATTTAAAAAAATTCTTTTATGCATCATTTTATGCATAAAAATCAATATTGATGAAAAAAACACTTTTATAATAGAAAAATTCTTTTATGCATCATTTTATGCATAAAAATAAATACTGATGAAAGTAACACTTTTATAATAAAAAAAATCTTTTATGTATCATTTTATGCATAAAAATAAATATTGATGAAAGTAACACTTTTATAATTAAAAAAAATTCTTCTATGCATCTATTTATGCATAAAAATCAATATTGATGAAAGTAACACTTTTATAACAAAAAAATTCTTTTATGCATCTATTTATGCATAAAAATCAATATTGATGAAAGTAACACTTTTATAATAAAAAAAATTCTTTTATGCATCTATTTATGCATAAAAATCAATATTGATGAAAGTAACACTTTTATAATTAAAAAAATCTTTTATGCATCTATTTATGCATAAAAATCAATATTGATGAATGTAACACTTTTATAATTAAAAAAATTCTTTTATGCATCTATTTATGCATAAAAATCAATATTGATGAAAGTAATACTTTTATAATAAAAAAAGTTATCCAATATACATCTTTCTATGTATAGAATTTAAATCTGATGAAAATCACTCTTTTATAATAATAAAAATAATCAATATGCATCTTTCTATGCATAGAATTTAAATCTAATGAAAATCACTCTTTTATAATAATAAAAATAATCAATATGCATCTTTCTATGCATAGAATTTAATTTTAATGGAAGTCACTCTTTTATAATTAAAAAAATCAATATGCATATTTCTATGCATAAAATTTAATTTTAATGGAAATAACACTTTTATAATAAAAATATTTCTACTATGCATTTTTCTATGCCTAGAATGAAAATAACACTTTTAGAATACACAAACGATGGGGATTACTCTTTTTGAATAATAAAAGATCAAACTTATTTTACAAAATTTAAGAAAATTTTGCCATAACCTCCTTTGTATGACTGACTATTTTTGAATTTTTCCTAACCTTATATTACTTAAAAATTATCCCCAAATGGTTTAAAAGATTCTAAACTAATCAAATTCCACTTTTAAAAGAGAAACAATATGAAAAGTTTAATTCTAATAATTCGATTACTTAACTAGGATAAAGACAGGCTGAATTTAAGAATGAAGAGAGGGGGAAAGCCTTTCCAACAAGGCATAGCATCAATTTATCATTTTAAAGATAACAAAAATTAGAAAACCGTTAAAAGAATAAGAGAAAGTAGGATTTCTAACTTACATGAATTTCTGGGAGCTTTCCTTTGGCTTGATGGTTTGAGGGATCTACTCTTGTTTGCAACAAGAGTGGCCACCAATTCTTTAGAAGAGGGAATGAAGTCAATATTAGGTAATTTGGGAAAAATCTCGCATTTTGGGAATCAATTACTCCATATAGTTTTGGACATATCTTAAACATACTAACTCCAAATTTGTCGGAGATCATAGATTTAGATTCTACTCTTCAAGATCTTTCCGATGATATGTCACATGAGGGGGTTTTGACAAACTTTTGGACAAGTTCACCATGCTCCCATTTTTCAAATGGGAATGGGATTTTTCCCAAATTATCTAATATGGTGTTAATGGTCAAAAACTAATGAATTATTAATAAATTCATAGTTTTTGGCTCTGGGGAGGAGTAGAGTAACAGTGCATAAAACACTATTAAGCTTCAACAAAGGGGGAGGCTTCTATTTATAGAAAAAAGTGAGCTTCTAACCAAGCAAACTGATTCTAGAATTTTTCAGATCAGTTTAGTCAATTTTTGACCATTTTTGGTTCAGTTTAGCTTACTTTTTGGATCCTTCATGAGGGGGAATCCCCACTCTGAGGTGTCAAAAATTCATTTTTTAGTATTTCCTTTGGTCCTTAGTCCGTTCTTAATCTTATGTGAGTATTTACTCATTTTTGGGAGGTTTTTCTTTATTTCTTCTATTTATCTCCTCCACACATTTGGATGAATCTGATTGGCCCCTCAAAACCTTAATTTAAAATTTTTAGAAAATCTACACCCCTAGGATAAGGCCTTTTGAATAGATTATAATTAATTTCTAATGCACCGTCTGAAAATCTTTTTGAACTTTTGTTTCGAGGGAGTTTATTTTAATAAGGAGATATTTTTCCATCCAAAAATATCTAAAATCTGAATAACATCTCTCTAAAACATTTTCTCTCTCTAAGCCAAAATAAGGTAGAAACAAGATCTTTTATATATTTGAAGAGGGATTTGATTACAAGGGAAGATACTGGACATCTTGAGAGGCTGGGGAGGAATCTTACAAGACGTGTATACAACGAGGGTGGTTACACTACATAGACACGGTCACCGCCTGTGTATCAAGAACGCCACCAACCACCAATTACCGCCCACTAATGATGGACCTAGTATCTGAGGGAATATTCTATAAAATATTCCTCATACCGTCACCTTGGGGGCTCCCAGAGCCGGGGCGATGCCCCGGACCTCAGCTAATGCTCGTACCCCCCTGACCATCTCCTAACCAACATTATGGGCAGACATAAAAAAGGAAGGGGTAGAAGGAGGCCAGCCGACACTATAGAGAATGTTCTATCATCTTTGGTAGAAAGAACCTTAAAACACACCAGGGAAAGAACAACCAAAGTTGTCAAGATACTGGTTAATCAATTGGGACATTATTACAAAAGTGACGACACTAATGCTACAATCCCAATTCATCTCATAATAACGGGTGCCGGGCATTGGCTATCTTGGATGGTGGGGCGGGGGTTAGCATCATCACAAAATGGTGTTGGGAAAACTGGAGAAAACCCGATCTAAAAAGAGTAGATCTTATTGTTAAAATGGCAGACGGAACATCTTCAAGGCCCATTGGGATTTTAGAGAATGTGAGACTAAAACTCTTTATGTTTCGCTACCATCATACATTTGTAGTAATGGACTTTTTGCGGCAACGAGACTCATATGACATAATATTGGGGAGAGCCTTCATGAGTGAGGGAATCCAAATCGGTGCACGATTGGGCATTATATCATGTGTATGTGCGTAGGGGTTCACAAATTATAAAGATAGATCTGAGAACATGAAGAGCACACCCCATGGAGGGAAAACTCTTCGGTAATGATTCCGTCACAACCGAGCAGACCACATCCATACAAATATGCCAGCCCACTATGGAAAATTCTAAAGAGGAAGAGGAAACGAAAACGTATGCATCACTTCCTCCTCTGGATTTTAGTGAAAACTAGATGCATGTGCTAGCTACCATAGATGTGATGCAACCCCGAGGAATCCAATATGTGGAATATGGAGTTGTTCCCACTACCTCTGTCTGTATGGTGAATTGGCAAACCATTGATGAGGAATTAGAAGAGGAGGTCTCTAGGATAGAAGGGACTAGATCACAAGGCCGTACCAGTGCCCAATGCCTTAGAAGATGGCGAAAGAAAAAACGATATATTGCTCGACGAAATGTCCTACTCTACGAAGAAAACCCACGGATGCCTAGTGACTAAGATACCTCGAAGCCACTAAGAGACACGATGCGTTTTCTAAGGATTTGGGTGAGGAATTAGGTAAGATATTACTTGAAGGGAAAAATAAGGAGGAAGTCATCCTTCAAGAACCAGAAATGCCTAAGCTTACAAAAGCTTAGCTCCAAAAAGGAAACAAAGCTTTGGCAGAAGGTGAGCGAGAGGCCAAGAAAGTTATGGCTAAAACAAAAAGTGAGAATGAGGATAAACCAAACTTTCTTTCAGTAACCAGAAAATTTCAAAACCTACACAGTTGACGAACGAAAGGTGGTCCAATGAGATTGATGACAAACAAAGTTAAAAGATGGGTTGTCCACATCATATGACAGCCCAGCTTCAGTTAAGGAAGTTGATATTACGAGACCAGGGGAGGAAGCCAAACCTGTTTATATCGCTAGGACTCAACTTTGGTTGAAGAAAATGAGCTTGTCACTCTCCTTAAGGAGTTTAAGGATTGTTTTGCCTGGAACTACAAAGAGATGAAGGGTGTACCACACACCTGAGGTGGTGCAACGTATGATCCCAGTCATGGAAGGAACAAGAGCAACCAAGCAAAAACCATACTAGATGAATTCTAAATATGCAGCAATTGTAAAGGAGAAAATCGATAAACTCATTGCTCGAATTTCATCTATGAGATAGAACATACGGATTGGTTATCACCAATTGTAATAGTGCCAAAGAAGAATGGGAAACTTAGGTATGTGTAGATCATAAAAATATCAATGCAACTACTAGGAAGGACCATTATTTATTACCCTATACGAAACACATTTTGGAGAGAGTAGCTGGTGAAGAAGCTTATAGCTTTTTGGATGGATTGTTAGGCTACAAACAAGTGTCTATAGCACCAAATGACAAACATAACATTGCCTTTAATACAATGTGGAGGATGTTTGCTTACAAAGTCATGCCTTTCAATCTCACCAATGCCCCAGAAACATTCCAACGATTAATGAGCATAGCCTTAAAATGGTGTGATATTGGGACACATTATCTGTAAGAATGGTATATCCACAGATGACAGCAAGGTCAAGTTTATCTTGGAAGAACTGCCACCACCCACTAATTTTACAAAGGTATGCAAAGATTTATGGGCCATCTTAAGTATTACCACCACTTCATAATCTTCTATGCTGAAATTGCGAGGCCATTATATAAGCTACTCATTGTCTTTGAATGGATTGAGAAATTCCAGAAAGCATATGATTGATTGAAGCAGGCATTGGCTAGCATGCCAATTCTAAGACTACCTAATTGGACCTTATATTTCATGTGCATATCGATGCATTGAACTTTGCTATTGGATACGTATTGGCACAGCTTGGTGAGTTGCCAATGGGGGAAGAGGACAATACTATTGAATGAGGGCAACAATGTCATTCTCATCCCCTTTGGAGCCCGATAAACATAGGGAAGTAGGCCATGATTGAGGATATAGAAACACCAAGCACGGTGACATCAGTAGTGAAGTAAAAAAGGCATCAATTCCGCAATCCCTACGCAAAAAGTAGCCCAAGTCACAAGGTACAAAGCAATGGGTGCCTAAGGTCAACTTGGAAACTAGCTCTACAAGGATGAGAAGGGCGTCAATAAGGAATTAACAAGAAAGGTTCAATATGGAGACAAGGGACAAAAATGGTCTTCACAGGTACTCCAAACAAAACAACACTCCACAAAGAATCTGTAAGCAATGGGTTTGAAAAGGACTTGCTAATGGAACAAGGTTATTACCAAGGCAATATATGGGTGCCCAAACTCCACCCACAGTGGCCACCATTTGCAAAACACCTCTAAATACAAAGAAAAGGGCAATAAAGGCATTCAGAACCAACTCCACTGGGTGAAGTTTGTTCACAATGTTTGTTCACAATGTATTGCCATGGTAAACAAACATTGTGAACCAACTCCCAACTAAAACCAATGCTAGGAGTGCACAAACACTAGTGTGGAGGAAGAAGCCAACCCAAAAAGATGAGTTAAATATAACAAAACCAATACCTGTAACCACCTCGATCAAGGAGATGGACAAGGATATTGAAAGGAGGAAAAAGAAGGTGCAACAAATAGACACTGATACAAGCCCCAATCCACATGACTCAGTAGAAACACTATTCAGTTGGGTGGAGGGAAGAATCAAGCACTCTCACACGGAGTTAAAACACCTATAGCAAAACCTACCCGGAAGTGCCAAAGTACCACCTTGGTTTCCATGGCAATAAAAAGATGAAGGTATCCATTCATCAAAAAATGGGTACAAGGTAAAACTGGGTATCATTCACTTCTTTGAATGCATGTTCGACTGTCTGAGCATGAAGAGAAATATAGGGTATTAATCTTGCACACATAGGTCCAAAAATGTTCACGCCGTGAACTAATATTAAGAGCTTCACACCATGAACTGGTACAAAACAGTTCACGCTATGAACTGATCTTAAGAGATTCACACCGTGAACTCTTACAAAATAGTTCATGCCATGAACTGATCTTAAGAGCTTCACACCGTGAACTGGTCGCTCGAAAATGCTTCACGCTATGAAACAGTTACTTTTTCGGGACCAATCGTAGGAAGACATGTGGCATTCTGAACATTAAGGCAGACGCCCAGTTTGACGGTTGCGCCATAAAATTAAAATTCCTTCCTTTTTTTTATCATTTTGCATTTGCCATTCATTGTGTACACAACGCAAGAATTGAGCCCTTCCCTGCATCGGCCTTTCTCCTAAATTCTTCAAGTACAAATCAACACATACAGGTTGAGGTGGGAGCTTGGGCCTTTCCTTTGTGTTTTCTTTTCTTTCATGTGTTCAAATCATTGATTGTAATATTTGAATGCCTTTGTCTAACAATGTCCTTGATTGTCAAACAATGTCATGTGTTCAAATTACAAAAATTGTAATCATTGATTGCCCTTCGTTATCATCCTTGCACAAACCCCACTCTCCAGTTTGATAAAATCATGCATTCATCAAATTTATCAAAAACGAAACCTAAATAACTCACGGCCAAAGACCTACAAGTTCACAGCTAAAGCCAAAAACCTACACATTCATGGCTAAAGCCAAAAACCTGCAAGTTCACTGGCTAGAGCCAAAAACTTTTAAACTCATGGAATTCCAACTCACGGAACTAACCATCACGGGTTTATCCCATCTCACAAAATTACCATTTCATATAACTAAATCTCATGGAATTCCAACTCACGGAACTAACCTTTCACGGGTTTATCCCATCTCACGAAACTACCATTTCACGTAGCTAAATCTCACTGAATTCCAACTCACAGAATTCTAACTCACGGAACTAACTCTCATGGGTTTACCCCATTTCACAGGATTACCCTTCAGGACCTGCACTTTCACGACCTTAACACCTGCACTTTCACGGCATGTCACAGCACTTATACCCCGTTAATTGCTCCCACCACTAACACACTTCCCATCACAATTAACCTTGTTACCATTAAAAAAGAAAAGAAAAAAAATAAAGAAAACAACAAGGCGTGGCACATGCCCCACCTGACCTTTTTCTCCATGTACCGATGTCCACCTCAGCAACATCTAACCTGGAAGCCGCAGAGACCCATGCAGTGACACAAGCCACTACAACAAGATCCCCAGTGAGCCAAAAGAAAAGAGCAACACACTGGGCCGAAAGCTAAGCTACCTAGGTCAATACGCCCAGGCATTCCATGGCGCCATAATCAATAACAAAGAACTACACACGACACATGGAAATGTGGCTTTACAATACCATAGACCAGAGTGCCTCCAGATTTTGGATGATGCCAAAGTTAAAGATAAGCTCGAGAGGGTGGGCCTCGAGCAGATGGCAAAAGTTCTCCTTTGAAACATCGACACAAAACTATGTGCAGAGTACATAAAGACATACAACAAAGCCACCAAGAGGGGGACAGTCACTAAAGAAGATGGCACCACAGAGCAATAAGGGTCTCCTCAAGCAAGGAGTATTGGAGGATCAATAACTGGGAGGCCTATGAACCTTTGGCTGCCATAGGGTCTCCCATAGACATGAAGTCTTAGAGTGTCATTAAACAAAGAGCCTTAAGGGATCACTATTGAGTGAGTCTGTTTGGGGTTCTCAAACACAACACAACTAACTACTTCTCACACAGCAAAGACACCCCCATTAAGTAACACTAACTTCAATTCCCACATCAAGCTAAACACAAACAGAGCATAGAGAACATGGACTGAACAGAGATTTGTTAACAAGATATAGAATAACAGAACAGAACTGAAATACCATGTTGATTGATCAAGATGAATCATACATTGCTTTCTTCTCCTTCTCTCTCTTGTAAAAGACGACTACAAAGCCCCTATAAATAGGTGACTTTAGACAGTTTTAGACAGTTGTAACTAGAATGTCACAAGACACTATCAGATGATATCCGACTAACCAGATCATAACAAACTCCGACTGATCAATAATCCGACTGAGTAGAATTCCGACTGAGCAAAGATACATATATCCGACTAAGCAACTATTAGGTAACTATTAGGTATTCTATCTGTAGTTCAACACATGGCACAGCCCGGTGGTTGATTTCAAGGAAATCGGACTTGAATTCACAATCCCTTGATCAGAAAATACTGGCCACATGACAAAATTTGACACTGCTTCTTCAAATGTCAGGTACTACATCACTTTGCTGCTCAGCCTGCACCCCTTCAACAACTGGAACCTCCTTCAAAACTTCAGTCATCTCTGCTGATTTATCTTCCACTGAAGTCTCCACTGGCTGCTCACTCTGACTTGCTGTTTGCACACTCAAATTTATAATAGGTACTTCCACCTCAACTTCTAGGTCCTGAAACATTTCCTCCACAGTCCTATCACTCTGAATCTTCACACTCTGCATCTCTTTCAGTTCCTGTACCTGCTGAATCCAGTACTCACGTTCTTTCTTCAACTGTCCAACCTCTTCTACCAATCTTGCCTCATGCTGAGTTACAAACCCTGTTTTCATAACATCATAGGGATAATTTATCATTGTAGACATCCTCTCCTTGATCATTCCCCAAGAATCCTGCATAGTGCTATGCATTTGTTGCTTCAGAATCTGTACATCCCCTTGCGCCATCAGCACTCCATTTACATCCAACTCCTCATTCATCAACATCTGTTTTTCCAGCACCTGTAAAGGCTGAAGTCTCAATTGCATTATTTCATTATCAACCTTCATTTCTGCATTATCTTTAGCCAATTTGTCCAACTCGGATGTAACCCTATCATCCATTTTTGCTGTCCACTCCTTGAAGATTCCTAAAGACATCTTAACCTTAGCTATCTCCAATGCATGTTGTTCCAATAACTGAGCCTTTTCAGCAATATGCGTCACCTTTGTCTGCTTCAATTCCTCCTCAAGCTGCTTCATCTGTGCACTTTTATCCTGGTAATCCTCTGAAGTTACTATCTCATTCACAAGATGCTGCTGCTCAATCTTCTCTTGCTGACTCTCTATGAAATACTAAAGTGCCTTTAGATACTGCTGAGCATTACTCACATCCTTCACAACAAACCCTGGTTGATTCACCACCTGTTCTCCAAATTCAAGTTTTGCAACTAACTTGCTTCCCCCCAATTCAAGTTTCCTCTTCTTGGACAGTGTAAAACTCTTCCCCAGCATCTTGGGTGTTTGTGAACCTGATGCATCAATCAAAGTCTACACTTCTACACCCTCAATATACGGTTTTTTCTGAGCTCCATATATCACCTTGAAGGCCTCTGTCGGACTGTACCCAACTGTAAGCATGCTCTGATACAACTCCTTCTTGTCAGGCTCCAACTCATCACATTCCGACCCCTGCTTTACAACCTTCTCAGACTGCTGCTCTTTCTCTACTTTGCTGTATTTTTCTTTATCTGGCAACATAATCTCTCCCACTTCCACTTTCTGTGCATACTGAAACATTGCAGCTAAATAAGCACTCAACCTGCTATTTGATTGTGTCTTTCTCTTGTCCGACCCAAATATTTCTCCATGAATCTTGTCAAATAACCAATGTGCCCAGCTAACCTCCTCTCCTTTCTCTGCCCAAGACAATGGTGCATAATTTTCCTTCGACATGTAATCAAATTTTATAATAGAGCACATTCTTTCAAGATACCATTTGAGCTGTTCCCTCCTAGCATAGTTGACATTCCTTAACATATAATACTGTCTACCCCCTTCTCTGGGACCAAATTCCTTCTTCAAGGCTTCATCAAGACATTTTGGAATCACAGCATCCGAAACATAGGGTAATTTAAATACTTCTGCAACCATTTCCACAGTAAGACTCACCTTTGAAGAAATTGCGCCTTTTGTTTTTCTGAGTATCTCCACCTGGCTTTTAGCATAGAAGTTATTCCTCCAGTCATCCCATGGCAAGCCTGCAAACTCCTGCAAACCGACTTGCTTCAACCATGTTGTATTCCCGGGTGCTGTCCCGTCGAGCTCTACTTTGAAATCGGTGTAGGGATCCATCAACGACTGTGTAAGTTTGCCAGTAGACAACGGTGTAGGAGCCTCGTCTTCTTCCTCAGCCGCACGCTCCTCTTCCTCAGAGCTGCTAACATCAACTCTCATCGGTGCTCCCTTCCTACGAAGCCTCTTCTTCAGAGCATCCCGCTGCTCGTCCTCCGCTGGTGGTTGCATGCCTGCAGAGCTCTTAGCTTTCGGCATAGTGAAAGGCGAGTGCAAGGAAAACACAGAGAAAATGCGCGAGTGGTCTTGCATGGACGCTTGAGAGAAAGGACCTCGCACACGCTTGTACGCGCGAAAAGTGTGATCAAACTCTGGCTGCCTCGAAATGATACTCTCCTTAAGTGTCCACTCACCGCTCAAATCAAGGTACCATGCAAAATTGTTAAAATTTTCAAAAACTCCGACTCTCTGAGATCCGACCCAGCAAAATCCGACTGAATCCGAATCCGACAGACCCATATCCCTGTATTGTCGGACTTTCTTCTGGATCCATTTTCACCTGTTCCACCTGTATCAATGCTGAACTTGCCCAATCCAAATGTGGTGGTTTTCCTTGAAACTTTTTCAACCTGAACCCATTAATTGGTTTCTCAACCCTAGTTCCAAAAACATCAGCCACAATAAAGGTTCCTTGTCCCAGATCTTCAACAATTTGATAAGGCCCTTTGTATCTCAGTGTTAGCTTACCAGGATGAGGTCCCAACCTGGAATTGTACACCATCACCCAATCACCAACCTGAAACACCTTAAATTTGACATTCATACTCACCCAAGCCTGTCTTCTTCTTTGAATCACCTCAGTGATGTAAGAACTGACTAATCTGTCCTCTTCCAACTGCATCAAATACCTGCTCCTGTACTTCACTGACAAACTTGGAGACATTTTCTCAGCAGTTACTCTTAAACTTGGTACCACAAATTCCATAGGCACAACTGCTTCTAATCCATATACCAACCTGAATGGTGTCATCCCTGTTGTAACTTTAAAAGCTGTTCTATGAGACCACAAAGCAGAGTCCAGCTTCAAGTCCCAATCTTTCTGGTTATCCTGCACAATCTTCTTTAGGATCCTTACCAATGTCTTGTTGGTACTCTCAGCTTGTCCATTCGCCTGGGGATGATAAGCTGTAGACTTTTGTGCATAATCATATGAGTTCTTGTTAGTTCAGAAATTACATCATTCAGAAAGTGAGTTCCCCTATCACTTACCAGTTCTACACGACACCCAAACCTGGTCATGATATTGTGATACAAGAACTTTGCAACACTTGCAGCCTTGTTATCCTTCAGAGCTACAGCCTCAGCCCACTTTGTACAATAATCAGTAGCAACAAGGATATACCTGTTACCTCGTTGAGTTGTTGGTTGGACAGGTCCCACAAAATCAATTTCCCACTTCTGAAATGGTTCCAAAGGCAAAATAGGATGATCGGATATCCTATCTGAATTATCTGGCTGTCCAAGCTTTTGACAAATCACACATCTCTTGGCATATTCATGGGCATCTTTCAAAACTGTAGGCCACCACAAACCAGCCTGCAATATTTTCTTTCCTGTAATATCCCCTGAGAAATGTCCTCCTGCTGTTCCTGAATGTGCTTCCTGAATTACTGCCTTCTGCTCATACTCAGGTACACATCTTCTGATCACCTGGTCAATTCCCTTTTTGTACAATGCTCCAGCAATCACTAAGAATGGTCTACTCTTCAAAGCAAACTTCCTTCTCTGATCTGGAGTAAATTTTACTGGCATAAATCCCTCAGTTAAAAATGTCAAAAACTGATCATACCAGGAATCCGACTCAGCAGCCTGAACTTCAAACAATGGGGCATCTGGTAGATCATCATCCACCCCACTTGGTGCTTCTCCAGTTTCCAACCTGCTAAAGTAATCAGCAATATCATGCTCTTTTCCTAGAGTATGGACAATCACAAAGTCAAACTCCTGTAACAAAAGCATCCACCTGGCTAATCTTCGTGTCAACAATGGCTTCTTAATCAGATACAGCAGGGCTTGGTGATCCACATGAAATATTACCCTGTTCCCCAACAAATAATGCCTGAACTTATTCAAGGAATATACCATACCCAAAGCTTCTCTTTCAGTCACAGCATAATTCCTTTCTGCAGATGATAATATCCGACTGGCATAAAATACTGGCCTGTACCATCCTGTCACCCTCTCCTGCATCAGAATTGCCCCTAATGCTACATCTGAGGCATCTACAAAAATATGGAAAGGTAGAGTCCAATCTGGTGACTGCAAAACTGGTGCAACAGCTACCATCTTCTTCAACAATTGAAATGCCTTCTCTTGAGGCTCAGCCCACACAAAAGGCACATCCTTCTTAGTTAAATGTGTCAATGGTGCACAAATATTGGCTAAATATCTGAGGTACCTGGCATGCCATTTGATCTGACCCACAAACCTCATTACTTCCTTCACATTGGTAGGAGACTTTGCTGTTTGAATAGCCTCAACCTTCTTCACATCAATTGCCATGCCTTCCTGTGAGATCACATGGCCCAACAAAATCCCACTCTTCACAGCAATCACACTCTTGTAAGGGTTCAAGGCCAGTCTGAACTGCCTACACCTCTCCAAACACAACTTCAGATGCATCAGATGTAAGTCCTTCTTACCAAAAATAGAGAAATCATCAACAAATACTCTCATGAAGTCTTGCAAGTGTGGCTCAAAAACCTTATGTGCCACATAATTGAATGATGGTGGGCCATTTTTTAAACCAAAACTCATGACGGTAAAATCATATGCACCAAACTCAGTGATGAAAGCAGTTTTATGCTGATCCTCCTTAGCAACACTAATCTGATTGTAACCTGAAAAGCCATCCAGAAAGCTATACATTTCATGACCTGCTTACAGCATCTAACACTGCATCACAAAATGGCATTGGAAAAGGATCTGTTATGGTTGCTGCATTGAGTTTCCTGTAATCAACACATACTCTCAGCTTCCCATTTTTCTTAGGCACCACAATGATTGGAGATAACCATGTCACCTGGCTCACAGGTTTAATGAACCCTACTGCCAACAACTTATCTATTTCTTCCTTCACCTGCAATGCAAAATTCGGATTCATCCTATACCTTTGCTGCACCACTGGAACTGCATCTGTTCTTAAATTAATCCGATGCTGATGTAATGCAGGATCTATACCCTTCACCTGAGAATACTCCCAAGCAAAGACATCTATATAGTCCTGTAACAACTGCAAAAGATCCTCCAAAAATTGTCCTTCCACCTGCACACTTACTTTCACCATCCTTGGTTCTGCATCTGTACCCAAATTCAGTTCCTTAAGATCATCTTCCTTAACCCGACTGGACGTGCCATACTTCTTGTCATACATCCTTACAGCCATCTCTCCTGCCTCCTTTTGCTCTTGTTCCATCTGTTCCTTGGTAGCAATCTCTGTTTTCTGTTCCAGCAACTGTCTGAACACTGTCCCTTCAATCTCTTGACCTGGCAAGAACTCAGACTCTTCCTGATTCTGATATTCCACAAGCTGCAATATTCTTTCTACATCAACATCAAATAGTGGCACCACTGTTGGATTAGCCATTAAAAACTGTTCCTCCTCATCATCTTCTATTTCTTCAGCAAGATTAATTGTCTGTGCAAACAATGGCTTTTCTTTAAGAGACATATTTCTCTTACCCTGCATGGTTACAGTAATCTTCTTTTTCCCCTTGGTCAGAACCACCACATTCAATCCCCAATCCTGTTTAACTTTAGCCATTCTAAACCAAGGCCTACCCAGTAACATTTCATAAGGTGATAGTGATTCTGACATTCTGATTACCACAAAATTTACCAAGAATCCCATACCTGCAACTTCAATTTCCTGCTGCTTCAGAATTCCCAATGGTTGCACCCTGGTTTGATCTGCCATTTTCACCTGAAATGGTGCTGGGGCTAAACTTGCTACACCCATTTCTTTGTATACAATTTCAGGGAGAATGTTAACCCCTGATCCTCCATCCAAAAGAACTTCATCAAACACCCTGCCCTGGTACTCAACCTTAATGACAGGAACCACAAAGTCAACATCTGCTGGATCAATGCTATTAACTGCTGGAACCAAAGTCGGATTATCTCCTGACTGCTGATCCTGAAGTCTTTTAAGCAATCTTTCCTTAAATGCTGGAACCAAAGCTAACAACTGATCTAATGACAATTGCAAGGGAGAATTTATGAGTACCTCAAACCAATCTTTGTCCCTTTCATCCTTCATCTTCACATGGATTTCTGACTGATGCAGAACTAACTCTTCTTCATCCTCCAACTCCGATTCTTCTTGCTTGTCCTGATGCTTCAAAATTCTTCTTTGTACCTGGTCCCTGATGCCTTTTTGTTCCTTCCAATCAATTGGTCCTTTCTGTTTAGACCTGGTAACTGCCAATACCTCAATATCCTCAATATCCTCAGTATGCTCTTTGCTTTGCTGCTCCTGTATGTTGGGACCTTGCTTTACCTGTACCTGTTCATCTTCTAATTGAATCATGATTACATTTGCTTAAGCTGCTGGTTGATTCTGTTGTTGCTGCTGCCCCTGCTGGTTATTCTGATTGTACCTAATCACTGGGACACCTCTTTCTTCTCTATGTTTCACCCATAAGGCACATCCTGGCCCTATCCAATGATCTGGTGCTGAACAATAAACACAAGGCATGACTCTTGCCTGTCTTCCTTCATTGTTTTCCTGTTCCCTCCATGGTGGTCTATCAGATCTTGCTCTCTGAAATCCTCCTCTGCCCCTAGTTGGAGCAGCCTGGTTTGCTGCAACCTCACTGTCAGGACTATGGTCCTACGGAAGTCGAACCCTAGCATAAGTTAATAGCTTTCGGAGTCTCGAGAGTATTATTAGTGCTAGCGGGGTTCAGGGGTTAATGGACGTTAGGGTTTGGTCCATGTGTGTACACATCTAAGTTAGCACGGCTCTTAAGTAAGATGGGCGGCCGGGCTAGGAGGTGTGGACACAGGCCAGGGTTTTGGTATAAAACCCAACGAGAAACCCTAACTCGTCATTATATGGTTGGGAGGTGAACCGACTTCCACCCTCTCTTCTTCTCCACGCCTAGGCTATGGCGGCTTGAGGAAGACGCAGCCGTAGCGGAGGCGTTACACTGGTATCAGAGCTAGCGGCGACCGGCGTGACCTGCACGAGAAAAAGAGCTCAACGCTGCAGCAAAAGAATCGAGCGCCGTCGCCCGTACGGTGACCTGCACGAGCGCAGCCTACACGCGTCCGCGTACGAGCGCAGCCTACATGCGTCCGCGTGAACAGCCCACAGCGAGCGCCGCCACCTACCCGTCGTCCGTACGGCCTTAGCAGACGGCCACCACAGCGGACGCCTAAGGCGGCGACCAAGGCAGACTGGCAGTCCTCGAAGGCGATCGGTGAGCGATCGTTGGCGCGCCGTTGGCGAGCGCGCGAGAATTCTCCCTTACTTGAGTGGCACAAGGGGGAGGCTTCACCATCCAAGGAGTGGGGTTTTGAACCCACAACCTCAAGCTCCAAGGCAAGTGTGCTAGCCACTTCACCTTTTCACTTGTGTTGTTCTTCTCTTCAAAAGAGCTCTACTTATTCTTTCAAGGGAGGACACAAACTACAAGGAAAGTGACACAAACTACAAGGAAAGTGACCTTTTCACCTTCAACTTTCCTTCTTTCAATTTGTGAGAGGAGTTTTCTATGCTCCAAGTTTGGAAGTTTTTGGTGGACGGATCTTCAACGACATGCTACATGCAACACACTTTTTTGCATGCATGTGTTGATTGACGACTCAAGTGGTGATTTCTTCTCGATTTCCGTGCATGCAAGAGGAATTCTTCTACGACGCTTCAATTGGAGTTCGCTTTTGAAGGTAATCTGTTCTCTATTTGTAAGCACGTGCATACCATGGCCTCAGCGGAACCGTCTCATGTTCACTTCGATTTTGAGAATGATATGCATGATGTTAGTGAGGCACACCCTTTGGGTGGTGGTGTGGGTGATTCGCGACGACAGGCCGTTGCGCCTGATCGGGATGACAACATGACCGATGCCGAAGGGGGTGCGAGTCCAATAGATGATTATGGTTTGGTAGACACGGTAGAGTTTGGGCGTCTCACTTCAAGGGTAGTTGCACTTGAGCGCACTATAACAAATGTCAATACCAATCTCACAAACATGAGCACGCTTTTTACTGAATTTATGGCACGTTTTGCAAGTGGATCGGCGGCAAGTGGAGGGCCTATTCCGATAGTTATGCCTCCTCTTGTTCCAAATCCTATAGTAGAATCTATTGCACCATCTGCAACGCAGGAAGGGGCTATGTTGAAAAACGTGAAGCCGCCTGTGTTTAAGGGAGAGGAGCGCGATCGTAACAAGGATGCGGTCCATACATTTTTACACAAGTGGACGGACTTGCATCGCTTACGCCGCACTCCCGCTACTGTTATGGTCACTGAGACGAGTCTCACACTTGAAGGTAAAGCCTACAAGTGGTGGATGAGTCTACCTATTGAAACTCGCCCTAAGACTTGGGAGGAGTTTGCGGCAGCATTTAAAAAGGAGTTCTTACCGCAAAACGAGAAAGATCAGAGTTGGACAGCCTGGGACAAGTGCAAGATGGAAGGTCTTACACTTAATCAATATGTGTCCAAATACCGTGAAGTCATTCTCAAGCTAGATGGTTTGGACGACTTTCAAAAGGTTCGTGGGTTTGTTAGAGGCCTTGATAAAGAATATCAGGCAAAGGTTAAAACCCAATATCCTAAAACTTTGGAAGCGGCTATCCAAAGTGCCCTTATCTTTGATGACACCATGGATAAGAAGGGCATGGATAGACCGGCCAAATTCAATGGCTCGCAATTTAATGCTAATAAGCGTAAACTTGCCAGCAATTCTACTGAAAACACAAAGAAGTCTAAAGGGTCAAGTGGTCCGTTGTCTCCACAAGACTTTGAACGGGCCAAGAAGGAGAAACTATGTTATCATTGCTTAGGTAGTGATCATGAGAAGAAAAATTGTCCACAGTTGCCTCGCAAGAATAAGGATAAGGAGAAGGTCAAGGAGAAGGCTGTACACATGGTGCAAACACTTCCCTTGGATGCTGATCCTAAGTATTCTGCGGTAGAGGTTTCGCACACTGCCGAGATGCATGAGTGTAATCTCACTGCATCTATGTGGCAAGAGACAGTTGGACCACATGATTTGGTCCGTATGCATGGCTCCATTTATGGTCATCGAGTACGTATTCTCATTGATGATGGTGCCACGCACAATTTTTTGAACTATGCATTAGTTAAGAAATTAAAGTTGCTGGAGACAAAGAGTTCTCATCGTTATGTGGTGTCCACCATTCAGGGGGATGATCACGATGTGTGGGATACTCTAGTACGGCAAGTGCCTGTGTTTGTGCAAGAACACACTATGGTTCTTGACTTCCAAGTGATGAATATGTCTCGTGCGGATGTCATCTTAGGACGGGAGTGGTTATATGGGTTAGGGTCATCACTCAAAAGGAGTTATGAACATAATACGTTTACGTTTGAGGCCAATGGTAAGCATGTTTTACTTATTGGGGAACGTGATGTACCCCCAACACCACTCATATGTAATGCCGAACTCTCTTTTTTGGAGCATAGTAATCAAATAGAAGAAGTCTATTTTTGTTATTCTGTGTCTCAAACTAGTGGGTTTGATGTGCATGATGTTTCTTCTTCAAATGAATCTTCCTCAGCGATGCCTTCTTTCTCTTTACCTTCTTCTAAAATCTCTTTAAATAATCTTAAGCAACCAGTTAATGCTTTGTCTTTGCAACAACTGTTACAAGAATTTAAAGATATTTTTCCTAATGAATTACCAGAGGGTTTGCCACCTGAACGAGCTTTGCCTCATCGCATTGATGTCGTTCCGGGCACCAAACCAATTAGTAAGCCGTCGTACAGGCTTAGTGCGACTGAAGCAGCTGAGGTGGAACGTCAGCTTGCTGACTACCTTAGTAAGGGCTTCATTCGCCATAGTGCTTCACCATGGGCATCGCCCATTCTTTTGGTGAAGAAAAAGGATGGATCCATGCGCATGTGTGTGGATTATCGCTCCTTGAATGCGGTAACCATTAAGAACAAATACCCGCTACCTAAGATAGATGAGTTGTTTGATCAACTCAACGGTGCGAAGTATTTTTCTAAAATTGATTTACGTTCAGGATATCATCAAGTGCGTATTAACGCTGATGATATAACCAAGACTGCATTCCGAACTCGCTTTGGACACTATGAGTTTTTGGTTATGCCGTTTGGGCTTACTAATGCCCCGGCAACGTTTATGACGCTTATGGATAGCGTACTAAGGCCGTACTTAGGCAAATTTGTCATTGTCTTTCTTGATGACATTTTGGTCTATAGTTCGACTTTAGAAGAGCATTTGGAACACTTACGAAAAGTTTTTCAGTTACTACGCGAGAATGCACTTTACGCGAAAGAAAGTAAGTGTGAATTTCTCAAGGATAGCATACAATACCTAGGTCATGTAATTTCTGCAAACGGAATTGCTATGGATGCTAGTAAGGTTGATGCTATTATGCGATGGCCAACACCTCAAAGTAAGGAAGAACTTCAAATCTTCTTGGGAATGGCAGGATTTTATCGCAAATATGTGAACGGTTATGCAAAGATTGCCGCTCCCATGACTGATCAATTGAAAGGTGCAGCAATTACCTTTCAATGGCGTGAGGAGCAACAACGTAGCTTTGATAAGCTTAAAGTTGCTTTGGCTACAGCTCCCATCTTGGCAATTGTGGATCCTCAAAAACCATTTGTGATTGAAACGGATGCCAGTGCTAAGGCAGTGGGTGGGGTTCTCATTCAAGATGGTCATCCTGTTGCCTATGAGAGCAAGAAGCTCAATCGTGCTCAACAAAACTACTCAGCTTACGAGCGTGAGCTCTTTGCCATCATATATGCCTTACGAAAATGGCGACATTACTTATATGGTGCGCAATTCGAGCTTGTTTTTGATCACGAAAGCATAAAGTGGTTTATGAACCAAACAGATTTGCAGGGTCGAAAGGCCAGATGGGCTGAGATCCTTCAGGAGTATGATTACAAACTACGCTATCGCAAAGGACGTTACAATATTGTAGCTGATGCCTTGAGTCGTATGCCGGAGATTAATTCGCTGCTATTCACAGAGTTGAAAAGCGAATTGTTAGAATCTTTACGAGGCAAATGCAAGCAGGATTCAACATACTCAAAAGTGTGGAATCATGTTCAAATGAGGGGTCCCTCTCACTCAAACGGTAGTGTTTCCAGTTCTTCCACACATGGTTCTTCTTTATCACAAGATGAACTACAGCGATGGAAAAACTTTTCCATCGATGATGGATACTTACTCCACAAGGGGAGAGTTTGTGTTCCATTGGACTTAGACACTAGGCGCCAAATTCTTTTTGAGTGTCATGATAGTCCAAGTGCAGGTCATGCGGGCATTCGCAAAACGTATGCTCTCGTAAGAAAGCATTTCTATTGGCCTGGACTTCACAAGGATGTTACTGACTATGTTCTGCAGTGTCAGAAGTGTCAAGTGAACAAAGCAGAACGTCTTAAAGCTGGCGGGTTACTGCATCCATTAGAGATTCCTGACGGAAAGTGGGAAAGTATCTCTATGGATTTTATAATGGGCTTGCCCACAACGAATCGTGGACATGATGCCATTTGGGTAATCGTGGATCGATTAACCAAGCTTTGTTGGTTTGTGCCTACTAAGAAAACAATTACAACTCCAGAATTGGGACGCCTTTTCGTGGAGAATGTTTACCGACTTTATGGCTTACCATCCAATATTGTCAGTGATCGCGATCGCAAGTTTAACAGCCATTTTTGGCGAGCAGTATTCAGTAAGTTGGGTACTATGTTGAACCTTAGTACAGCTGATCATCCGCAGACAGATGGTCAGACTGAACGGGTTAATCAAGTGCTGGAAGATATGCTTCGGGCATATGTCAGTAAAAAACAATCTGATTGGGAGTCTTATTTGCCTATTCTTGAGTTTGCTTACAATAGTGCAAAGCATGTCTCGACAGGCTTTAGCCCTTTCATGTTGATGTATGGTTTTCAGCCACGTTCACCAGTGTCGGTGGGACTGGCGAATGAGAAAATCAGTCAGGTTAAGGATTTTATCCAAGACCATATGGATATGTTGCGACTTGCACGATTAAATGTTCGTCAAGCGCAAGATCGTTACAAGAAGTTTGCGGACCAGAAACGTAGGCCACTTCACTTTCAAGAAGGTGATTGGGTGTTTTTGAAGGTACCAGAAAACTCCATCAGTTTAAAAACGGGTCCCGTACCAAAATTGTCGCCCCGATTTTATGGACCGTTTAAGATACTCAAGAAGGTGGGCCCAGTAGCCTATAAACTTGAGTTACCAGCACATTCCAAGGTTCATCCCATCTTTCACGTAAGCCGTTTGAGGAAACGCCTTATGGGTCATGAAAGGCCGGTGGATGATTCTTTCTTGGTAGAATATGTGGAACCCCCAATACTGCCTCATGAACCAGAAAGAGTATTGGATTATCACATGTTACGTACTCGCCACCAAGTTCGGAAACAAGCTCTTATCAAGTGGAAGGACCGTCCAGAGGAAGGCTCCACTTGGGAAAACATTAGTGTGATGAGGAAACGTTTCCCCACTTTTGTTTTCGAGGACGAAAACTCTTTTCGAAGGGGGGAGTAATGTCAGGACTATGGTCCTACGGAAGTCGAACCCTAGCATAAGTTAATAGCTTTCGGAGTCTCGAGAGTATTATTAGTGCTAGCGGGGTTCAGGGGTTAATGGGCGTTAGGGTTTGGTCCATGTGTGTACACATCTAAGTTAGCACGGCTCTTAAGTAAGATGGGCGGCCGGGCTAGGAGGTGTGGACATAGGCCAGGGTTTTGGTATAAAACCCAACGAGAAACCCTAACTCGTCATTATATGGTTGGGAGGTGAACCGACTTCCACCCTCTCTTCTTCTCCACGCCTAGGCTATGGCGGCTTGAGGAAGACGCAGCCGTAGCAGAGGCGTTACACTCACCCCTGCCTCTACCTGCATAAGGTGTAGTCTGACCCCTATTCTTGGGATTATACCAACATAAAGCTGTGTTATGCCCATCCTTGTCACAAATTTCACAGAACTTCTTTTCTTTTGGTGCTGCAACAGAATAACCTATCTTTCTCAATTTACTTACCAAATCCTCCTCTTTGGATTGCTTTGCTTTGGTCTTGTGCTTTTTCTTTGTCTTCACCTCTTCTTCCTCACTGTCGGATCCTGCTTCTGAATCCTCCTCCTCAGAATCTGATGCTGACTCTGGCTGGTCATCTGAATCCGAATCATTCTTTCTGGTGTGTTTGCCCTTGCCGCTTCCAAGTCTTTTCTCTACTCTAGCTGCTGCAATTACCAAATCATTAATTCCACCTGCAATATCAATGCTAGCCACTGCATTTTTCAGCCCACTTCTCAATCCTTTCAGAAAATAACCTGCCAGCATCTCATTGGTGGGTCTCTCATTTCCCTGTAACCTTTCAACCAGAATTCTGAATTTTTGAGCATAGTCCTCTACAAGCATCTTCTTCTGTCTGATGTCTCGGAGTTTTCTTAAAATGTCTGTTGGAGTCTTTTCCCTCCTGAATCTCTGCAAAAAGGCTGTTCTAAGATCATCATATGTTGGGAAGTGTGGTATCCCATATTGGCTAAACCAACTCATGGCCTTCCCTTCTAGAGTTGCTGCAAATTGCTGCAATTTAACTGCATCATTATACAACACAGTATACCCATTTGCTTCCCATTTTGTCTCAAACTGAGCTACATGACAATCAACATCCTCCTTAGATCCTCCGCTGAATTTAGCTGCTTTCACCCTAGGGTTGGGTAGTTGCTGAGCCATCGGATTTGGCTGAGGTGGTTTCCTAGGTCTTTGCCTGGTAGCCCCCCCTAATGGGTTGAACTGAAGACTCCTTCTAACTCCTGCAGACCTTCCTGTCAGGATTAGGGCACCTAGAAGTCCCCCCACTAGCCTCCTCTCTGGTGCCACTGAACTTTCCCCCCCTTGGCCTACAACAATTTCTTCAGGGATTTGGTGTTCCTGATCATCTTCACCCTCGTCAGCATAATGAAACGGGTCAGGGTTACCAATTCGGGCCTGAGCCCTGGTATAGTAAACCCTTCCTACTCTTCTGTCCCCCTCTGACATTCATTTCCCTTCTCGTAACAGAACGGGACCAGCAGGATCGCCAATGTGTTTGGGGTTCTCAAACACAACACAACTAACTACTTCTGACACAGCAAAGACACCCCCATTAAGTAACACTAACTTCAATTCCCACATCAAGCTAAACACAAACAGAGCATAGAGAACATGGACTGAACAGAGATTTGTTAACAAGATATAGAATAACAGAACAGAACTGAAATACCATGTTGATTGATCAAGATGAATCATACATAGCTTTCTTCTCCTTCTCTCTCTTGTAAAAGACGACTACAAAGCCCCTATAAATAGGTGACTTCAGACAGTTTGACAGTTGTAACTAGAATGTCACAAGACACTATCAGATGATATCCGACTAACCAGATCATAACAAACTCCGACTGATCAATAATCCGACTGAGTAGAATTCCGACTGAGCAAAGATACATATATCCGACTAAGCAACTATTAGGTAACTATTAGGTATTCTATCTGTAGTTCAACAGAGTCCTATGTTATTCAAAAGGCTATGATGGATGTTAGTAGTTATTCACTAGTGAGTGAGGTCTTTGACCATTTAGCCATAGGTATCTCCTCAAGCCATGGCGTATTGTAGATCACTAGTGACTGAGGCTTATGTTCGTTTGGCCATAGGGGTCTCCTCAAGCCATGGAGTCTTGATCCCTAGTGAGTGAGGCCTATGACTATTTGGCCACACGGGTCTCCCAAGACCATAGAGTTCTGGGCATCACTAGTGTGAGTGAGGCCTATGACTATAATGTTGGGAACCTGTAGTGTTAGCGAGGCCTTTGACTTTAGTCTTAGGGGATCCACTAGTGAGTGAGTCTTATGGCCATTTGGCCATATGGTCTCCCCAAGGCATGGAGGCTTGGGGATCACTAATGAGTGAGGTCTATGCCTATTTGGCCATAGGATGTGACATTCCTCCTCAACCTAAATATCAAATAAGCCTCTACTTCAATCCCTTGTAATCATTCTATGCTTCTAAATACAAGAAAATATCATTTTTCCTTGTTTTGCCTAGTGAGATAAAAATTTCTAGAGAGTGGTAAATCAATATTGGAATATTTTTGGATAAATAAATTCTACAAATATCAAAAAAATGTTTCCCTGAAACAGAAAATAAAAAATGATTTTCCAAGGTGCAATTGGAATTAGTTAAAATTGATTCAGAAGACCTTAGCCTAAGGGTCCAGATTTTTGAAATTTTTTTGAGTATGGTCCAATAAAGATTCCTATGGACCAATAAGATTAATCCAAGTGTTGGAACAAGATAAATACAAAGAATAAAAGAAAATACCCAAAAATGAGTAAATGCCCACATAAGATGAAGAGTTGACCAAGTACTAGGTTTATTAGTTAAAAATTATGAAGTATTAATAAAAAAATGAGATATTTTGGAGTAATCATTCATTTTTGATACATGTGTAAGGAAAAGGGAGACCTTCAAGGAGGCGCCTACTTCACATGCTTGGATGAGTTTAAAACTCAAAAATAATAGGATATTTTTATCTCTCCTCTCTCTTGGATCAAACCAATTCAAAAAGGAAGCCAAACTAGTCCAAATCATGTCCAAATTTAGCCAAACTGAAGCTAGAAAATTCTAGAGCTCAGTTCGACTCAGTTAGTGGCCTCCCTCTCCTATAAATAAACCCTCATTCCTTTGTATTATTATCTATGAATTAAACTATGCCGGCATTACTCTAAACTAAGCTTAATTTCTATTATCCTAACCTCTACAAAATTGAAGAGATTGGAGCTTCTCTCTCTCTTCAATCTTCCTTGGTGACTCCTACAATATACCAAACCAATTGATTGGTTGGGGGCCTCTACTGTAATCAAAGAATCAAGTAAATTAGAAGGTAAAGTGTGGATTATTGTCTTTTTCTTATTAAAACTCAAAATGATTATCTTCTCATCCCCTCTCAAGCTTGAGAAGCTTTAATTTGAATGGCTTTTGATTACTATTGAAGTTCCTTTTATGAATTGTAATAAAGAAACACATAAATTTCCATTTATGCTTAGTTTTAATGGTTTTTAAGCATTTCTCTCTCTCCCCTCAAAGAAAGGTCATTCCTATGACCTATTCTCAATCCAAATGAAGCTTCTCATGAAGCATTTCTCTAATCCAAAAGTAATTTCTATGCTTGTCTAATTGGAGACCAAAATAATAGGATTTTAATGCTTTTATGGTATTTATTTTCATAGAGAAAATATGAATCAATCCATAATTGGATAATGATCCAATTAGTGGTCATTCTAATCATATCAATAATATTAAACTTCATTATTTCAATTAAATTGAGAATTATCAGTAATAGCAACAACAGCGGAGCTATGGTAAAATTTCTGTTTTTTTTAACACAAAATATTTTCATTCATAATATGAAAAGAGGACTTCCTACCATATTCTAGGAATTATCATCCTAGACTAATTGAATGATTCTCATTGTAATCATGGAGAAATTTATTTTTATGTTTATGCATAATTAGTGAATTAGAAAAAAGAGGAATTTCTAGTAATTTATTTTTATGTTAAAAGAGTAATCCCCATGACATTGGAAATCCATGTATTCCAATGATTTAGAGAAAAAAAATTGGAATGCTAAAATAATGTATATGAAAGATTTTAGTTAAATTTATCTTTTTGTATAGATAAATTTTTATGATGAAAGAGGAATTTCCACCATATTGAAATTCAAATATTTAAATAAGAAAAGTATAATTCCTAGTGCAAAGAAATTAATGAAGATTTTTATTTAACTTTTAAGAGAAAATATAGTTAAATTTATCTTTTTGTATAAAAAAATTTTATGATGAAAGAGAAATTCCCACCATATTGGAATCCAATTAATTAAATGAAGAAAGTGTAATTCCTAGTGCAAAGGAATTAATGGAGATTTTTATTTAAATTTTAAGAGAAAAATCTAGTTAAATTTATCTTTTTGCATAGATAAGTTTAAATGATAAAAGAGGAATTCCCACTATATTGGAAATCAAATGTTTAGATGAGAAAAGTGGAATTTTTAGCTTAAAGAAATTAATGGTTATTTTTATGAAGACTTTTAATAGATTTAATTTATGGAAAAGAGGAATCCCCATGATAATTGGATTGCACTCATTGAAATGAGAAAAAGAAGGATTTCAAGTTTATTCAAAAAAAAAGGTATTGATATTTTAGTTAAAAGATGAATTTCCATGATATTTGAGAAAAGATGGATTTGAATTAAATTCTAATGTCAAAAGATGAATTTCATCATAATTCTACCTAATGAATTAAGGTTGAGAATTTATGTGGGAAAAAGAATATCTTGGATATTTGAATTGGTAAAATCACTAAATGGATATTTACCCAAAAACTAGATGTTTAGTTGAAAGGAATCCTGGTAGAACTAAACTGAATGAATTTAGTTAGAGTACGTGAGGTCGGACAGTAAACCTAATTGTCCTTCTCTCAAACTGAATCAGACAAAAACTTCGTGACCAATTCCAGTTACTAAATCCAAAGAATATGTTGAGATATCGAGCTCATCTAGTGAGGCGGTGGGTACTGATGACCCGCGTGGGGGATAGGCCCCACACTTACACTAGTGGCATGGTTGGTGAGATCATGGGTGATATGCAGCCAGTGGGATGACACGCTGTGTGACAGCCATTCTAGAGACTAGCATAGTTATAGCACCAGCTCATTTAGTTGGGTTCACACTATAGAGAACCCTAGTATGTATTTGGTTAAGTAACTTTCATATTGTGTGTACTCTTATCTTTGTATATGGTGTGTTGAGTATTGTGTGAAGAAGAAGAAGATTTTCAGCCTCATAATGTGATCAGGTCATCTACATAGATGACATTCACATTATTCCTCATCTTTTCTCATCATTCCACATCCTTTCACATTATTTCTCATCATTTTTCATCTTCCCACATTTTTCTTCATCAATCCATATCACATCACATCATTCCCACATCAACTCATATCCAATCACATTATTTCCACATCAACTCACATCCATTCACATCATTCCTATATTTATTCACATCCATTCACATCCACTCACATCCATTCACATCATTCCTATATTTATTCACATCCATTCTCATCATTCCTACATCCATTCTCATCCATTCTCATCATTCTTACATCCATTCTCATCATTCCTACATTCATTCACATCTATTCTCAAGCTTGAGAGGGGTTCAGAAGAGAAGCATTTGGAGTTTTAATAAGAAAAAGACAATAATCCACACTTTACCTTCTAATTTACTTGATTCTTTTATCACAGTAGAGGCCCCCAACCAATCAATTGGTTTGGTATGTTGTAGGAGTCACCAAGGAAGATTGAAGAGAGAGAGAAGCTCCAATCTCTTCAATTTTGTAGAGGTTTTTAGAGGATAATAGAAATTAAGCTTAGTTTAGAGTAATATCGGCATAGTTTAATTCACAGATAATAATACAAAGGAATGAGGGTCTATTTATAGGAGAGGGAGGCCACTAACTGAGTCCAACTGAGTTCTAGAATTTTTCAGCTTCAGTTTGGCTGAATTTGGACAAGATTTGGACCAGTTTGGCTCCCTTTTTGATTTGGTTTGATCCAGGAGAGAGGAGAGATAAAAATATCCTATTATTTTTGAGTTTTAAACTCATCCAAGCATGTGAAGTAGGCACCTCCTTGAAGGTCTCCCTTTTCCTTACACATGTGTCAAAAATGAATGATTACTCTAAAATATCTCATTTTTTATTAATACTTCATATTTTTTTAACTAATAAACCTAGTACTTGGTCAACTCTTCATCTTATGTGGGCATTTACTCATTTTTGGGTATTTTCTTTTATTCTTTGGATTTATCTTGTCCCAACACTTGGATTAATCTTATTGGTCCATAGGAACCTTAATTAGACCATAATCAAAAAAATTTCAAAATCTGGACCCTTAGGCTAAGGTCTTCTGAATCAATTTTAATTAATTCTAATTGCAACTTGGAAAATCTAATTTGATTTTTTGTTTGAAGGAAATATTTTTTTGATATTTGTAGAATTTACTTATCCAAAAAAATCCCAATATTGATTTACCACTCTCTAGAAATTTTTATCTCACTAGGCAAAACAAGGAAAAATGATATTTTCTTGTATTCAGAAACACAGAATGATTACAAGGGATTGAAGTAGAGGCTTATTTGATATTCAGGCTGAGGAGGAATCTTACATCCTCTCCCATTTGAAAAACGCGAGATGTCCTCATCTCGCAAAGTGGGGGTAATCCTTCGCCAACTCTTCTTCTTTCTCTCCCAGGTGGCGTCTTCTAGAGGGAAGAACTTCCACTTTACTAAGAATTCTCTGAGGACTCTGCTCCTGAGAATCTTCTCCCGAACGTCAAGGTTTTCCTCAGGTTGGAGTACCATCTGGCCTTGAGTTGGAGAGATCAACTGCTCATCATCAAGCACGTGTGTTTCGGACTAGGTACATACTTCTTAAGCAAACTGACATGGAATACATCATGTACCTTGAGATGGGGAGGCAGAAGAAGTTTGTAGGCTAGATCACCCACTTCATTTATGATAGCATACGGCCCACAGTATCTGGGAGAGAGCTTCATGTACTTCCCTAAAGATAAGGAACTTCTTTTTGGTCGTACTCAAATGAAGACTATATCTGATTCTTCAAACTGTCTCTCTCTGATCTCTTTTTATCTGCATACTGCTTTTGCCTATCTTGGGCTGCCTTTATATCTTTACGGATTGATTGCATTTTCTGGTCCATGTCATCAAGCATTTGTCTAGACATTTCAACTCTGTGATCAATGGGTCAGACCAAGTCAACGGTGTGAGGCAATCTTGTCCATACAAAGCTTTGAAAGGACTCATCCCAATGCTCCGATGATAAGAAGCATTGTAAGCAAATTCAACCAGATGCAAATAACTTAACCACTTCTTGGGTTCTGTGCTGCAGCATGATCAAAGGATATCTTCTATTACCTGATTCACCCTTTCCGTCTGGCCATCCGTTTTCAGGGTGATAGACTGTGCTGAGATCCAAGAAAGTTCCTACTGCTCCAGAATTTCGATGTGAATTTGGGATCTCGGTCACTTACTATCCTCCTGGGTAAACCATGTAATCTGAAGATCTCCTTAAGGAAAACTCTAGCAACATCCAGTGCAGAGTATGTTTCTTTCACTGGAATTAGATGGGCAGCCTGTCAACTACCACGAAAATGGAGTTGTAACCTGATTGCACTGAAGGTAATCCAGTGACAAAGTCCATACTGATGCATTCCCACTTCATCTGTGGAATGTCTAGAGGCTACAATTTCCCTGGCATCTTGACTCTTTTTGCCTTGACTCTTTGGCACAGCAAGCATTTCCGCACATGATCAAGTACATCCTTTTTTAGTCCTGGCCAGAAGAAGCTTTTCTTCACAAACATATATGTTTTTATAAACCCTGGCTATCAGGCTATCATGGGCTTCTCTCAAAATTCTTCCCCCTTTATTCCCTCATCATATACATAGCCGATTATTATAATACATGCATCCTTCATCCAGTTTGTATCCAAGAACTCGACTCATTTCGTGAGAAGTCTTGCTTTCCTACATCATAAGGGTAGCAAGGGGCAAAGAATTTGTCTTGCATGATTTTCTCCTTTGCTTCATTGATCAATGGATTTGACACCACTGTAATTGCAAGCAAGGAGGCTTTTTTGCTGAGCGCATTTGCAACCACATTTTCTTTCCCCGACCGATACTTTATTTCAAAATCAAATTCCTGCAGGGTCTGCATCCATCTCCTTTGATGCATGTTGAGATCCTTTTGGGTGAAGATCCACTTCAGACTTTGATGATCTGTCACATCAAGGTGAATCTTTGTCCCAAAAGATAATGTCTCCATAACTTCAGAGCATACACTACTGAGAGTAACTCCAAGTCATGGATGGCATAATTCCTCTCATGTGTTCTGAGTTTTTTGGAGGCCACTGCATGACCTTCCTGCATTAGAGCACCGCCTAAGGCAAACCCACTGGCATCAGACTACCTCAAAGGGTTTGGTAAAATCTAGCAATTTAAGAATAGGGTTGGTTACTAAGGCTGTCTTCAGCTTCTCAAAGGCACTCTGACATATTGTAGTCCACTGAAAAAGTGTACTTTTCTTGAGAAGGTTAGTTAAAGGGGATGCTATCTTAGCATACCTAGGTATAAAGATCCTATACCATCCAGTTAACCCTAGGAATCCTCTAACTTCCTTTACTGACTTGGGTTCTGGCCATTCAACTTCTACTGCTTGGATCTTTGCGGGGTCAGGAGAAATCCCATCCTCTGAAACTATGAATCCCAAGTATTCAACCTGGTCAACAGAGAAGGAACACTTGCTCTTCTTCGCAAAGAGTTGGTGTTTCCTTAGGATTTCTAGGACATTGCACACATGATCTTCATGATCTGCAGCATTCTTCGAGTATACTAAGATATCCTTAAAGAGGACAAGAACAAAATCATGATAATATCTTGCATAAGACGATTGAATGTCACCGGGGCATCAGTCAATCCAAACGGCATGACTGTGAACTCATAATGCCCATAGCAAGTATTGAATGCTGTCTTTGGGATGTTCTGCTCCTTGATTCTGATCTGGTAGTACCCGGATTTGAGATCTATCTTTGTAAACATTTGGGTACCACTTAACTGATCCAGAAGTTCATCAATCCTAGGAATAGGATACTTATTCTTAATTGTTAATTAATTCAATCCTCTGTAGTCAATACAGAGTCTTAACGTTCCATCTTTCTTCTTTTGAAAGAGAACGGGCGCACCCCAAGGTGAGACACTAGGTCTGATGAATCCCTACTCTAATAGTTGTCTTAACTGTTCCTTAAGTTCTATAGCTTCAAGGACTAGCATTTTGTATACATGCTGGGCTACTAGTTGGCGGGGGTTAATTCTATCTCATGATCTACTTCATGAGACGGAGGCATCTCAGTTCAGCTCTTCAGGAAATACATCTGCATACTCACTTAACCATTCTGGTTCTTTAGCTTTACATTTTATGTCTACTGGATTCATTTTAACGACATACACAGCTTGCCTTTTTCTAAACCCTTTTAATAATTTGGAAGCCTTGACTAATTGCAGCACTGGTGGGGATCCAGAAATTCCAATTCCTTGAACTTTATGCCCGTGAATGTCAAGGAAAGAGATGGTTCCTTTGTGGTGACAATGAATGTCATCCTAGTTCTTTTGGAGCCAATCCATTCCAAGGATTCCATCCTATATTCCCAGGGGTAGGACTCTGAAACTGGCACTCTGTTACGTTCCCATCTAGGCTAAACTGAATAAGGTCAGTCTCAAGGTGAGTGAAAAGAATCTTCCCACTAGCTAATTCCACAGGTTTCCCTGATTTTTGATTTAGGACTAATTTACGCAGACATCCTGGGAAAATAAAAGAATGAGTACTTCCTGAATCAATCAAAAGCTTGAATTTCTTACCCTGGTACTCTGCTGGAGTCTGGAGGACTAAGAATTGACGATTATTTCCGTGATGCTCAATTGCTGCATAGATCTGTCCTTTCTCTTCCTCCACTTCCTTAGCTATGGTGACTGCTATGGCTGCTGCAGTCTGAGGTGGAATTCTCTCTCTTTGGTTATTCCAATTCTGGGAGGTAGTGCGGAGACTGCTTTGCATGGAGGCTGCTCTGCAGGCTGAGCTGGCACTCATTGGACTAATAAGAAGGAGTCTGTCTTGGAACACTGGGACCCTGGCTTCCTTGGCCCAGAGAAGGAGAAGGGCAATCCTTGAGCTAGTGCCCAAGTCCTTGACATTCAAAGCATCTCTTCTCGCTTCCAAGGTCTTCCCTTTGCATTCTATAGAGAGAGCCGGAGTTCCGGAGAATGTACTTCAGGGAAAAGGTCTTCCTTCATTTCTGAAGCTTCCCGTCTCCACATTCTGGTTAGGACCTTGGTGTCTCTTTGGAGGCGAAAAGTTGGAAGAACTTCTCGGTGTCTGAAATCTCTTGAAGGATGAGGGAGCTGGCTTTGGCAGGACTTTTACAATGAAGGCTTTAGCAAAGTCCTTCGCCATTCTCACAGCTTCAGCTCCATGGACACTGGCTTGGCATTTTTGACCAGTGTGTCCAAGGGTTCGTTCATTCCTCGAATGAGCCTGGCCACCATGAGTTGCTCTTCATCTAGAGGTGGTGAATATTTGAGTAGAAGAGTAAAGGCCTGGTTATATTCCTCGATGGTTTTGCTCCCCTACTTCAACTCTAAGAATTCGTTCATTTTGATTTCCAAAAATCCAGGGAGACAAAATCTCTTTCTCAAATAGGTTTTAAGATCATTCCAGGACTGAGTATTTCTGTCCAGACGGTTGGTGTCACAGTGGTTCCTCCATGCCACCCTGGCTGTTTCCACTATTTTCAGAATGGCAAGAGCCATTTTTCTCTGCTCATATTGTAGCCTGTGACATCAAAATATTCTTCCATGGCTTCCACCCATTTCTCCACAACCTCGCCCAGGTTCTCCCCTTCTCCTTCTTTGAAGGGTCCTGGCTGAGTCTTATAAAGAGCCTTGCGAACATCAGGGTCAAGCTCATCATCTTCAACAGAGAGAGGGTCTGGCTGACGGCCACGGTTTTTTTGTCTCATGATTCTGCCAAAAATTATATATTATTAAATTTTTATTTTGATATCGTCCACAAGATCCTAAGACTTAAGAGGTTCGAAAAACAATTTCTTAAACAAGACAACGATCTTATTGGAGATCTATGACATATGTCCGATAATAGATTTTTCTTTATCAGTTCATCCCATAAACAATCACTTATACAACAGGGAATTTTTCTCTAGAAAATATTTCTTTATTTATATAGAAGTTGCAATGTGTACATAGAGTAGCTCGGCTCCAGAATTCAAAATCTCCTCGGGAGACACATAAGACAACGGTACTGTGGGCCATAGCCATGCCCTGATACAAATGTTCACTTACTGGTGACAAGGGAGCTATTATCTTCTCCTTATAGGAATAAATCGACTAAGGAGTCTGTAGACTTGGCATGAAAATCTGAAATTCCAAGGCGTTGAATGATATAGAATGACATCATGCACCATTTTTAGCTTTATTAGAATCATTGCCCAATGAGAGATTCTGCCTCAGCATTGCACGCCGCGGTCGCAAGAGGCATGGACATATTGCCCTGCAAAGCACTTATGTTGTCGTCTCTTCGCTGGGTGTCAAGAAAATATAAATCCTCAAAATGGCATGCGAGTCTCGCTCGGCTCGTTGTTCGAGTTGAAGCGAAAAAGATGAGATGCTCAAAGGCGAACGCAGTCATATCTTGAGATTGGGTGAGGTCGGGAATACTAGATAAAAAGGGAACTTCCATATATAAAAACAATTTCTTTGATTAAAAATTCTTCATTAAAGAAGCTTACGGAATGAAAATACATTATAAAAAATGCTTTTTTTGAGTTTTTATTATCAATTTCTGATAAGAATTTGTTTATCCTTATTAGCTTTCAACAATGCTCTGATACCAGCTGTGAGGTCCCCGCCCACCCACCGCTCTGGGGCTCTTGCCGACGGCGGAAGCGACGTCGGCCTCCCACGTGGGGCGGGGGTCCTGTGTTGAGATATCGAGCTCATCTATAGTGAGGCGGTGGACACTGACCCGCCTGGGGGATAGGCCCCACACTTACACCACTGGTATGGTTGGTGAGATCATGGGTGATATGCGGCCAATGGGATGATAGGCTGTGTGATAGCCATTCTAGAGATTGGCATAGTTATAGCGCCAGCTCATTTAGTTGGGTTCACACTATAGAGAACCCTAGTATGTATTTGATTGAGTACCTTTTCATATGTGTACTCTTATCTTTGTATATGGAGTGTTGAGTGTTGAGTGTTGTGTGAAGAAGAAGAAGATTTTCAGTCTCTCACCTTGTGTGTTCTCTTTTAGGGTTCTGTGAGTGTGTGTGTGCTTGCAAGAGCTCAAGCTCTCTTCTCCCCTATATCTTTTCATGGTATCAGAGCCTGTTCATGCTAAGGGCTAAGCTGCTGCAAGCAAGAGAAGCACAGGAAGCGGTACGAGGGTAAGAGCTTCAACTACTCTTCCTTATTTGTGTTGGTGTGACTACACCCTTGTCGGGAGCTCTACGGGAGGCACCGAAACAATCCCTGATTGAGGAGCTTTCTTCGCGGGAGTAAAGCTATAGGGCAACTATACTGTCCTATTGGACGATATTTTTTGGGCCAAAAACGCATTTTAGGCGCGTTGTTACGACCTCCCTTTTTCAGAAAGCAGGCGATTTCGAGCACTGTGGGTGTCATCGATTCTCTACAAAACTCTGTTTTAAGAACTGCAGGAAGATAGATTGGTTATGCAGACATTGTGTGTGCTGCTGCAAGGAGGTCAACAATTGCCATTGGGTGTATGTATGCACATTGAGGTCACTGGTTGTGTATGTATGCACATTGAGGTCACTGGTTGTGACATTTGAGTGAAGTACAGTACCGTTGCAGAAAATACAACAGTTTGTGCAGGACAACCAGAGTGCTGTTTCTAGTAAATTTGTGTGTCTGGCAAGATGTCAAATGATGGCATAAACCAGATTGTTGCTCAGAAGCTTGATAAGAACAACTTCCATGCTTGGAGGTTCAAGTTGACAAATTTCATGATGGGAAAGGGTTACTGGGACTACATAGAGGGTGAGCAGCATGAAGAGGCACCGGAGATACCAGAGATCAATTTGACTACTGCAGATGTGAGAAACAATTCAAGGATTGGAACCAAGGAGCCAGAAAAGTTATGTATTGGCTCTCTATCAGTATACAGAACACCATGATTGGGCACATACAGGATGCCAAGTCCCCCAAGGAGGCGTGGGACACCTTGGTAAAACTCTATGAATCGAATACCAAGGCGCGAAAGATACAATTGAAGAATGAACTTCATACTGTGGAGAAAAAGAGTATGTCTATGAATTACTATGCATTGAAGATCAAGGGTATTGTGGAATCCTTTGCATCTATTGGCATTTCAGTAGGGATGATGATGATAACATGGAAGTTTGTCTACATGGTCTCGGGCCACAATACAAGGCATTCATGACGTCTATTCAGACTTGGGAAAACATTCCCAATTTCACAAATTTGGTGTCTATGTTGATTATAGAAGAGAAGAGCTTGGGTGAAGACCAACAGCCTTCACAAAACAAAAACAATTTAGAGCAATAGGCCTTCTACACAAGTTCAGGAAGAGGATGAGGTAGAGAAGGCCGTGGACGTGGCCAAGGAGGTGGCCAAACAGGTAATCAAAATTATGGCCAGCCAGCAGCAACAATAATAGTCCCCGAATTCACAACAACAACAACAACAACACGCAGGTGGAAGAGGCCAATTTTCAGAGGCAGGCAGAGTCAAAGAGGTCATGGAAATTGGCAAAGGCAGCATAATGATACACGTGGATGCTTTTATTGTGGTAAGCCTGGACATGTGCAGGTAGATTGTTATAAGAAAAGCAGGCTGACATGCAAAATGGGAAATTGCAGCAAAACAACTATGCATCCTCGAGTAAAAACAATGAGGATAATGAAAGGTTATTTGTTATGCAGCATGTCGTTTTAATGCCATGTCTGAAAATGTTGAAGCAGCGCATAAAGATGATGTATGGTACATTGATTCAGGTGCTTCGAACCACATGACAAGTCATAGGGAGTGGTTCAAGGAGATGAAAAACCTTGAAAGACCAGGTTTTGTGGAAATAGGGAATGACCCTACTCATTCAATTGCCCATGTTGGAGATGTGCCATTGTCTATGCAGGATGGCAAAGTGAAGTGCCTTGTAGATGTAGTTCATGTTCCAAACATAACAAAGAATCTCATTTTAGTTTGCCAGATGATTGAGCAGGGTTTGCAGGTTTGTTTTAACCCTGATGGTTATTTTGTTGAAGACTCTAAAGACAAGTGCAGGTTGGTTGCAAAAGGCACTAGAGTGGGCAGAATGTTTACATTGAATGTAAACATGCCTGAAGTGAGTGCTGCGATGTTTGCAAATGGTTAAGGAATTGTTGCAGACATAGACATTTGGCATAAAAGAATTGGACATGTGAATGTGCAGAGAATGAAGTCTATGCAGACTAAAGGAATTGTGATAGGGCTACCAAAGTTTAAAGTTGAAGATATGCAGAAAATATATGAAGCATGCCAATTTGGAAAGCAAACAAAGCATGTATTTCCACGTCACAAAAATGTGAGCAGAAATGCAGTAGATGTTATGCATTCAGATGTATTTCAAAAGGCAACTGAGTGGGCAAAATGTTTACATTGAATGTAAACATGCCTGAAGTGAGTGCTGTGATGCTAGCTATTGCTGGCCATAATTTTGATAACCTATTCTCCCAACACACATTTCCAACAGCCTCATCAATGAATGTGGGCTCTACAACCTACACAACTTTTGCCATGTATGCATAGTGATGTGCCACATAACCATCATAGGTAAACCTCTGCACAGGATTCTTCACTCTCCCAGATCTTCGTAGCTTTGCATTCATGGCTTCCATAGCCTTCTTTACACTAGGTGTTCTCATAGCTGGTATCCCAAGATCCTCATCAAGGCTCATCTCTTAGCCACTAGACTCTCCATCAACATGAGAATGCCCTGCAAAAATGTCAAGCATACTAACGGGCTCAACCACTTTCTCTTTGCCTTTATGTGATGTACTAACCACATTTGCAGGACTGGTATTATGATGCAGCCTGCCACTCCATGGTCTATCAACTGAACCACTAGATGAGGACTCTCTTGGTCCACTCAAAGATTTTGATTGCTGACTTGCATTCTGTGCAACCACATTTCCACTCACATCAGCCCCAACAGCTTCTTTTTCAGCAGCATACCAACTGCTCATCTCATCAAAAACAACATCCCTGCTTACCGTCAATGCACGTGTAGCAGGGTTATAACACATGTATCCCTTTTGCTCAAGGGAATACCCAATAAACACACATTTTTCAGCTTTTGGATCCAGCTTAGTTCTCAGCTCATCTGGCACATGCACATATGCAATGCATCCAAAGACTTTCAGATGAGACAAATCAGGTTTTCTGCCAGTAAACCTCTCCTCTGGAGTTACATCATGTATGGCTGCAGTTGGAGTCTTGTTCATGATATAAACTGCTGTAAAAACAGGTAAAAACAGCCTCAGCCCAAATAGCTATGCGGCATATTCTTCTCTCCCATCAATGCTCGCGCGTAATCTCAGCAATGTGCCTGTTTTTCCACTCACCATTTTGCTACGGAGTGTATCTGCATGTAAACTGTCATCTCAGAATACCATTCTTCTTCACAAAAAATCAGAGAACTCATTGGAGAAGTACTGCTCTCCCCCTCCATCTAACCTTAGGCACTTTACATATTTCCCTGTTTGCTTTTCAACCATAACTCTGAAATTCTTAAAATGAGTGAACACCTCACTCTTCTCCTTCATGAAGTATATCCACACTTTCCTTGTGTGGTCATCAATAAATGTCACATAATACCTGCAGCCTCCCATATACATGGTCTTTGTAGGACCCCATACATCTAAATGCACAACATCTAGTGCATTTTTGCTCTTATTTCTGTGACGTGGAAATACATGCTTTGTTTGCTTTCCAAATTGGCATGCTTCACATATTTTTTGCTTACCTTCAACTTTAAACTTTGGCAGCCCTATCACAATTCCTTTAGTCTGCATAGACTTCATTCTTTGCACATTCACATGTCCAATTCTTTTATGCCAAATGTCTATGTCTGCAACAATTCCTGAAACATTTGTACACATCGCAGAACTCAATTCAGGCATGTTTACATTCAATGTAAACATTCTGCCCACTCTATTGTGCCTTTTGCAACCAACCTGCACTTGTCTTTAAAGTCTTCAACATAACAACCATCAGGGTTAAACTGAACCTGTAAACCCTGCTCAATCATCTAGCTAACTAAAACCAAATTCTTTGTTATGTTCGGAACATGAAGTACATCTACAAGGTACTTCACTTTGCCATCCTACATAGACAATGGCACATCTCCAACATGGGCAATCGGATGAGTAGTATCATCCCCTGTTTCCACAAAACTTGGTCTTTCAAGGTTTTTCATCTCCTTGAACCACTCCCCATGACTTGTCATGTGGTTCGAAGCATCTGAATCAACGTACCATACATCATCTTTATGTGCTGCTTCAACATTTTCAGACATGGCATTAATAACATGCTGCATAACAAACAACCTTTCATTATCCTCATTGTTTTTGCTCGAGGATGCATAGTTGTTTTGCTGCAATTTCCCATTTTTCATGTCAGCTTGCTTCTTATAACAATCTGCCTGCACATGTCCAGGCTTACCACAATAAAAGCATCCACGTGTATCATTATGCTGCCTTTGCCAATTTCCATGACCTCTTTGACTCCGCCTGCCTCTAAATTGGCCTCTTGGCCTCTTCCACCTACATGTTGTTGTTGTTGTTGTTGTTGTGAGTTCTGGGACTATTGTTGTTGTTGCTGCTGGCCATAATTTTGATTACCTATTCGGCCACCTCCTTGGCCGCGTCCACGGCCTCCTCTACCTCATCCTCTTCTTGAACTTGTGTAGAAGGCCTGTTGCTCTAAACTATTTTTGTTTTGTGAAGGCTGTTGGTCTTCACCCAAGCTCTTCTCTTCTATAATCAACATAGACACCAAATCTCTGAAATTGGGAATGTTTTCTCGAGTCTAGAGGAATAGACGTCTTGAACGCCTTGTATTGTGGCCGACTTATCATCATCATCTACTGAAACGCCAATAGATGCAAGGGATTCCATAATACCCTTGATCTTCAATGCATAGTCATTCACAGACATATGATTTTTTTCCACAGTATGAAGTTCATTCTTCAACTGTATCTTTCGTGCCTTAGTATTCGTTTCATAGAGTTTTACCAAGGTGTCCCACGCCTCCTTGGGGGACTTGGCATCCTGTATGTGCCCAATCATGGTGTTTTGTATACTGATTAGAGAGCCAATACATAACTTTTCTGGCTCCTTGGTTCTAATCCTTGAACTCTTTCACATCTGCCACCAGCAGTCGGATTGATCTCCAATATCTCCGGTGCCTCTTCATGCGTCACCTTCTATGTAGTCCGAGTAACCCTTTCCCATCAGAAAATTTGTCAACTTGAACCTCCAAGCATGGAAGTTGTTCTTATCAAGCTTCTCAGCAACAATCTGGTTTATGCCATCATTTGACATCTTGCCAGACACACAAATTTACTAGAAACAGCACTCTGGTTTGTCCTGCACAAACTGCTGTATTTTTTACAACGGTACTGTACTACACACTCAAATGTCACAACCAGTGACCTCAATGTGTATACATACACCCAATGGCAATTGTTGACCTCCTAGCAGCACACACAATGTCTGCATAACCAATCTCTCTTCCTGCAGTTCTTAAAACAAAGTTCTGGTAGAGAATCGATGACTTACCCACAGAAATCGCCTGCTTTCTCAAAAAGGGAGGTCGTAACGCGCCCAAAATGCATTTTCGGTGCTCAAAAAATATCGTCCACAATAGGACAGTATAGCTGTACTCCCGCGAAGAAAGCTCCTCAATCAGGGATCATTTTGTTGTCGTCGCGGTGCCTCCCGTAGAGCTCCCGACAAGGGTGTGGTCGCCAACACAAATAGGGAAGAGTAGTTGAAGCTCTTACCCTCGTACCGCTTCTTGTGCTTCTCTTGCTTGCAGCTCAGCCCCCCTTAGCATCAACAAGGCTCTGGTGCAGGGGAGAAGAGAGCTTGAGCTCTTGCAAGCACACACACACTCACAAAACCCTAAAAGAGAACACACAAGGTGAGAGGCTGAAAATCTTTTTCTTCTTCACACAACACTCAACACTCCATATACAAAGATAAGAGTACACATATGAAAAGTTACTCAACCAAATACATACTAGGGTTCTCTATAGTGTGAACCCAACTAAATGAACTGGCGCTATAACTATGCCAATCTCTAGAATGGCTATCACACAGCCTGTCATCCCACTGGCCGCATATCACCCATGATCTCACCAACCATGCCAGTGGTGTAAGTGTGGGGCCTATCCCCCAGGTGGGTCATTAGTGTCCACCGCCTCACTATAGATGAGCTCGATATCTCAACATAGGACCCCCGCCCCGCGCGGGAGGCTGACGCCACTTCTGCCGGCAAGAGCCCTAGAGCGGGTGGGCAGGGGGACCTCACAGCTGGTATCAGAGCATTGTTGAAAGCTAATAAGGATAAACAAATTCTTATTAGAAATTGATAATAAAAACTCAGAAAAAGCATTTTTCATAATGTATTTTCATTCCGTAAGCTTCTTTAATGAAGAATTTTTAATCAAATAAATTGTTTTTATAGATGGAAGTTCCCTATTTATTTGGTATTCCCGACCTCACCCAATCTCAAGATATGACTGTGTTCGCCTTTGAGCATCTTATCTCTTCCACTTCAACTCGAACGAGCCAAGCAAGTCTCGCACGCCATTTCGAGGATTTATATCTTCTTGACACCACCCACCCCAGTGGAGAGACAACAGCATAAGTGGTTTGTAGGGAAATATGTCCACGCCTCTTGTGACTGGCATGCAATGCTGAGGCAGAACCTCTCATTGGCAATGATTCTGATAAAGATGAAAATGGTGCATGGTGTCATTCTATATCATTCAATGCCTTAGAATTTCAGATTTTCATGCCAAGTCTACAGACTCCTTAGTCGATTTATTCCTATAAGGAGGAGAAGATAATAGCTCCCTTGTCAGTAAGTGAACATTTGTATTATCAGGGCATGGCTATGGCCCAGTACCGTCGTCTTATGCGTCTCACGAGGAGATTTTGAATTCTGGAGCCGAGCTGCTCTATGTACATATTGCAACTTTTATATAAATAAAGAAATATTTTCTGGAGAAAATTCCCTGTTGTATAAGTGATTGTTTATGGACGAACTGATAAAGAAAAATCTATTATCGGACATATGTCATAGATCTCCAATAAGATCGTTGTCTTGTTTAAGAAATTATTTTCTGAACCTCTTAAGTCTTAGGATCTGGTGGATGATATCAAAATAAAAATTTAATAATATATAATTTTTGGCAGAATCATGAGACGAGAAAACCGTGGCCGTCAGCCAGACCCTCTCTCTGCTCTGCTGAAGATGATGAGCTTGACCCTGATGTTTGCAAGGCTCTTCATAGGACTCAGCTAGGACCCTTCAAAGAAGGAGAAGGAAAAGGAGAAGGGGAGAACCTGGGCGAGGCTGTGGGGAAATGGGTGGAAGCCATGGAAGAATATTTTGACATCATAGGCTACAATGAGCGGAGCAAAATGGCTCTTGCCAGGTTGAAAATAGTGAAACAGCCAGGGTGGCATGGAGGAACCACTGTGACACCAACTGTCTCTGGACAGAAATACTCAGTCTTGGAACGATCTTAAAACCTATTTGAGAAAGAGATTTTGTCTCCCTGGATTTTTGGAAATCAAAATGAACGAATTCTTAGAGTTGAAGCAGGGGAGCAAAACCATCGAGGAATATCACCAGGCCTTTGCTCTTCTACTCAAATATTCACCACCTCTAGATGAAGAGCAACTCATGGTGGCCAGGTTTATTTGGGGAATGAACGAACCCTTGGACACACTAATCAAAAATGCCAAGCCAGTGTCCATGGCTGAATCTGTCAGAATGGCGAAGGACTTTGCCAAAGCCTTCATTGTAAAAGTCCCACCAAAACCAGCTCCCTCATCCTTCAAGAGATTTCAGACACACCGGGAAGTTCTTTCAACTTTCTGCCTCCAAAGAGACACCAAGGTCCTAACCAAAATGTGGAGACGGGAAGCTTCAGAAATGAAGGAAGACCTTTCCCCCAAAGTACATTCTCTAGAACTCTGGCTCTCTCCAAAATGCAAAGGGAAGACCTTCGAAGCGAGAACAGATACTTTGGATGCTAAGGACTTGAGCACCAACTCAAGGATTGTCCTTCTCCTTCCTAGGCCAAGGAAGCCAGGGTCCCAATTTTTCGAGACAGACTCCTTCTTATCAGTCCAATGAGGGTCCCAGGCGCCAAAATCAAGGTAACCCAAGAAGAGTGCCAGCTCAGCTTGTAGCCTCCATGCAAAGCAGTCTCCGAACTACCTCCCAGAATTGGAATAACCAAAGAGAGAGAGTTCCACCTCAGACTGCAACAATAGCCAGAGCAGTCACCATAGTTGAGGAAGTGGAGGAAGAGAAAGGACAAATCTATGTAGCAATTGAGCATCAGGGGAATAACTATCAATTCTCAGTTTTCCAGATTTCAGCAGAGTACCAAGGTAAGAAATTCAAGCTCTGAAGTTATGGAGACATTATCTTTTGGGACAAAGATTCACCTTGATGACAGATCATCAAAGTCTGAAGTGGATCTTCACCCAAAAGGATCTCAACATGCGTCAAAGGAGATGGATGTAGACCCTGCAGGAATTTGATTTTGAAGTAAAGTATCGGCCGGGGAAAGAAAATAAGGTTGCAAATGCGCTCACAGCAGAAAAGCCTCCTTGCTTGCAATTACAGTGGTGTCAAATCCATTGATCAATGAAGCAAAGGAGAAAATCATGCAGGACAAATTCCTTGCCCCTATTGCTACCCTTCTGATGCAGGAAAGCAAGACTCCTCAGGAAATGAGTCGAGTTCTTGGATACAAACTAGATGAAGGATGTATGTATTCTAATAATCGGCTATGTATCCCCAATGATGAGGGAATAAAGGAAAGAATTTTGAGAGAAGCCCATGATAGCCTGATAGTTGGACATCTAGGGTTTATAAAAACCTATATGTCTGTGAAGAAAAGCTTCTTCTGGCCAGGACTCAAAGAGGATGTACTTGATCATGTGCGGAAATGCTTGATGTGCCAAAGAGTCAAGGCAAAAAGAGTCAAGATGCCAGGGAAACTGCAACCTCTAGACATTCCACAGATGAAGTGGGAATGCATCAGTATGGACTTTGTCACTGGATTACCTTCAGTGCAATCAGGTTACAACTCCACTTTCGTGGTAGTTGACAGGCTACAAAGTTGCCCATCTAATTCCAGTGAAAGAAACATACTCTGCAGTGGATGTTGCCAGAGCTTTCCTTAAGGAGATTTTCAGATTGCATGGTTTACCCAGGAGGATAGTAAGTGACCGAGATCCCAAATTCACATCGAAATTTTGGACTGCATTCTTTGAAGTAGTAGGAACTTTCTTGGATCTGAGCACAGCCTATCACCCCAAAACGGATGGCCAGACGAAAAGGGTGAATCAGGTAATAGAAGATATCCTTCGATCATGCTGCAGGAACCCAAGAAGTGGTTAAGTCATTTGCATCTGGTCGAATTTGCTTACAATGCTTCTTATCATCAGAGCATTAGGATGAGTCCTTTCAAAGCTTTGTATGGACAAGATTGCCTCACACCATTGACATGGTCTGACCCATTGATCATCACAGAGTCGAAATGTCCAGACAAATGCTTGATGACATGGACCAGCAAATGCAATCAATCCGCAAAGATATAAAGGCAGGCCAAGATAGGCAAAAGCAGTATGCAGATAAAAAGAGATCAGAGATTTGAAGAATCAGATATAGTCTTCATTCGAGTATGACCAAAAAGAAGTTCCTTATCCTTGGGGAAGTACAAGAAGCTCTCTCCCAGATACTGTGGACCGTATGCTATCATAAAAAAAGTGGGCGATCTAGCCTACAAACTTCTTCTGCCTCCCCATCTCAAGGTACATGATGTATTCCATGTCAATTTGCTTAAGAAGTATGTACCTAGCCCGAATCACGTGCTTGATGAGCAATTGATCTCTCCAACTCAAGGCCAGATGGTACTCCAACCTGAGGAAATCCTTGATGTTCGGGAGAAGATTCTCACGAATAGAGTCCTCAGAGAATTCTTAGTAAAGTGGAAATTCTTCCCTCTAGAAAACGCCACTTGGGAGAAAGAAGAAGATTTGGCGAAGAATTACCCCCACTTTGCGAGATGAGGACATCTCGCGTTTTCAAATGGGAGAGGATGTAAGATTCCTCCTTAGCTTGAATATCAAATAAGCCTCTACTTCAATCCCTTGTAATCAAGGAAAAGGGAAACCTTCAAGGAGGCGCCTACTTTACATGCTTGGATGAGTTTAAAACTCAAAAATAATAGGATATTTTTATCTCTCCTCTCTCTTGGATCAAACCAAATCAAAAAGGGAGCCAAACTGGTCCAAATCTTGTCCAAATTCAGCCAAACTGAAGCTGGAAAATTCTAGACCTCAATTGGACTCAGTTAGTGGCCTCCCTCTCCTATAAATAGACCCTCGTTCCTTTGTATTATTATCTGTGAATTAAACTATGCCGATATTACTCTAAACTAAGCTTAATTTCTATTATCCTCTAAAAACCTCTACAAAATTGAAGATATTGGAGCTTCTCTCTCTCTTCAATCTTCCTTGGTGACTCCTACAACATACCAAACCAATTGATTGGTTGGGGGCCTCAACTGTAATCAAAGAATCAAGTAAATTAGAATGTAAAGTGTGGATTGTTGTCTTTTTCTTATTCAAACTACAAATGCTTCTCTTCTCAACCCCTCTCAAGCTTGAGAAGCTTTAATTTGAATGGCTTTTGATTACTATTGAAGTTCTTTTATGAATTGTAATAAAGAAACACATTAATTTTTATTTATGCTTAATTTTAATGGTTTTTAAGTATTTCTCTCTCTCCCCCCAAAGAAAGGTCATTCCTATGACCTATCCTCAATCCAAATGAAGCTTCTCATGAAGTATTTCTCTAATCCAAAAGTAATTTCTATGCTTGTCTAATTGGAGGCCAAAATAATGGCTTTTTAATGCTTTTATGATATTTATTTCATAGAGAAATTATGAATCAATCCATAATTGGATAATGATCCAATTAGTGGTCATTATAATCATATCAATAATATTAAACTTCATTCTTTCAATTAAATTGAGAATTATCAGTAATAGCACAACGGAGCTATGGCAAAATTTATGTTTTAAAAAAAACACACATAAAACATTTTCATTCATAATATGAAAAGAGGACTTCCTACCATATTCTAGGAATTATCATCCTAGACTAATTGAATGATTCTCATTATAATCATGGAGAAATTGATTTTTATGTTTATGCATAATTAGTAAATTAGAAAAAAGAGAAATTTTTAATAATTTATTTTTATGTTAAAAGAGTAATCCCCATGACATTGGAAATCCATGTATTCCAATGATTTAGAGAAAAAAAATTGGAATGCTAAAATAATGTATATTTTATGAAAGATTTTTGGTAAATTTATCTTTTTGTATAGATAAATTTTATGATGAAAGAGGAATTCCCACCATATTGAAATTCAAATATTTAAATAAGGAAAGTATAATTCCTAGTGCAAAGGAATTAATGAAGATCTTTATTTAATTTTTAAGAGAAAATATAGTTAAATTTATCTTTTATATAGATAAATTTTTATGATGAAAGAGGAATTCCCACCATATTGGAATCCAATTAATTAAATGAAGAAAGTGTAATTCCTAGTGCAAAGAAATTAATGGAGATTTTTATTTAAATTTTCATTAGGGGAAGGTTGAGGTCTATAGGGACCCTTTAAGCTGCCATATTATGATTTTAATGACTTTTTGTTAAAACGTTAAGTTTCTTTAACTTTAAATACTTTCTTGTTCTTCAAACGGCTAGAAGTTTGAATTTTAAAGTTTCCCACCAAAATTGAATTTGAGATTGAGCGAGCAAAACTATATCATGTGACATATCTATGGAAAGAGCTTGACGAGTAGATTCTGGATCTGTAATCTCCGACAAATTTTGAGCTCATAAGTAGAAGTTATGGGCGTCCGAAATTTCAAAAACTCCCCCCTCCCCCCACTTTTTGGAAATGAAAAGTACAAAAAGGCATCTTCTAGAGAATCTTTTGACCACCTTTATTCACCCAACATTTTTGTATACATGGCATCACACGATTGGCTCTTTTCCTTAATAACCTTTTAATCACATGGCATCTTAAAGGGCCCCTATAGACCTCAACCTTCCCCTAATGAAGAGAAAAATCTAGTTAAATTTATCTTTTTACATAGATAAGTTTAAATGATAAAAGAGGAATTCCCACTATATTGGAATTCAAATGTTTAGATGAGAAAAGTGGAATTTTTAGCTTAAAGGAATTAATGGTTTTTTTAATGAAGAATTTTAATAGATTTAATTTATGGAAAAGAGGAATCCCCATGATAATTGGATTGCACTTATGAGAAAAAGAAGGATTTCAAGTTTATTCAAAAAAAAAGGTATTGATATTTTAGTTAAAAGATGAATTTCCATGATATTTGAGAAAAGATGGATTTGAATTAAATTCTAATGTCAAAAGATGAATTTCCATCATAATTCTACCTAATGAATTAAGGTTGAGAATTTATGTGGGAAAAAGAATATCTTGGATATTAATTGGTAAAATCACTAAATGGATATTTACCCAAAAACTAGATGTTTAGTTGAAAGGAATCTTGGTAGAGCTAAACTGAATGAATTTAGTTAGACTACGTGAGGTCGGACAGTAAACCTAATTGTCCTTCTCTCGAATTGAATAATCAGACAAAAACTTTGTGACCAATTCCAGTTACTAAATCCAAAGATTAGACTACCGAAACTAATCTAGTTTTTCCCTAACCAATCTCACCAAGAATCTAGTTGGATAAACGGTTAAAATGACGGGTAGATTACCCTCATGAGAGATCAAGGATTCTCATTATGAAACTGGGAATTATTAGAAAAAGGGTCTCTGGAACCGATTCTCAAACTCGAATCTCACTTGCATTGGAAACTCTGTTTTTCATTCAAAGGAATGTTTTACGCCAGAATGCTGGAGGAAGCATTTGGCTTATGTTTTTCTAAAGGAAGGTTTGTTGGAACAGCTCTGGCGGGGAGTCGTCAAGGGACATCACCTGCTGGCAAAGCCTGCCGAGGTCTTGATGACCACTAGCCTCGGTACGGTGTGTGGCTAAAAATAGAGGCTGATAATGTGTACATACGTGTGCAAGGCGTGTGTGAAGGTTTTACTTTTGAGGGCGTTGCCAGGTGTTCAGGGTGGACGGCATTTGATTTAGGCTGGTTGCAGGCCTGTCCGGTGAGCGGTTTGCTGGGTTGATTTAAGCTGCTCGGTCGTCTTGAAGTTTGTGCGCGTCCAAAGGATGAGTGGGCACCAGCCGGTTTGTGTTGGAAGGTATGTGGAGATTGGGGGAGGAATTGATGATGGGGCCATGTGCCATGGTCATTGGTATGAAAGGGAGTATGGTGGCCATTATTGAAATTCTAAAATATATATATGGTATAATACAAACATGGCTACAAAAGGAATGGCCACGTAGCAGCCAATGGAGCCGCCAGCATGAAGTTCTCGAAGGTGGTCGCCAAAGCGAATGGAAGAGTGGCCAGCAGCACTTCGAGAAATCACGAAGGTGTGAGTCGCCAGGGAAAAAGCCGAAGAGAGAAGTCGCCAGAAAGGGCCGCCGGGTGTGGTTGCAGTGGACGGGGGTCTCGTTGGAGCGGAGGACAGAGGAGCCCCTTGTGTGCGTTTGGGTGGCAGCTGGGAGCAGCCGCGGTGGATACAGCTGGGAGCTGACGGGTAAGAGGCCCGTGTGCTTTGTGCGGTGGCTGGAGTAGTTGCAGATGATACTGCAGGGAGCCGACGGGGAGGAGAGCCCCGTGTGTTCTGGGGGTGAGGCACTGCAGAAAGAGTAACGGGGGAGAGCGCGAGGACGGAAGTGGCCTGGGTGTGTGTTTTGGTGCCTAGCTGAGGAGGCCGTGTTGTGGTGAGTGGAAGAGGGGCCTCGAGCATAGCAGGAGGCTGCAGAGAAGGCCTCAAAGGACAGGCGCAGAGAAGCTAAGCAAGTGAGCTGGTTTTTGGCGTTGACTGGAGCAACTGGAGGTGTAGCGCGACGGGGAGCCGTTTACAAAGCCGACAGTGTGAAGGTGGCGGAGGCGTGGAGCCAGGTGCAGTGGGCCGCATGTAGGAGCTAGTTGGGGACTTGGCTTGAAGGCGCAGCCACACGTAAAAAGAAGGGCCGCCATGGAAGGTTTGTGATGACTGGATGATGCGCAGCTGCTGCATGTGTGAGAGAAGATGGTCCTTGGTGACTAAGTGGTGGTTGCAAAGATGATCAGTGGACTGGAACGAAGGTACACGGGCTGCAGAGGAGCAGGGTGCTTCTCGTATGAAGAGCAGATAGCGCTGGAGCTGGCGTTAAGTGACAAGGGTTGGTGTTGCAGGTAGCAAGCTTGGCTGGAGTGTAACTGCGCAGGTTGCAGAAAGGACCGCCTGGGAAGCAAGCAAAGGAGGGAATAGAGCAGAGAGAGCAAGAATGCTGGTGGTGTAGCAAAGGACTTCAGCTAAGGTGCAGAGCAGAGAATAAAGAAGTCAGCTGCTGCAGAGAGTAAAGAGTGAAGGAATTTGGAGCGACCAGGAGCTGGAGCAGGCTGATTGTGAGCGGGTGCTTGGTGTAGCTGGTGTCTGGGATATTTTGGGATATCCACCTCTGTAAAGGTCAAGGTCCTTTCTGAAATATGAGTCTTGTTCATGCTCTTTGGTCTGGTGTTCTGGTGTGTTTGCATACGTGTGTGGAAGTGTGGCATGCTATAAGGGCGTAGACAGCTTTACCGCTTCCGTGCCATCACTTTTTGGTGCCTCCATAGAGGAGCAGATTTCCTCTGGTTTGTGAAAGAAGATAGGGGCTGTGTGAAGCAGGATTTGGAAATGGCTCAGGATTTTCCGGAGTATTGGGGATTGCCACAGGAGAATGCAACCAGGTTTCTGGAGAAGATGGAGTTTACAGCTTTGATGAAAGACAGGGCAACCCCGGAGATCCTTTCTCGGATTTTGACTTATTGCTTGCAGGGTGATGCAAAAGTATGGCTGCAGATGTTTGTGACTGCACACAGGAATGTTCATCGACAGGATCCTGAATACCGTGTAGTCAGAGCTGCATTTTTGGCAAAGTTTGTCCATGTGAAGAGTCCGAATGAAGTGTGGAAGGAGTTGTGTAACATTCAGCAGAAGGATGGTCAGGATGTGGATCAGTATCTGATAGAGTTTGGTAGACTGTGGAGTCTATGGTGTGAGGCTTTGATTCCTGAAGTACCCCCGCAGATGATAAAGAGGGAGCGGTTTGTGGCAGGTCTGGAGCCAACGATCCGTCTGAAGGTGGAGCTGAAGAACCCGGATAGCTTTGAGGAGGCTGTCAGAGTTGCTCGTGAGAAGGAGTGGAAGATAAAGCGTCTGAGGCAGATGGGAATGCAGGAAGAGCCAAAGAGATTTGTGAAGATGCCAGAGATTGAGAGTATGCATCCTGAAAGAAAAGCTGCTGTTGTTCCTAAACAGGAGGATTCTTTGAAGAGGGAGGTTCATGATGCAGTGGAGCTCATGAAGTCTTTAAGCGTGAATTGGATAGAGTCTACAGAAAGAGGACGAGGCACAGGTGTTATGGGAAGGAAGACTGATGCATCATCTGGTTCTGGAGAAAATTCAACAGATTTTGGGAGAGGGTATCTGTGTGATGTGCAATGCCGGAATTGTGGTGAGTGGGGTCATATCAGTCCGCAATGTGAGAGACCAGCCAAAGCTAATGGTGGCATATATCAATTGTCTATGGGAATGAGTGATAGGGTGAGTGGTCCTAATATGCAGGTGAAGGAGGCAATTCAGCCCAGTGTTTGCGAGGTCCATAAAGTCACATTTGCAGAGCAAGGTATGGGACAGGTTAGCCTGTTGGGAATGGAGAAGGGTGAGGTTTCTGGAATCAGCCCTGAAGAGCTTTCAGAAGGCGAGGAGGAGAAGGATGAGGTTATTGATGATGTTGTGGATTGTAAGCAGGTGCCAGTACTTCAGCCAGTCAAGGTAGAGAGTGATGATCAAGGTGTCACTAATGAAGATGCTGTGGATGGAGTGCATGTGGATGATCCGGGTGATGAGTTGGATATTGCAGCCTGTTGTGAGAGTGTGGATGGTGAGTTGGACAGTGTACTTGATAGTGCACTGGATGATCTGTTGAAGATGGCTTCCTTGGAGAAGATTGCTTGCATGCCAGTTGAGCAGCAGGAAGAGAGTGATGGTATGAGTGATGGTGAGCTGGATGCTCCTTTGGTTGATGGTGCGATAGATTTCGCAGGTGTGGATGCTGATCAAAAGGTGTGTGTTCCTTGTCATGCCCAGGAGAATGAGTTGGTGGTTGTGAGTGGTGAGGATGCATGTGAGGCTATTGTTGTTGGTCAGGGGGACCAAGATGCTTTGCCTGGGAGTTTGGGGAGCTTGGACTTGGTTGGGATGCCTGTGCAAGATGTGGAGAATCTTGCAGGATCGCCAATGGTCTTGAAGCTGGAGAAACTGCAGGAAAGCGACAACGATGAGTCTGCAGTGCACGAGGTTAATGGGCTGAAGGGAAGTGAGTGTATGGTGAACACACCATGTGTGGATGCTCAGCATATGGATGAGTGGTTTGGTTATAGTTCGAGTCTGGCAGATTGCCCAGAGGAAGGGTTGGAAGCCAGTGATGTGGGTGGCAAATTGGGTGACCATGAGATGAGAGTTGATGATGAGATATGTGTTATTTCGGTGCATGACTATGAGTGGGAGTCAGATATGTCAGAGGGGAGTAGAGGTGAGGAGTGGTGGTCTCCACCACAAGGATATGTGAGCTGGTCTGGAGCAGGAAGTGTAACAGAATATGGTGATGAGGCCATATTTGAAGAGCCAAGGGGGTTGCTGAAAGCAGGTCATGACAGGATCTATCAATGGTTGTTTGATGGAGGGGAATGCTTGAAGGATTGGAAGGTAGATGCACCGAGGTTTTTGTTTGATCCAGGGGGATAAGAGGTTTCTGTTAGTGCAGCTGCTGGACATAAATGTCTCAGCAGAAAAAAGGGGGTTGCTAAATATGTGTGGCTAAAAATAGAGGCTGATAATGTGTACATACGTGTGCAAGGCGTGTGTGAAGGTTTTACTTTTGAGGGCGTTGCCAGGTGTTCAGGGTGGACGGCATTTGATTTGGGCTGGTTGCAGGCCTGTCCGGTGAGCGGTTTGCTGGGTTGATTTAAGCTGCTCGGTCGTCTTGAAGTTTGTGCGCGTCCAAAGGATGAGTGGGCACCAACCGGTTTGTGTTGGGAAGGTATGTGGAGATTGGGGGAGCAATTGATGATGGGGCCATGTGCCATGGTCATTGGTATGAAAGGGAGTATGGTGGCCATTATTGAAATTCTAAAATATATATATGGTATAATACAAACATGGCTACAAAAGGAATGGCCACGTAGCAGCCAATGGAGCCGCCAGCATGAAGTTCTCGAAGGTGGTCGCCAAAGCGAATGGAAGAGTGGCCAGCAGCACTTCGAGAAATCACGAAGGTGTGAGTCGCCAGGGAAAAAAGCCGAAGAGAGAAGTCGCCAGAAAGGGCCGCCGGGTGTGGTTGCAGTGGACGGGGGTCTCGTTGGAGCGAAGGACAGAGGAGCCCCTTGTGTGCGTTTGGGTGGCAGCTGGGAGCAGCCGCGGTGGATACAGCTGGGAGCTGACGGGTAAGAGGCCCGTGTGCTTTGTGCGGTGGCTGGAGTAGTTGCAGGTGATACTACAGGGAGCCGACGGGGAGGAGAGCCCCGTGTGTTCTGGGGGTGAGGCACTGCAGAAAGAGTAGCAGGGGAGAGCGCGAGGACGAAAGTGGCCTGGGTGTGTGTTTTGGTGCCTAGCTGAGGAGGCCGTGTTGTGGTGAGTGGAAGAGGGGCCTCGAGCGTAGCAGGAGGCTGCAGAGAAGGCCTCGAAGGACAGGCGCAGAGAAGCTAAGCAAGTGAGCTGGTTTTTGGCGTTGACTGGAGCAGCTGGAGGTGTAGCACGACGGGGAGCCGTTTACAAAGCCGACAGTGTGAAGGTGGCTGGAGGCATGGAGCCAGGTGCAGTGGGCCGCATGTAGGAGCTAGTTGGGGACTTGGCTTGAAGGCGCAGCCACACGTAAAAAGAAGGGCCGCCATGGAAGGTTTGTGATGACTGGATGATGCGCAGCTGCTGCATGTGTGAGAGAAGATGGTCCTTGGTGACTAAGTGGTGGTTGCAAAGATGATCAGTGGCCTCGAACGAAGGTACACGGGCTGCAGAGGAGCAGGGTGCTTCTCGTATGAAGAGCAGATAGCGCTGGAGCTGGCGTTAAGTGACAAGGGTTGGTGTTGCAGGTAGCAAGCTTGGCTGGAGTGTAACTGCGTAGGTTGCAGAAAGGACCGCCTGGGAAGCAAGCAAAGGAGGGAATAGAGCAGAGAGAGCAAGAATGCTGGTGGTGTAGCAAAGGACTTCAGCTAAGGTGCAGAGCAGAGAACAAAGAAGTCAGCTGCAGAGAGTAAAGAGTGAAGGAATTTGGAGCGACCAGGAGCTGGAGCAGGCTGATTGTGAGCGGGTGCTTGGTGTAGCTGGTGTCTGGGATATTTTGGGATATCCACCTCTGTAAAGGTCAAGGTCCTTTCTGAAATATGAGTCTTGTTCATGCTCTTTGGTCTGGTGTTCTGGTGTGTTTGCATGCGTGTGTGGAAGTGTGGCATGCTATAAGGGCGTAGACAGCTTTACCGCTTCCGTGCCATCAACGGTTAAAATGGTGCGCTTCCGATACGATGGGCGAGGATCGACGAAGCGGTCCCTGAGTGAAGTGCTAGGACACCTAAGGAGGATCCTAGAGGGTTCTAACCAGGCGATGCACGGGCTAGCGGTTGCTAGGACACCCAAGCATACGTCGAGGAAGATATCTAATGGACAAAAAGGAACGATTTTTGGGAACAAAAATTTGATACTGGATCTCATTGGTTGGCCAGCTGGTCTTCAACGGAGAGTTTAGAGGATGCATTTTTGTAATACAATGGACTTGGAATTTTGGAAAATGATGATCGAAAATATTATGATTTTATTCAAGGATTATCTTAAAGCGAGTCAAATCTATTATAAATGGCAATTTCATATTGGGTGTGTACGTGGTATGCCTATTTGATTTTTGCATGAATCGTCGGGCTAGGGGGCCTGGGAACTCTTTTCCTCGGTACCCGGGCAAAAACCCAATTAAATCTTTATAAAGGAATTCCACCAATTCAATGGTTGGGTGGTTCGCTATAACCCATGGGCCGGATGGGGTTAGGCTGGATCGGAGGATTCCTGAGAAACAACTAGATACGATTAGTTACGTTAATCAGTTTAAATCCTGAGAAGACCTTGTTCTGTGGGAGGGGATCATCGTGCCTTGGAAATGAGGAAAAAAGCGGTGATTCCATGGACCAAGTGCAAGTCTCTTCTTGATTTGACCATGTGACTTCAGGTTTTGTCAGATCAGTTTAATATAGTCAAGACTTGACTCATTAGAGTAATCTCCTGTTTAAAAGATTTTTCCCCTTCCTAGCAAAATCGCCTGTGCCTTCCAGGCGAGGGGAGTCTTCCGGGCACGGTCTTGGAGGGGGGACCCCGGGCTAGCCTCTCATCCCGAACATCCGCGGCAGGCGAGGCCCCGAGTGTGCAGGACCCTTCCGCCCGCCGGCAGGAGCCTCAGAGGCCTTGGAGCATGGGTGGCGGGCGAGGACCTCATAGAAGCCCTTAGTATCTCCACTGCCTCAGTATTGGCAGAGATAGTGAATGCTGCCTATCATTTCCCTCCACAGAGACGACATTTCCCCTTACTCCATAGCTGGCCTATTGGTCCTTTACAGAAGATTCCATATCCAGATGGAGGTGATGGAAGCCACAGGAATCATGTAGTTTAATGACTTGCACGTGGAATTCCCAATGGAGTTTACACCTGAGGAAGCTGCGAAGGCAAAGACCTTTTTTAGATGCATGGCCCCAAATACTCTGATGATGAAGACAATGGTAGCGAACATGACGGCCATGACAGAGGCGACAATGCCCAAGGATCTCAACCCCCTCAACCTCCCCCATCCTCTCCCCCCCATCAACCTCCACCCCCCAACCCCTCTCACGCAAGTCCTAGCACACAACCACCCCCACCCCACCCCACCTCACACCTCACCCTCACCCTCACCCTCACCCTCACTCTCACCCTCTTCCCCTCCCACTCATCTACACCACTCCATTTTCCCACCCCACCTACCTCACCAACTCCACCCTCACCTCCATCCTTGACATTGAATTCAGGCATGCACACCGCATTACAAGATTTACCTTCGACATCGACAAAACCTCCCCCCGTGCTACATACCAGCCTCACACAGAAGCCTCATATTCACAAACCCCTCCAACCTTGTCACCCCTCTGCCAACAAATATCCCCTCCCCCTCACCCTTGGAAGAAGGAGAGATTTTGCTCGCCACCACGACTCAAGCGTGAGGAAGTTGACCCTCCACTCAACCCACTCAACTGGTAGGACCCCCTCAACAGAACGAAGCTTGAGCACGTAATACAAATCCTACTTGGCTGACAACTCCAGGCGGTGCCACTCACACGCATCTTGGATCGCATGGACAATGTCCTACGTCCGTACATCAATGCTAAGCATCACAAATTGGTGGAAAGAGCACCCCTTCTGACATGGAGGAGGCTACCAACACTGCTCTCTCCATAACGTTCAATCTCATGGGTGAGTAGCCGGCCTAGAGGTTCCCATTTTTATTGAAGCCCATCATCTAGGAGAACTACTACAAGGCATCGCGTCCCCTTCGCATCAACCTAGAGAGCCTGCCAATTCAAAGAAGGTGGGCTTGGAACCTCTTCCATGAGGAGCAGCAAAAGAACCCCAAACTGCAATTCAATCTCTCGTGGTTCACTCCTCTAATGTCCCAGCAACCTTGCACAGAGGAAAGCATGATCAAGCGCTTCCACGAATTCATCAGCAAAAGATATGATCAAGTCCCAAACCTAGCCATGATTGCAGCAATCATGTTCTTTAACTTAATCATCACGCTGCTGGAGACTTTACCTGACTAGAACCACTAGCACGAAGGCACGCAGGGATTGGCCTTTGACATCAACAAAGGGCTAACACTCAAGAAATTTTTAACGACGTGAGTACATCATGTGGATGCCCACCGGGCACCTCCACACTTTTGAAGACATGATGGAAACTACCTTTTGGACCAATTATTGAGTCTTCCATGAGCCCCCCAACTCCTACCTCGCGTCATGATTTGATCGTAACTTATTTGATCTACTACTGCTAGATCCGGTCAACTTCAAGGATGGCGGACCTGAATTAGGGAGGGGGGTATGCTAGCCATGATGGTTAACCTTACTTTTCAAGCGGGGCTACACTCATTGTAACTTATCTTTTGTAACTCCTCAAGAACTTAATGATAAAAGAGACATGGGATGACCGAGCTTATGGCTTGTGTAATGTCGGTCCTAGGAAAGAGTTGTACATAGATCTAGGAAGACTAGTTTTGGGCCCCCAATTGTAAATGGGCGGCCGGCCATTATAAAGTAAGAGCTCTTGTATATAAGACATTTTAGGAAATATGAAAGGGTGAAAGCATGACAAGGTGGACTAAAAACCTATGTCCATGGTTTACAACTAGTTGTGAAACACTTTTATGCAAAGTTAGAGAATTAAAACATGGTTGTTTAATCTTGTTTCACATTTATTATATCTAAAAGGCACTAGAAAAATTGCTAAATACATCTTATGATGATATTAAATCCAATTATATTGGTTGTCTTTAAGTATGGTAGTAACCAATGCAACTGGTAGAAAGTGTACCACCTTATCATGTTTTCACCCAAAAAGGGACAATCCCATTAGTCTCATTTGAGTTTTGCGTCTCTCTCTCTCTCTTGTGGATTCATACTTGCTTGGTTGTTGCTTGCATGCTTGATTGTTGTTGTGTATGCTTGTAGGGATGGTGATGATCTAGCTTCTCCTCTCCTCTCCCCTCTCTTTGCTCTCTACCAAGGTCCCTCTTGCATGCATGTGGCATGTAGTGAAGGTTGACATTTCCATAGCTCCCTCCTTCTTTCTCTCTACCTAGATCTTGAATCTTTACTTGGGTGACACAAGTGGAGGTGGAGTGAGCCCCTAGCGGCCTCATAAAGGGGATGCACATCTCCAAACTCAACCCTTGCATGTTGTTTCTCTTCTTCTCTCCCTCTGTCTTGTGTGCAAGATTGTATGTTAGGATTAACAATCCTCATCATCCTTGCCCTCTATGGTAGCAGCGGTAGCGGGATTTTTGGAGAAAAACATGTTTTGGCTTGATGGCCCTCCTCAGTGGTGGTGAGGTGCTTAGGAAAGGACACATGGGATTCATCAATTCGCATGATGGAGGTTGTGACAAGGATCTCTATCTAGTGAAAGACATGATTGTACAAAACTATGAGGCCCTTGGGGGAATTATGGCTCAAGTTCTTTATAATGAAGTGCTTTGTAGGCCATGTGAAGTTCCTTCCACACCTACCCTTCCATCCAAGCGAGTGTGGTAAGATATTTTGAAGAAGCATAACAAAAAGGAAAGATGCCATGGGGCATAGTTACCTCAACTGAGGCATCTAATTATGTGGCTTGTGCATGCTCTAGAATATGGGCCAAAGTAAAGAGGTTGGCTACAAGAGGAATTGGGAGGGTGACCAATTTCTTTGCTAAAGTTGATAAACTAGTGGCAAAATTGGGGATGGTTCATGATAAGGTATAGATTCCTTTCTGAGATAGCTTGTTGGGCTTGAAAACACCCAGCCTAGACCCAACATAGCATGTCTATCATGTTGTTGTGGTTGTTTCTCGGGAGGGTGGCGTTAGAAGGACCTTCATGGTGGTGGGTTGGCGAGGGTGAGGGCAGACATGGCTATCCTCCAGGGGTGTTGGGTGACGAGTGTAAAAGTGTTTCCTCCAAAAACTAGGAGGCCTTGTCAATCTCCTCCTCCTTTGTAGCCCTGTGCTAGTCTTATGAGAGACTGTGCCTCCAACTAAACGGGTGGGGTTGGGAAATGTGTTCCCACCCTACATCATGATACAACACCTTTGTGAGGAGAGAGGAGGCTGGAAGCTTACCTTGAGGGTTGGTGAAAATAGCATAGAGATCCTTGTGGAGATATTCAATCTAGTTGAATTGTCTCCCTGATGTACCCAATCTAGGGTGTAGAGGTTGTAGTGGTTGAATTTGTCTGCCCAACATGTGGTGATGAGGAGGAAACAAAGCGCCCTTGTTGGCATGATCCACTCTGGTCAAGTGATGCTATTGCAATCCATGTCATCCTGGTCAGGATCCCTGAAACATGTCATGCACATGCCGTATGACATGGCTATGGTGGCATACGTATGGCTGCTTGATCCCGGGGTGTTATAAACCTTCACGAACTATGTCCAAATTGAGGTGCACCATAAGGGAGGCTCTTTTTGAATAATTGGTGTGCCATGTAGCTAGCTTAGATTGTGGGCCTCAATGAAGTTTAAGAAATTTTGAGGAGGTCAGGTTCCTAAGGTGACGTTGTGGGAAATCCATCAAGCCCAATCTACTCTAGGTGTGCTACCACCACTAGAAGTTTGGCCATTGCGGGGTAACACTGCTCTATCTAGTATAGGAGTTTATGCTCTACTTTGTGGGTGTTTATGCTCTACTTTGTGGGTGTGTATGCTCTACTTTGTGGGTGTTCTGGTGTTCTTTATAAGGATATGGATTGCATATCCCTCAACCCACTTTATGAGGGCTTCACCTAGATGGGAGAGCTAGGTGGGGTGGATGCCATATTCCTCAAAACAATGGTTGGCCTATCTTTTCTTCTTCTAGGGAGTGTGGGTGACCACCTCGAGCGAAGAGTCAGAGTTTTTTGCATTGGCCATATATGGATGAATAGGAGGTGACATACGGGAAATATGTTGCTGAAAATCAAGAGAAAAAATGGCAAGAGCTCAACTAGAGAGTGAGAGATAAAGTGAGAAAAATGAGAGGGGGTTGGCCTTTTTTAGATTTCCTCGTGAAGTGGCGAAAAAATGACGCATGACCATGTGAATAGGTGATGTTGCTCGAATAAGAAAGGAAAGCATATGGGAAATCCAAAGAAGCGGGTGGATTAAGGTTCTAGAAGAATCAAAGCTGGCAACACATGTAGAAGAAGAAAAATTTTGTGTTATTTTGGATGTGTGCAAGAGCGGTGGCTGAGAGTGACCACTAGAGAGCCTGTAGTTGAGTGGACTCCTGTAGGTCAATGTTATCGATAGTTATAGGCTAGAGTTCCTACATGTTTTGAAGATTGTAGAGAAGCAAAGCAACATAGTGAGAGAGGCATTTTTTGTGGATTAAAGTAGAGACAGAGCTCGATACTAGAGAATTGGCCAAGAGGTGTGTCCCTAGGTTCTCACTGTAGATTCTCTATTAGATACATGACCCAATTGGATTTCTTCTCCGATGGGCAGAAGTTTATGCTATGAAGTGTTGTCGTGCGGGATGTATCTGTGGAGGATTCATGAGCTTTGTGATGTTTCCTTCTTTTGTTTGAACCGAGGTCTTAGGGTTGTTAAGAAATTGAAGTTTATTTAGTCTATTTGAAGCAAACAAAGAGATTGGATCTTTTTTATTTTCTTGGTGTTTTGCTGTGAGATGAAAGTGTGAATTTGATTGACTTCATGAGATTGAGTCATTGTGAGTGATAGTCTGATGACCTAGGAGTTTCTTTTGAGTCAATGCTGTGACTCAGTGATGAGAAGGTATAGTTACATTTTTTTGTTAGCTAAAGGTGTACGAACCTTCTCCTGGTTTGTGTGAGTATGAGGAGAGTGTTTTTGAGTCAGGTCTAACAGCACTCAACAATCAAATGGGATAGTGGACTAAGTGTTCATCCAAAGTCAAGTATGTGAGCTGATGTCTCAGCAGAGTGTCCACTGTGATGGATCCTTGCTAGGTTTGAATGTTTTATGGGTCTAGAAGTGTCAGCTAACATAGAGGAGAGGAATTCTAACCTAGTTGAGTTGGTCAATTTTGAGAAGAAGACAGTCAGATGTGAGTCTTCTATATAGTCAGCTAAGAGTCTTGAGTGGGACATCTCTTTGAGTTTGAAGTAGCCTGAGAGTCAGGGAAGGTCAGAGGACACGTGGGAGGAGGTTTTTGCTTTAGTAGAGTCTATTGAATTAGTTTACTCTGTTTCAACCGGGTCTACCTCTCTCAACCAATTCAAGGGTCTACCTCTCAACCAAGTCAAGGGTCCAGAGAGCTTCTGGGGGTGTAGATGTGAAGGTGAGGGTCCAGAGAGTTTCAACCGAGTCTACCTCTCAGTAATTTAAATCAGAAGGGTGTCAGGTGTGAGGGTCAGCAAGGGTCCCAGAGAGCTTCTAGGGGTGTGGAGGTGAAGTCGCCTCTCTGATGCTAGAGGACAACAGAGGATCCTGGAGGACAGGTTTCTAAGAGAGGACAAGTGGAGGCATTCTAGAGGCAGAATCCGCTTATAAGTCAGCTTGGATTTGTTTTGGTCAGTTGGATGTCAAATAAGGTCAGGAGAGGCTTTTAGGTATAAGATTAGAGGTGTTGGAGGTCTATGTTGACCTGGGAGGACAATTGGAGGTAGCAACTAGATCAGACAGGGAGGTAGGGAGGGTGTTGAATTGTTTAAGTGAGTCAAGTGGAGGGCTAAGGACACTTGCAAGGGTAGTTGTGGTGCCCTTGGAGGTGGGATTTTAGTGTCCCCTAGTTGTGATCCCATTGTGTCTTCTTCTTGTGTGCCCGTAGGTGGTGTAGTAGAGGCCATCACCCAGCCATCACGCATGTTTTGGAGCCCCACCGAGGATCAAAAGGTTTTTGTTAAGGGCTTTAGTTAGCAGTTTGGTACTCACGTACTGATCAACTCAGGGCCAATGGTGGCTGATTTTGGATATGATGTGTTTAAAGGTCAGAGAAGGAGGATGTTGCCCCTATTCCTTAGGAGGGTTGAATTGGTGACTTTAGGCAATGGCATGGATGATGATGCCTATAAACTGAGGATGGCTGATTCGTTGTTACAAGATGCAACTAGGAAATGGTTTGAATATGAAGCCACAGAGGCTGAGAGAGGAAGCTGGGATGGTTTAAAAGGAGCCCTGAAGAGGTAATATGGGAAAGCTAACAACCTAGAGGAATTGTGGAGAAAACTTTGAAGGCTGAATCAGGGAGAGGATGAAGAAATGTCAATTTTTGTTGGCAGGTATCAAACTAAGTTTGCTCCACATTTTAAGAACCTATGAGCTGAGTATAATGAAGAGTCTCAAAATACTAGGTTTTGTTGAAACAGGGGATGACACTGCTCATCCGATTGCCCATGTTGGAGATGTGCCATTTTCTATGTAGGATGGTAAGGTGAAGTACCTTGTCAATGTATTTCATGTTCTGAACATTACAAAAAAGCTAGTTTCAATTGGCTAGATGATTGAGTAGGGTTTGTGGGTCTTAAGTTAACCCTTATTGGCAGTTATGTAGAAGACTTTAAAGATAAGTGCAGGTTGGTTGCAAAAGGCAATAGAGTGAGCAAGAACAAGATCCTCTACTATACAGGGCCATGCTATAAAGCCATTGTGGACCTGGCCACCCATTGTCACTCGCATGGAGAAAATTGGGCTCGACAGCCTACCCACACTAGAACCATGGGACCCTAATTTGTTGAACTGCCTTTAATTTATAGAAACTGCCTTTAATTTACAGAAACTTATGACGCTAATGTTGCAGAAACAGGACAAGTATTGGACAGTGCAGGCCATGCCCACCCCATCTGTGTAGGTCTCAAGCTAGTCCAGGAAGTGCTTCATCTCCCACAGATGGATCAACCCTATGTGCGCCTCACCAATGAGACCCACCTTATATCTCCACAGATGGATCAACTCTATGTGCACCTCACCAATGAGACCCACCTTATTCATGGCACTTACCAGGGCACTACCACCAAGGATGGGGTAGAGTGGTCTAATATCACCCAGCAAGAGCTCATCATGCATGTTCGTGCCCTAGATCATTTGAGTCACAGTGTGTGTTGTAGCCTAGCCCAAGTCCAGCAAGGAGCACCTGTCAATTGGGCTGAGTACCTGCACAAGGAGTTACACTCTGTCTGTGTAAACCCACATGGGAAGTTGGTGGCCATATCATTGTTCACAAAGGTCCTCTATCACGCCACAGGGTGGAATAAGCTCCCTAGGGCCATTCAACTATTGGATGGTCCCAATGCCATTTTGGTCTCTCTCCCTCTCCCTTTCTCCTCTCCCACCTCTCCACCCTTCAAGCACCATCACTCCAATCCTCAGTAGCACCAGAGCAGGCTCCTCCCCACTCCACCCTTGAAGCAGATATCGAGGTACAAGATGCTGAAGCCTTTTATCAGAATTTGTACGAGATACCACCACCCCTGGGCTCTTCTCCACAATTCCTCCTCACTTCTTGGAAGCCGGCCCCTCTTCCCCCCCGCCTCCTCCCATGCAACACACTAGAAACCCTCCGTCGGGTGCAAACAAGCACCTTCCGATCATAGGAGGCGTACTCAAAGGGCATATGTTCCACTCATGGTATAGTGCCGGACTTTGCCCAAGGCTTCTCAAACTTGGCCCACAAGCTCATCAGCCAAATGATGAACATGTATAGGAAGCAAGAGAAAGTGGCAATGTGGCGGAGCAACAGATGGTGCTAGCAAGGGACCAAGAGCAGCAGATCCAGGAGGCCCTCTATGAGGCCACAATCACCAACCATAACCTCCAATGAGAACTATAGGATTGTGATCTTACCATCATCAACACCCTCTCCTTGCTCACCGATCTTCACACAAGCAACTCCAGGCAACCCAAGATGCCAAACAGTGGGCATTACATGCCCTCTCTCTTGCCCAAGACAAATCCGAGGACCTCCTATTATAGAGGGCGGCTAAAGCTAAAGAGAACCACAACACCACTACCCTCTCCTGCTGCTAGCAATATAGGGAAGTCGTCGAGGAAGCCATCTGCCCCAAAAAGCCTCCAAGCTCGGGGGCCAAAGAGGCCCGGGCCACCCACCAGCCCATCTGGCCCTGTCCCCCCCAGCGCGCTAAAAAAAAAGGTCAACACACTGATGGACGCTGCCACCAAACTTCCCACCCTTGCCATCCCACCATTTGCCTAAATCTACTCCAACATGATATCTTCCTTGATGAACCCATCTCCCAAGTTACATTTTCATATATCCTCACTCACCAACCTCCCCTTTGCCTCTATCTCCCTCTTGGCCATTTTTTTCTTTCAAGGACAAATTTCTTTCACCCATAACACCATATTTATTGCTTTACATGCCCACCCCCTCTCCAAGCCAATCTCTCATGAAATGGGCCTATCTTCTTCGATTTGGGCAACCCACAGAGAAAAAAAAACCCATCAACCTCGTGGTCCTAGATGGGCTCTGCTCTTATCCATACTCCTCCCCCCACACCGCCGACACCCTCTACTACCTCCATCACACTAGCTAGGACATTACCTATGCCGCATGCAAATCCCTCCCATCGGTACAAGCTTTTGCCTTATAGAGCCGAGGGCGTCCTCATCCTTTACCAAAGATGCCATCTCCAACTTGAGGTCATCTAGGCCATGGGGATCATGTAGTTTGATGACTCCCACATGGCTTCTCCCATGGATTTCACCCCCAAATAAGCCGCTGACGCCCCTAGCTTCTTCCACTCCAAAAGCCTTGACAGAAACTCCTCTGCAGATGATGACAACAACGGACAGCATGGAGGAGCACTGGTTAAACACCCCCTTCAGAAACCACCATCCCACCCAAATCCTCCTCTTCATCATGGCCCATCTCCCACTCTTTTTGTATCACCAAGACGTCACAATTATTCACACCACCAACACCACAGTAAACATCATCACTATTAAACAAAAACAAATCCTTCATACTCTCTATTGCAACCACACCTGCCAATCCATGATGAGGCACATTTGCAAACTCTTCATTCACTATAGCATCCCTGACATCATCCTTACACACCAAATATGGCCCATATGAGTCATCCTTCAGCCCCCACCCACATCCTTGTGTTCAGCAAGATACATAGAAATGCTCTCCATACTCTCTGTGTATCAAAGAAATCATCTCCCAAACTAGGTGAATCATCATCCTCAAATAAAGAAGGAAAAACAAAATAACTCTGCCAGTCTCACAAACACCCTCCATACTCTCTATCTCAAAGAAATCATCTCCCAAACTAGGCAAAGCATCATCATCAAACAAAGAAGGAAAAAACAAATAGCTCATGTTAGCCACGTCTACACTCACAGTCTACACTCACATCACTCTCAACTTCTTCAAACACTTCAATCTCCTCAACAGTGTCGCTTTCCTGCATCTTCGGCTCCAAGACCTGGGGTATCTCTTCAAGGCTCTCGACATCTAGCAAAGGATACTCCAACTTGTCCAAGCTCTCTTGACCCAACTCTACATCAACACATGCATCAGCTCTAGCAATAGCCAATCATCTCCACTTTCAATCAAACCTTGATTCTCTTCACACTCAAACATTGTGTTGTCAGCAACTTCTTCATCATTAGATTCTAGGTCACATGACACTGCATCCGCGCTCATAGAAACATGGGACGTATCATGATTCACCATTATATTTGACACTCCATCTTCTTCTTGTACCTGCAAACCTTCTGACTCCAACACTCTATCATAGGATGCATCCATTTAAAACCACCTTTAAGCACTTGCTATATGCCAGCCCATTTGAAATCGGTTGAATCCCATTTAAAACCGGTTGAATCCCATTTGAAACCGTTGAAGCTGGTTGAATCCCATTTGAAACCGTTGAAACCGGTTGAATCCCATTTGAAACCGTTGAAACCGGTTGAATCCCATTTGAAACCGATTGAATCCCATTTGCAGTGCTTCCAAGTTATTATAGTGGGTGTCAATATAGTGATTGTCTATTGTTATGCTCCAAACATATAAACTGGTTGTCAGCGGACTCAAACCAATAGTCCAGAACCCTTTCAAGTGCCCCTTCTCTTATAAACTTATCTTCAACTAGTTGCCATTTGTCATACTCTCAATCTATAAACCGCTTGATCAACAAGTTGGTAGCCAATTTGCCATTTTTCATGCTCTTAATTTATAAACTGGTTGTCAACTGTGGTGGTTATAAACCCTTCCAACCCATAAATTGGTTTCAAAGGGGTTGGAAAACAAGCCGTAAAAACCGTTATAGTCCAATTTATAATCTGGTTTTAAACCAGTTTTTAAGTTAACTACTACCGATATTTATATAACTGGCTGTCAGCTTATAAACTGGTTTTAACCATTGAGTTGTAGACCCTCACAACCTATTATATGGTTACAAACTGGTTGGAAACCTGTGGTAAAAAAACCCTTTAGGAGTGCCCTAACTTATAAACTCAGAATCCGCCGGTTGGACAAACCATCAACCGGTTACAAATCACATGCTTTGCTCCCAACCTCAAAATTCATAGATGAATTACCATGTGTTAAAGCAATTTGTGCTTTGCTAATATCACTTGGCATGTTCACCTCAACATTCAAAGACAATCTCATTTTCTAAATTCATTTGAAGTTGTAGTGTGGGCATTCTCTAGATAAACTTCTTTTATCTATAGCCTACATGTATTGATGAGTGTAATCTCGTCGGCCTTTGTTGGCATTTCTTTCTCTAGTTTCGTACTTTGGGTGATTTATACAGACCACCTGATGGTTTACGGATGTACATATGTGACTCATGGAGACGTTGATGACTCTCTATGTTGATATGGGTAACTCGGGACGCTGATAATTCCATGAGCAGATGTGGGGTACATCGGGCCGCCGATGGATACCTAGTTCCTGCTGTTATAATGCCATGTTTTCCTACTTTATTTCGAACAACGAGGAAACTAATTTGAGTATGAATTCCTATGATCATCCGCAGTTTGATGGGCAAACAGAGCGTATGAATCAGATTGTAGAGGATATGCTTCGTGTATATGTCTCTGGAAAAGCATCAAATTGGGAAAAATATCTTCCAATGATGATGGAATTTGCCTATAAGAGTTTTAAACATACGGCTATTGGTTTTAGTCCGTTCATGCTTATGTATGGGTATCAACCCATGGCACCTATTGATGTCGGTCTTAAGGACATCAAGCTTGATGCATCTAGAGATTTCTTGCGTGATATGCAGGAAATGCTGACCAAAGCTTGGGATTCTATAAGGAGTGCTTAGGATAGGGCACGGTTCTATGCTGATAGAGAACGCTCAACTTGGTCTTTTGAACCAGGAGCGTTGGTTTATTTAAAAGTTCCTAAAGATTTTCAGACTTTGTCAACAAGAATATGCTCGAATTTATCTCCTAAATATTGTGGTCCATTTTGATTTATACATCGGATTGGCACGGTTGCGTATAAACTTAAACTACCTCCACATGTTAGAGTTCATCCAGATTGAAAGGGAAATTGGGAGGTGAGGATAACATAGTTACTTCTCAAGAACTCGTTGAAGTCAAAGAATTATCCTATGTTCCACACATGAACCTGATAAGGTACTTGAATTCAGGGAAAGGAAACTTTGTAGTTGACTAATCCCTCAGGTTAAAATTAGGTAGAAAGATAGGGAAATAGAGGATTCAACTTGGGAGTCGGTTGAGATTGTTCAGCGTAGTTCTCCTTCTTTTCATTGCAAGGGTGCAATGTTTTGAGAGAGGGGAAGTATGTTATATGCACATTATGTGGTGTGCATATACTAGGAGGCTAACCCACATTAGGCTTGTGAGCATGGGAGCATGGGAACAAGCTCTAGTGGAGCATGGGTTAGGACTAACTTTAAGGGTTAAGGTTAGGGTCAAGCATCCAAGGGTCACACATGGGAAATGGAGAGTCAAGAGTCACTTGAGGGCCCTCCTATATAATAGGGGCATGGGGCACACTCAAGGGGGGCTTAGGCTATGGTCTCTTGATTTATATCTTGAGGCTAGGTTATGTTATGCTCTCTTGTGTAGAGGATCATAACTACTCACCTACCATTTCACACTATAGCTACATGCTACTGGATTGAAGTTATACCTCTTGATGGTATAGGACATCAAGGTAAAGGTATGATGTACTTCATTATAATTCATGTGTGCATCCCTTGGGCTCGGGGGTGGTCGGGTAGATGAGTTTATGCCTGATTTATGCATGTTTATGCATAACAATTATCTAGAGAGATCTTAGGGTTTGAACATCTTGCAAGACTATTTCTTGTAGGGATGATTTTAGGTTGTCCCGATGACACCCAAGTGTCTATCGTCATGATGTTATCACTAGCTTGAGGGCTAACCAATGTGCATTTACGCTTAACATCATTTCCTATATAGGGAAATCCAACCATACCATGATAGAATCTTCCAAAGGAACCATGGGTGTTTTGATTATTGTTTCAGCTTTAGATCCTATTTCTGTTTCATATTCCCATTCACTTTCCTCCTCTGTTTGGGTCTCAGCTTTTTCAAGAGTACCCACAATGCGTACACTGGCACACTTGGCCCTCTGACAATTCTTAATGAGGGCTATTTGGAAACTTGCGAACCCTGAGAGTCCTAATTTATGGAGTTCGTTATGTCCTTGTATAACTCAAGTTGAGCCATTAAAGGTGCAAGTGCTGATGTGATGCTGGCTTTATCATGAGAGAAGAGCATTCCTCCGAATGAGGTTTTGAGAGACTGTTTCAATCTTGTAAGGAAATTATCGAATTCCTCACATGCTTTCTCAAGCGTATAGTTCGTACAATCTGTCCCAAATGATTCTTCTATAGAGAGTATGTCTTCCTCTTGAAAGGGAAACCGGTACTCCTCTAGGCTTTGTATATCCTGGTTGCTGTTTTAGGTTTGGCATTATGAGGCTCAATCACAACGGGTGACCCTGTAAGACATTCAACCAAGCTAAGCATGCTCTCCTAAGCTTGCTTTTTTCGTTCCCATATGTCATATGATCATTATTATCCATTTTTGGGGTGGTTGGGTGGGTTCTAGTTTCTTGATTGGTCTATGTGGTGCACTGAGAAAAGAGTAAGAACTTGTTTCATCCTCACTTAGTGATGTACTAGAACTTGTTTCATTCTTTGACTTTCTTTGGTTTGTTGGTTTTTCATTATGTTTACCCATGCGATGAGATTGAATTTTCTTTTGGGTTTTTGTGTCCTGTGTCGCATGTGTGGGTGTTGTGGTTTACGTGGTGGTCTTTGAAGTGGATGCTTCTGCATCATGTATAGCTTTTGGCTCTTTCGTGTTTATGTCCCTTTCTAGGTTTATGTCCTCTACAGACTCCTTTTTCCTATATTTTAATTCGACCTTGTTTTCAACAATTTGTTGTCCTTTATTTTTCTTGGTTTTATAAGGTTTTGCTCCTTCTTTTTTGGGTTATGTTTTGAAGCATGTTCTTCTACCCATTTTGAGGTATTGTCTTTTGCGTTCCTTTTTACTATTTCTCATGCCTTGGCTTGTAAACGTGTAAGCATATTCAAGGGCACAGTGGACAATTGCCCGTTTTGTACACTTAAGATATTAAGAGTTGTATTTTGTGAGACAAGGTGCATTGAAGCAACTCGTCTTGGGCAATCTTAGAATAAAATTCTGCAAGGTTTTAAGCAAGGCTGCATAAAATTCTAGGAATGTCAATTCTGAGATCAATCTTTCTTTTGCCAATGCTTCACCAAGTTTAGATGAGAAACACCTCACAGCATGATCATCTTCTAGCATGTTGTCATCTAAACGTATTGCTTCTTTGCACTATTGATCAAATGTTTCCGAATTGGATACAATGATCAAGTTGTGTAAGCAGTTATTCTTTAAGCCCATCATGAAACATCTCTTCAATTGAGCATCATTTAATTTTTCCCATGACTCACAACGTGAGTCCAAGAGTTTTATCCTAAGGATAAAATCTCTAAATGGATTCATTTGGTTAATGCTCAATTGAATAGAGTTTTGTTACTGCACTCCATCGATTACCTTGTCTGGAAAATGTCAATTCCAAGATCGATCTTTTTTTTGCCATTGCTTCACTGGGTTTAGATGAGAAACATCTCACATGATCATCTTCTAGCATGTTGTCATCTAAATGTATTGCTTCTTTTGATCGAATGTTTTCAGATTGGATACAATGATCAAGTTGTGCAAGCTGTTATTTTTTAAGCCCATCATGAAAATAACCTCAATTGAACATCGTTTAATTTTTCCCATGACACAACGTGAGTCCAAGAGTTTTATCCTAAGGATAAAATCTCTAATGGATTCGTTTGGTTAACGCTCAATTGAATAGAGTGATGTTACTACACTCCATCGATCACCTTGTCTCGAAAAGCCATGTATAAAGACTGATTTCAAGGTTTTGAAGTTGGTCTTGATTTCCGGCATCAATGCAATGAACCATCGACTCGCTTTTCCCTCTAAGCATAAGTTTAATATATGTACCTTAATGGGGCAGTTGGGATTTCCAAAGGCTTCACATCTCTGTTCAAACATTTGAATAAATTGAACAAGGTCTGTTGTTCCGTCGTATTTGCCCATAATTTTGGAAATTTGTACGACGACCGTATTTCTATATGAATCACTGAGGTCGTATGTGAGTGCTCTTGTTGTGGAAGAGACTCAGTGAGTCCTTGGGCCACCTCCCTTCCTAGACTAGTCAGTATGTCCAAGGTGTGGGCATCCAGGAAAGGGTTGATACTTATAGGACTTGCGAGAATGTTAGGCAAGGGACCAAAGCCCGGTGGGATCGAAGTCATAGTAGATAGGGGGTGTAAAGCCTGATGGCACACTAGTTATAGGCATGGCCAATGGCATTGGGAGGTGAATTTGTGGCATAGATCTCAATGGCTTGAAGATGTCAGCCGTTGGGTTCAGTGCTTGTGTGATCCCTGGCAATCCCTCTATCGTGGCCATGTCAGAGTGCCTAAATGCTCCTTAATGAGCAATCACAGTTTTTTTTTTGCTTTTTATACCTTCCCACAGCCCGTTACAGCCTCAAGAGGCTTGGCGTACTCTTTGTTGGATTAAACGGGTGTCCGTTTGTCCTAATTAGCTTAGGCGACACGTGATATTTTTCCCAAAAAAAGCGTATGCTAGGAACTTCCCAGATGGAAGAGGAGGTCCTAAAGCCTATTTTTCATCACTGTCTCAAGACGAAAATAAATTTTGAGAATTTCTTCCCTGTTTTGCAACGCATTTTTAAGGGTGTTCCAAAAGGAATTTTGAAAAACTCTGTATGAGGGGGTTGTAGTATTTTTGGAGTACTACAACTTTGTTTCCCTGAGTCATCCGTGATTTTATCATTTAGACCCTCAAAATATAGCTTGAATATGGCTCCTCGTCGTTTTCACGCTAATTTTTACAATTTTTTGTGGTTTTTGGGCTGTTTTTTGCCTCGATTTTTAGGTCGAGTTTTGAGGCTGCTAGTTGGAGGCCAAAATGGTTGATTTTGACTTCGGACGACTGAGTCCAAATTCGAAGAGCTCGATGTCAGCTTTCGGATGAGCCCTAGAGCGCCTTCATCGGATATATGGTTTACGAGATATAGGCCTCCAAATAGGGGTGTTTTCTAGAGTTTTTTTTTGGGGTCGACGGACCCCTTTTCACGTCGACGGACTTCACGAGTTTTATAAATTTGAATTTTTTTTCACGTGAACTCTAGTTCCGTGAAAGTGCAGAAAATAGTTCACGCCATGAACCGGACTCCGTGGAATATTATTATTATTATTTTTGCGCGTGATCTCTAGTTTCGTAAAATTGTAGAAAATGGTTCACGCCATGAACCGGACTCCACAAAACATTAAATTCATTTTTTTCGCGTAAACTCTAGTTCTGTGAAATTACAAAAAATGGTTCACTCTGTGAACTCTCCACGGCATATTAAATTCGTTTTTTTTTTCACATCTGGACTTTCATGGCTGGGTTTCCATTCACGGTCGGAATTTTTTCGTTCACAACCGTTCACAGTTGGATTTCCGTTCATGATCGGAATTTTTTCGTTCACGACGACCGAATTTCCGTTCACAGCCGGAATTTTTCCGTTCACGGTCGAATTTCCATTCACAGCCAGTTTTTTTTTTGGAGTCTAGTGGGAAATAATTTTCCTTTTTTAGAAGGGAATATTTTTGAATTTTAAATGAAAGGGGTATGGGCATTTTCCCAAAAAGTAAGTGGAAATCAAAAAAGTCAACCTTTTAATGACACCCCTTATACCCTTCATAAATGACTCCCAAAATGGACAATTTTGAGCATCTACTCATTGAATGCTCGTTAGCCTTAATGAGTTATGTAAAAAAGTGATTAAGGATTAATTCTTTCACTAATCATTCTCTCTTTTACACTAATTAAGGACTCTAATTAACTATTAATCCCTAATTAATTCACACAATTGAGCACATCATTGGATAGAGCAAGAGAATGCTAATCTTTGTGCATCAATAGTTATGTAAATTAATCTAAAATAGGAGATTAATTAGACTCTTAATTATGGTCTCCTCTTTTAAGGTAAAATTAAGCAAAGAGCCAAATTTCTCCAATTGATAAAAAATTTGATGTGAGTAGGTGTTTTGATGCATCTAGATGCTCTCAAAACACTCAAAAACACCAATTTTGACTACTCATATGATCCATTTAGACCCCAATTAGCACATTTTCTAATTTTTTAACCTTTTGAGCAAGATTAATCACCCTTAATGACAAAAACCAGTTCATTAAGAGAAATTAGTTAAATTCAAGGGTTTTTTTATGGTTTTAAGTATTATTTTAAAAGATTAAGCTACTCCTAATGCTTGCTAACACTCTAATCCAAACAATTTCAACAAAAAACACACAATTAAACTAAACTAAAGAGAGCTAACATTCACTAAGAATTGCATTCTATTACATTGTTTGATGCAATGGATGCAAACTAAGTCTAATATAAACTATGTGCAAGCCCTAAGAACATGAAAAACCACAAAAACAACAAATTAATCTAAAAATTAAGCAAAAAGCATTCTTTTGAATGTGAGTAAATTGCCTATAACTTTTACATTATTGCTCATATGATGTTCCTACTTTGCATATCACAAATACAAATAACATAGAGCTTAACTTGATTTATCGAGTAATTTTTGATGTGTTCTACTATTTTCTATATTATTTAAAAAATATTAGAATGGTTAAAAACATACTATTTTGTCCTCCCACCACATCTACCATTTAAATTGTATGGAACTAGTGATGATTAGATTGAAAAAGATTAGTATAATGTGGGTATAAGGTAAAATTACAAATCTAATGGTTGGATTTTTGTATATTTACTTTGGAAAATTTGTTATGACTGTCAGAGGTCCATTAAATCAATTATAATTTAATTCTAGAAAATCGAATATTGAATCTTTCAATCTAAAAACTCTAGGGATCAATACGCTTGTTGCTATGAATTTATTTAAAAAATTAGCTTAATTTGAGTATGGGAAGGTCCATTTTCAATTCTCCCAAGTGAAAATTCCCATATTGTGTCCACTCTCCCCTTTTCAAGTCTAAAGCCAATCCTAGTTAGGTTTGGAAATCTAGGCTTGGTAAAATTTAAAGCCTACATATCATTCCATGTGTGAGGCTTGGGTAGGCACAAATCTTATATATGCATGCCACATCAGCTTTCGAGAGGATCCACATAAGCAGCTTGCCACCTCACCTTGCCACCTCCACCCTCCATGTCAACATGGTCAACCTAGTTGACTCCCCACCTCATCATCCTAGTCATCATTAATGCCACATCTTCTTGCCACCTTTTCATGCCACCTCACACTTGGTGACATGGCATGCCACATCATGGAATTACCACATCAACCATAATAGTGCCACATGTCAAGAGAATGCCACGTGTCATGTGCGCATGTGACACGTGGCACCTCCTTCCCACCTCCCCTTTTTTTTCAAAAACATATTTTTGAAAAAGTTAATTTAGTAATTTAGAGAAATAGAATATAGAATTTTAAATAATAAAATATATATAACTTATTAAATAAAAGAATTTAAAATCACTAATTTTAAAGGATTATATTTTGGAATTAGTTCAATAATATTATTTTTAAAGTTCATGTTATTCAACTTAAAAAAATAAATTTTTAAGTTTAATATTTCTTGAAAATATTTTGTGTAGAATAAACCTTTGAATAAAATTTAAAAAAATACATTATAAGGAGGAGAGGAAAAGGGTAGCTCGTGAGAGAAAGAGAGAGTGGAGAGCACGTCAACGAGCAACACCTTCCGTTTTGGCGATGATCCAAGCCTTGCTCCTCCTCTTCCACTTCCTCTCCCTCTGCCCTCTTCCCCCCCACTACCCCTTAGTTTAGATAATCCACATGAACCCGCCCTTCCTGAGTCCCCTTCTCTTCTACAAGAACCCACCCCCCTCCTTTGGGCGCCCATCGTGTGGATAGGAAAGAACTATCAAAGTCAGGGGCACATCATCGTGCCCATGCAATCTTCCATTCCTATTTCAAAGACCTCACGCCTTCATCATAGGCATGTGTGCTTGATGCTTTGATCGATGTGCCCAACATGGCCAACTACAGGGCGCTTTCCGACATTGGAGGTCGAAGAGAGAGGAGAGCTGGCATGGCGGTGCTACAAAGTGTTTGTCATTCCTATATAGTTAACAAGAAGAGGAACTGTCCGGACGCTTTGGCTGCTCTCGACGGGCTATTGTGGCAGCCATAAGTAGCTCCCAAATGAAGGGTAAGGTGAGTGCCACATCTCGCATCCTTTCCATAGCACCACACGAAATTAGAGTTGGGTCTATTGGACGACAAAGTTTAGATGCCAATGAGGTTGGTGCTTTGTGGGCGAGTAGTGGTCGTGTAGCTAGGCATGATCGCCTACTAGATGAAACCACTAGAGCCTTGATAGAAAGTTCTTGGGAGGAGAATTGTCGTGTCTCTCCAGTTTTCAAGAAAGCTTTGCGTAAGAGAGTGACAATGTTCATTGAGCACAGTGCTTGCTTGCTTTCTTGAAATGACCCAAACAGAGTTGTATTCTCAGTTTGTGGCATCGTATCCAGAGCTTAAAATTGGGCAAAGGTCATTTGAGGGGTGTAAGCCTTGGTTTGTGAGGTACTCACGTTAGCATGACACATGTTGTTGTCGCTACCATATTGAGTTCAAACTTTTTTATGATGTGTTCCGTTCTCTTAGTGGGCATAGAGCGTTGCCTCGTAGTCCTAGATTTCATCCACTCTCTTTTGTGTGCACACACGGAGGATGCCTAGTTCCATAGGATGCCTTGTGTGGAGAGTGATTGCACATCATGTGGTTCACTTGCACATCTACAGATGGTAGATCTTGATGCAAGTGACCAAGAGATAGTGCCATGGCAACGTTATGAGTATGTGACACACCAGCTCCAGAGTGGTGGACAGTCCAGGAAGTTGCAGCTCATGGACAAACATACACCACGTTGTCACTTCACAGCCACATTTAGGGAGCAGATCTACCCCTATATACGGCACAATCATTGTGCCAAGTGGCAGGATCGTCAGTTCCGAGCATGCATGGCAGAGTTTCCTATTGGTGTGGTCGTCTCTGTGATTGATTTTGTAGAGAACTACACCTTCACACCTTTTCAGGAGATACAATCTGAGTATTACTTCTCAGAGCAGGTAATGGTTATATTTCATAATATTTGTTTCGTGTTTGAGCTATATTACTTATTTGATTTTTTGTGTCCTAATCGTCTGTATTGCTTACCTCACCAGGTTGCTATTATGGTCCACATTAGCTATCGACATGCAGAAGCTCATGTAGATGGGATAGCAAGTACCCCCGAGACCCGTGTCATTATTCAAGAGTATCATTTCTATATCAATGAGATGACCATTCACATGATGCACATTTTGTGCAACACTGTTTTCATCTCCATGACGATTTTTTATAAGATTGTGGGATCATACATGGCTAGCGATGGGTTTGGTCGGATGGTTATGGCGCACAGTTCAAGTCACGACAATTCTATTGGCTCTATAGGTAGTACTTATGGTTCTCTTATATTCGCAATTAAACTGAATTCACTAGAACATCTTAAAGAAAACAATAACTAAGACTTTGCTCAGATTGTCAGGAGATTTTTTTGGCATGTGGATGGTGGCATGATTGACCATAGAGCCTCCCATGATTGTGACACAGTACCTGGCACCTTGGGCTTACATTTCTTCAGGAGCATGTGCATGGCGGCCCCCACGATTTATACACGACGGTTTGCATGATTCTATGGAGCATATATGGATGGCGATTGGTCACATTGTTCCTCGAGAGGATGGGCAGATTCATGGATACAAACATTCCTCTCCCCTGAGCGTCCTTCACATCCAGTGTTATCTAATGAGCACACAGGTCCTGCATTCATGGGGTCAGTTATGATGACCTAACATATTTGCTACAGGAGGGTGATGTATTTGCTGTTATTGCCGGTGAGGGAAACAGCAAGGGAGTAGACTACTATCTGATGAGTTGCACTAGGCCAAAGTGCATCCTTGACCAAGATACAGTGGATGATCATGGGTTTTCTTTTGATGCCCATAGCATGATTGTGAGTTCCAGCTTTGGAAGTGGGAGTTAGAGATTCTCTTATCTAGTGGTTGCTACTAAGCTCACTCTTGATCGAGTACGGAGCCAAAAACACAGTTCTCACCCTCGTTTTCAGCTTCGAGTGGATGACCATGAGAGCGTTCTAGAGCAGTTGAGAGCTAGAGAGGGTGCTGCTGACTAGATCTCTATCTTGATAGTGTGACTAAACTCAAACTAGCTGGGTTAGCTCACTTACATTGTACTTAGATTTTTTGGGAGTGACTAATCTCAGAATAGCTGGGATAGCTCATTTTCAAAATACCTTGATCTTTGGAGTTAGTGGCCAAACCCAGAGTGGCAAACCCAGAGTGGATGTGTTAGCTCACATTTCGATGTACTTAGTTGATGTTTATATCATTATGAGTTTTCTCATTATTGAGGATCATTGCATTTTAGTTGATGTTCATGGTTTTTTGATTTTTTAACACTTTGGCTATCATATCGTTTGTTGAAAATCACCATCACCATATTGTTTGTTGAAAATCACCAATGCAAGCATTGGGCGCTAATTACTAACCTGAACATGCTCCGATCATGACCAAATTTTGCAAGCATGTGGGGGTGCCCCCCCCACATGCTTGAAAAGTTTGGTCCCCATCAAAACATGTTTGGGTACGATGGTATGGGGAAGGCCCGGATTTTCCATGGCCTCTAAAGCACCAAGAGACTTGAAAAATCCACACTGGGCGCTAATTACTAACCCGAACATGCTCCGATCATGACCAAACTTTGCAAGCATGTGGGAGGGGCCCACCCCCACATGCTTGCAAAGTTTGGTCCCCATCGGAGCATGTTTGGGTATGATGGTATGGGTAAGGCCCGGATTTTCCATGGCTCTTAAGCACCAAGAGACTTGAATCACCAATCCAAACATGCTCCGATTGTGACCAAACTTTGCAAGCATGTGGGGTGGGCCCCTCCCACACATGCTTGCAAAGTTTGGTTCCCATCAGAGCAAGTTTGGGTACGATGTTATGGGGAAGGCCTAGATTTTCCATGGCCTCTTAAGCACCAAGAGACTTGAAAAATCCGTACTGGGCGCTAATTACTAGCCCGAACATGCTCCGATCACCAAACTTTACAAGCATATGGGAGGGGCCCACATGCTTGCAAAGTTTGGTCCCCATCTCGGAGCATGTTTGGGGGTACGATGGTATGGGGAAGGCCCGAATTTTGACCAAACTTTGCAAGCATGTGGGGGTGGGCCCCTCCCACATGCTCTGATTGTGACCAAACTTTGCAAGCATGTGGGGGGTGGGCCCCTCCTACATGCTTGCAAAGTTTGGTTCCCATCGGAGCATGTTTGGGTACGATGGTATGGGGAAGGCCCGGATTTTCCATGGCCTCTTAAGCACCAAGAGACTTGAAAAATCCGCACTGGGCGCGCTAATTACTAAGCCAAACATGCTCCGATCATGACCAAACTTTACAAGCATATGGGGTGGGGCCCCTCCCACATGCTTGCAAAGTTTGGTTCCCATCGGCGGATCATGTTTGGGTACGATGGTATGGGGAAGGCCCGGATTTTCCATGGCCTCTTAAGCACCAAGAGACTTTGCAAGCATGTGGGGGTGGACCTCTCCCACATGCTTGCAAATTTTGGTCATGATCGGAGCATGTTCGGGTTAGTAATTAGAGGCCAGTGCGGATTTTTCAAGTCTCTTGGTCCTTAAGAGGCCATGGAAAATCCGGGCCTTCCCCATACCATTGTACCCAAACATGCTTCGATGGGAACCAAACTTTGCAAGCATGTGGGAGGGGCCCACTCCCACATGCTTGCAAAGTTTGGTCGCAATCGGAGCATGTTTGGATTGATAATTAGCGCCCAGTGCGGATTTTTCAAGTCTCTTGGTGCTTAAGAGGCCATGGAAAATCGGGCCTTCCTCATACCATCGTACCCAAACATGCTCCGATGGGGACCAACAAACTTTGCAAGCATGTGGGGGTGAGCCCCTCCCACATGCTTGCAAAGTTTTGTCCCCATCGGAGCATGTTTGGGTACGATGGTATGGGGAAGGCCCGGATTTTCCATGGTCTCAAGCACCGAGACTTGAAAAATCCGCACTGGGCGCTAATTACCAATCCAAACATGCTTTGATTATGACCAAACTTTGCATGCATGTGGGGGTGGACTCCCCCCCACATGCTTGCAAAGTTTGGTTCCCATCGGAGCATGTTTGTGTACGATGGTATGGGGAAGGCACTATTTTCCATGGCCTCTTAAGCACCAAGAGACTTGAAAAATCCACACTGGGCGCTAATTACTAACCCAAACATGCTTCGATCATGACCAAACTTTGCAAGAATGTGGGGGTGGCTCCCCCTCACATGCTTGCAAAGTTTGGTCCCCCCCATCATCGGAGCATGTTTGGGTACGATGGCATGGAGATTTTCAACAAACAATGTGATAGCCAAAGTGTTAAAAAATTAAAAAAAATCAAGAACATTAACTAAAATGTAATGATACTCAATAATGAAAAAAGTCATAATGATATAAACATCAAATAAGTACATCAGAATGAAAATGAGCTACCCTAGCTAGTCTGAGGTTAGTCACTGCCCATAAATCTAAGTACAATTTAAGTGAGCTAACCCAACTAGTCTGAGTTTAGTCACTATCAACGGCAACCCAATCAAAATCGTCATCTCTAACTACTGGTCGACGTACGCATCGAGGCTGCTGTGCACGTCGAGGAGGCTGTGCCGGTTGCGGGGGTCGTCGAATATCTGCGGGGAGGTCTGCCTCAAAGGCAGGATCATGAGCTGGTGCCGGTGTACTCGGGAGCTCACGAGTCCCATAAGCTACTATAGCCCTCTCCCTCTCTCTATGTCGTGCTACTGCAAGATGTCTCTGTCTGTAAACCCAAAATCTATAATCAGCAATGGTACGTGTCTGCCACTCTGCTCGTGTAAGCTCCTTTGTTGCTGTAAGGACACGCTGCTCATGAGAAGCAACACTGATGCTAGCCTCACCCGAGGTGCCACTAGGACCAGCACCACCCACACGCTTGTATGCTGTGATCTGGCTCTCGTGAAGGACTCTCTGGTATGCATCAAACTCATGTGCACTCCACTTAATCTCAAGAGGCACCTCAGGCTCCTGATCTCCGTCATCGGCGGCGTCGAGTCCCAAGTCAGTATAGCTGAGGTAAAATGAAGAGGCCTGCCAAGTCCTAGCATCTACTCGAGCGAAGCCTGGGTGAAGATCATCAATGCCCAAAACTCTGTATGTCGCTAGGTCGACGCGTGCACGGCAAGAGGGACATGCTGAGAAGTGTACTAGCTCCTTAGTGATGCAAGACAAATGGAAAAAATGTCCACATCCCAGAGCATATCCACCAGTACTGTCAATGTCCTCGATACAGAGAGCGCCAGGCATCACGGAGGAATGGTGGTGCATCCTGAGAGAGAGGTCGTCTAAAAACCTCTGTAATACCAGGCCATGGATATAAAGGCAAGTAGGGCACTGTCACGTCTGAGGATCTGCGGAACTCTCCGAACATGTAGCATCAACTGCTCTCCCCTATGCTGTGCAATCCGCTCTCCATAATCATGTGATGTTGCGCCTTAGCTTTAGAACTCTCTACCTCAGTCCGAGCCTACGCAAAAAAGTAAAGCATAAAAATAATTGATTAGTCTCTCTCATTAGGTATTACTTAAAGAAATTTATAACTTAGGACCTTGATTATAACTCTTTTACGTGCAAGAGAAACCTACCTGCTGGATGTCAGACTCTCTCTCATTAGGTATTACTTAAAGAAATTTATAACTTAGGACCTTAATTATAACTCTTTTACGTGCAAGAGAAACCTACCTGCCGGATGTCAGACTCTCTCACATGCCATGCCTCTGCAGTAGCTGCCTCTGCCATTTGTAATGCAGCTCTAAGGCGGTCAATCTCCGCTCTCGCCTCTACCAACTCCTGAGTGAGTCTCTCAGTGGTAGGTGTGGGACCCTACGTGACACCTCATGTAAAAATATAGAAAAGTACATATAAACATGTAAATAAATGACTAAAAAAACTTAAGAAGTAATAAATATATAAATACCTCGACATCTGTCGGTATTGATCGTGAAAACAAGCGCACCACGTGCTGGATGCTCTCTGTGGTACTCCGTACGTCGATGCCAACCTGGGTGCCAAGAGCCTCGATTGTCGACATAGGCACAAATGAAGGATCTGTAGGAGCTACACGAAGGGCTGGTGGAGGCTGCCTACCCTGGTCGTGGAGACGGCCTCGGCCAGCACCACCACCACCCGGCCGATGGCTAGTGTAATCCACCTCCTCCCCTAAGACAAACTCCGCATATAATTGCTTTGCAAAGTATATGGGAATCTAGCGGTTGTGGGAAAGTTTCTTTATGAGATGGTCAGTGGAGTTGGTCATCAAGGTGGTCATTTTCTGAATGATGTTATTTAGGATTTAGTGACTCAGAATTTAACCATTCACAAGAAATCTATTGTTTTTTTCCACAAGCCAATGGTTAGGCAAAATCCAGCAATAAGGTCCTACAATGGATTTTGAAGAAGCTGGTCAATGAGAATCATATAGATTGGGATGAGAAGCTTTACTCGGTACTTTGGGCTTTTAGGACAACATACAAAGTAGGAACCGGATTGACTCCTTTCAAATTGATGTTGTATGGAATGGAAGCGGTGGTTTTGATGGAGTTTCTAATTCGGAGTCTGAGGGGTCTCACGGAGAAGCTCGGACTGGATGAATCTTTTAACCCACAATATCATGGATTAGCTCGTTAGGGCTGGGGGAAGATAGGTTTGTAAGTTCTTACATTTCTTATGTGTCCAAAAGGTGGAAGAAGTGGGCGGATTGCCACTTAAAGTTCTAGATATTTAAGAAGAAGGATTCAGTTTTGCTATTAACTCCCGTCTCAAACTGCACCTGGGGAAGCTAAAGCTCAGGTGGGCGGGTCCATACTAGATTGTGGATAAATTTTATGATGAAACCTTTTCACTCAGCACCTTGTTTGCAAGGGAAGAGATTTGCTAAGCCGGTTAACGGATACCGACTTCGTTCGCACCACGGTCCATTCCATGATGAGGAATAACTGATGGTTTTTGTGCATGTGCAAAAGTAATTACTTATCTTGGACAAAGGAAATGTTCCTATCATTCGGTGGATTTTGGGGGCAACATGGGGCCGTGGGGTCATTACTTCTACTTAAGTTTACTACCTTCATGTGACACCCCATCTCATGGAACATGCTCACATGTAAAAACTCTTTCAAGGACTAGCTATGAAGCTCATCAACCTATTTTACGTGTGCTTCAGTCATGGCTCGTGGCTCTATGTAGCACATTAGTTCATTTGTGTTACATAGCTCCTCTAAGTGCAACACCAATGTGGATGGCAGCTTCAATGATTACTCTTCTCACATCTCAATTTTGAAGAGCAATTGTTATGTCGCCATAGCCACCGCTATAGCACAAGAGAGAAAGGAGCTCTAGTCACCACCCCCAACCATAGAAGGGAGTGTGGATAACACCACACTCCCGGTCACTTATAAAGGCCTACGTGTCTACCCAAGTGCTCCAACTGGGTGCCCTCGGATGCACTCGCTGTTCACACTTCGGTAATTGGGCTCCGCATTCAGTCAAGCTTCCATGTGCCATTATAGGCTACATGACATTACCCCCACTAAATAATAGTTTTCATCCACAAAAACAAATTGGGGAAAGCTTTTGGTAAGCGTATTGAATTCTTCTAGTGTTCATGCCTGCTTTGACCTATCCTTCCAGTTAACAAGTATCGTTTCAAAATTAAAAGATAGTGTAGTTGTGAATTGTGAATGCTCAAGTAGCAATTGCATGGATTGAATTTTTTTCTTTTTCTTATTTTTTTAGGTGAAGTGAATCTTACATCATGAGATGTTGCCTACTCATCTACCCAAGTGCTTCAACTTGGGTGCCCTCACTGCTAGACCCCGGATGCACTCGCTGTCCGCACTCCGGCATTTAAGCTTTGCATTCAGTCGAACTCCCATGTGCCATTATAGGCTACGTGACATTACCCCCCTTGAATAATAGTTTTCATCCACAAAAACATATTGGGGAAAGATTTTGGTAAGCGTATTTAATTCTTCTAGTGTTCATGCTTGCTCTGACCTATCCTTCCAGTTAACCAAGTATCGTTTCAAAATTCAAAGATAGTGTAGTTGTGAATGCTCAAGTAGCAATTGCATGGACTGATTTTTTTTTTTCTTCTTTTTTTAGGTGAAGTGAATCTTACATCATGATATGTTGTAATGATGGACTAAATCTTTATATGAGCAAAGGTTTTTAGTTTGCATGCTTTAATTGAGAAATATTTTTATTGCTAACCACTTGTACAAAGTGGTTCCTTCCATTATCTTCCAACCACACCAGTGTACAACCTAAACATGCACCCACCCACAACTAATTTGAGTGGTAATTTTCATACCCTTTCCTTTTATTGCTTATTTGGCTCCCCACGGAGAGAGTAGGGTGCTCCCCATGGAGAGGGTGCTCCCCATGGAGTGGGTAGGGTGGTCCCCACCACTGAGTGGGTAGGGCAGGCACTCGGGGGTGAACTACTAAGAAACCCTATGTATCACGTGCATTCAAGGGGTATTTTAAAAACCCCTTACTTGTGATTTCTTCATGAATAAAAATGACCCCTTTTTCTTTATGGACTTACGGGTTTTTTTCTCAAAATTGATTTAAAAAATCCCTTTTGTAAACGTATTTATGTAAATTTACCTTAAATTTTTGAATTAAAAAACCCCTTTGTTTGAACTCACATGCTATACTTACATATTTTTAGGTGAACCCCCTCAGGGCGGGCACAACTTGGATAGTACTAACCTGGAAAGTCCCATTGCATATACTCGGACAGTCTAAATACACAAACTGAAAAGCCCACACATATAACCTTAGCTTCTGATTAACACAAACCACTCATTCTCGATGTAGTACAAAGCATATACAACTTGGATTGTCTTCTTACTGGGAATTTCCCATTGCATATACCCAGATAGTCCAAATACCAGGAGGACCGAAAAGCCTAGATGCATAGCCTTTAGCTTTTTATTAACACAAACCACTCACTTTCGATGTAGCACCACACACGGCCCCTTGTCTTTGTACTTCGGTCTCTCCTCCTAATGTAGACCTTGCCCCTCGTTCTTGTAATTAGGTCTCTCCTCCTAATGTAGATGCTGCTTTTATTGAGTCTTGTTTATGCTACACCATGTCTCTTGCTCACATTGTGTGCTTCACATAAACCATGCCTCTTCCAAGACTAAGAAGTTAATCCTTGCACAAGGAGCATCAAGACCAAGGAGCATGGTTGAGGGAGCCACCCCCGATCCATCAAGAACCCAAAAGGAAATGGCTTATGAATCTTCTTGATCCATTTGTTGAAATTGGGGACACACTTGGATAGATTCATGCTCCAAGAACTAAAAATTCTCAACCATCACCCATGCAGCACAGGTCAAGACCACTCTCTCATCGATTCTACAGAGTAGCCTAATCATCGGTGGAGTGTCCAACTACTAGAATTAGTTTCTTATCAAAGGTAGAGCCATGCACAGGTCAAGACCACTCTCATCGATTCTACAGAGTAGCCTAATCATCGGTGGAGTGTCCAACTACCAGGATTAGCTCCTTACCAAAGGTAGAGGGTGGTCTCCTCTCAACACTAAATCGCACGTACCACCCTCTAAGTGAAGTGAGGGGATCTATGACACCGGTTCACTTCACAGATCTCGAGAATTGGGCTGCCCGAAAAAATGGATGTGAGCAACCATCACCCATGCACAGGTCAAGACCACTCTCTCATCGATTCTACAGAGTAGCCTAATCTCATCGGTGGAGTGTCCAACTACTAGAATTAGCTCCTTATCAAAGGTAGAGCCATGCACAGGTCAAGACCACTCTCATCGATTCTACAGAGTAGCCTAATCATCGGTGGAGTGTCCAACTACCAGGATTAGCTCCTTATCAAAGGTAGAGGGTGGTCTCCTCTTAACACTAAATCGCACGTACCACCCTCTAAGTGAAGTGAGGGGATCTATGACACCGGTTCACTTCACAGATCTCGAGAATTAAGGTAGAGGGTGGTCTCCTCTCAACACTAAATCGCACGTACCACCCTCTAAGTGAAGTGAGGGGATCTATGACACCGGTTCACTTCACAGATCTCGAGAATTGGGCTGCCCGAAAAAATGGATGTGAACAGATTCGAACCCAGCACCTCGCGGATGGGAGACTGGTGTCTTAACCACAAGCGTGCGTACGCCAAGATGAAGACAACGGAAGATCTGGGCTTGATATGCCTTTATTGGAGGCATGGCCGAGTTTACAAAATTGCTCGGGTTTACAAACCTGGAATCGGACAACCCGAAGCCCCCCCCCCTCCCCCTAGATTTTCAGGTGGCTTCCGCCCTGTAGATCCCACCGCTTCACTTCAACTGGGGGCGCGTGTGATATAGTGCTGAGGGCAGTGTTCGCACAAAACATTTTTCCCAACAATTCAAAAAACCTTCAACCTCAAATTTTTGTAGGTTTTTTCCTAAATCTTAAAGGTTTTTAGCAAAATTATAAATAAAATCCCTTAAAATTTGTAGTTTTTTGTGAATTGTTATTTTGAAATTTGAAGGTTATTTTTATAAATTTACCACACCTGACACTAAACCTCGGTTTTTCGTGAACACTGGTCTCCTCTGCAGCACCTTGGGATAAGATTACCACTTTTTCCGAGATGGGCTGGGTAGCGAGTGGGTGGGGCAAGGTAAAACCCCCCAACGGCACCAGTGCGTCCACTTGCGTGTAAATGCTTTGGGCGGCGGGCCAAACTATCAACTATTAGTGGGGTGCCCAAATCCATTGTACTCGAGCATGCGGTTAGCGCGTGGGAGAGCTCAGAGGGGCAACACGAGGAGGTGTGAAGAAGGGCATGTGTCTAAGCGCGTGACTAGCGAGCACACAACGTGGTTCTCTCCCGTCTCGTGCCCGCCCACATTTTGCACGATTAGGAAATAAAAAAATTCCATAATAAATGTTGGCCCACTGTACAAGACCGTTGCGTTAAATAGCCCTAAGCTTTCTGGAACGATTACCTGCAGCACAAATCCAACTGAGCTACTAAACTGCAGGGCGGGAGCCTGAGCTGCTGTCTCTGTGCCTTCCTAGTGTAGTCACTCTCCTGTGTTTTTTCTGTCTTCTTCATCTTCCTCCTGCTCCTCTTTGGTACCATGGGAACCAAGAGCCGTGTGCTGATCATCGGTGCCACAGGCTACATAGGTAAGCACGTGGCACGTGCCAGTGTTGCAGAGGGTCATCCCACCTCCATCCTCATTAGACCCAACACCATCACGTCTAAGGCAGAGCTTGTGGAGTCCTTCAAAACCCTTGGCATCACTCTACTCCATGTAAGTTTCCAGTTTTCTTACTTTTTATCATGGCTTTTACTGCTCCTGCCAGCTTTGCAGCCATGGAGTTTCTTCATGGGGAAGTGCCCTCGTAGATGGGCGTGTGCTTGGGAGGGGTGTTTTGGTGGACTAACTTTCCGTTTGGGTAATGGATGCAGGGATCACTCGATGACCATGCCAGCTTGGTTGCAGCTATCAAGGAGGCTGATGTTGTCATCTCCACGGTTGGTGGACCTGCCATCCCTGAGCAAGAGAAGATAATTGAAGCTATCAAAGAAGTGGGAACTGTCAAGGTTTTAGCTCTTACCCTCCTATGCCTTCACACTCTTGTTACTGTCCTGCTTCAAAAAATTCAAAGCCAGGTAGCTTCACTCTTTAAATCTTGAGTATGCCACCCCTTGCAGAGGTTTCTGCCATCTGAGTTTGGGAATGATGTGGACCGAGCCAAGGCTTTGGAGCCTGTGAACACCATGTATGGGAAGAAGGTGACCATACGCCGCAAGGTCGAGGCGGCGGGGATCCCTTACACCTACATTTCCAGCAATGCCTTTGCAGGCTACTCTCTTAGCAACCTTGTGCAATTCGGCAAGCCAGCCCCCCCAAGAGACAAGGTCACAATATATGGCTCAGGGGATGTCAAAGGTAATGTGCACATAGACTGGTGCATGATTGATGTACATTGGAATGGCGGTGCATCATGGCATCTGACATGGATGGTTTTCTTGGTTTGCCACTGGTAGCAATTTTTGTGAAGGAAGAGGACATTGGCTTATACACCATCAAGACCATTGACGATCCTAGAACTTTGAACAAGGTGGTCTACATCAGGCCTCCAGCGAACATCTTGTCGGTTAATGAGGTGGTGAGCTTGTGGGAGAGCAAGATTGGGAAGAAATTGGAGAGGGAATATGTGAGCGAGGAGGATATGATCGAGCTAATCAAAAGTAAGTATTACATTGTGCCTAAATCAGCTTGCTTGAAAGCAAGCAAGGGCGGATGTTTACCAACGAGTGCTAGCTCATCTGGTAGAGACCTTGGTCTCTACTCTCAAAGACACGTGTTCAAGTCTTGGGAGCCTCGTTAGGTACCTACCCTTGATGGGTTTGTTTATAAGCATGTATGATGGGTTCGCCAGCCCTCATCCCGACAGGGCTGCCTCCACCTCACCAAGGCTGGGTGTGTGTTTCTAAATTTCATGTACTTTTAGGAAAAAAAAAAGATAAAGAAGAAAAATGTAGTGTAATTAATATTGCTAATTAATAGGTGTTGCTAATTAATAGGTGGGTGTGTGTGTGCGTGCGTGCGCAGCATCACCCATTCCAAAGAACATAGTGCTGGCGACGGTGCACAACATATTTGTGAAAGGAGATCAATATAATTTCGAGGTTGGGCCGGAGGGGGCGGAAGCTTCTAGTCTCTACCCAGAAGTCAATTACACCTCTGCCAGCGACTACCTCGATAAGTACCTCTGAATCACGTAGCCACCATCGGATCTTGTGCAGCTGGTGGTGCCTCATCTAGCTAGCTAGCTACACCGATGATGAGGCGTCTATAGAGAGCCTTTTTAATTATAATTGTCTTAGTATGGGAGGAGCCTTTGTGAACGCCTAGGTATAATTTTCTTTTCTGTAATTTGCACTTCTGCAAGAGCAATGGTTTTTTTTATATAACAATGTTATTCTTGCCCATAGCCTTTATTTTAAAAAATGAATTTTCGTATATTTTAGTTATAAAACTAGTATATAATACACTTAAAACAAAAACTCGAGTTCTCTTGTATATTTTAGTTATAAAACCGAGATATAGTATTATATGTGACTTCGGAAACAAAAACCAAATAGATTTAAGAGTTATTTTTATTTTGATTAGTTAAAATGGTTAAAAATTATTTTTCTCCCAAGCATTGCTCACCACCCCTAATAATTTTTATTTTGATTGGTTAAAATGGTTAAAAATTATATTTCTCCCAAGCATTGCTCACCACCCCTAATAATTTACTTAATTACGTTGCTCACCACCCCTAATAATTTACTTAGGGGTGGTGAGCAATGCTTGACCTACATCCTCTCGATAATACTTCCAACCTAATAAATCTACTTAATTACTTGACCTACATCCTCTCGATAATACTTCCAACCCCACAACGTTGATAGGTTTTTGTCCAATGGCTTTAACTTCATTATTTTGACTATTGAGTGTGGTTGTTGAAACTTGCCTAACGCATAAAGCACTACCCTTAAGAGGTTGAAGTCGAGCTGAGTTGAGTTGGGTGTAAGTTTGACTTGATATTCTCGGAGACCTACGTAATAAATAAGTGAATCTTTAAGCAAAAAAGTATTTATTCAGTTAGGGTTATGACACTATGTAAACATCTCACCACTCTGGAATGTTGTACTTTCTTTAATTTTCATTCTCCTCAATATTACTCCAGCAGAATGTTGTCATCCTTAATTCCCATTCCCTTTACAAGTTAGAAACAGGCTCTTAATGAGGCCTTTTGACTAACCAACATGAAATGGAGCAATCAAAGCAACTTCTCGACGAGAATTGGATGAATTGGATCAATCAAAGCCCAACTTTTGTTGAGAATGCCGTACATGCTTGATTTTTGATGGGTGTCCTTGCCCTTGAAAATTGGATGGGTTTGATGAAATGTACAACATGTTTTTTTTGGTATTTTAGTATAATTTTTCATGGGCATTTTAAAATATTGTAAGTTTTTGTTTTGGGAAAATAAATTTTGCAAGTATTTAATGGCCAAGATGCTCAAAAATGGGCGTTTGACATCCTGTCAAATGATGTAGTAAAATAATTAAAGCAATTAATAAAAAATAATTGAAGCAATTAATCAAATCAACTTTTCCCAAGAATATAGTGGATCAATAGCAAGAGAATGAAGACTCCAACCACATTAAGGAGTACTCGAAGACTCCAACCACATTAAGGAGTACTCAAAGACGTGAAGCAACTTAACACCAAGAGAGATCAAAAGTTTGCTTTGACTCTAAGAATAGATAGCAACAACACCACTAAGCAAAGCATCTAAAATGAATAAGGAGATGGAGGAAAGGATGGAGCATGTATTATCTCATCTTGCATGTAACATGTATTATCCTCATGCCGTAGAAATAGGTGAGTACCCTAGCACTCCAAGGATTCCTCATCAATCTTATACTAATCTGCACAGAAAATCACTCGCCATTTGCTCAATCACACAACATGTTATACACATCCTCTTATTGGATGGCCTATTTCCATGAAAACATTACGTGAAGGAAACCATAAGCTGTATTTCAAATGCCATCTCATCCATTAATCCTTGACTTCTAGCCTTGGTATCGAATCCTTTAAGATGCCACCATGGAGAAGAGACGAATAGAGCTCAAATGCTTTAGAATGACACTCAAACTAGCTTATAAGGGATCCTTAAAGATGGCTTTGAAATGGTTCAAAGAATAACTCACTAGCTTATAAGGGATCCTTAAAGATGGCTTTGAAATGGTTCAAAGAATAACTCTGGAAAAGAGCTCAAGCAACACCCATACATCTTTAGTGATGCCAAAGTACGAAGTGTTTATCATTCTTCTCTTCCAAAGAATCCATACACAACTTTAAGCTAACTATGGTGGGTAAAAGTGTTCTTGTTGACATGATATCCCTATTATTATGAGAAAAATGTGACATACATTTGAAGAAGCCATGAACTTTTTCAAGAGCATGAAGCTAGCAGATCACAAGGATAAAGGTGAAGAAAGACATGGGAGACATCAAAAGAAACCTTGCCATCTACACAAGGCCACATGGAGTTTTTACAACTTGATAACATTACAAACATGCTTGATTAGCCATGCCTAATTAACCACATCCACATTCAACTACATCAATTGCACAAGCACAAGGTCCACCTAAAGCACTATGCATTTGACAAGCACCCTCTACTTCTTTTCATATCTTAAAGATTCCTACTAACCCTCTCAAGTCCTTGGGAGTGCTTCAAGACATGCGCTTAACAAATAATGATATCTCATAGTCTTTCCAAGATAACCCAAACTGAATTCTCAAAGTGTTGAAGAGTTTAGTACCAACAGTGCATATAATCCAATATAGGAAATTATCTTAGTTTGGCAACACTAGACATGTGGCAAGGTAAGAGAGGTGTCTATTGATCAAAATGACCTCCCAACAATAATGGATTACGGTTTCCTCCTCTCTCTTTTTTCTTGTCTTGAGATGAGGGATTAGGGTTGCACTCTCTCTCTTTCTCCCTTTCATGTCTTAAGATTGTTGGAATTAGGGTTAGGGTTGCAACAATGCACACACAAGATAGAGAAGCTTGAGAGCACACAAACTCACTAGATTAGAATGAACAAATGTGTGTCAGATACAAAAGATAAGTACACACCCCAAGATGAGTAGATAAGAGGGTGTACATACGCACTGGGGAAAAAACCTCCTAGTGAGGGAAAAAGTACCCCAGTGGTCTTAAGTGTGTTCACACACATCACCGGGTTGCATTCACGGATTGACAATCTGTGTGGGTTGGAGTGTAGCCTTCGCTATGCTATGATGTCCCAAACAATGGCGCCGCTGTCGGGGACGCACACCTAAGTTAGTGAAGGGTGTTAACCATTACTTCTTGGATTAGGGTAGATTAGAGTAGAGTTTGCAAGAGCATTGAGTGTGTGATCTCAAGGGCACCTTGTGTGTTTTCTGTTTTTTGATTAGAAGCAAAAAAATTAAAACCCCATTGCGGTAGAGTAATCCCGCCATGAATTAGGTTTAAGTGCTTTCTGTTTTTGTATTTTTTGACGTGGCTGGCAGTGAGGCGCAGAAGAAAAGATAGTGAAGGCGTCAGTTGAAGGCGGCTGAAAATATATATATATATAAATATATATATATTTGTATATATATATATACGCTGCAGCCTGTAAAGGCGTTGGTGAACGGCGAGGTCGGTTGGCTGCGTGTAGAGCTGCATCGAAGTGGGAGGCGTGGAGGCTGCGTCTAAGTGGGAGGCGTGGAGGCAAGAAGGCGCCTCAGAGAGTGGACAGCAGCTGAAGGCGACTGAAGCACCAGCTTGGAGAGGCGCTGTGGGGGGCGTCTTCATCGGGCGCAGCAGCAAAAGCTGTCGAAGCGTGGAGAGGCCGTCGAACAGAATCGGGGGCTGCAGCAGCGGACGTGGCCGTGGAAGTGAAGGCGGAAGGCTACGGCGTTGAAGCCGGCGAGAGGCAGCTGAGGCCGGCGAAGAAGACTGAAGCAAGCGAAGTGCGAGGTGGTCGTCGTTGCGTGGGGACCGGCGGCTGGCAGAAGAAAATGAAGGCGGTGGTCTGACCAGCAGTGGAAGGCGAGGAGGAGCAGAAGTGGAGAGGCGACCTGTGTGAAGTAGCCGACGTGGAAGGAGGGTCGAAGAGGAGAAGAAGGCGCGTGGGGGCAGCGAAGAATCCAGCGAAGAATCCAGTGAGGAATCCGGCGAGCTGATAAGGTTAGTTCCTTTTTATTTTTTATTTTTTTAAAATTTTCATGTTTTTGTATTTTTTTAAAAATATAGTAATAATTAAAAAAATATAATTAAAAAAAAAAGAAAAAAAGGAGAGAAAAAAAAGAAAAAAAGAAAAAAAAACCATAAAATAATAAATTTAAAAAAAAAGGAAAGAGAAGGAAAGAAAAGAAAAGAAATTAAAAAAAAGTAAAAAAAAATATGTAAATTATGTATTTTTAGGAATCCAAATTTTTTGCATATTCTATAACTTTTTACTTCTTAAATTTCTGTAATTTTTTGCATAATTAGTGAAACTTGCATTGTTTTAAATTTTTTTAATTTTGTGCATAATTAGTATTTTTTTAGCGTAATTCATATTTTTGTGTAATTAGGAAAAAGAAAAAAAAGAAAAAAAATAAAATCATTTAAAAAAAAATAATAAAATCAAAATAAAAAAAATAGGATAGGTATTTATACACATATTCATTTTAGTTGCATTTAGTGGTTAGGTAGGGTAAAATATATATATATATATACATACATATATATATTTATTAAAAAAACAAAAAAACAAAAACAAAAACAAAAAATAAAAAAACACATAAAAAACAAAAAAAAATTGACCTTATGTACTTGTGGTCGGGACGTCTTATAGATTTTGCCATAGGGCCTAGGGCACCTTCTAGAGTACCTACGCAGGAAAGTGGGACCCAATCAGTAGGAAATTTGGCAGATATTGCTGAAACCTTTTTCGAATCCCAATCCGACACCCTTTCCTCCAGAACAACTAGCTCATTGTCCATGGACAATCTAGGGCCGTCAAATAGTCATCCCTTAGCCCCAAATAGGACACCCATAATCCATTTGAAGCCGACACCATGGGGTTAACACTCAATGTGAGACTCCAATATGTCTACACGAATGCTCAAGGAGCTGAGATCTTTAGGGATCCACAACAACGGTATCTTGTTAAGATCGCAGACATTTTCTCAGAACTTGATAGAGCACCTCTAGTCAATGACCAGGGTAACATGTACATGGGTGGAGATGGTGTTCGCTACGAAGTCACCTACCATCCAGAAAATGTAGACAAATTAGGGGAGCTCTCTAAAACCGAGTTCTTAGACTTATTAAAGCTTTCCAAAGCAAGGGAGTCTAGAGATGACTGGATGCCTGGACCCTCCAATGCCCAGTCCTCAAAGCCATCCATAGATGATTTACTTCTTGTAGATCTAAATTTGGAAAGGGATAGGAAAGGCAAGAGCAAAATGGATCAGGAGGCTGAGAACCAATGGGAGTTTGTACGACAAATTCCAGTGACAAAGGTCTTACAGGATGACCCACTTCAAGAGGTCTATAAGGACTCGTTAGAGGGATATTATGCCACAACTAGATTGCCAGAGCTCGATCTTCCTCTAGCACTTGTGGTGGTAGTTGAGAAGCTTGCAGGACACATGAACCGAATAGTTGATAAATGGGCCAATGAATACCGAACCTTAGATTGGAAGGAGATTCGGGAGCTCACGTGGAAAGGACAACCATTATTCATGGAAGTGTTCTCAACAAATACAGCTAAACTAGGAGGGACAGCCTTTCTTGGAGAAACTGTTGCTCCTCCCCTATGAGAGTTCACTAGAGAGGGACCCTCAACATCAAAGTGGACCACTGCTAGTAGCCCAACTCTAGCACCAAGATATTGTCCTACACCAAAAGTGCGACCACAGGTCACACCACAACAACATCTTTCTCACTATGACAATCGGAGGACAGGGGAGCCAACTCGGCCTCCCATAAATGCACCTCCTGAAATGCGGGTGACAAGATCTTTGGAGGGGTTTGGTGAGGCTGGTAATAGGGGACCCACACCAATTTGGGATGCATGTGGACCATCTTACCAAAGAGAGGAACAATTCCCACTGAGAGTGAGAGGCCGTAGGCCCTATGATGACTATTCAAGACAAGTAAGGCCATCAACTCTTCAGAAACTGGTAAAGAAGTACGAAGGGTCGGGAGATCCATACGACCATGTAGCAGCATTTAGGCAAGCAGTTCGACCTGAGCAAGTGGCTGACAAGCATACCCAAATTGAAGGATTTGGGCTTACTCTTGAGGGAAAGGCCCTTGCTTGGTTTCAGGCATTAGAGGCTTCAGACAAATCTTCTTTACGAGTTTTGGAAGAGAGATTCATTGCAGCTTTTTCCTTGATGGGGATTCAGCATGACACGGTAGCAAACACCTACTCTTTCAAGCAAGGTGAGAATGAGAGTGTTAGAGACTGTGTAAATAGAATGAAGCAGTACATTAATCGTTGCCCAGAAGATGAGAAGCCCGCCCAGAGTCGATTAATTTCTCTCTTCTTAAAAGGACTCAAAAATTCAACACTGCATACACATCTCTATGCAAAGAAGCATACAAATTTCAATGAGTGTTGCCATGATGCTATGGATTTCACCGATAACTTCAAATTCCAAGATGGTACTGGCCCTGAGGTGAAAAATAGAGATCAGTGGGGTGATGACCAAAGTTCAGGGTCTGGCACGCTAGTAAATCCATACCAGATAGCTAACCTAGTACTAAGGAGATTGGGACAAACCTATCGCCCACCCATGCAGCCACAACAACAGCAGCAGAGAATGAGGAGTGTACTACCTACAGGTCCTCATCTTTGTGGAGCATGTGGCGGTAACCATAAAACTGAAGAATGTAATACCTTTTCTCCTCTGGTCACAAACCAACCCACAAAAAAGTGGTGCCAAGCCTGTGCTTGGAACTTTACCCATACCACACAGAAATGTACTCGCATTGCAAGAATGAGACAGGAACGTGAGCAGCCAAGGGGTGGAGTGGCTCCACAAATGTATCCACAGTATACTAATTTTGAACGTAAGCCACCGATGGCACAAGAGCAAGCACGACCTGTTCTTGGTGCTCAACCTCCTGCTCCTGGGACTGCTCCTGTGAGGGTTGTTGACTACGACAATTCAAATATGTGTAGAGACTTGGTAAACCCAGGCTATGTGGAGGAGGAATATGCATCATATTCATCCAAGGAAAATTTCTTGAAAGTCCCGCATACCCAAGCCAAGCACTGGAGGCTCAACCAGGGGAACAAAATTCTTTGATGTTGCTAGGCGGCTACCAACCTAGGACTCCAGGCCCCTCAGGTCAATGGCAGCAAAGGAAAGTAGAAGCCAAACTAATGGGCCCCTGTTATGAGTGCGGAGAACCCCATTGGGCTCGTGATTGTCCACATCGCTCAAGGCAAACAACTCGATCCAATACAACAATACCACAGTTTCCACCAATTGAAAGATATTGTCTAGGGTGTTGTGTAGAACACTTCCCAAAGGATTGTCTGCTGAAACCACATGAGGAAGGCACCTCTCAACCAAAGGTCTCACTCAACCTTGTAGGGGCAGTTCCATCACCACCTTCATCTGAGAATGAGGATGTCGTGCCACTTAGAGTCATGACTAGAGCACAGACACGAAATGCCGAAATACAGACTGATGAGACACCTCGAACTAGGGATGCAAGGGCAAATCTAGTGGACAATAGAAAAAAGACCACTAGGAGGAAAAAGAACCGAAACAAGCGAACTAAAAGTGCATCCACTAGTTCTCAAGAAGCCTCTAAACAAAACATGAAGGATCAAACTTTTACATCCCAAGAAGTGCATGAGGAACATCAACCTCAACCTAGGCCTAGTGCTAAACAAGATGAGGCTAGTACGACTGAGGATAGTTCTGGGGGTTCTGTTTTTGTGGATAAAGTGAATGAGACTCTAGATGCCATCATTGATGCTCATAGAAGTCGTATTGCAGCTTTATCTGAGCTACCCAAGAAGCTTCAAGAATAACCAAACCCTCGTGAGGAGAAGATCAATCTAGCTGTACATCAGCAACTCATTAGGGAAGCTCAGTCAATACTTGAGGGACCACCACCACCTATTCCTCGGGGCCCAACCTCTCTTAAGCCAACATTAGAAACCATACCAGAAGTGTCATCAAGTCGGGAAATGAGAAGTGAGCTCATCTCACAAGCTCAGAGCGAGAGGTCTGCACCAATTGACACCCCATTGAAAGAAGAAATTCTACCACCACCTAGCCTTGCCTTCCCATGCAATGATGAGGTTATTGATGCTAACGAGGACATGGCAAATGAGATGTGGGCCGCAGTTCATGAGAAAATTAATGAGAACATGTCCTCTATTAGTTCGCCTCCATTCTCTGAGGTGGATTTTACCAGGGGCACAGAAAACAATTCTAGTCGCCCAAGTATCCAGGAGGAAGTTCAAACAATTGTTTCTCCTAGAAGTAAGCATACAATGAAAACCTTACCATCATATCTGGGAGAATATGAGAACTGTTCTCAAACCTTGAGGATACCCTCCATGCATAAAAGGTTGACAAAGGAGAAGGATATGAGTATCGTGCAAGCTATTGCCACATGTCTGTCAGAGCAGGTATTGCTACAAAAGGGTCACCAGCATTGTACTATACACCCTGAGACAAAGCATGTTATGCCAGTTCCTATCAACAAAGTAGGAAAATTTTGTGAGGACGATCAGGGAAATGCTACCCTCCCATTAGAAGTGCGAAAAGTAGCTTCAACACTGCAATACTTGATAGTGGTGCAGGAGTGGACATTGTGACAAGGTCCATTTGGGAAAAGTGGGGCAAACCAGCTATTAGGAGTACCAGGATGCGTTTGCAGCTAGCAGATGGAAGCTTAGAACATCCCCTTGGGCTGCTTGAGAACATATTGGTCACCACATGTGGGATTGAATATGAGCACACCTTTGCAGTAGTGGATTTTGGAAAACATCCAAACTATGAAGTGATATTGGGTAGACCATTCATGCGACAATTTCAAATGATTCAAGATTGGGGATACAATTATTTGTACCTCCGACATGATTCTGTCATCACAAGGGTCAACCTAAGGAATCACTCCTATCGTGATGTAACAAGGTCTCCGATAGATGAGTTTGATTCTGCTTCATCTGAGGGCTCAAGAGTTACATTGTCAGATGGGCGAGAAGATCTGTGGATGTGTGGAGCCTCATGTAGGGATTTCAACACTGAGAGACTTAAGGGTAATCGAAGTGTATCAGATGAGGCATACATTCCACAACCCTTCCCTGAGCATTTAATTGATCCACTAGAATGGAGTCATGTCCTTGCAACATTATCGACATGTGCTTTACCTAAGCCAATTCAATTTTGTGACTCAGATGGATATGACATTATTCCTATACGAATGGTACAACCACGTGACCTTTTAGATGATTTGTACTATAGGGATGCATCCACAACAGCACTGCATGTAGAGGAAGTCTCAGTGGAGGATTTAACACTCGAATCTGCTAATGATGCTGATAAGGAAGATGGATGGGACTCTGATTTTAATAATGATGTGATAATCCCGGAGAAAGAGTTAGGAAAGGCACGTCTACTCTTGAGAGGAAGGGAGGTTCAAGTAGAGATCCCTCGAAGCCGACCTAAACGTAAATGCTGTACCACCTCACTTCTCAGGAAAGAACGGATATCTATACTATGTCCAAGCACAAGATAGTATCAAAGACCAAGTAAAACGATCAGATGGATTCCAAGCAGGAGAAAAGCTAAAAACTGTTAGCAAAAATCGTAAAAAAACGAAGAAACAAAAACCAAAACTCAAGTCTAAAACCGATTCAAAAGAGAGTGTCGGAAGTGCAAAGACAACGGTTGAACAAAAAAATCTGATGCAAGATGGCAAAGGAGGGCTCAAAACCACATGGTCTTCAATGAGTGAAGACTCAAGTGGACAAGAACAGGGTCTCAATGTCCCCCCAACTTCACACAGTATACTCTTCAAGATCGGAAGACTGTTCTTTAACAGCCCATGCGACAAAAACCAAGCAGGCCAGGGGTTTCATATGATGGTCCAGAAGATGCAAAAAAGATTGATATCGCTAAGCCAGGAGAAGAGCCTCGCTATGTGTGGATTGCCACAGACTTGTCCTTAGATGAGGAGAAGTTATTAATTCAAACAATAAAGGAGTATCGCGATGTTTTTGCTTGGAGTTATAAAGACCTCAAAGGAGTTGATCCAAGCATATGTCAGCATACAATTCCATTGCGAGAGGATGCAAAGCCCTCCAAGCAACGTCCTTATACTTACAATGAAAATTTTGCACGGAAGATAAAGGAAGAAATAGACAAGCTCTTAGAGGCAGAATTTATCTATGAGATTGAACACACTGAATGGGTCTCCCCTATTGTAGTGGTGCCCAAGAAAAATGGAAAACTTTGAGTATGTGTAAACCTCAAGAAGGTAAATGCAGCTACTGTGCGTGATCATTACCCACTTCCAATCACGGATCATGTTCTGGAACGAGTTGCAGGGAAAAAGGCATATAGTTTCTTGGATGGATTCTCCGGTTACAATCAAGTGTCAATTGATCCAAAGGATCAACACAAGACAGCCTTTGCTACTGAAGATGGCATCTTTGCCTATCGTGTTATGCCATTTGGTCTAACAAATGCACCAGTAACCTTTCAGCGGTTAATGAGTCATGTATTCAAGGAGTACCTTAGGCAATTTCTTGAGATCTTCATGGATGATTTATGTGTTCACTCACAAGAGCGTGATGATCATATAGAACACCTCAGACTTGTGTTTCAAAAGTGTCAACTTTATCATATATGCTTGAATCCTGACAAGTGCAAATTCATGGTAAGACAAGGGAAAATTTTGGGCCATATTGTTTCTCGCAATGGGATATCAACAGATAAGGGGGGAGACATGCTACGCCTACAAAGACCAAGGAGGAGCAATCTGCACAAAATCAGCAATGCATCAATGCAAACGAACAACATCAACGTGCACTACAACAGGTGTATTCAAATTATAATCTTTTGTTCTTTATGTGCTTTTATCTTTTGGATATATGGTTTGCATGTTCACACAATGTTGGCTGGTTTAAGTTTTTGATTAGTTGTTAAAATATGGTGAGTGAATTCTAGATTCTTAGAGGACTTAGTAGAAGATATTTCTATTTAAAGACAGTGTAGGATATATACCAATGGAGTATGCCAAGTTCTTATGCTTTCAAGGTATATTAGTTATCCCTAGTGGTAGCTACCTCTTAGGTATGAGCTAGGTGCTAGGATTAATAAATTTTTTTTAAACGAAAATATACCCAAAAAAAAAATATATAAAGTGAATCGAGACATGACGTGTCTACAGCCATGTGAAATGCTTGGTAGGACCTGGGGTTGTCTTAGCACCTTGGGGCCGATGCCTTGGTTTCCATGGGGTGAACACTGACGTCTAAAAGCTTTAGAAAAAGACCTTCAAGGAATATATCGCCTTGATAGATGTTGGTAGGACTCTGGGGTACATTATGGGCCCTCGAGACCGATGCCCTCATCTTCATGGGGTACTCCTTATGTCATAAAAGAAAGAAAAGGGTCTGTCGCCTTTGAGATACTTAGCGGCCTTTAGATTCTCTTGGCGGAGGTCTCTTGGCCATTGCTTGGGTCTCATCGGGATGAAACCTTAATCTTTATCATCCTCTACACACACATCAAAAAGTTAAAAAAAATAATAAAAAAAACAAAAAGAGGTCCAATCACCATTGCTCATATTTAGGAGTAGGTTTGCCACTTAGGAATAACTTAAATAATTGTCGGACATTGAGACTGCGGTCATAACCGGCGGTGTATAAGCACACTTGTCTTTGCATAGCACTACCACTTAGTCTCACTTTGACTAGTCTTTACTCACCTATTTTAGTACTCTTTAAAACTCTAATCAGCCTTTCACTTGTATGCTCACATGTGAAATTGTCATTGCTCTTTTTTTCTTTTCTTCTTTTCCTTTCTTTTTTTCAATAAAAGGCTTTACTTGTATCCATTGTTTTTTGCAGCTCTTGCTTCTACCGCGCTCGAGGACGTGCGCAAAATAGGAAGGGGGGAGTGTTGCATGACGAGTGAAGATCAATGCAAGGATGCAACAAAAAAGACACTTAGGGCTCTTGTAAAGAGTTCCAAGTTGTAGATGAATGTGGGAGTGGACTTGACAATAATCCCACATGGGAACTTTTGGGAGTTTAAGAGTTTTTGTATAAAAAGTGGCTCATTTGAGAGCTAAGGGGGACTTTTTGGTCATTTGGTTGAGAGGCTCATAGAGAGAGCTTGCTCCATAGCTCCTTCTCATGTGCTCTCCCAAGGCTCTCCATCTCCATTCTTGCTTCAATCTTGTACTCTCTATTCTCTACGTATTCAATGATATGAGGTTGTGGTCTACACACTTGCTAATCTAGGTGGATTAGGCGTTTTTGCATTTTTGTGCATGAAATGATGTGTAGTTGAGGCTTGTGAGATAGCTCTTTGCATGTTAGATTCTTTGCATAAGTTGCATTTTTGTGCTTAAGTGTAGCCTAATCTTGATGCGTTGATTATGTTAGATTGAGAAGGAATCAACGATTGATTGCTTGATTATTGAAGAAGGATTGAGTAGGATTAGAAGTCATTAGTGTGTGGTTAACTAATCTTCTCCCATTCGGGATAGCCTCTATGCGCTAACCGGGTTGCATTCACGGATTGACAATCTGTGTGGGTTGGAGTGTAGCCTCCGCTATGCTATGATGTCCCAAACATCATGTGTAAGCACATAGACCAAGCTGATCTCTACTACTGTAGAGAGTCTTTCCCTGACATAGTGGTAATGCACCTCAATGTGCTTAGTGCGAGCATGAAACATTGGGCTTCTTGCAACTGCTAATGCACTCTGGACGACGTCAGTGAAAATTGTAGTGCTAGACGACTGTCCAACACCCAAATTAGCCATAAGATGTCTGAGCCACACACACTCAACTGTCGCTGTAAAGGTTGCCCTATAATCAGCTTCACAACTGGAAGTGGCCACTGTAGGCTGCTTTCCTGAGCCATGATATACATTAATCACCAAGGTGAAAGCAAAACCCACTAGTGGACACTCGTGTGTCATGACATCTAACCCAATCTGAATCACTAAAAGCATGCAGCTGCTGCGACTCACCCCCTTTTGGATAAAACAATCCAAAATAGTGAGTGCCTTGTAAATAGCAGAAAACCCGCTTAACATCTTGCCAATGCTTCATGTCTGGGCTCATCTCACAAGTGGTAGGGTTATAGCATCTATAACCTTTTTCTCCATAACATAACCAATGAAGATGCATTTCTCTACCTTTGGATCCAACTTTGTTCTCACTTCATCAGAAACACGTACATATGCAATACACCCAAACACTTTCAAGTGAGACACATCTGGTCTTATGCCTGTAAACTTTTGTTTAGGAGTCATACGATGAACAGCTACTGTGGGTGTCGTGTTCATAATGTGCACAGCAATTGCTACTACTTCTGCCCAAAAGTAATGTGGCATATTCTTTTCAGCCATCAAGGCACATGCCACTTCTGCAATGTGTCTTTTTTTCCTTTCTGCAACACCATTCTGTTGCAGTGTACCTGCACGTAAACTGCCTCTTAATTCCTGCTTTCTCAAAAAATCGGTTAACTCATTGGAGAAATATTCTGCCCCACCATCTGATCTTAGGCATTTTATTTGCATGCTTTTTTTCTTCTCGACCAAGGCTTTAAATCTCTGAAAGTGAGAAAACACCTCACTTTTCTCCTTCATGAAATAAACCCACACTTTCCTAGTGTGGTCATCAATAAATGTAACATAGTACCTGCAACCTGCAATTGTTGCAGTCTTGGTCGGTCCCCATACATCTGAATGTATGACATCCAATGGCCTTGCACTGACATGATTTTCATGTGGGAAAGCATGTTTGGCCTGCTTACCAAGTTGGCATGATTCACATATCTTTTGCATACCGTCAACCTTAAACTTTGGCAAACGTGCAGCAATATTTTGGGCCTGCATAGACTTCAGTCGGCTGTACATTCACATGACCAATGCGCTTATGCCATATGTCAATATCTGTAATAACACCTGTTCCATGTGCAAACATGGCTGCCTTTATCTCATCCATGTTCACATCCAAAGTAAACATCCTGCTATTTCTGTTACCCTTTGCAACCAAGAGACACTTATTTTTGAAGTCTTCAACAAAACATCCTTGAGGATTAAACCGAACCTGCTCAACCATCTGTCCAATAAAACTAGGTTCTTTGTAATATTTGGAACATGAAGTACATCAACCAAGTACTTCATTTTGCCACCCTCCATAGACAATGGCACTTTACCAACATGCGCAATGGGATGTGCAATATCATCACCTATTTCTACATAACTCGAATTTTCTATTTTTTGCATTATTCTCGAAACCACTCAGCATGTGACTAGTCATGTGGTTAGAGGCACCAAAATCCACATACCATATATCTCGAGATCCTGACACATCCCCTATTATGGAACTAAGCATGTGCTGCATCACAAACAATTGCTCACTTCTGTCATCACCTCCATGTTTGCTAGATGATGCATAGTTGCCTTGCTGCAACTTCCCCCTTTTAATGTCATTCCGCTTTTTGTAGCAGTCCTTTGCCATGACATTGTGTTCTGGTTTGCCACAGTAATAGCACTCTATGCTATTTGCATTTTGATTTCTTTGCCAACCACCTTGGCCTCTTTGGCTCCCCTACCTCTAGACTAGCCTCTTCTACCTGTGTATGATTGTTGTTGTGTGAATCATTGGATTGTTGTTGTCCAGAATTCTGATTTCCTTGTCGGCCACCACCTTGGCCTTGACCACGGCCTCTACCTCTACCCCTACCTGAATTAGAGTAGAAGGCTTGTTCCGATGTGTTCTTTCTTTGTTGTGAAGAAGAATCCTCACCTAAAGCCTTTTCTTCTATGATCAGCATAGATATCAAGTCCTAAAAGTTGGGAATATTCTCCCTAACTACAATGGAGGTCTTGAATGGCTTGTACTCTTTGCCAAGCCCATTCAGATAAACACTCACCAAATCATTATCCTCCACTGATACATTGATAGACCCAAGGGATTCAACAATGCCCTTGATCTTTAAGGCATATTCATTGATGGAAATGCTTTTCTTTTCCACAGTATGCAACTCTTTCTTTAACTGCAGCTTCCTTGCCTTTGTGTTAGTCTAGAACATCTGAACCAGATTCTGCCATATGCAACTACATATGCAACTACTGGAGTGTTTGCATCCTGTATGTGTCCTATCATAGTGTCTATAACACTAATTGAAAGCCAGTACATGACTTGTCTTGCACCCTAATTCCAATCGTTGAATGCATTTATATCCGCAGGAGTGGCATTCTCCTCAGATAACTCTAGAGGCTCCTCATTGTCTCCTTCTACATAGTCCCAAAATCCTTTACCCATTAGGAAATTGGTCATTCTGCCTTGAGTAGGCAATTGGAAATAAGAAATGGGAAGATTCCATGGATGAGGAGATGGCAGCATTGGATGCAAATGCAACATGGGAGTTAGTACCTTTGCTTCTAAGGAAAAGAAGGCAATCGGATGTAAGTCTTTACATCAAATGGATGTAAAGAATGCTTTATTTCATGGTGATTTGCAAGAAGAAGTGTACATGATGCAGCCACCAGATTATGAGAGTGATGCATATCTAGATACACACCATATACAAAGATAAGAGTACGCACAATATGAAAGGTACTCAACCAAATGCATACTAGGGTTCTCTATAGTGTGAACCCAACTAAATGAGCTAGCGCTATAACTATGCCAGTCTCTAGAATGGATGTCACACACAGCCTGTCATCTCACTGGCCGCATATCACCCACCATGATCTCACCAACCATGCTAGTGGTGTAAGTGTGGGGCCTATCCCCCAGTGTCCACCGCCTCACTAGGTGAGCTCGATATCTCAACACTCCCCCTCGAGCTCAATTCCATCTCATGTACACCAAGCGAAGCCCTGAATCTGCGAAGCTTCTTTGTACCCAATGATTTGGTGAAGATGTCTCAGCTACCTGATCCTGTGTGCTGACATAAACAAGGTCAACATCTCCTGCCAAGACCTTCTCTCTGACAAAATGGTAGTGGACCTCTATATGCTTCGTGTGAGCATGAAAAACTGGGTTCCTGGCCAATTGTATACTGCAATGTCGTCACAGAAAATGACAACTTGTCTATCCCACTGATAGACCCAAATCTGCAAGTAGCTTTCTCAACCAAGCTACCTCACATGCTGCCATAGCAGCACCTCTGTACTCAGCCTCTGTATACTGGATAGAGCAACCGTAGGCTGCTTCTTGCTACTCTAAGTCACAGCAGCACTCCCCAAAGAAAACATGAACCCACTAGTAGATCTTCTATCTGAGATACTACCAGCCCAATCAGCATCTGTGTACCCATGTACACATATCTCTATCCCAGTTTCATAAAATAGTCCACAATGCAAAGTAGACCTCACATACCTCAGTATGCGTCTCAATGCATCCAAATGCGGCTTCCGAGGAACTTGCATAAATTGACTCACCAACCTAACAACATAGCTCAAATCTGGCCTGGTGATCGTCATGTAGATCAAGCTTCCTACTATGTGCCTATACATAGTAGGATCCTCCAAAATCTCTCCTAAATCTGCACTCAACTTGCCATTTTGATCCAATGGCACTGAGATAGGATTACAGCCTGTCATACCATACTTGGACAACATGTCCAAGCCATACTGTCTCTGTAGTAATCCAATACCATGTGGTGACCTAATCACCTCAATGCCCAAGAAATATCTAAGCTCCCCTAGATCCTTCATCTCAAACTTCTGTCTAAGCAAGATCTTTATATCAAAGATCTCTGCATCATGGTCCCCCGTAATGATCAAGTCATCTACATAGATGACAACAAGCACAACCCCTGTATCACCGTGTTTCACATACAACGAGAAATCTGCATTGGCTACGTGAAAGCCAATAGTGACAAGATATTCAGAAATCTTGCCAGACCATGCTCTTGGTGCTTGTTTTAAGCCATACACAAGGATTTCTTCAACTTGCAAACATGCTCGGGGTGACTCACATCCTCATAACCAAGTGGTTGCAACATATAAACCTCTTCCTGCAAATCCCCATGCAAGAATGCATTCTTTACATCCACCTGATGTAAAGACCATCTGATGTAAAGACCATTTCTTTGATGCAGCCACTGCTATCACAACTCTCACTGTTGCCATCTTGGCAACTGGGCTGAAAGTTTCCTCATAATCAATGCCATATGTGTGCGCATATCCTTTGGCTACCAATCTAGCCTTGTACGTGCTTATGCTTCCATCACTGTTATGTTTTACTTTGTACACCCACTTGCATCCAATGGCTTACTTGCCTTCAGGCAATTGCCAATGCATGTGGGCTCTACAACCTGCATAACCTTTGCCATGTATGCATAGTGATGTGCCACATAACCATCATAGGTAAACCTCTGCACAGGATTCTTCACTCTTCCAAATCTTTGCAGCTTTGCATTCATGGCTTCCATAGCCTTCTTTACACCAGGTGTTCTCATAGCTGGGATCCCAAGCTCCTCATCAAGGCTCATCTCTGAGCCACTAGACTCTCCATCAACATGAGAATGCCCTGCAGAAATGTCAGGCATACTAAGGGGCTCCCTGCAGAAATGTCAGGCATACTAAGGGGCTCAACCACTTTCTCTTTGCCTTTATGTGATGTACTAATTACATTTACAGGACTGGTATTATGACGCAGCCTGCCACTCCATGGTCTATCAAAACTGAACCACTCGTCGATGATAACGACTCTCCTGGTCCACTCAAAGACTGTGATTGCTGACTTGCATCCTGTGAAACCACATTTCCACTCACATCAGTCCCAAGAACTTCTTTTTTAGCAGCATACCAGCTGCTCATCTCATCAAAAACAACATCCCTGCTTACCCTCAACTCACGTGTAGCAGGGTTATAACACTTGTATCCATTTTGCTCAAGGGAATATCCAATAAACACATATTTTTTAGCATTTGGATCCAACTTAGTTCTCAACTCATTTGGCACATGCACATATGCAATGCATCCAAAGACTTTCAGATGAGACAAATCAGGTTTTCTGCCAGTAAACCTCATCCAAAGACTTTCAGATGAGACAAATCAGGTTTTCTGCCAGTAAACCTCTCCTCTGGAGTTACATCATGTATAGCTGCAGTTGGAGTCGTGTTCATGATGTAAACTGCTGTAGAAACAGCCTCAGTCCAATGGCTATGCGGCATATTCTTCTCTTCCATCAATGCTCGCACAATCTCAGCAATATCTCAGCAATGTGCCTGTTTTTCCGCTCAGCAACTCCATTTTGCTGCGGAGTGTATCTGCATGTAAACTGTCTCCGAATACCATTTTTCCTTAAAAATTCAGAGAACTCATTGGAGAAGTACTCTCCCCCTCCATCTGACCTTAGGCACTTTACATATTTCTCTGTTTGCTTTTCAACCATAACTCTGAAATTCTGAAAGTGAGTAAACACCTCACCCTTCTACTTCATGAAGTATACCCACACTTTCCTTGTGTGGTCATCAATAAATGTCACATAATACCTGTAGCCTCCCATAGACATGGTCTTCGTAGGACCCCATACATCTGAATGCACAACATCTAGTGCATTTCTGCTCACACATCTATTACGTGGAAATACATGCTTTGTTTGCTTTCCAACATGCTTCACATATTCTCTGCATACCTTCAACTTTAAATTTTGGCAGCCCTGTCACAATTCCTTTGGTCTGCATAGACTTCATTCTCTGCACATTCACATGTCCAATTCTTTTATGCCAAATGTTTGTGTCTGCAACAATTCCTGAACCATTTGCAAACATCGCAGCACTCACTTCAGGCATGTTTACATTCAACGTAAACATTCTGCCCACCATTCTCTGCACATTCACATGTCCAATTCTTTTATGCCAAATGTTTGTGTCTGCAACAATTCCTGAACCATTTGCAAACATCGCAGCACTCACTTCAGGCATGTTTACATTCAACGTAAACATTCTGCCCACTCTGTTGCCTTTTGCAACAACCAACCTGCACTTGTCTTTAAAGTCTTCAACATAACAACCATCAGGGTTAAACTGAACCTGCAAACCTTGCTCAATCATCTGGCCAACTGAAACCAGATTCTTTGTTATGTTCGGAACATGAAGTACATCTGCAAGGTACTTCACTTTGCCATCCTGCATAGACAATGGCACATCTCCAACATGGGCAATTGGATGAGCAGTGTCATCCCCTGTTTCCACAAAACCTGGTCTTTCAAGGTTTTTCATCTCCTTAAACCACTCCCCATGACTTGTCATGTGGTTCGAAGCACCTGAATCAACGTACCATACATCATCTTTATGTGCTGCTTCAACATTTTCAGACATGGCATTAACGACATGCTGCATAATGGACAACCTTTCATTATTCTCATTGTTTCTGCTCGAGGATGCATAGTTGTTTTGCTGCAATTTTCCATTTTGCATGTCAGTCTGCTTCTTATAACAATCTGCCTACACCACATGTCCAGGCTTACCACAATAAAAGCATCCACGTGTATCATTATACTGCCTTTGCCAATTTCCACAACCTCTTTGACTTCCCTTGCCTCTGAATTGGCCTCTTCCACCTGCGTGTTGTTGTTGTTGTGAATTTTGGGACTGTTGTTCTTGTTGCTGCAGCTGCTGGTCATAATTATGATTACCTGTTCGTCGGCCACCTCCTTGACCGCGTCCACGGCCTCCTCTACCGCATCCTCTTCCTGAAGTTGTGCAGAAGGCCTGTTGCTCTGAACTGTTTTTGTTTTGTGAAGAGTGTTGGTCTTCACCCAAGCTCTTCTCTTCTATAATCAACATAGACACCAAATCTATAAAATTGGGAATGTTTTCCCGAGTCTGAATAGACGTCTTGAATGCCTTGTATTGTGGCCCGAGACCATGTAGACAAACTTCCACCTTATCATCATCATCTACTGAAACACCAATAGATGCAAGGGATTCCACAATACCCTTTATCTTCAATGCATAGTCATTCATAGACATACTCTTTTTCTCCACAGTACGAAGTTCATTCTTCAACTGTATTTTGCATGCCTTGGTATTTGTTTCATAGAGTTTTACCAAGGTGTCCCACGCCTCCGTGGGGGACTTGGCATCCTGAATGTGCCCAATCATGGTGTCCTGTATACTGATAGAGAGCCAATACATAAATTTTCTGGCTCCTTGGTTCCAATCCTTGAACTCTTTCACATATGCAGCAGTCGGATTGATCTCCGGTATCTTCGGTGCCTCTTCATGCTCACCTTCTATGTAGTCCCAATAACCCTTTCCCATCAGGAAATTTGTCAGCCTGAACCTCCAAGCATGGAAGTTGTTCTTATCAAGCTTCTCAGCAACAATCTGGTTTATGCCATCATTTGACATCTTGCCAGACACACAAATTTACCAGAAACAACACTCTAGTTTGTTCTACACAAACTGCTTTATTTTCTGCAGCGGTACTGTAGTACACTCAAATGTAACAACCAGTAACCTCAATGTGCGTACATACACCCAATGGCAACTGTTGACCTCCTTGCAGCACACACAGTGTCTACACAACCAATCTGTCTTCCTGCAGTTCTTAAAACAGAGTTCTACAGAGAATTGATGACTTACCTGCAGTGCTCGAAATCGCCTGCTTTTTGAAAAACGGAGGTCCTGACGCGCCCGAAACACGTTTTTGGCCTAAAAAATCCTAGTCCGATAGGACAGTATAGTTGCCCTATAGCTTTACTCCCACGAAGAAAACTCCTCAATAGAGATCGTTTGCCAGTGCCTCCCGTAGAGCTCCCGACAAGGGTGTAGTCGCCAACACAAATAGGGAAGAGTAGTTGAAGCTCTTACCCTCGTACCGCTTCCTGTGCTTCTCTTGCTTGCAGCTCAGCCCTTAGCATGAACCATGCTCTGATACCATGAAAAGATGCAGGGGAAAAGAGAGCTTGAGCTCTTGCAAGCACACACACACACTCACAAAAAAATCTTCTTCTTCTTCACTCAACACTCAACACACCATATACAAAGATAAGAGTACACACAATATGAAAGGTACTCACCCAAATACATACTAGGGTTCTCTATAGTATGAACCCAACTAAATGAGCTGGCGCTATAACTATGCCAGTCTCTAGAATGGCTGTCACACAGCCTGTCATCCCATTGGCCGCATATCACCCATGATATCACTAACCATGCCAGTGGTGTTGTGGGGCCTATCCCCCAGGCGGGTCATTAGTGTCCACCGCCTCACTAGGTGAGCTCGATATCTCAACAATATTGTGACAACATGAGCAGCATACAGTTGGTCCCAGTAACCGAGTATATCATGCTAGAACGAAGCACATTGAGGTGCATTATCACTTTGTGAGGGAGAAGGTTCTATCAGGAGATATAGATTTGGTATATATCAGCACAGAGGATCAGGTGGCTGATATCTTCATGAAGGCCTTGGTGGGCACAGAGAAGCTTCAAAGGTTTAGGAGCTTACTTGGAGTGCAGTGTGCTGAGTTGAGCTCGAGGGGGAGTGTTGAGATATCGAGCTCAACTAGTGCTACGAGATAGACATTGATGACCAGCCTGGGTGATAGCTTCCATATCTACACCACTGGCATGGTTGGTGAGATTATGGGTGATATACGGCCATCGGGATGACAGGCTGTGTGATAGCCATTTTGGATTACTAGAGACTGGCATAGTTATAGCGTCAGCTTATTTAGTTGGGTTCACATTATGGACCGACCCTTGTATATTGTAGTAGTGTGAGTACTAACCCATATAGTGTGTACTCTTATCCTTATGTTATGTTGGTTGAGTAGAGAAGAAGAAGATAGAAGAAAATTCAGCTGTCCATCTCTGTTGTGTGTGTGTGTGTGTTTGCTTGCTAGGGTTTGAAGCTCTCCCTCTCCCCCACATTCTCTTCACCATAGCAATGAGACACCTAAAAGATCTTTAATCCAAGGTGGTGGTGTGTAGACCTATAACTGCATACCTATAGGCACCTCTAGGAAATCCCATTACTTCATTGCATTTACTTGAGATTGAACAAAATAGCATTTGGAGTAGCTCAATGCTATTTGACTAACTCATGGCAGTCTTTCCATGTCTGGGTGCTACTCCATAAGATGAGTGGGACATGTGCATACTCCATTCTAATGAGTGTGATTCCCTATGTTCCTTCATTACATTTGTATCAAAGCTCATGGCATAGATCTTGATGTTTTGATTAGGGAGTGATTAGTACTTAATCCATTTTTAGACTAGTAGTTTAACATAGTTTTTTAAAATTTTTTTGATTATATTTTGCATGGATTAGCAATGTGATTAATGATAATCATTTTTATGTATATGCTAATCACAGATGCACGCTCTTAGATAGTGCTACAAGTTTATTCCTCCTAGTACCTGCAGCCTAAAAGAAAGTGAGTGGCACATAGAGTTATTATACTTCTAATGTCAAATTCCTACTTGAATATTGTTACGACAATAGGTGGGATGCCACTCCCGATATTGCATCCTAAAGTGTGTGTTATATCAATATAAGTGAAGAGAATAAATGGAGGTCAATTCAAGGTCTCCAAGAAGTGCTACAAAAAAAGATTAGTGAATGGAGCCTGTGAGATATCACTCCTAGTTTTCCTCAAATAGATTTGCCATCACAAGTAGAGATTTAAGTTTTAAAGCACCATTGACCACATAAAAGTAACGTTGAGCCTTCTCAAATGATAAATCCATTTTGAGGCTAAATTATTATTTTTCTCGTTAGGTTGTGTAGCACTCCTTCACCTTCTTTACAACTCAATAATTCATTCATGTTTAATCCTTCAAACACAAACTATGGCAAGGTAAAGGCACCATAGAGAGAACAAATGATCACCACCAACAACAATAAAAGATCTATAATCCAAGGTGGTGGTGTGTAGACCTATAGGTGCATACCTATAGGCACCTCTAGGAAATCCCATTACTTCATTGCATTTACTTGAGATTGAATAAAATAGCATTTGGAGTAGCTCAATGCTATTTGGCTAACTCATGGCAGTCTTTCCATGTCTAGGTGCTACTCCATAAGATGAGTGGGACATGTGCATACTCCATTCTAATGAGTGTGATTCCCTATGTTCCTTCATTAAATTTGTATCAAAGCTCGTGGCATAGATCTTGATGTTTTGATTAGGGAGTGATTAGTACTTAATCCATTTCCAAACTAGTAGTTTAACATAGTTTTTTAAAATTTTTTTGATTATGTTTTGCATGGATTAGCAACGTGATTAATGATAATCATTTTTATGTATATGCTAATCACAGATGCACGCTCTTAGATAGTGCTACAAGTTTATTCCTCCCAGTACCTGCAGCCTAAAAGAAAGTGAGTGGCACATAGAGTTATTATACTTCTAATGTCAAATTCCTACTTGAATATTGTTACCACAATAGGTGGGATGCCATTCCCGATATTGCATCCTAAAGTGTGTGTTATATCAATATAAGTGAAGAGAATAAATGGAGGTCAATTCAAGGTGTCCAAGATGGTGCTACAAAAAAAGATTAGTGAATGGAGCCTGTGAGATATCACTCCTAGTTTTCCTCAAATAGATTTACCATCACAAGTAGAGATTACACTTTTAAAGCACCATTGACCACATAAAAGTAACGTTGAGCCTTCTCAAATGATAAATCCATTTAGAGGCTAAAATATTTTTTCTCTAGGTTAGGTTGTGTAGCACCCCTTCACCTTCTTTACAACTCAATAATTCATTCAAGTTTAATCCTTCAAACACAAACTATGGCAAGGTAAAGGCACCATAGAGAGAACAAATGATCACCACCAACAACAATAAAAGATCTCTAATCCAAGGTGGTGGTGTGTAGACCTATAGGTGCATACCTATAGGCACCTCTAGGAAATCCCATTACTTCATTGCATTTACTTGAGATTGAATAAAATAGCATTTGGAGTAGCTCAATGCTATTTGGCTAATTCATGGCAGTCTTTCCATGTCAAGGTGCTACTCCATAAGATGAGTGGGACATGTGCATACTCCATTAGAGCGACCCGTATGAAGTTCAACTTCTTTCTGATATTGCTTGAATATGGATAAGGCTTCAGACTTATGCCTCAAGACAAAAACATATGTGAAACGAGAGAAATCATCAATGAAGGTAATGAAATAACAATAGTGAGATTTGGAGGGAGGAAAAAGTCTAGAAATATCCATATGAATGAGATCTAAAAAGGTATGTGAATGTGTAGAGGTAGAGATATGAAAAGGTTGTCGATTATGCTGCTTGCCAAGAGCACAATACTCAACAGATGCCCATATAAGGACGAGCTTTAAGATCCATACCTCTGACGAGATCTCAATAATGAATATCAAGAAGTTTTGCAAAATAGGAATGGACAAAGCGATGATGCCATAACTTGCAAATCAAGATCTCCTGGAGTAGTAACAACATTTGCAACATCATCATTCAAAGAGAGCTCAAACAGATTACCACGTCGAGGAGCTACTACCATAGTATGCCCATCCTTCTCAATTTGAGACTTTGTATGATCAAAACCAACAAAAAGACCAAGATCAACAAGCCAGGCAACAGAAAGAAGATTCCCTTAAAGATCTGGAACATGCAAAACTCCTCACAATATTCTGGTAGAGGAAAGGGTGCCAAGATATAGATCATCAATACCCATGACTTGACAAGTAGTGTCATCATCAAGATACACCAATTTCTTAATTGGAAGAGCATGATAATTATGAAGCCATTGAGATTGGTAAGTCATATTACCAGTAGCACCAGAATCAGCAATAAAAAGAGAACCAACCTGAACAAGAAGTACTCTTCTAGGAGAAATATCATGATGAACACAATTTACCTCCTGATGATTATGTTCATCACTACTTGTATGTTGAGCAGTATATGTGATTACGATCTTGATCATATTACCTAACAACGATGAGATGAACGATCTGTATGACCGCATAAGTCACAAGGAGTACAATTTTTGGAGGAATTTGAATGAGGTTGCTTGGTGGTGATGCCATGTTCCTCATCATATTGACGTGCCCAACAATCAGAGACAATATGACCATTCTTATCACAATAGGAACAATGTTTATTGGGATAGGAAAGTCGAGAAGAATTGCCATCTTGATCAGCGAACGACCACCATGAGTAAAATGGGAAAAGGGACGCTTACGAGCAATACAAGTCGTTTCAAAATCTACAGCTTCTTGTGTATTCGAAATAGTGTCAGAATTCTCTGTACGACATTTATGTCATTGAGAATATTCAACGAGAGAAATAGAAGCAGTGTCAAAATCAATGCCATCCTTGTTAGACAGAATAGTGACAATATTATCATATGAAGGATCCTTGACCGTCTGAAGAACATGTGTAACCAACTTATTTCGTACAATAGGAGCACTAACAGGCAGCAAGTTGATTTGACGATGTCTTTAAAGGATTCAATATGTGAAGTCATAGGAGTATCGATTTTGTATTTTAAATTATTCAAGCGATTACGAAGATTGAAACATTGGGATGCTAAAATAATGTATATTTTATTTAAAAATTAAAGAAGGATTTTAGTTAAATTTATCTTTTTGCAAAGATAAATTTAAATGATGAAAGAGGAATTCCCACCATATTCGAATTCAAATATTTAAATGAGAAAGTGTAATTTTTAGCATATTGAAATTAATGGGTATTTTATTTAAATTTAAAAATAAATTTTAGATAAATTTATTTTATCTATGAGAAATATTTAAATATTAAAAGAGGAATTCCTATGACATTTGGAATTCCATCATTTAGATGGGAAAAGAGAAATTCCTAGCATATTGAAATTAATGGGTATTTTATTAAAATTCAAAGATGAATTTCAGATAAAATTATTTTATCTATGAGAAATATTTAAATGGTAAAAGAGGAATTCCTATGACATTTGAAATTCCATCATTTATATGGCAAAAGAGAAATTCCTAGCATATTGAATTAGTGGGTATTTTATTATGAGAAATATTGATGATAAAAGAGAAATTCCCATGACATTGTAATGCAAATAATTAAATGAAAAAAAGAGGAATTCCCATGGTATTTGAGATCCAAGAAATTAAATGGAAAGAAGACGAAATTTTAGTATAATTCAATTTATGATTATTATCAAAAGTAAAAATATGGGTATAATTGATTTCTGTAAATCCCATGAATTCTTTTATTCAAAAGAGGAATATTGAATATAATTGAATTGAGGAATTGAGAAGGAATATAGAAATAGTCATTTGAGAAAAAGCAACCTTTAATTAGGCTAAGCAATTGGTAGAAATTTAGAAAAAGTCCCATTATCGGAATCAAACTAGAAAAAGCTACTAAATGGGAATAGTATGTGAAATGGATGTGATAAGATGTAAATAGGATGGAATAAGATGAGAATGAATCTGATAAGATGTAAATAGGATGCGATAACATGTGAATGGATGTAATAAGATGAGAATATAAGAATATGATAAGATGTAAATGGGATGCGATAAGATGTGTATGAGATGTGATAGGATGTGAATGGATGTGATAAGATGAAAATAAGATGTGATAAGATGTGATGTAATGGAAATGGATGTGGATGTGTATGTGAAAAAATGGATGTGGATGCGTATGTGAAAGAATGGATGTGGATGCGTATGAGAAAGAATAGATGTGGATGTGTATGTGGAAGAATGGATGTGGATGTGTATGTGGAAGAATGGATGTGGATGTGTATGTGGAAGAATGGAGGTGGATGTGTATGTGAAAGAATGGATGTGGATGCGTATGTGAAAGTATGTGATGTCGATGTGAGTGAATGGATGAGATTTAATGTGATGTGAATCAAGATGTGAATGAATGAGATGTGTGATGTCATGTGAATCGGATGTAAATGAATGATATGGGCTGTGAATGGATGAGATGTGATGTGATGTGGATCAGGATAAGAATGAATGAGATGAGATGTGAAATGAATGTGAGTGATGAGATGTGATGTAAATTGAGATAGATGTGAATGAATGATATGTGATGTAAATGAATGAGGTGTGATGGGATGTGTATATGGGTAGATGCGAGTGGATGAGATGTGATAAGGATAAATGAGGAAAGATGTGATAAGATGAAAAATGATGTGATTGGATGAGAATACGAATACATATGAATTGGATATGGATTAAGTAATGTGGATAGATGTGAAACAATGTGAAAGACGAGAGTTTATTAATAGAAGCTGTATTTATGACCTATTTTTAAATGACTGTTTTATGTCAATAATGCTAGGGAAGCATTTTGACCATCTTGAGAATGAGGTTGTGGAGACCTAACTGATAAAGTTGCAACAGTTGATAGACAGTCAACGGAGGACGTCTCACGTAGCAAGGTCTCGGCTGAGGTCTTCACCAATCTCAGTTCAATTTAAGTGGTGAGCTTCTGGTACGATGGATGAGGGACCAAGGAAGCGGCCTATGAGTGAAGCGCTAGGTGACCTACGAAGGATCCTAGAGGGTGTTGACCATACAACGCTCGGGCTCTGGGTCGCCGAAGATACCCACACGTGCATCGGAGAAGATATTGGAACAAGGAGTAAGAGTTGTTTTCTGAAACCGGACATGGATTAGGTTGATTGACCTTGCTGGTCCTCAACGGATGAGTTCATGGCTCTTTTATATGGATATGTTGGTTGATCTTGCTGATCTTCAACGGAGATTCCATCTTGATTTTTATAAGTGAATATATTATCAGGTACTATGAGCTAGGAACTATCGAAAAGGCCCCTGAGGGGGACAGGTGGTGAGCATTCTGGTTGCCAATGATGCCATAGGTACACCGATGAAGAAATGATTGGAAAGGATTCAACCGGATATTTTGGAGGATTATGATCAGTGACACTATGGTTTCATTAAATGATTGTTTTAAAGATAATATGTGAAAAAGGCAATTTTATATTGGGTGTGTAAGTGGTGTGACTGGCATTAAATTTGCATGAATATCCGGCTAGGGGGCCTGGGAACTCTTTTCCCTAGTACCCGGGGTAAATTCTAACCAAATTCTTAATTGGATCCCATCACTACAGTGGTTGGGGCAGTTGGCTAACCCATGGGACTTAGGCTTGGACTGATGGATCTGTAAAATGAGGACTTAATTCTGCTATAGTACGATAGATGAAGTAAATCCTAGATAGTAATTGTTCTATGGAAAAAGAATCAACGGTTATGCCTCTCGATGGGGAAAAAAGCGTTGGTTTCTATGATCCAAGTGCAAGTTTCTTCCTTGATCTGACCAAGTGACTTACAGACTCGATCGGATCAGTTTGGTCACTAATGACCCTGACTACGTTAGAGTACAAATATCCTAGAGGAATCGCCTGTGCTTTTCGGTGGGGGGAAGTTTTTTCGGGTTCGGTTTTTGAAGAACCAAGGGATTAGTCTCTTGTCCGGATATCCATGGGCGAGGCTGCGAGTGAGGGATCCTGCACCGCATAAGAAGTGCTACTTCCGCTGCTAGCACCCCCAAGTCCATTGCGCGGAGAGGGCAGGGATCTTTCAGCCTGCTGGTATCACAGCAATTTGACTAAAGTGGATCAATTGAAAAGCCAAAAATGTCAAAAATTTGTGAAGTAACAGTAAAAGCTTGTAATTGTGTGATAAAATTCATACAAATTGATATTCAGAATGAAGATTCATAAAATTGAAAGTAGGTCTTCAAATGAAGTACCGCAATTGTATGGAAATCCTTGACTTGCTTGAGGCCTAGTCATGATGGTATTTATCTGATAATTCCAAGGACCATGACTACCCGTATATATACCGAGGGTATAACTGCATCTCTTTACTTGCAGTATATACGAGTAAATCTAAGACCTTGAAGTTATAAGTAAAAATGCTATCCAGATGATGAATTCGAATGTGGTTAATATGATTTTAAAATTCTGGTTGAGAATTGATGAGTTGATTTGGATTCTGATTGAAAAAAAAAAGATGATTCCTGAATTTTTGTTGAAAAGCCACGATCAGTTGAACAAAGCCACAATGAGGATGAATGGGATGAGTCCCTGTGATGATGTTTGTAATTGGAATGACCATAAAGACTTCAACAAATCACTATGAGATTAGTGGATTGTGCTGTCAGATTGCTACTGTTAACACTTGACCTAGTGGATCCAGTTAAGGGATGACAAATTAAAAACCTGCATAACTGAAACTTCCATGGAGGAATGTTGAGATGGAATTTTTGGTCGGATTGGACCATTATTGTGTTAAGAATATGAATGATATGTTCTGAATGAATTGTCATTAGGAATTTTTTGAGGTCATTTTTGGGCCTTGTAAGGAAGTTTGACTGGAGTATTCCCTCCAAAAAGGGGCACCGGATAAAATTTTTGCAAACGAACTCTAAATTTGTCAGACCTCACATATTTAGATTCTACTCTTCAAAAGCTATCCATTGATATATAACACGATAGGGTTCGGAGAAGGGACAAGATAGATACCTGGAAGATTCCTTTTTGCCCGTAAAGATTCTCGTTTTACGGGCAAAAAGGAATCTTCCAGGTATCTATCTTGTCCCTTCTCCGAACCCTATCGTGTTATATATCAATGGATAGCTTTTGAAGAGTAGAATCTAAATATGTGAGGTCTGACAAATTTGGAGTTCGTTTGCAAAAATTTTATCCGGTGCCCCTTTTTGGAGGGAATACTCTGGTCAAACTTTCTTAGAAGGCCCAAAAATGACCTCAAAAAATTCCTAATGTATCTGATAATAATGAGTTCTATATAAGAAATATTTATCACATGATTTTGTGGAGAGCTGACCAATCTAAAGAACCCCAGAATCAGTTGGATCTAAAGTCGGATTTGAATTGTAAATAAAAGGACTTAACAAGAATTTTCGTATTGATAGGATCATGGATCGAGGTCGTCGTGGTAGGATTGATAACCCCCAACTCGATGAGGAAGAGCTCGACTTGGATGTTCAAAAAACTCTTCATAGATCGCAGCCTGGACCTTTCAAGGGTGAAGGGGAAAACTTGGGCGAGACTGTGGAGAAGTGGATCGAAGCAATGGAAGAGTACTTTGATGTCACCAGGTACAATGAGGAGCAAAATGGCTCTTGCAAGGCTCAAGATAGTAGAAATAGCCAGAGTAGCATGGAGAAACCACTGCGAGACAAACCGTGTGTGGATCGAAACACTCAGACATGGAATGATCTCAAAATTTACCTAGGGAAGAGATTCTGTCCTCCTGGCTTTTTGGAAACAAAGATGAACGAATTCTTGGAGTTAACCTAGGAGAGTAGATTTATTGAAGTATATCACCAAGCGTTCGCTCTCCTCCTCAAATACCTACCACCGCTGGTGGATGAAGAATAGCTGGCCAGGTTCATTTGGGGACTGAATAGACCCTTGAATATCCTAGTGAAGAATGCCAAGCAGTTTCCATGGCCAAAGCAGTGCGGATGGCAAAGGATTTTGCCAAGGCCTTTGACGTCAATTTCCCGCAGAAGCCAGCACCATCACCTTTCAAAAGGTTTTTAGCTCCAGAAGGTGATTCCAACCTTCCACGGACCACCGTCTAAGAGATATAAGGGTCAAGCCCAGGATATGGGAAGTTCCGGAATGGAAGAAATGTCCTTTTCCCGGAACTCAATCCCTTGTAATTCAACTTCAGAAGTTCCACCCTTGAACAAGGGAGTGAAATGCTATATAACTGTCAAGGATTTGCACATCGAAGTATGGATTACCCAACTCCTTTTGGAACAAGGTTTTCAGGGCAGCAGGAAAATCAGGGATCAAGATTCTAGACTCCAGCTCCTTCCTTCCAGAGTAATCAAGATTCTTTCCGCCAAAATCACAAAAATCCCAGAGGTAGACCCTTTAACCGACCCGCAGTGTTAATCCAATGTAATGCAAGACCTCCACCTCAGAATAAGGGAAGTCAAAGAGATGTTTCCAAATCGGCCATCCACTTCCAAGGCAGTAACGCTGGGAGTGATTGAAGAAGAAGAAGAAGATGAAAGAGATCATACTCCACCTACTACGAGACGAGGACATCTCGCGTTTTTTAAGTGGGGTAGGATGTAAGATTCCTCCCTCGAGCTTTTGAGGTGTACAAGTGTAAGAACCTCCCCTTCTGATCTTGTAATTATTTCCCTCTTTGAAATAAAAGAAAGATTCTGTTTTACCCTGTTTTGACCTAGAGAGAGAAAATGTCTAGAGAGAGGTAATCCAAAATTGAGATATTTTTTGATATAAAACTCCTCCTAGTGTCTAAAATGGTTTCCCCTAAAATAGAAATTCAAAAAGAACTTTCCAATGTGCATTTGGAATTAATTGAAAATAAGTATAAAGGACCTTAGCCTAAGGGCTAGATTTTCAGAAATTTTTGGATTATGGTCCAACTAAGGTTCCTATGGGGACCAATAGGATCAATCCAAGTATGGGGAGGAGCTAAATAAAATTTATAAAAGAAAAATACCCAAAAATAAGTAAATTCCCACTTAAGATGAAGCGTTGACTGAGTACAAGGTTTATTAGTAAAAAACTATGAATATTACTAAAAACATGAGATATTTTGGGTATAATGATTCAATTTTGACACCTTGGTAAGGAGAAGGGGGATCTTCAAGGAGGCACCTATTTCACATGTGTGGTGGAGTTTTAAACTCAAAAATATTGTGATATTTTTATCTCTCCTGGATCAAACCAAATCAAAGGGAGCTAAACTAGGTCCAAATCTTATCCAAATTCAGCCAAACTGAACCTAGAAAATTCTAGAAAATAGTTGGACTTGGTTAGAGGCCTCCCCCACCTATAAATAGATCCTTAGCCCTTTGTAAAAAAATATCAAAATTATTGAGAGTTATCAGTAATAGCAGCAACAGCAGCGAAGCTATGGTAAAATTTTTGAAAAATAAAAACATAAATCATTTTCATTCATAATATGAGAAGAGGACTTCCTACTATATTCTAGGATTAATCATCCTAGATTAATTGAATGATTCTCATTATAATCATGGAAAATTTAATTTTTATGTTTATGCATAAATAGTTAATTAAAAAAAGAGAAATTTCTAGTAATTCATTTTTACGTTAAAAGAGTAATCCCCATGACAATGGAAATTCATGTATTCTAAAATGAAGTAAGAGAAAAATTGGGATTCTAAAATAATGTATATTTTATTTAAAAATTAAATAAGGATTTTAGTTAAATTTATCTTTTTTCATATATAAATTTAAATGATGAAAGAGGAATTCCCACCATATTAGAATTCAAATATTTAAATGAGAAAAGTGTAATTTTTAGCATATTGAAATTAATGGGTATTTTATTTAAATTCAAAGATAAATTTTAGATAAATTTATTTTATCTATGAGAAATATTTAATTGGTAAATGAGGAATTCCTATGACATTTGGGATTCCATCATTTAGATGGGAAAAAGAGAAATTCCTAGCATATTGAAATTAATGGGTATTTTATTTAAATTCAAAGATAAAATTTAAATAAATTTATTTTATCTATGAGAAATATTTAAATGGTAAAAGAGGAATTCCTATGACATTTGAAGGGAATATCTATGAAGGGGTTCACTAACAATACCTTTTTAGAGAAAAAGCTAGCATAAATGTAACAACAAAAGACCACTCTGAATGGCTTATAAGTATTTCTCATAACTTCTCAAAAATGTTTATGATCCTCATTAATTTCATGTGTGAATAGTTTTCTTACTAGCTACTATTTCATGTTAATTTTTTGAACTTTGTGGACACAACCAAGCATACAGTTCATTTTGGCTTTGTCTGTACTCTAAGCTAATGTACAAGGTTTGTCGAGAGATGTATATGCCATCAGCACAGATTGGATGCAAGCATTTTATTTTCTAAGATCACTCATATGGATGACTTCATTAACTTTCCATTCTTCTCCAATTGCATTTTCCAAGTTAGACTTAGATATATGTGTAGATAGCCACATTGCTTTTATCCTCTTCATGTTTTCTTATCAAAAACATGCCACAAATACATGGAGAGGTATAAACCATGATAGCCTAATCCTCTTAGAAATCCTTCCTGCTTTCATAGACTTCTCAATATCCTTGAAAATCTTGGATTTAAATGCTAATAGAGTACCTTTGTTTGGAAAGTCCCAATCTAATAAATTCAGGCTTGGTATAGCCAAACTCTCCAATCTTCCATAAGCTTCTGGCCTTGTAGGGACAATATCCTTAGCGTTGTATAAAAATATATGTTTATTAATGAAAAAATTAGATGGTTGATTAGAAAATAATACTTTCCCAAGATCAACATGCATGGCTTCGAAAGTCCCGGTCATTAGGAACTCAATGGAGTCTTTTTGGGCCCTTTAATTTGCCATGAGGTTATGGAAACGTTTAACTTTTTGACAAATAAGAGCCCGCCATGTAAGCAAAAACCATTGGTGATTAAGAGAGGTGTAAGAGTGGTCAAAGGGTGCACTTTTTCCCCAAAAAAGGGGGGGGAGGAGGGGGACAATTTTACAATTTTCGGACCTCCATAACTTCTACATACAAGCTCCGATTTGAGCGGAGATTACAGATCCATGATCTACGCATCAAGAGCTTTCCATAGATATGTTACATGATATGGTTTTATCTGCTAGATTTTAAATTCCATTTTCCCTCCAAAATTCAAATTTGAATAAAGTAACCGTTTTGAAGCTTCAAATTAGAAAACATTTCTTCTTAAGAGAAAAGGTTTGACTCCCTTAAACTGCCAAATAAAAGGGCCCAAGAAGACTCCATTGAGTTCCTAATGGAATGACTCCATAGGCTACTACTTAATGCTTGTGGATAAATATCTATCACATATACAACACATGTGAATAAACCATAGAATCATAAAGAACATAAATAAAATTACAAAAATATCTTACAACAATGAGCTTGCAATGCAAATGCTGGAGTAGAAGGATGCATATGCATGTCTCTTGTCGTGTACACATGTTGCACCTTTTCCTTCCAACCATCTTTTGCTATCTTGAATTCCAAGATACGTACTTCCAATAGTATTGTACTAATCCTCTTCTTTGCATTTTTATTCTATGAGGACCTTTGCATGATGGTTTCATAGTCCCCAATCATTTAATTTTAAGTTTATACCTTTCCACACACCCTGATCATCTTTAACATTATGAAGAATGCATGATGAAATGGCATTAGGAGTGTGCCTCGGGTTAGATTGTTGTCTTGACATTGTTAGATGATGAATAGAGGAGAGGATGATTCAAAAAGACGACTAGAAAGGAGTGATATCAAGGTAGATTAGGGAATTTCAAATGCTTTTACTCATTTTGGGAGAACCTAAATTTTAAAAATTTAGGTTTTTGAAGTATTGACATTTAGCACGTGAGGACAGGCCCTTGAAGTTGGAACCCATTAAAGTGACATTGAAATAGCTGCACCCTATCACATTAAAGTGGCGATAACCCACTAAAATAGCCAAAACTAGTGAAGTTAGTAAAAAGTGGATATGACATCCAATGTCATATTTATGGTTGAATGTTGCATATCTATTGGTCCAAAGCTTAATCCAGATTCGGTACAAGTGATTAGAATGCAACCCTTTTTTTAACGTTTTTGGCCCTAATGGATGTTCTGCACTTATCTAGACACATCATTATAGGTGTTTTATGTGGTGTTTTTTTCTTCCAAACACACTGAAGTTGTCCACGAAGACCCACAAGAAGGTGGCTAAATATTCATAGAATATTTCTTGAACCATCCTTTGGAACGTGGCTGGAGGATTCTTTAGCCCGAATGTCATCACATTAGAGGCAAAAGACTCCCATTCAATTACAAATTCAATTACAAAGGTTGGAGGCAAAATCCCCCATTCAATTACAAAGGTTGGAGGCAAAAGCCCCCATTCAATTACAAAGGTTGTATTCTCCTTATCCTCGAGAGCCATGCGCACTTTTGATTGTACACAACTGAATCCATACAAAAATGAGTATATCTTATGACTTTCTACAATATCCAGTATAGGATCTATGAGAATGGTAGAGAAAATGGATTCGATAAGGTGGGGGCATTTTGTTTTCTGTAGTCTATATATACTCTAAGCTTCCCATTCGTTTTCCGGACAGTTACTATGGGTAATAGCCATTCTACTTTGTCAATGGTATAGAATCTATGAGAATGGTAGAGGAAATGGATCCGATAAGGTGGAGCCATTCAATTTTCTTTAGTATATATAGACTTTAAGCTTCCCATTATTTTTGGGGACAATGACTATGGGTGTGATAGCCATTCTACTTTGTCAATTGGATAAATGAATCCTACTCTCAATATCTTATCAATCTCCTCTTTGATTCGCTTAGTGTAGTTGGGATTCATTCTATGTCTACTCTACCTGCTCTGCTGATAGGAACTGCATCCTCCTTCAAATTGATCTTGTGTTGATAAAAGCTGGGATTAATTCTTTCATGTTGTAGTATTTCCATGCAAAAAAATACTTGTAGGGTATCAATAGCATAAAGAATTCTCCTCAAGATCTTCTCTTCCTCGTCATCTTCCACCCCTTCCAAGTAGTTTAGACATTTTGCATGAAATGGTCGACGGCTAGATTTAAGTTGTCCTTCCCTTGAATCGAGATGCATACCTTCTTTTTTCCTCTCTGTATGTTAATCTTGTCCATATCCTAGTTGTGGTTGATTCTTCCATTTTTGAGCCATGGTCTTGCTAACAACATTGGATATGCACCCACGATCTCAATCATCTTGAGTACTATAAACATAGAAGTGAACATACATCTTCCCACCCCAATTTATTCTTCCCTAATGATTCCACTATGTTTGGACTCTTCTCTGATCAGCCATCTGGATCTAGAATGGAGCAGGCTGCATTTTGTAATTCCTAGCTGCCAGGTTGTCTAATATTATATTCACTCAAGACCCTCCATCCAGGATGACCCTTGACACTGTCTACCCTCTTATTTTAATGGTCCCTTTTGGAACAGTTGTGTCACGATCTTGGACTTTTTCCACATTTCTGCACTCTGTAGTTAGATTCTCCATTTGTTGCATGGACATATCTGCTAATCTCTTGCTTGAGCACTATGGCCTGGAGAAGATTTTGTCTTTAATTGGGCACTAGATTTAGCATTTTCTCCAATGTTATGTTCAGCCTTATCTTTCTAAGATCCTCTCACATGCCATATTCCTCCTATGGGTTTCTATTCCTTACTTTGTGAGACTAGGCATACTTTGGTCTATGGTCACTTTTCCCTCTTCCTCCTTTGCTTCTCTTTTTCTTTTTCTTGACCTTACCTTTTCAGTGTTTCTATCCACACTTGCTCTGGATTTCTTCCCATTTTCTTTTTTAGGATGCTTTTACTACTTTGGGTATTATGGGCTCTAGTTTGGCACTTCTTCATCCTTTCTTCAGTCATCTTATCATTGCATAGTGGCTTCTTACTTGCTGTAATTTCTTCCTTCTTCATGAGCAGGCTTGTCTTTTCTTGATCCTTGTTGGCGTGCTCATTAAATAGAAATATTTCTTGCATTGTCTACAACATTCCTTGTCTACTCTACACAAGCTTGGTGATTTTCTCTCGGACCCTCTACTACTATGCCCATTATTCTAGCTTTTGCTTCTATTCCAACTCGGAATTCTTGCCTGTCACCATCTTGACAAGTCCTTGAAATCTTGTCATAGCTATTACTACTCATGGATTCTCTTGTTGTTTTCTTGGCAATTGATCCACCTTCCCCATATTTACTATTGCATCATCTCTTGCTCGGTTCGCCTCTCTTTGCGGACTTGCCCCTTGCAGTTCATGCTAATGGCATTGTAGTATGGGAAGTCATTCTGTCTATACCTAAGGGCACTGTAGTAGTGGCATATCAGCCTGAATCCTCTCTGTCTAAATTTTCCACCTCCTCCTCTTGTATACGAGGCCCGTGCAACTTGATTCACAAACTGGGACCTATTGTAGCTGAGGTTGTTGCCTTTCCACCACTCTCAGATTCCTGTTTCGAGTGTTGTAAAAGCATGTGTCAGTGGTGTGGTTTCTATTTCTACAAATAACACATGGGGGTTGCCTACTTTGTATCTGACATTTTTTCTTTGTATGACCGTGGTTATTACAATTCGTGCACTAAACGTCTAATCTCAGTTCGGATCTTGTGTATCCTCCTGAAAGCTTGGTTAGGTAGGTCTTCAGTTTTTCTTAAACATTCACTGCATGCTTCCTGCCTTTCTTCTTCTAGGGATTTTGGTCTTTGGGTATCTAACTCTTGACTGGAATCTAATTCTGAGGTGTCTTCACTAGACTCTGACTTGAAAGTTTCCTCTTCCTTCTTTTTCCTTTTGTCCTTTTTCTTCTTGGGGTATTTTCTTATCTCTGCTTCAAGATCCCATCGGCTCTGGTTGTGATGGTCCCAAATATAGCCATATCTTAATCATACAACTTAATCTAAGAAAACATTGAAACTCACTTAATCGTGCTATTTCTACATAGCAATACAGTCAAATCAATCCTCTCAAATAGCAAAATAAGCATGCATGCCATATCCAAGATTCTTATCACATAAGAAAAAAATCATAGAATCTCAAACAAACATTTGTATAATATAAATCGCTATCCATTAAAGTATAGCATCTCAATAAATCAGCATGTATGTGTCTATCTCAAAGATTTTTCCATCATTTCCATGCTTAATGACAAGGTTCGTCTCATAATGACCAAAATCCAACCAATCTAGGGATTTCTCCAATGCCTGTTCACCCAACCTCCACACTGGACATCGTGGCTATCCTGGGTATGCCTCTTTTTGAATCTCGTCCTCTATGGGTTCTACCATATGGCTCCTTGAGGGAATAAATCCCGTTCTCTGTCCGACGTTCTTTGCCTAAGGACGTCTGAGCCCGAATCTCAAAATCGCATGTTGAGTTTAATCATACACATGCATATCAATCATTCATTCCAAAACAAATCAATCACAAGTCATAAATATCATCTTACACTCATCTCTAGTCCATAATCTTTCAAGGCATGCATATTCAAATCAATCCAAATCTTCACGTATAAAAACAAGCTTTTAATTCAAACAGTCCTTAACTTCTCTTAGTATTTTAATTCTTTCAAGTCATACATGGATATTTATTTTTAACATAACTAATCATCGCATTCTAACTAGTAATATTATATCTAGTTTCTATATCTAAGTCATAACTATGCTTATGTATTAGTCCATTCGGTCTATATAGAAAAGGTATCTTGATAGTGATTTCTAAGGTAAAGCCTGACAACTTGTGTCTTTGGGACAATAGTATCTTTCAATCCATTTGGAATTAGAGAAAAGTCAAAACTACAAAGTTTTAGGACTTCTAATGCTCTATAAAACATATCTCAGTGATGGTTCTCTAAAAATGAGTTCTAAGGTCTCTTTGAGAGCATTCAAAATGGCCAAAGTTGTGTTTTCAGCATAAAACTATCAAAAACAGCCAAGTGTCGTACTTTGCACTTGAATAACTAAAAAACAAAAGGGATTTGGCTTTCTAGAGTCTCATACACTCTTGTAGAGTTTCTTGTCCTCTAAAACTTTCGTGTTTACCTCAACATGTGATTCTAAACACACGAAGAGATAAACTCTTCGTGAAATAGTCCCTAATGAAGGTTATACCTAGAATCTAGTCATAAACTAGTCAAATATTCAATCTTCTAAATCTTTACCTCTAAAAGTGTTTATTCTATAAGTCGCCTCCAAAAACAGATCACGTTTTACTTTTTTATAAAATTTCGATTTGCATGTGCATCTACATATTAAAGGCTTCCTTTTTCAAATCCAATTGTGGATCTGATCTCTTCTATGATTGCAGACTTAGGGACTCTAGCAAGAGGGGTTGTCTTCATTTTGATGAGGTCACAATGATAGCTTGTTGTTTATAAGTTAAAGTGATAACCTTAGTTGTTATTGTCAAGGATTATGGGGTGCATATTTTGGTGAGCTTCCTATGGTGAGTGTTTTTGATATTTTGGTGAGCTTATTCATCATTACAAACCACAATTATAATATTTTCTATTATTGTGAGATTTTGATTAAGTATAGTGAGTTTTTTTCCATATATTTGTATCTATATATATCCTAGATTATCAATTATTTAATAATAGTATTGATATAGTTATAGATATCCATATGAAACAGTACTGATTATTGTGATTGGAGAAATCATATTTTAGTTCACTTCATTAGCTAAAACACAATTGTTTTGGTACAATTATAGAGCTTATGTCTAATGTAATTGATTGTGGCTTTGATTGATGGTGGTAGAGATCAAATAAGTCACTTTCTATTTAATGTGATTTTTGAATTTTATTCTTTCAAGATTGTGTATAACTTATAGAGTAGGTTTGTGATTCTAAATTTATCAATCATAGAGGCAAATCTTTAAAGAAGTAATAGATAATGTTATGGCTCACCTCTTAACCCTCCTTGAAACACATCCAATAAGAGATTACCTGGTGAACCGCAACTATCGTGAGGATCTTTCCAATGGCCAAGCTCATAACCTTTGAGGTCTCGAAGCTCTACAACTCCTTGAGAAGAAATTCTACCATGTCTCCTCCTGCGAGTGTTTTCACACCGACGTTGCACTCCATGTACTTGTTCCTCTTCTCAACTCAATTCACTCATACACACTCACTAGCATGCATTAGATAGAGAGATTAGCAAGACTCAAGTCTCTATTGCAAAATGGGAGAGTATCCTTGTATTATGAGAGATATTCACCTATATACATGGCCATAAGTGTTCGTACACACTTAAACTATGGCTGACCAAGCACTTTAGGCTCATAAGAGGACTAATGCTATTACAGTGGGACTTCATCCTAACTTGCTACCACACGCTCTTGAAGAGGGAATCGCCTTAAGTATTTCATTGGACCATTATGGGCGCTCGTCCAAGTTGTAGATTTGGACACCATTTTTTCATATATTGAATGTAAGACCTTTTGGTGTATCTACCTTGACTCCTTGATGTAAGATAATGGTAGTAACTCTTGTTAACCCTAGGAATGGGTTAACAGAGAAATACAGTTTTTAGCAAAAAAGAATGGAAGATCTATGAAATTTATTGAGAAATAGTCAATGACAAACAAAAAGACAAAGTGTCACGAATCTAATCCTCTAAAACACATCAAAGTCTCTAGCTACATTACAACATAGGTGTGCAAATTCAAAGTACCATCGCCACACCACACCATAGGCACAAATTCTATGACAAACTGCTCGTCACAAAAAAAAGCCACATCATAGCCTAGGCATGCACTCTATGACAAATTTGCCATCAATGGATAGGCAAGCAAAGACAATGTTGTTTTACAATATCTTATCACATATATTATAATAAAATATTGACAAAATGACATCATCAATCTAAAACATGTCAGTAAATATGTCAATTACAGATTTCTTTTCCATCACTACAATAGAATGAGGGTGTAGCAACAAAAATAGCATCACTTTTATAACTAGAAGGGTAGGGAGATATCGGGCTATTTTTCTTGCGAAAAAAGTTGCTATTTTTTCTACAATGGATTTGTTGTTCAGGAATGAAATAGCGCTGCTTAGAAACAAAAATTTTCTACTACTTTCATTGTTCTCAATAGTGAAAGTATTACATAGTAAAAAAAATGTAGGGGTACATTGGGGAGTCTACACATGACTCCCAAGAGTCATAGTTTTATGACACAAACATAGACATGAAAAACAAATAGATTGGGAAGAATGCAAGTGAGCCCAAAATTTATTATATTTCACGAAGTGTCCCAAGTCTTTGGTCATATATACAAAAAATATATCAATGGAGAGGTGACTAATCAGAATCCTCATTGGATTCTAAGTGCTCATCATCATCATCGTCGCCCTCCTCTTTAATTCTTTCTACCAATTCATGCTCGTAATCTGGATCTTCCCCTTCGTCTTCCCCTTTGTCCTATGTACATGCCATCAAGTGGTGTAAGGTAAGCATAGGGAAATAAAATACAATTCGATGTAGATAAGAGAAGGGTTGTTTCACTACTTACCTCGTATGCTTGAGTCCCCAAAATAGACTCATCCAAGTGTATGCCTTGCGCACGGATCCACGCCCACAATTGTGGATAGGGGGCTCTATAGCCATAGTCGTACTCCTCCTTTGTTGTGTCATGCCCAACAACCTCCCTCTACAAAAAACAATTAAGAAAATATACAAATAGTTAAAGAAAACAATATAGTACAAAACAAAATGAAAGAGAAGAATAAATTATTAGTAAATGATAGGTGCTTATGAAACAAGCAATGAAGGAGGACTTTCCTCGTGAGCCGAAGTGTGAAGCCCCTCACTTCCATAGTCGGGAAGCACTCGCCCACCACTTGTTGTTGAAAAGCATGTGGGTTCTTTCTCATGGAGCTGCATGTGTGCCTCCACTCCTCGTGCATGCAAACGCTCGACTTTTCCAAATTATTCTTTGCCACTCTCTTGATGTTTTCTCTTTCTTGTTTTTGTAACAACTTTGTAAATAACGACTTCTTGGAGACGGGTATACCCGAATGGATGTAAGGAGCAAAAGGTGAATTCCCCAGAGATGAGTAGATGCCAAAGTGATGTATGCTTGAGAGTTTGAGAGCTAATATTGAAAGAATGGCTTCTGGGTTGGTTTCTCTCTTGTTGCTACTTTGTTTTGCATAATTCTATCTATCATGTATCACTTGCCCATTGTGTTTGTGTTTACTACCATAAGGAAGCATGATGGAGCTAAGAATAACCTACGTATAGTAATACTTAACTCCCCTAAAAGCATGGCTAGAATGATAGTTCAACGGTCCCCTAAAAGATAGCTCAACATAAAGAAAAGGTCCACAAAGGTAAACTGGTCGTACCCAATTCCCTTAATTTCCTTCTGATCCTTATGATAATCATTTTTTCCCATCCCAACGATGGTGTAGGCTGGGCTTTACCACACGAGAGCCACGAGCTGAGTAAGTCAAGGAGAGAGACTCTCCCTCTGGTGTGATGGCCATGTTCAGTTGGACCGGCTGATTTGGCGTCGATGATATGACAGCAGGAAAGTCACTTGGGCGGCACTCGGCAAGGCGTCCACGTCGCTCTTGCAGCCAGCGTCCAAGAGTCCATCGGACGGTAAAGGCCTGCCCAATACCCTGTCGTGTTTGTAGCATTCGCCTTGCTTTCATTATTCTCTTTATCCTCTCTCTTGCAGAACATTGTCTTCGCAGAGAAGTTCGAGTACTTGGCACGGTGCCTACATCTCGACAGACCATAAAAATATAAAATTTCAAAATGCTGTTCACCCACGTTCCTTACCAACTCCGCTATGGATTCATGCCTGCCCAGATGTGGAGACCATAAAGATTTATAACTAGAAAAGAACCGATTGAAAAAGCCATGTGGGCTAGGTGGTGGTGTGCTTGGTCCTTTATTGTCCATGAACAGCAAATGAATAATGATAGATTAATCCTTAAGCCTTCCCCACATCACCTATATGTCACCCTTTCACACAGATGAGATTGCATGGCATGTCACCCCCTGCAAGATTTTTATAAAAGATATTCTCATGTTCTAAAAGATATTCTCATGTCAACATTGGGCCAGTTATAACATTTTTTAAACAAATGATTTTTGTAAGATGATCATTCCTCCGAGTACTAGTTGCATCCTAAAAGCAAGTGAGTGACACGTGCACTTATTATAATTTTAATATTAAATTCCTACCAAACAATAGCTATGATGCCCTTTCTGATAATGCAACCTAAAGTGTGTGTAATATCAATACATGGAGCTCAATTGAAGACGTCCTAGATAGTGCTACAAGTTTATTCCTCCTAGTACTTGCAGCCTAAAAGAAAGTGAGTGGCACATAGAGTTATTATACTTCTAATGTCAAATTCCTACTTGAATATTGTTACCACAATAGGTGGGATGCCATTCCCGATATTGCATACTAAAGTGTGTGTTATATCAATATAAGTGAAGAGAATAAATGGAGGTCAATTCAAAGTCTCCAAGAAGTGCTACAAAAAAAGATTAGTGAATGGAGCCTGCGAGATATCACTCCTAGTTTTCCTCAAATAGATTTGCCATCACAAGTAGAGATTAAACTTTTAAAGCATCATTGACCACATAAAAGTAACATTGAGCCTTCTCAAATGATAAATCCATTTTGAGGCTAAATTATTATTTTTCTCGTTAGGTTGTGTAGCACCCCTTCACCTTCTTTACAACTCAATAATTCATTCATGTTTAATCCTTCGAACACAAACTATGGCAAGGTAAAGGCACCATACAGAGAACAAATGATCACCGCCAACAACAATAAAAGATCTTTAATCCAAGGTGGTGGTGTGTAGACCTATAGGTGCATACCTATAGGCACCTCTAGGAAATCCCATTTACTTCATTGCATTTACTTGAGATTGAATAAAATAGCATTTGGAGTAGCTCAATGCTATTTGGCTAACTCATGGCAGTCTTTCCATGTCTAGGTGCTACTCCATAAGATGAGTGGGACATGTGCATACTCCATTCTAATGAGTGTGATTCCCTATGTTCCTTCATTACATTTGTATCAAAGCTCGTGGCATAGATCTTGATGTTTTGATTAGGGAGTGATTAGTACTTAATCCATTTTCAGACTAGTAGTTTAACATAGTTTTTTAAATTTTTTTTGATTATGTTTTGCATGGATTAGCAATGTGATTAATGATAATTATTTTTATGTATATGCTAATCACAGATGCACGCTCTTAGATAGTGCTACAAGTTTATTCCTCCCAGTACTTGTAGCCTAAAAGAAAGTGAGTGGCACATAGAGTTATTATACTTCTAATGTCAATTTCCTACTTGAATATTGTTACCACAATAGGTGGGATGCCATTCCCGATATTGCATCCTAAAGTGTGTGTTATATCAATATAAGTGAAGAGAATAAATGGAGGTCAATTTAAGGTGTCCAAGATGGTGCTACAAAAAAAGATTAGTGAATGGAGCCTGTGAGATATCACTCCTAGTTTTCCTTAAATAGATTTACCATCACAAGTAGAGATTAAACTTTTAAAGCACCATTGACCACATAAAAGTAACGTTGAGCCTTCTCAAATGATAAATCCATTTAGAGGCTAAAATATTTTTTTCTCTAGGTTAAGTTGTGTAGCACCCCTTCACCTTCTTTACAACTCAATAATTCATTCAAGTTTAATCCTTCGAACACAAACTATGGCAAGGTAAAGGCACCATAGAGAGAACAAATGATCACCACCAACAACAATAAAAGATCTCTAATCCAAGGTGGTGGTGTGTAGACCTATAGGTGCATACCTATAGGCACCTCTAGGAAATCCCATTACTTCATTGCATTTACTTGAGATTGAATAAAATAGCATTTGGAGTAGCTCAATGCTATTTGGCTAATTCATGGCAGTCTTCCCATGTCTAGGTGCTACTCCATAAGATGAGTGGGACATGTGCATACTCCATTCTAACGAGTGTGATTCCCTATGTTCCTTCATTATTTGTATCAAAGCTCGTGGCCTAGATCTTGATGTTTTGATTAGTACTTAATCCATTTTTAGACTAGTAGTTTTACATAGTTTTTAAAATTTTTTTTGATTATGTTTTGCATGGATTAGCAATGTGATTAATGATAATCATTTTTGTGTATATGCTAATCACATATGACCATTCTTATCACAATAGGAACAATGTTTATTAGGATAGGAAAGTCAAGAAGAATTGCCATCTTGATCAGTGACCACCATGAGTAAAATGGGAAAAGGGACGCTTACGAGCAATACAAGTCGTTTCAAAATCTACAGCTTCTTGTGTATTCGAAATAGTGTCAGAATTCTCTGTACGACATTAATGTCATTGAGAATATTCAATGAGAGAAATAGAAGCAGTGTTAAAATCAATGCCATCCTTGTTAGACAGAATAGTGACAATATTATCATATGAAGGATCCTTGACCGTCTAAAGAACATGTGTAACCAACTTATTTCGTACAATAGGAGACTAACAGGCAGCAAGTTGATTTGACGGTGTCTTTAAAGGATTCAATATGTGAAGTCATAGGAGTATCGATTTTGTATTTTAAATTATTCAAGCGATTACGAAGATTGAAACATTGGGATGCTAAAATAATGTATATTTTATTTAAAAATTAAAGAAGGATTTTAGTTAAATTTATCTTTTTGCATAGATAAATTTAAATGATGAAAGAGGAATTCCCATCATATTGGAATTCAAATATTTAAATGAGGAAACTGTAATTTTTAGCATATTGAAATTAATGGGTATTTTATTTAAATTTAAAAATAAATTTTAAATAAATTTATTTTATCTCTGAGAAATATTTAAATGTTAAAAGAGGAATTCCTATGACATTTGGAATTCCATCATTTAGATGGGAAAAGAGAAATTCCTAGCATATTGAAATTAATGGGCATTTCATTTACATTCAAAGATGAATTTTAGATAAATTTTTTTTATCTATGAGTTATATTTAAATGGTAAAAGAGGAATTCCTATGACATTTGGAATTCCATCATTTAGATGGGAAAAGAGGAATTCCTAGCATATTGAATTAATGGGTATTTTATTATGAGAAATATTGATGATAAAAGAGAAATTCCCATGACATTGAATTGCAAATAATTAAATGAAAAAAAGAGGAATTCCCATGGTATTTGAGATCCAAGAAATTAAACGGAAAGAAGAAGAAATTTTAGTATAATTCAATTTATGATTATTATCAAAAGTGGAAATATGGGTAGAATTGATTTCTGTAAATCCATGAATTCTTTTATTCAAAAGAGGAATATTGAATATAATTCAATTGAGGAATTGAGAAGGAATATAGAAATAGTCATTCGAGAAAAGAAACCTTTAATTAGGCTAAGCAATTGGTAAAAAATTTAGAAAAAGTCCCATTATCGGAATCAAACTAGAAAAAGCTACTAAATGGGAATAGTATGTGAAATGGATGTGATAAAAGTAAATAGGATAGAATAAGATGAGAATGAATGTGATAAGATGTAAATAGGATGCGATAACATGTGAATGGATGTAATAAGATGAGAATATAAGAATATGATAAGATGTAAATGGGATGCGAGAAGATGTGTATGAGATGTGATAGGATGTGAATGGATGTGATAAGATGAAAATAAGATGTGATGTAATGGAAATGGATGTGGATGTGTATGTGAAAAAATGGATGTGGATACTGAAAGAATGGACGTGGATGTGTATGTGGAAGAATGGATGTGGATGTGTATGTGGAAGAATGGAGGTGGATGTGTATGTGAAAGAATGGATGTGGATGCATATGTGAAAGGATGTGATGTCGATGTGAGTGAATGGATGAGATTTAATGTGATGTGAATCAAGATGTGAATGAATGAGATGTGATGTCATGTGAATCGGATGTAAATGAATGATATGGGATGTGAATGGATGAGATATGATGTGATGTGAATTGGGATAAGAATGAATGAGATGAGATGTGAAATGAATGTGAGTGATGAGATGTGATGTAAATTGAGATAGATGTGAATGAATGATATGTGATGTAAATGAATGAGGTGTGATGAGATGTGTATATGGGTAGATGCAAGTGGATGAGATGTAATGAGGATAAATGAGGAAAGATGTGATGAGATAAAAAATGATGTGATTGGATGAGAATAGGAATACATAGGAATTGGATATGGATTCAGTAATGTGGACAGATGTGGAACAATGTGAAAGACGAGAGTTCGTTATAGAAACTGTATTTATGACCTGTTTTTAACTGACTGTTTTATGTCAATAATGCTAGGGAAGCATTTTGACCGTCTTGAGAATGAGGTCGTGGAGACCTATTTGATAAAGTTGCAACAGCTGACAGAGAGTCAATGGAGGACGTCTCACATAGCAAGGTCTCGGCTGAGGTCTTCACCAATCTCAGTTCAATTTAAGTGGTGAGCTTCCGGTATGATGGATGAGGGACCAAGGAAGCGGCCTATGAGTGAAGCGCTAGGTGACGTGCAAAGGATCCTAGAGGGTGTTGACCATACAATGCTCGGGCTCTGGGTCGCCGAAGATACCCACACGTGCATCGGGGAAGATATTGGAACAAGGAGTAAGAGTTGTTTTCTGAAACCGGACATGGATCTGGTTGATTGACCTTGGTGGTCCTTAACGGATGAGTCCATGGCTCTTTTATATGGATCTGTTGGTTGATCTTGCTAATCTTCAACGGAGATTCCATCTTGATTTTTATAAGTGAATATATTATCAGCAGGTACTATGAGCTAGGAACTATCGAAAAGACCCCTGAGGGATAGGTGGTGAGCGTTCTGGTTGCTAATGATGCCATAGGTACACCGATGAAGGAATGATTGGAAAGGATTCAACCTGATATTTTGAAGGATTATGATCAGTGACACTATGGTTTCATTAAATGATTATTTTAAAGATAATCTGTGAAAAAGACAATTTCCTATTGGGTGTGTAAGTGGTGTGAGGCGTTAAATTTGTATGAATATCCGGCTAGGGGGCCTGGGAACTCTTTTTCCTTGTACCCAGGACAAAACCTAACCAAATTCTTAATTGGATCCCATCACTACAGTGGTTGGGGCAGTTGGCTAACACATGGGACTTAGCCTTGGACTGATGGATCCGTAAAATGAGGAGTCAATTCTGTTATAGTACGATAGATGAAGTAAATCCTAGATAGTAATTGTTCTATGGAAAAAGAATCAATGGCTGTGCCTCTCGATGGGAAAAAAAGCGTTGGTTTCTATGATCCAAGTGCAAGTTTCTTCCTTGATCTGACCAAGTGACTTACAGGCTCGATCGGATCAGTTTGGTTAGTAATGACCCTGACTACGTTAGAGTACAAATATCCTAGAGGAATCGCCCGTGCTTTTCGGTGGGGGGAAGTTTTTTCGGGTTCTGTTTTTGAAGAACCAAGGGATTAGTCTCTTGTCCGGATATCCGTGGTGGGTGAGGCCTCGAGTGAGGGATCCTGCGCCGCATAAGAAGTGCTACTTCCGGTGCTAGCACCCCCAAATCCGTTGCACAGAGGGGGCAGGGATCTTTCAGCCTGCTGGTATCAGAGCAATTTGACTAAAGTGGATCAATTGAAAAGCTAAAAATGTCAAAAATTTGTGAAGTAACAGTAAAAGCTTGTAATTGTGTGATAAAATTCATACAAATTGATATTCAGAATGAAGATTCATAAAATTGAAAGTAGGTCTTCAAATGAAGTACCACAATTGTATGGAAATCCTTGACTTGCTTGAGGCCTAGTCATGATGGTATTGATCTTATAATTCCAAGGACCGTGACTACCCGTATATACCGAGGGTATAACTGCATCTCTTTACTTGCAGTATATACGAGTAAATCTAAGACCTTGAAATTATAAGTAAAAATGCTATCCAGATGATGAATTCGAATGTGGTTAATATAATTTTAAAATTCTGGTTGAGAATTGATGAGTTGATTTGGATTCTGATTGAAAAAAAAAAGATGATTCCTGATTTTTGTTGAAAAGCGATCAGTTGAACAAAGCCACAATGAGGATGAATGGGACGAGTCCCTGTGATGATGTTCGTAATTGGAATGACCATAATGACTTCAACAAATCACTATAAGATTAGTGGATTATGCTGACAAATTGCTACTGTTAACTCTTGACCTAGTGGATCTAGTTAAGGGATGACAAATTAAAAACCTGCATAACTGAAACTTCCATGGAGGAATGTTGAGATGGAATTTTTGGTCGGATTGGACCATTATTGTGTTAAGAATATGAATGATATGTTCTGAATGAATTGTCATTAGGAATTTTTTGAGGTCATTTTTGGGCCTTGTAAGGAAGTTTGACCGGAGTATTCCCTCCAAAAAGGGGCACCGAATAGAATTTTTGCAAACGAACTCCAAATTTGTCAGACCTCACATATTTAGATTCTACTCTTCAAAAACTATCCATTGATATATAACACGATAGGGTTCGGAGAAGGGACAAGATAGATACCTAGAAGATTCCTTTTTGCCCGTAACACGATAGGGTTCGGAGAAGGGACAAGATAGATACCTAGAAGATTCCTTTTTGCCCGTAACGTGAATCCTCCCCAGGCAAAAAGGAATCTTCTAGGTATCTATCTTGTCCCTTCTCCGAACCCTATCGTGTTATCTATCAATGGATAGCTTTTGAAGAGTAGAATCTAAATATGTGAGGTCCGACAAATTTGGAGTTCGTTTGCAAAAATTTTATCCGGTGCCCCTTTTTGGAGGGAATACTCCGATCAAACTTCCTTACAAGGCCCAAAAATGACCTCAAAAAATTCCTAATGTATCTGATAATAATGAGTTCTATATAAGGGATATTTATCGCATGATTTTGTGGAGAGCTGACCAATCTAAAGAACCCCAGAATCAGTTGGATCTAAAGTCAGATTTGAATTGTAAATAAAAGGACTTAACAAGAATTTTCGTATTGATAGGATCATGGATCGAGGTTATCGTGGTAGGAATGATAACCCCCAACTCGATGAGGACGAGCTCGACTTGGATGTTCAAAAAACTCTTCATAGATCGCAGCCTGGACCTTTCAAGGGTGAAGGGGAAAACTTGGGCGAGACTGTGGAGAAGTGGATCGAAGCAATGGAAGAGTACTTTGATGTCACCAGGTACAATGAGGAGCAAAATGGCTCTTGCAAGGCTCAAGATAGTAGAAATAGCCAGAGTAGCATGGAGAAACCACTACGAGACAAACCGTGTGTGGATCGAAACACTCAGACATGGAATGATCTCAAAATTCACCTAAGGAAGAGATTCTGTCCTCTTGGCTTTTTGGAAACAAAGATGAACGAATTCTTGGAGTTAACCTAGGAGAGTAGATTTATTGAAGTATATCACCAAGCGTTCGCTCTCCTCCTCAAATACCTACCACCGCTGGTGGATGAAGAACAGCTGGCCAGGTTCATTTGGGGACTGAATAAACCCTTGAATATCCTAGTGAAGAATGCCAAGCCAGTTTCCATGGCCAAAGCAGTGCGGATGGCAAAGGATTTTGCCAAGGCCTTTGACGTCAATTTCCCGCAGAAGCCAGCACCATCACCTTTCAAAAGGTTTTTAGCTCCAAAAGGTGATTCCAACCTTCCACCGTCTAAGAGATATAAGGTCTTCCCTTTAAGAAAAGGATTATCATGTGTAAGTTCATGTTGTAAACCTAGAAAGGTTAAAATGGAAAAATGTTTTAAGAATAGTAGACAATGATATAAAGAAAAAAAAGATTATAATGTAATAGGAAGTTATACAAAGTTGGATCCATTACTCAACACCACTCATGAACTCCCACAAAGGGATCTTAGATGGCTAATAGGATTTCTAAGAAAAGGGCTATAATGTAAGGAAATTATAGCATAGTGATAAGTGATAAACTACATAGAGATAGATTTCATATGCATCTAAAGAAACTTGGAGATTTGGGGAAGCTATATATAGATATTGTAGATTGAGAGTCATAGTTAGTGCAACCAGACATCACAGGATATGGGAAGTTTCGGAATGGAAGAAATGTCCTTTTCTCGGAACTCAATCCCTTGTAATTAAACTTCAGAAGTTCCACCCTTGAACAAGGGAGTGAAATGCTATAACTGTCAAGGATTTGCACATCGAAGTATGGATTACCCAACTCCTTTTGGAACAAGGTTTTTAGGGCGGTAGGAAAATCAGGGATCAAGATTCTAGACTCCAGCTCCTTCCTTCTAGAGTAATCAGGACTCTTTCCGCCAAAATCAGAGAGATCCCAGAGGTAGACCCTTTAACCAACCCCCAGTGTTAATCCAAAGTAATGCAAGACCTCCGCCTTAGAATAGGGGAAGTCAAAGAGAGATGTTTCCAAATCGGCCATCCACTTCCAAGGCAGTAACGCTGGAAGTGATTGAAGAAGAAGAAGAAGATGAAAGAGATCATACTCCACCTACTACAAGATGAGGACATCTTGCGTTTTTTAAGTGGGGTAGGATGTAAGGTTCCTCCCTCGAGCTTTTGAGGTGTACAGGTGTAAGAACCTCCCCTTCTGATCTTATAATTATTTCCCTCTTTGAAATAAAAGAAAGATTCTGTTTTACCCTGTTTTGATCTACAGAGAGATAATCCAAAATTGAGATATTTTTTGATATAAAACTCCTCCTAGTGTCTAAAATGGTTTCCCCTGAAATAGAAATTCAAAAAGAACTTTCCAATGTGCATTTGGCATTAATTGAAAATAAGTATAAAGGACCTTAGCCTAAGGGCTAGATTTTCAGAAATTTTTGGATTATGGTCCAACTAAGGTTCCTATGGGGGCCAATAGGATCAATCCAAGTGTGGGGAGGAGATAAATCCAATTTATAAAAGAAAAATACCAAAAAATAAGTAAATTCCCACAAATTGGAGAGATTGGAGTTTCTCTCTCTCTTCAATCTTCCTTGGAGTCTTCATCAACATACCAAACCAATTGATTAGTTGGGGACCTCTACATTGATTAAAGAATCAAGCAATCTAGGAGGTAAAGTGTGGTTTATGGTCCTTTTTTTAAAATCTCCAAATGTTTCTCTTTTCTCAACCCCTCTCAAGCTTGAGAAGCATTTAATTGAATGGCTTTTTAATACAATTGAAGTTCTTGTATGAATTGTAGTGATAAAACACATAAATTTTCATATCTCTCTCTCCTCCAAACAATGGTTATTCCTATGACCTATTCTATATTCAAATGAAGCTTCTCATGAAGCAATTCTCTGATCTAAAAGTAATTTCTATGCTTGTCAAATTAAGGCCAAATAAGTGGCTTTTTAATGCTTTTATGCTATTTAATTCATGGAAAAATTAGGAATCAAGTCCATAATTGGATATTGATCCAGTTAATGTTATTCTATCATATGATATTACTAAACTTTATGTTTTCGATTTTATTGAGAATTATCAGTAAAGCAGGCAGCGAAGCTATGGTAAAATTTCTAAAAAATTAACACATAAATCATTTTTATTCATAATATGAAAATAGAACTTCTTACCATATTCTAGGATTAATCATCCTAGATTAATTGAATGATTCTCATTATAATCATGAAAAATTTAATTTTTATGTTTATGCATAAATAGTTAATTAGAAAAAAGAGAAATTTCTAGCTATTCATTTTTATGTTAAAAGAGTAATCCCCATTACAATGAAAATCCATGTATTCCAATGAAGTAAGAGAAACATTGAGATGCTAAAATAATGTATATTTTATTTAAAAATTAAAGAAGAATTTTAGTTAAATTTATCTTTTTGCATAGATAAATTTAAATGATGAAAGAGGAATTCCCACCATATTGGAATTCAAATATTTAAATGAGGAAAGTGCAATTTTTAGTATATTGAAATTAATGGGTATTTTATTTATATTAAAAGATGAATTTTAGATAAATTTATTTTATCTATGAGAAATATTTAAATGGTAAAAGAGGAATTCCTATGAAATTTGGAATTCCAAGTCCGTATTAGGTATTATGGGAAAAATCCCGCATTATGGGAGTTTTGAAATTGAGAGGTTTCATGTATTATGGGAATTTCCCACTTAATGTGGGAAAAGTTATTGTGGAATCTCTTAATATAGAATGGAGGAAGGTACTAGTGTTGATAATCACCGTTCAAACCAAAAAAGTGGTATTAGTATTTGTGCATAAACATATTTGAAAGGAGTTTGATAAAAGCATGTAGGAAGGTGGTATTGATAAACACCATTTAATAAGAAAGTGGTATTTGTTTCTTTGCAAGGACCTGCACCAATTGAGTTGTACACTGCACAAAATTTATGAAACGATTGAACAAATAAGATAGAAACATTATTATAATATCAAAAAGATGTAGGAGGCACAAAGAAAAATTTCATTCAATAAGTGAAAATAAAAAATAAAGAGGATACCAAACTACATCTCTTTTGGATATTAGAGTTATATTAACCTAAAAATCCACATTGTCAATATTGAAGCTACAAATGCTACTCCTCATTGAAGGAACCATCAATATGAGCTTCATTCTCACAAGCCAAGCCTAAGCATGCTTTTGCTTTACGGGCTTCCTTATTCTGGTATCTTGATTGTTTTGTATGGTGGGGGATTCCTTGGTTTCCACAACCAAAGAATTGCATCAGCATTTTTCCATACTTGTTGTTCCGCCTCATTAATTTGCCAATATCCCTTCCAACAATCAGCATAAACTTGAGAATCTGTCAAACCTTTCTTCCTTGCACAAGGTCCCCAATATTGAATCAAGAGTTTCTTATAATTTGGTGATGTAGGCTCATCAACAATATCCGATTCAGCCATAGCAAGCCAAACTGGATAGATGTTTGTGTCATCTGGGTGCAGCGTGACAAAGTGTCCTTGCTGAACATGTAGCATAGGGTTAAATGCCTCCCTTGGTTTATCCCATGCAGGCCCACAATAATGATCATTATGTTCTTCCATACCTAAGAATCTTTGTGCCTGCAATTGTTCAACATTCATATCATCTAATTGATGGGACCCTTCAGATTTTGGCCAAAAATCTGTGTACTTTCTTGCCTCTGATTGTATTGGTTTTCCAAGATCTTCGATTATATTACTCCAATAATCTATCACGGGCCTATAATATCTTGGCACAAATGAACCATTACTTAGATTCTGCCAAAATTTTATGTAACCCTTCAATCCTGATATTACTTTTGCATGCATCTTTATATGCTCGGCCATTGGTAGTAGAGGTGGATCTCCTTTTGGTAACCTTGGTTTACCTTCATTGTCTGTCTTCCAAAGATGGATACTTCCACTCTAATTATGAATAGCTACATGTGCCTTAAATTGCATTACCGGTGTGTCTCCTTCCATGAAGAACCTGAATAGAAGTGGTTTGGAGTGACCTATAAGTGCTTCTTGTCCATCACAAATGTAGCCCACAATATGCCTTGAAGTTAGGGACCTTTTTAAGCAAGAAGGGAGCTGGAGAAGAAGTTGAGCTGGTTCTTAAAGTATCCATCAAATGTGGTAAAGTAAGGTTTGCCCCACTCTTAATTTCTCTGAAAACCTACTAAACATGGCATCTATATCCTCATGTGTATGTCCGACCATTAGAAATCCCAACTGTACAGTTTAGAAAGCACCCCGTGCAACAAAGCAATGACAAATAGGCAAATAAGTACCGATTTTTATTTTCTCCAGCACAATTATCTAGTTGTAGCAACAAGTTTTCTGGCAACTTGCGAAACGAGGAAACCCAATTCATTGTGTCTCCCTGATTTATACATGGTTCAACAATGGGATCTTTACCATCACTCATATTGTGGTTGTCTAAAGCTGTCCTTGAATTTAAAGCATGTAGAAGTGAAACATTGCTCCTTGGAAGCCCATTTGTTACTAGATCACCAAGAGGATGCTTATCCATCCTCTCTAAGTTATGTAAACAACTTGCGATTGAGCCAATTGTTAGATTAGGATCAGATGGCCATAAACCATTCAAAATAAAGTGTCCATAATGACCTTCTGCATGGCCATGAGTGATCATACCAATCAATGCAATTGGTAAATTATATCCCGAATCCACACCCTTGGGAAGGACCCGTAGTCTGGGAATGGCTATTTTCTTTTGATCCATCTTGTCATGGATGATGCATACATACTTTTGTGGTTGGGTTTTTGAAAATATGCGCCATGCATAGTATAGCTCCTGCAACTTTGTTGTTGTTGCATGTGAATATCTCTTTCACTGTGAGGAGCCTTGCTGTGTTCCATACACATCAACAAAACAAATTACTCCAAGAAGAGACCTACTTCACATGACAATAACCAAGGAGCTAGAATTGCATTTGATCTAGCTCTGCCATGTGGTAGAGCTGTATTCTACCTAGACCACATCGTAGAGCTAGAATGCTTTGAGGTCTAGCTCTACCATGTGGTGGAGCTAGAATTGCATTTGAGGTCTAGCTCCACCATATGGTAGAGCAAGAATGCATCGATCTAGCTGTGTTCCATACACATCAAGAAAACCAATTACTCCAAGAAGAGACCTACTTCACATGTCAACAAGAACCAAGGAGCTAGAATCGCATTTGATCTAGCTCTACCACGTGGTAGAGCTGTATTCTACCTAGACCACATCGTAGAGCTAGAATGCTTTGAGGTCTAGCTCTACCATGTGGTGGAGCTAGAATTGCGTTTGATCTAGCTCTACCATGTGGTAGAGCTGTATTCAACCAATGGCTCAGATGCATCACAAATGAACGGGAACGATCAGATCGGCATCTCAAATTGCCCATGCATGCAAAACAACCAATGGCTCAGATGCATCACAAATGAACGAGAACGATCAGATCGGCCAAAATTTGCATGCTGCCAACAGCCAGGTTGCAACTCCTCTTGATGGAGGCAATGGCTGCAAATCTTGTTGAGGTGTGAGAGAAGGGGGAGGCCATAAGGGAGGATTCATGAAGGATGATGCATTTTTTCTTCCATAGGAATTTTTTAAACGGATTTAAAAAATTAATTATGGAGCTGGAGTTTCCATTGATGCATTCGATTGTGAGCTATGATTTTCAGAGGTGAGTAGAGGCATTAGGCGAGTATAATTGTATAGTATGCAAGGTTTAGAATTGATATTAATATCATTTAATTTACACGACCTGCAATTTCAAAAAAAACAAATTAAAACATTTAATCTTATCCCGACCGGCGCGCCTCTGACGAAACGAATTCGAATTTGTGGCCCGCATCCTCCTGCGCCTGCAGCAGTGCTAGATGCCTGGTTCGTTAGCTATTGTCGTTGCCTAGAGGAGCAGACGGTGGTTCATTGCCTAGAGGAGCAGACGCCTGCTGGTTTGTTGCCTAGAGGAGCAGCGCTGGTTCAATGTGGCTGGTTCGTTGCCTAGAGGAGCAAACGCCATAGCCTCATACAGCTGAGCGCTGCTTTCATCAATCTCTAGGCAAACGCCATAGCCTCATACATCTGAGCGTTTTGTGCCTGCGCTGCTTTCTGAGCGCTGCTTTCATCAAACGTAGCTTCACAGCACCGTTTTGTGCCTGCGCTGCATTCTGAGCGCTGCTTTCATCAAACGAAGCTTCACAGCAGCGTTTTGTGCCTGCGCTGCTTTGTGAGCGTTGCTTTCATCAAACACAGCTTCACAGCAGCGTTTTGTGCATGGAAAGTTTTGTGCGCTGCTTTCTTTTGGGCCTCATACAGGTGAGGGAAGCTGCAGCCTTGAGTTTTGTGTTTTGCTTTCTTTTGGGTCTCATACATACATGTAACCTTAGTGGATTGGAGTTTTGTGTTTTGCTTTCTTTTGGGCCTCATACAGCTGAAGGAAATTTTCACTGTGATGCTCAGCAGGATGCCATAGCCAGAAAAGCTTCATCACTGTGATGCTCGGTAGGATGCCATAGCCAGAAAAGCTTCATCATCACCAGCTTCTCTTTACACTACGTTCTACTATCTCTTCTCTTTCCCCCAAACATCAATGACATGACAAAATCATTCAAAAGGAAGAGACCATGATGCTTGACAACCAAGGCATGCACTGCAGCTCCATGCACTTGGCGGAGTAGATTTAGGTATTTTCTCTTCAACCATTCCTCATTTTTTGAATTCTTGCATACTTTTATTTTCTACTCTATATCAATGTGTATGATCTGAATTTTAATTGACATGTTCAAAACTTTAAATCTAATCATAGATACGTGAGATCTATCCATGGGAGCTCTTATAATAATGCAAATGGCCTCTTCTTGGAGTAATTGGTTTTGTTGATTTGCATGGTACACAGCTAGATCAATGCATTCTCGCTCTACCACATGGTAGAGCTAGACCTCAATGCAATTCTAGCTCCACCACATGGTAGAGCTAGACCTCAAAGCAGTCTAGCTCTATGATGTGGTCTAGGTTGGATACAGCTCTACCACGTGGTAGGCCTAGATCAAATGCAGTTCTAGCTTCTTGGTTCTTGTCATGTGAAGTAGATCTCTTCTTGGAGTAATTGATTTTGTTGATCTGCATGGTACACAGCTATATCGATGCATTCTAGCTCCACCACATGGTAGAGCTCGATCGGATGCAATTGTAGCTCCTTGGTTCTCGTGTTGAAGTAGGTCTCTTCTTAGAGTAATTGGCTTTGTTGATCTGCATGGTACATAGCTAGATCCGGGTTGCTTTCCACACATTTGTCCATGCATGATTCGATTTTCATGCCTCTTCGGTGCCAATTGGGCCACGGTTGGAAATTTTCGCCATTTGGCATGCTCGTGCATCTTTTTCGAGAACCCGGATTCGGACAGTTAGAAGTTGAGGATCTGGGACCCCATCAGAGAACGGACCACACGGACTTGTTCTAGGAAAGTTGCTCTATGTCCACATCACTCCGTGCATGGATTTGGGCATTGCAATCAGTTCTCCCAGCGCGTCAAAGTTGGGTTCTGGCGAAGATAGTGCAAAATTGCCATAACAGAGTTTTGGTCCGAAATGAGTCCGAATCACATCTGAACACAACAAGAAAGATCCGGGTTACTTGTCACACATTTGTCCATGCATGATTCGAATTTCATGCCTCTTCGGTGCCGTTTGGGCCACGGTTGGAAATTTCTGCCATTTGGCATGCTCGTGCATCTTTTTCGAGAACCCGGATTCGGACAGTTAGAAGTTGAGGATCTGGGACCCCATCAGAGAACGGACCACACGGACATGTGCTAGGGAAGTTGCTCTATGTCCACATCACTCCGTGCATGGATTTGGGCATCGCAATCAGTTCTCCCAGCGCGTCAAAGTTGGGTCAAATGCAATTCTAGATAGATCAAATGCAATTCTAGCTCCTTGGTTCTTGTCATGTGAAGTAGGTCTCTTCTTGGAGTAATTGGTTTTGTCGATTTGTATGGAACACAACTAAATCGATGCATTCTTGCTCTACCACATGGTAGAGCTAGACCTCAAAGCTTTCTACCTCTACAATTTTAGCTCCACCACATGGTAGAGCTAGACCTCAAATGCAATTCTAGCTCCACCACATGGTAGAGATAGACCTCAAAGCATTCTATCTCTACAATGTGGTTTAGGTAGAATACAACTCTACCACAGTTACATTCAACCTCAGCCGGTTACATTCGTTGAAGTCTAGCTCTACCACATAGTAGAGCTAGAAGAATGCAATTCTAGCTCCACCACATGGTAGAGCTGGACCTCAAAGCATTCTAGCTCTACGATGTGGTCTAGGTAGAATACAGCTCTACCACGTGGTAGAGCTAGATCAAATGGAATTCTAGCTCCTTGGTTATTGTCATGTGAAGTAGGTCTCTTCTTGGAGTAATTGGTTTTGTTGATGTGTATGGAACACAGCTAGATCGATGCATTTTTGCCCTACCACATGGTAGAGCTAGACCTCAAAGCTTTCTACCTCTATGACTCTAGCTTCACCACATGGTAGAGCTAGACCTCAAATGCAATTCTAGCTCTACCACATGGTAGAGCTAGACCTCAAAGCATTCTATCTCTACAATGTGGTTTAGGTAGAATACAGCTCTACCACAGTTACATTCAACCTCAGCCGGTTACATTCGTTGAAGTCTAGCTCTACCACATGGTAGAGCTAGAAGAATGCATTCTAGCTCCACCAAATGGTAGAGCTAGATTTCAAAGCATTCTGGTCAATACATTTATTAATCTTGCTTTGCCACCTGGTAGAGATGGTATCTTTTAAAAAACCAGCACTAGAATACTTTGAAGTCTAGCTAGAATGCATTTATCTAGCTCTACCATGTGGTAGAGCAAGACTAATAAATGTATTGAGAGCTCCAAGATGGAGTAATTGAGATAGAATGCCTTGAGGTCTAGCTCTACCATGTGGTGGAGCTAGAATTGCATTTGAGGTCTAGCTCTACCATGTGGTAGAGCTAGAATCGTAGAGGTAGAAAGCTTGGAGGTCTAGCTCTACCACAGTTACATGCAACCTCAGCCGATATCATTCATTGAAGTCTAGTTCTATCACATGGTAGAGCCAGGAGAATGCATTCTAGCTCCACCACATGGTAGAGGTGAACCTCAAAGCATTCTAGGTCTACGATGTGGTCTAGATAGAATACAGCTCTACCACATGGTAGAGCTAGACCTCAAATGCAATTCTAGCTCCACCACATGGTAGAGCTGGACCTCAAAGCATTCTAGCTCTACGATGTGGTATAGGTAGAATACAGCTCTACCATGTGGTGGAGCTAGATCAAAAGCAATTATAGCTCCTTGGTTCTTGTCATGTGAAGTAGGTCTCTTCTTGGAGTAATTGGTTTTGTTGATGTGTATAGAACACATCTAGATCGATGCATTCTTGCTCTACCACATGGTAGAGCTAGACCTCAAATGCAATTCTAGCTCCACCACATGGTAGAGCTAGACCTCAAAGCATTCTATCTCTACAATTCTCTACAATGTGGTTTAGGTAGAATACAGCTCTACCACAGTTACATTAAACCTCAGCCGCTTATATTCATTGAAGTCTAGCTCTACCACATGGTAGAGCTAGAAGAATGCATTCTAGCTCCACCACATGGTAGAGCTGGACCTCAAAGCATTCTAGCTCTACGATGTGATCTAGATAGAATACAGCTCTACCACATGGTAGAGCTAGACCTCAAATGCAATTCTAGCTCCACCACATGGTAGAGCTAGACCTCAAAGCATTCTAGCTCTACGATGTGGTCTGGGTAGAATCCAGCTCTACCACCTAGTAGACCTAGATCAAATGCAATTCTAGGTCCTTGGTTCTTGTCATGTGAAGTAGGTCTCTTCTTGGAGTAATTTGTTTTGTAGATGTGTATGGAACACAACTAGATCGATACATTCTTGCTCTACCAGAGCTAGACCTCAAATGCAATTCTAACTCCACCACATGGTAGAGCTAGACCTCAAATGCAATTCTAGCTCCACCACATGGTAGAGCTTGACCTCAAACCATTCTAGCTCTACGATGTGGTCTATGTAGAATACAGCTCTACCACGTGGTAGAGCTAGATCAAAAGCAATTCTAGCTCCTTGGTTCTTTTCATGGGAAGTAGGTCTCTTCTTGGAGTAATTGGTTTTGTTGATGTGTATGGAACACAGCTAGATCGATGCATTCTTGCTCTACAACATGGTAGAGCTAGACCTCAAATGCAATTCTAGCTCCACCACATGGTAGAGCTAGACCTCAAAGCATTCTATCTCTACAATGTGGTTTAGGTAGAATACAGCTCTAGCACAGTTACATTCAACCTCAGCCGGTTACATTCATTGAAGTCTAGCTCTACCATATGGTAGAGCTAGGAGAATGCATTCTACCTCCACAACATAGTAGAGCTGGACCTCAAAGCATTCTAGCTCTACGATGTGGTCTAGATAGAATACAACTCTACCACATGATAGAGCTAGAGCTTAAATGCAATTCTAGCTCCACCACATGGTAGAGCTGGACCTCAAAGCATTCTAGCTCTACGATGTGGTCTAGATAGAATACAGCTCTACCACATGGTAGAGCTAGACCTCAAATGCAATTCTAGCTCCACCACATGGTAGAGCTGGACCTCAAACCATTCTAGCTCTACGATGTGGTCTAGGTGGAATACAGCTCTCCGATGTGGTCTAGGTAGAATACAGCTCTACTAGGTGGTAGAGCTAGATCAAAAGCAATTCTAGCTACTTGCTTCTTGTCATGGGAAGTAGGTCTCTTCTTGGAGTAATTGGTTTTGTTGATGTGTATGGAACACAGCTAGATTGATGCATTCTTGCTCTACCACATGGTAGAGCTAGACCTCAAATGCAATTCTAGCTCCACCACATGGTAGAGCTAGACCTCAAAGAATTCTATCTCTATAATGTGGTTTAGGTAGAATACAGCTCTACCACAGTTACATTCAACCTCAGCCGGTTGCATTATTTGAAGTCTAGCTCTACCACATGGTAGAGCTTGAAGAATGCATTCTAGCTCCACCACATGGTGGAGCTCGACCTCAAAGCATTCTAGCTCTACCATGTGGTCTAGATAGAATACAGCTCTCCACATGGTAGAGCTAGACCTCAAATGCAATTCTAGCTCCACCACATGGTAGCGCTGGACCTCAAAGCATTCTAGCTCTACGATGTGGTCTATGTAGAATACAGCTCTACCACCAGGTAGACCTAGATCAAATGCAATTCTGGCTCCTTGGTTCTTGTCATGTGAAGTATGTGTCTTCTTGGAGTAATTGGTTTTGGTTATGTGTATGGAACACAGCTAGATCGATGCATTCTTGCTCTACCGGAGCTAGACCTCAAATGCAATTCTAGCTACATCACATGGTAGTGCTAGACCTCAAAGCATTCTATCTCTACAATGTGATTTAGGTAGAATACAGCTCTACCACAGTTACATTCAACCTCAGCCGGTTACATTTATTGAAGTCTAGCTCTACCACATGGTAGAGCTAGGAGAATGCACTCTAGCTCCACCACATGGTAGAGCTAGACCTCAAAGCATTCTAGCTCTACGATGTGGTCTAGATAGAATACAGCTCTACCACATGGTACAGCTAGAGCTCAAATGTAATTCTAGCTCCACCACATGGTAGAGCTGGACCTCAAAGCATTCTAGCTCTACAATGTGGTCTAGATAGAATACAGCTCTACCATGTGGTAGAGCTAGATCAAATGCAATTCTAGCTCGACCACATGGTAGAGCTGGACCTCAAAGCATTCTAGCTCTACGATGTGGGCTAGGTAGAATACAGCTCTACCATGTGGTAGAGGTAGATCAAAAGCAATTCTAGCTCTTTGGTTCTTTTCATGGGAAGTAGGTCTCTTCTTGTAGTAATTGGTTTTGCTGATGTGTATGGAACACAGCTAAATTGATGCATTCTTGCTCTACAACATGGTAGAGCTAGACCTTAAATGCAATTCTAGCTCCACCACATGGTAGAGCTAGACCTCAAAGCATTCTATCTCTACAATGTGGTTTGGGTAGAATACAGCTCTACCACAGTTACATTCAACCTCAGGTGGTTACATTCATTGAAGTCTAGCTCTACCACATGGTAGAGCTAGGAGAATGCATTCTAGCTCCACCACATGGTAGAGCTAAACCTTAAAGCATTCTAGCTCTACGATGTGGTCTAGATAGAATACAGCTCTACCACATGGTAGAGCTAGAGCTTAAATGCAATTCTAGCTCTACCACATGGTAGAGCTAAACCTCAAAGCATTCTATCTCTACAATGTGGTTTAGGTAGAATAAAGCTCTACCACAGTTACATTCAACCTCAGCCGGTTGCATTCATTGAGGTCTAGCTCTACCACATGGTAGAGCTGGAAGAATGCATTCTAGCTCCACCACATGGTAGAGCTGGACCTCAAAGCATTCTAGCTCTACGATGTGGTCTAGATACAATACAGCTTTACCACATGGTAGAGCTAGACCTCAAATGCAATTCTAGCTCCACCACATGGTAGAGCTGGACCTCAAAGCATTCTAGCTCTACGATGACATGGTGGTCTTGGTAGAATACAGCTCTACCACCTGGTAGAGCTAGATCAAATGCAATTCTGGCTCCTTTGTTCTTGTCATGTGAAGTATGTCTCTTCTTGGAGTAATTGGTTTTGTTGATGTGTATGGAGCACAGCTAGATCGATGCATTCTTGATCTACCAGAGCTAGACCTCAAATGCAATTCTAGCTCCACCACATGGTAGAGCTAGACCTCAAAGCATTCTTTCTCTACAATGTGGTTTGGGTAGAATACAGCTCTACCACAGTTACATTCAACCTCAGCTGGTTACATTCATTGAAGTCTAGCTCTACCACATGGTAGAGCTAGGAGAATGCATTCTAGCTCCACCACATGGTAGAGCTGGACCTCAAAGCATTCTAGCTCTACGATGTGGTCTAGATAGAATACAGCTCTACCAAATGGTAGAGCTAGAGCTTAAATGCAATTCTAGCTCCACCACATGGTAGAGCTGGACCTCAAAGCATTCTCGCTCTACGATGTGGTCTAGATAGAATACAGATCTACCACATGGTAGAGCTAGATCAAATGCAATTCTAGCTCCACCACATGGTAGAGTTGGACCTCAAACCATTCTAGCTCTACGATGTGGTCTAGGTAGAATACAGCTGTACCATGTGGTGGAGCTAGAATTGCATTTGATCTAGCTCTACCACGTGGTAGATCTGTATTCTATCTAGACCACATCGTAGAGCTAGAATGCTTTGAGGTCCAGCTCTACCATGTGGTGGAGCTAGAATTGCATTTGAGCTCTAGCTCTACCATGTGGTAGAGCTGTATTCTACCTAGACCACATCGTAGAGCTAGAATGCTTTGAGGTCCAGCTCTACCATGTGGTGGAGGTAGAATGCATTCTCCTAGCTCTACCATGTGGTAGAGCTAGACATCAATGAATGTAGCCGGCTGAGGTTGAAGGTAACTGTGGTAGAGCTGTATTCTACCTAAACCACATTGTAGAGATAGAATGCTTTGAGGTCTAGCTCTACGATGTGGTAGAGCTAGATCAAAAGCAATTCTAGCTCGTTGGTTATTGTCATGGGAAGTAGGTCTCTTCTTGGAGTAATTGGTTTTGTTGATGTGTATGAAACACAGCTAGATCGATGCATTCTTGCTCTACAACATGGTAGAGCTAGACCTTAAATGCAATTCTAGCTCTACCACATGGTAGAGCTAGACCTCAAAGCATTCTTTCTCTACAATGTGGTTTGGGTAGAATACAGCTCTACCACAGTTACATTCAACCTCAGCTGGTTACATTCATTGAAGTCTAGCTCTACCACATGGTAGAGCTAGGAGAATGCATTCTAGCTCCACCACATGGTAGAGCTAGACCTCATAGCATTCTAGCTCTACGATGTGGTCTAGATAGAATACAGCTCTACCACATGGTAGAGCTAGAGCTCAAATGCAATTCTAGCTCTACCACATGGTAGAGCTAGACCTCAAAGCATTCTATCTCTACAATGTGGTTTAGGTAGAATAAAGCTCTACCACAGTTACATTCAACCTCAGCCGGTTGCATTCATTGAGGTCTAGCTCTACCACATGGTAGAGCTTGAAGAATGCATTCTAGCTCCACCACATGGTAGAGCTGGACCTCAAAGCATTCTAGCTGTACGATGTGGTCTAGATACAATACAGCTCTACCACATGGTAGAGCTAGACCGCAAATGCAGTTCTAGCTCCACCACATGGTAGAGCTGGACCTCAAAGCATTCTAGCTCTACGATGACATTGTGGTCTTGGTAGAATACAGCTCTACCACCTGGTAGAGCTAGATCAAATGCAATTCTGGCTCCTTTGTTCTTGTCATGTGAAGTATGTCTCTTCTTGGAGTAATTGGTTTTGTTGATGTGTATGGAGCACAGCTAGATCGATGCATTCTTGATCTACCAGAGCTAGACCTCAAATGTAATTCTAGCTCCACCACATGGTAGAGCTAGACCTCAAAGCATTCTATCTCTACAATGTGGTTTAGGTAAAATGCAGCTCTACCACAGTTACATTGAACCTCAGCCAGTTACATTAATTGAAGTCTAGCTCTACCACATGGTAGAGCTACGAGAATGCATTCTAGCTCCACCACATGGTAGAGCTGGACCTCAAAGCATTCTAGCTCTACGATGTGGTCTAGATAGAATACAGCTCTACCACATGGTAGAGCTAGAGCTCAAATGCAATTCTAGCTCCACCACATGGTAGAGCTGGACCTCAAAGCATTCTAGCTCTACGATGTGGTCTAGATAGAATACAGATCTACCATATGGTAGAGCTAGATCAAATGCAATTCTAGCTCCACCACATGGTAGAGCTGGACCTCAAACCATTCTAGCTCTACGATGTGGTCTAGGTAGAATACAGCTCTACCATGTGGTGGAGCTAGAATTGCATTTGATCTAGCTCTACCACGTGGTAGAACTGTATTCTATCTAGACCACATCGTAGAGCTAGAATGCTTTGAGGTCCAGCTCTACCATGTGGTGGAGCTAGAATTGCATTTGAGCTCTAGCTCTACCATGTGGTAGAGCTGTATTCTTTCTAGACCACATCGTAGAGCTAGAATGCTTTGAGGTCCAGCTCTACCATGTGGTGGAAGTAGAATGCATTCTCCTAGCTCTATCATGTGGTAGAGCTAGACTTCAATGAATGTAACCGGTTGAGGTTGAAGGTAACTGTGGTAGAGCTGTATTCTACCTAAACCACATTGTAGAGATAGAATGCTTTGAGGTCTAGCTCTACCATGTGGTAGAGCTAGATCAAAACCAATTCTAGGTCCTTGGTTCTTGTCATGGGAAGTAGGTCTCTTCTTGTAGTAATTGGTTTTGTGGATGTGTATGGAACACAGCTAGATCGATGCATTCTTGCTCTACAACATGGTAGAGCTAGACCACAAATGCAATTCTAACTCCACCACATGGTAGAGCTAGACCTCAAAGCATTCTATCTCTACAATGTGGTTTAGGTAGAATATAGCTCTACCACAGTTACATTCAACCTCAGCCGGTTACATTCATTGAAGTCTAGCTCTACCACATGGTAGAGCTAGGAGAATGCATTCTACCTCCACCACATGGTAGAGCTGGACCTCAAAGCATTCTAGCTCTACGATGCGGTCTAGATAGAATACAGCTCTACCACATGGTAGAGCTAGAGCTCAAATGCAATACTAGCTCCACCACATGGTAGAGCTGGACCTCAAAGCATTCTAGCTCTACAATGTGGTCTAGGTAGAATACAGCTCTACCACTTATTAGAGCTAGATTAAATACAATTCTAGCTCCTTGGTTCTTGTCATGTGAAGTATGTCTCTTCTTGGAGTAATTGGTTTTGTTGATGTGTATGGAACACAGCTAGATCGATGCATTCTTGCTCTACCAGAGCTAGACCTCAAATGCAATTCTAGCTCCACCACATGGTAGAGCTAGACCTCAAAGCATTCTATCTGTACAATGTGGTTTAGGTAGAATACAGCTCTACCACAGTACAAAGCATTCTATCTCTACAATGTGGTTTAGGTAGAATACAGCTCTACCACAGCCGGTTGCATTCATTGAAGTCTAGCTCTACCACATGGTAGAGCTTGAAGAATGTATTCTAGCTCCACCACATGGTAGAGCTGGACCTTAAAGCATTCTAGCTCTACAAGATAGAATGCATTTATTGAAGTCTAGCTCTACCATGTTGTAGAGCAAGAATGCATCGATCTAGCTGTGTTCCATACACATCAACAAAACCAATTACTCCAAGAAGAGACCTACTTCCCATGACAAGAACCAAGGAGCTAGAATTGCTTTTGATCTAGCTCCACCACATGGTAGAGCTGGACCTCAAAGCATTCTAGCTCTACGACGTGGTGTAGGTAGAATATAGCTCTACCACAGTTACATTCAACCTCAGCCGGTTACATTCATTGAAGTCTATCTCTACCACATGGTAGAGCTAGAAGAATGCATTCTAGCTCCACCACATGGTAGAGCTTGACCTCAAAGCATTTTGGATCTACGAGATAGAATACAGCTCTACCACATGGTAGAGCTAGACCTCAAATGCAATTCTAGCTCCACCACATGGTACAGCTAGACCTCAAAGCATTCTAGCTCTACGATATGGTCTAGGTAGAATATAGCTTTACCACGTGGTAGAGCTAGATTAAATGCAATTCTAGATCCTTGGTTCTTGTCATGTGAAGTAGTCTCTTGTTGGAGTAATTGGTTTTGTTGATATTTATGGAACACAGCATCGTAGAGCTAGAATGTTTTGAGGTCCAGGTCTACCATGTGGTAGAGCTAGATCAAATGCAATTAGAGCTCCTTGGTTCTTGTCATGTGAAGTAGGTCTCTTCTTGGAGTAAATGGTTTTGTTGATATGTGTGGAACACAGCTAGATCGATGCATTCTTGCTCTACAACATGGTAGAGCTAGACATCAAATGCAATTCTAGCTCCACCACATTGTAGAGCTAGACCTCAAAGCATTCTATCTCTACAATGTGGTTTAGGTAGAATACAGCTCTAGCACAGTTACATTCAACCTCAGCCGGTTACATTCATTGAAGTCTAGCTCTACCACATGGTAGAGCTAGGAGAATGCATTCTACCTCCACAACATAGTAGAGCTGGACCTCAAAGCATTCTAGCTCTACGATGTGGTCTATATAGAATACAACTCTACCACATGATAGAGCTAGAGCTTAAATGCAATTCTAGCTCCACCACATGGTAGAGCTGGACCTCAAAGCATTCTAGCTCTACGATGTGGTCTAGATAGAATACAGCTCTACCACATGGTAGAGCTAGACCTCAAATGCAATTCTAGCTCCACCACATGGTAGAGCTGGACCTCAAACCATTCTAGCTCTACGATGTGGTCTAGGTAGAATACAGCTCTCCGATGTGGTCTAGGTAGAATACAGCTCTACCAGGTGGTAGAGCTAGATCAAAAGCAATTCTAGCTACTTGGTTCTTGTCATGGGAAGTAGGTCTCTTCTTGGAGTAATTGGTTTTGTTGATGTGTATGGAACACAGCTAGATTGATGCATTCTTGCTCTACCACATGGTAGAGCTAGACCTCAAATGAATTCTAGCTCCACCACATGGTAGAGCTAGACCTCAAAGCATTCTATCTCTATAATGTGGTTTAGGTAGAATACAGCTCTACCACAGTTACATTCAACCTCAGCCGGTTGCATTCATTGAAGTCTAGCTCTACCACATGGTGGAGCTCGACCTCAAAGCATTCTAGCTCTACCATGTGGTCTAGATAGAATACAGCTCTCCACATGGTAGAGCTAGACCTCAAATGCAATTCTAGCTCCACCACATGGTAGCGCTGGACCTTAAAGCATTCTAGCTCTACGATGTGGTCTATGTAGAATACAGCTCTACCACCTGGTAGACCTAGATCAAATGCAATTCTGGCTCCTTGGTTCTTGTCATGTGAAGTATGTGTCTTCTTGGAGTAATTGGTTTTGTTGATGTGTATGGAACACAGCTAGATCGATGCATTCTTGCTCTACCAGAGCTAGACCTCAAATGCAATTCTAGCTCCATCACATGGTAGTGCTAGACCTCAAAGCATTCTATCTCTACAATGTGATTTAGGTAGAATACAGCTCTACCACAGTTACATTCAACCTCAGCCGTTTACATTCATTGAAGTCTAGCTCTACCACATGGTAGAGCTAGGAGAATGCACTCTAGCTGCACCACATGGTAGAGCTGGACCTCAAAGCATTCTAGCTCTATGATGTGGTCTAGATAGAATACAGCTCTACCACATGGTAGAGCTAGAGCTCAAATGTAATTCTAGCTCCACCACATGGTAGAGGTGGACCTCAAAGCATTCTAGCTCTACAATGTGGTCTAGATAGAATACAGCTCTACCATGTGGTACAGCTAGATCAAATGCAATTCTAGCTCGACCACATGGTAGAGCTGGACCTCAAAGCATTCTAGTTCTATGATGTGGTCTAGGTAGAATACAGCTCTACCATGTGGCAGAGGTAGATCAAAAGCAATTCTACCTCCTTGGTTCTTGTCATGCGAAGTAGGTCTCTTCTTGTAGTAATTGGTTTTGTTGATGTGTATGGAACACAGCTAAATTGATGCATTCTTGCTCTACAACATGGTAGAGCTAGACCTTAAATGCAATTCTAGCTCCACCACATGGTAGAGCTAGACCTCAAAGCATTCTATCTCTACAATGTGGTTTGGGTAGAATACAGCTCTACCACAGTTACATTCAACCTCAGCTGGTTACACTCATTGAAGTCTAGCTCTACCACATGGTAGAGCTAGGAGAATGCATTCTAGCTCCACCACATGGTAGAGCTAGACCTCAAAGCATTCTAGCTCTACGATGTGGTATAGATAGAATACAGCTCTACCACATGGTAGAGCTAGAGCTCAAATGCAATTCTAGCTCTACCACATGGTAGAGCTAGACCTCAAAGCATTCTATCTCTACAATGTGGTTTAGGTAGAATAAAGCTCTACCACAGTTACATTCAACCTCAGCCGGTTGCATTCATTGAGGTCTAGCTCTACCACATGGTAGAGCTTGAAGAATGCATTCTAGCTCCACCACATGGTAGAGCTGGACCTCAAAGCATTCTAGCTCTACGATGTGGTCTAGATACAATACAGCTCTACCACATGGTAGAGCTAGACCTCAAATGCAATTCTAGCTCCACCACATGGTAGAGCTGGACCTCAAAGCATTCTAGCTCTACGATGACATTGTGGTCTTGGTAGAATATAGCTCTACCACCTGGTAGAGCTAGATCAAATGCAATTCTGGCTCCTTTGTTCTTGTCATGTGAAGTATGTCTCTTCTTGGAGTAATTGGTTTTGTTGATGTGTATGGAGCACAGCTAGATCGATGCATTCTTGATCTACCAGAGCTAGACCTCAAATGCAATTCTAGCTCCACCACATGGTAGAGCTAGACCTCAAAGCATTCTATCTCTACAATGTGGTTTAGGTAGAATACAGCTCTGCCCACAGTTACATTGAACCTCAGCCAGTTAGATTCATTGAAGTCTAGCTCTACCACATGGTAGAGCTAGGAGAATGCATTCTAGCTCCACCACATGGTAGAGCTGGACCTCAAAGCATTCTAGCTCTACGATGTGGTCTAGATAGAATACAGCTCTACCACATGGTAGAGCTAGAGCTCAAATGCAATTCTAGCTCCACCACATGGTAGAGCTGGACCTCAAAGCATTCTAGCTCTACGATGTGGTCTAGATAGAATACAGGTCTACCACATGGTAGAGCTAGATCAAATGCAATTCTAGCTCCACCACATGGTAGAGCTGGACCTCAAACCATTCTAGCTCTTCGATGTGGTCTAGGTAGAATACAGCTCTACCATGTGGTGGAGCTAGAATTGCATTTGATCTAGCTCTACCACGTGGTAGATCTGTATTCTATCTAGACCACATCGTAGAGCTAGAATGCTTTGAGGTCCAGCTCTACCATGTGGTGGAGCTAGAATTGCATTTGAGCTCTAGCTCTACCATGTGGTAGAGCTGTATTCTTTCTAGACCACATCGTAGAGCTAGAATGCTTTGGGGTCCAGCTCTACCATGTGGTGGAGGTAGAATGCATTCTCCTAGCTCTACCATGTGGTAGAGCTAGACATCAATGAATGTAGCCGGCTGAGGTTGAAGGTAACTGTGGTAGAGCTGTATTCTACCTAAACCACATTGTAGAGATAGAATGCTTTGAGGTCTAGCTCTACGATGTGGTAGAGCTAGATCAAAAGCAATTCTAGCTCGTTGGTTCTTGTCATGGGAAGTAGGTCTCTTCTTGGAGTAATTGGTTTTGTTGATGTGTATGGAACACAGCTAGATCGATGCATTCTTGCTCTACAACATGGTAGAGCTAGACCTTAAATCCAATTCTAGCTCTACCACATGGTAGAGCTAGACCTCAAAGCATTCTTTCTCTACAATGTGGTTTGGGTAGAATACAGCTCTACCACAGTTACATTCAACCTCAGCTGGTTACATTCATTGAAGTCTAGCTCTACGACATGGTAGAGCTAGGAGAATGCATTCTAGCTCCACCACATGGTAGAGCTAGACCTCAAAGCATTCTAGCTCTACGATGTGGTCTAGATAGAATACAGCTCTACCACATGGTAGAGCTAGAGCTCAAATGCAATTCTAGCTCTACCACATGGTAGAGCTAGACCTCAAAGCATTCTATCTCTACAATGTGGTTTAGGTAGAATAAAGCTCTACCACAGTTACATTCAACCTCAGCCGGTTGCATTCATTGAGGTCTAGCTCTACCACATGGTACAGCTTGAAGAATGCATTCTAGCTCCACCACATGGTAGAGCTGGACCTCAAAGCATTCTAGCTGTACGATGTGGTCTAGATACAATACAGCTCTACCACATGGTAGAGCTAGACCTCAAATGCAATTCTAGCTCCACCACATGGTAGAGCTGGACCTCAAAGCATTCTAGCTCTACGATGACATTGTGGTCTTGGTAGAATACAGCTCTACCACCTAGTAGAGCTAGATCAAATGCAATTCTGGCTCCTTTGTTCTTGTCATGTGAAGTATGTCTCTTCTTGGAGATTGGTTTTGTTGATGTGTATGGAGCACAGCTAGATCGATGCATTCTTGATCTACCAGAGCTAGACCTCAAATGCAATTCTAGCTCCACCACATGGTAGAGCTAGATCTCAAAGCATTCTATCTCTACAATGTGGTTTAGGTAGAATAGAGCTCTACCACAGTTACATTGAACCTCATCCAGTTACATTCATTGAAGTCTAGCTCTACCACATGGTAGAGCTAGGAGAATGCATTCTAGCTCCACCACATTGTAGAGCTGGACCTCAAAGCATTCTAGCTCTATGTTGTGGTCTAGATAGAATACAGCTCTACCACATGGTAGAGCTAGAGCTCAAATGCAATTCTAGCTCCACCACATGGTAGAGCTGGACCTCAAAGCATTCTAGCTCTACGATGTGGTCTAGAAAGAATACAGATCTACCACATGGTACAGCTAGATCAAATGCAATTCTAGCTCCACCACATGGTAGAGCTGGACCTCAAACCATTCTAGCTCTACGATGTGGTCTAGGTAGAATACAGCTCTACCATGTGGTGGAGCTAGAATCGCATTTGATCTAGCTCTACCACGTGGTAGATCTGTATTCTATCTAGACCACATCGTAGAGCTAGAATGCTTTGAGGTCCAGCTCTACCATGTGGTGGAGCTAGAATTGCATTTGAGCTCTAGCTCTACCATGTGGTAGAGCTGTATTCTTTCTAGACCACATCGTAGAACTAGAATGCTTTGGGGTCCAGCTCTACCATGTGGTGGAGGTAGAATGCATTCTATTAGCTCTACCATGTGGTAGAGCTAGACTTCAATGAATGTAACTGGCCGAGGTTGAAGGTAACTATGGTAGAGCTGTATTCTACCTAAACCACATTGTAGAGATAGAATGCTTTGAGTTCTAGCTCTACGATGTGGTAGAGCTAGATCAAAAGCAATTCTAGCTCGTTGGTTCTTGTCATGGGAAGTAGGTCTCTTCTTGGAGTAATTGGTTTTGTTGATGTTTATGGAACACAGCTAGATCGATGCATTCTTGCTCTACAACATGGTAGAGCTAGACCTTAAATGCAATTCTAGCTCTACCACATGGTAGAGCTAGACCTCAAAGCATTCTTTCTCTACAATGTGGTTTGGGTAGAATACAGCTCTACCACAGTTACATTCAACCTCAGCTGGTTACATTCATTGAAGTCTAGCTCTACCACATGGTAGAGCTAGGAGAATGCATTCTAGCTCCACCACATGGTAGAGCTAGACCTCAAAGCATTCTAGCTCTACGATGTGGTCTAGATAGAATACAGCTCTACCACATGGTAGAGCTAGAGCTCAAATGCAATTCTAGCTCTACCACATGGTAGAGCTAGACCTCAAAGCATTCTATCTCTACAATGTGGTTTAGGTAGAATAAAGCTCTACCACAGTTACATTCAACCTCAGCCGGTTGCATTCATTGAGGTTTAGCTCTACCACATGGTAGAGCTTGAAGAATGCATTCTAGCTCCACCACATGGTAGAGCTGGACCTTAAAGCAATCTAGCTGTACGATGTGGTCTAGATACAATACAGCTCTACCACATGGTAGAGCTAGACCTCAAATGCAATTCTAGCTCCACCTCATGGTAGAGCTGGACCTCAAAGTATTCTAGCTCTACGATGACATTGTGCTCTTGGTAGAATACAGCTCTACCACCTGGTAGAGCTAGATCAAATGCAATTCTGGCTCCTTTGTTCTTGTCATGTGAAGTATGTCTCTTCTTGGAGATTGGTTTTGTTGATGTGTATGGAGCACAGCTAGATCGATGCATTCTTGATCTACCAGAGCTAGACCTCAAATGCAATTCTAGCTCCACCACATGGTAGAGCTAGACCTCAAAGCATTCTATCTCTACAATGTGGTTTAGGTAGAATAGAGCTCTACCACAGTTACATTGAACCTCAGCCAGTTACATTCATTGAAGTCTAGCTCTACCACATGGTAGAGCTAGGAGAATGCATTCTAGCTCCACCACATTGTAGAGCTGGACCTCAAAGCATTCTAGCTCTACGATGTGGTAGATCTACGATGTGGTGGAGCTAGAATTGCATTTGATCTAGCTCTACGACGTGGTAGATCTGTATTCTATCTAGACCACATCGTAGAGCTAGAATGCTTTGAGGTCCAGCTCTACCATGTGGTGGAGCTAGAATTGCATTTGAGCTCTAGCTCTACCATGTGGTAGAGCTGTATTCTTTCTAGACCACATCGTAGAGCTAGAATGCTTTGAGGTCCAGCTCTACCATGTGGTGGAGGTAGAATGCATTCTCCTAGCTCTACCATGTGGTAGAGCTAGACTTCAATGAATGTAACCGGCTGAGATTGAAGGTAACTGTGGTAGAGCTGTATTCTACCTAAACCACATTGTAGAGATAGAATGCTTTGAGGTCTAGCTCTACGATGTGGTAGAGCTAGATCAAAAGCAATTCTAGCTCCTTGGTTCTAATCATGGGAAGTAGGTCTCTTCTTGGAGTAATTGGTTTTGTTGATGTGTATGGAACACAGCTAGATCGATGCATTCTTGCTCTACAACATGGTAGAGCTAGACCTTAAATGCAATTCTAGCTCTACCACATGGTAGAGCTAGACCTCAAAGCATTCTTTCTCTACAATGTGGTTTGGGTAGAATACATCTCTACCACAGTTACATTCAACCTCAGCTGGTTACATTCATTGAAGTCTAGCTCTACCACATGGTAGAGCTAGGAGAATGCATTCTAGCTCCACCACATGGTAGAGCTAGACCTCAAAGCATTCTAGCTCTACGATGTAGTCTAGGTAGAATACAGCTCTACCACATGGTAGAGCTAGAGCTCAAATGCAATTCTAGCTCTACCACATGGTAGAGCTAGACCTCAAAGCATTCTATCTCTACAATGTGGTTTAGGTAGAATAAAGCTCTACCACAGTTACATTCAACCTCAGCCGGTTGCATTCATTGAGGTCTAGCTCTACCACATGGTAGAGCTTGAAGAATGCATTCTAGCTCCACCACATGGTAGAGCTGGACCTCAAAGCATTCTAGCTCTACGATGTGGTCTAGATACAATACAGCTCTACCACATGGTAGAGCTAGATCTCAAATGCAATTCTAGCTCCACCACATGGTAGAGCTGGACCTCAAAGCATTCTAGCTCTACGATGACATTGTGCTCTTGGTAGAATACAGCTCTACCACCTGGTAGAGCTAGATCAAATGCAATTCTGGCTCCTTTGTTCTTGGCATGTGAAGTATGTCTCTTCTTGGAGTAATTAGTTTTGTTGATGTGTATGGAGCACAGCTAGATTGATGCATTCTTGATCTACCAGAGCTAGACCTCAAATGCAATTCTAGCTCCACCACATGGTAGAGCTAGACCTCAAAGCATTCTATCTCTACAATGTGGTTTAGGTAGAATACAGCTCTACCACAGTTACATTGAACCTCAGCCAGTTACATTCATTGAAGTCTAGCTCTACCACATGGTAGAGCTAGGAGAATGCATTCTAGCTCCACCACATGGTGGAGCTGGACCTCAAAGCATTCTAGCTCTACGATGTGGTCTAGATAGAATACAACTCTACCACATGGTAGAGCTAGAGCTCAAATGCAATTCTAGCTCCACCACATGGTAGAGCTGGACCTCAAAGCATTCTAGCTCTACGATGTGGTCTAGATAGAATACAGATCTACCACATGGTAGAGCTAGATCAAATGCAATTCTAGCTCCACCACATGGTAGAGTTGGACCTCAAACCATTCTAGCTCTACGATGTGGTCTAGGTAGAATACAGCTCTACCATGTGGTGGAGCTAGAATTGCATTTGATCTAGCTCTACCACGTGGTAGATCTGTATTCTATCTAGACCACATCATAGAGCTAGAATGCTTTGAGGTCCAGCTCTACCATGTGGTGGAGCTAGAATTGCATTTGAGCTCTAGCTCTACCATGTGGTAGAGCTGTATTCTTTCTAGACCACATCGTAGAGCTAGAATGCTTTGAGGTCCAGCTCTACCATGTGGTGGAGGTAGAATGCATTCTCCTAGCTCTACCATGTGGTAGAGCTAGACTTCAATGAATGTAACCGGCTGAGGTTGAAGGAAACTGTGGTAGAGCTGTATTCTACCTAAACCACATTGTAGAGATAGAATGCTTTGAGGTCTAGCTCTACGATGTGGTAGAGCTAGATCAAAAGCAATTCTTGCTCCTTGGTTCTAATCATGGGAAGTAGGTCTCTTCTTGGAGTAATTGGTTTTGTTGATGTGTATGGAACACAGCTAGATCGATGCATTCTTGCTCTACAACATGGTAGAGCTAGACCTTAAATGCAATTCTAGCTCTACCACATGGTAGAGCTAGACCTCAAAGCATTCTTTCTCTACAATGTGGTTTGGGTAGAATACAGCTCTACCACAGTTACATTCAACCTCAGCTGGTTACATTCATTGAAGTCTAGCTCTACCACATGGTAGAGCTAGGAGAATGCATTCTAGCTCCACCACACGGTAGAGCTAGACCTCAAAGCATTCTAGCTCTACGATGTGGTCTAGATAGAATACAGCTCTACCACATCGTAGAGCTAGAGCTCAAATGCAATTCTAGCTCTACCACATGGTAGAGCTAGACCTCAAAGCATTCTATCTCTACAATGTGGTTTAGGTAGAATAAAGCTCTACCACAGTTACATTCAACCTCAGCCGGTTGCATTCATTGAGGTCTAGCTCTACCACATGGTAGAGCTTGAAGAATGCATTCTAGCTCCACCACATGGTAGAGCTGGACCTCAAAGCATTCTAGTTGTACGATGTGGTCTAGATACAATACAGCTCTACCACATGGTAGAGCTAGACCGCAAATGCAATTCTAGCTCCACCACATGGTAGAGCTGGACCTCAAAGCATTCTAGCTCTACGATGACATTGTGCTCTTGGTAGAATACAGCTCTACCACCTGGTAGAGCTAGATCAAATGCAATTCTGGCTCCTTTGTTCTTGTCATGTGAAGTATGTCTCTGCTTGGAGATTGGTTTTGTTGATGTGTATGGAGCACAGCTAGATCGATGCATTCTTGATCTACCAGAGCTAGACCTCAAATGCAATTCTAGCTCCACCACATGGTAGAGCTAGACCTCAAAGCATTCTATCTCTACAATGTGGTTTAGGTAGAATACAGCTCTACCACAGTTACATTGAACCTCAGCGAGTTACATTCATTGAAGTCTAGCTCTACCACATGGTAGAGCTAGGAGAATGCATTCTAGCTCCACCACATTGTAGAGCTGGACCTCAAAGCATTCTAGCTCTATGATGTGGTCTTGATAGAATACAGCTCTACCACATGGTAGAGCTAGAGCTCAAATGCAATTCTAGCTCCACCACATGGTAGATCTGGACCTCAAAGCATTCTAGCTCTACGATGTGGTCTAGATAGAATACAGATCTACCACATGGTAGAGCTAGATCAAATGCAATTCTAGCTCCACCACATGGTAGAGTTGGACCTCAAACCATTCTAGCTCTACGATGTGGTCTAGGTAGAATACAGCTCTACCATGTGGTGGAGCTAGAATTGCATTTGATCTAGCTCTACCACGTGGTAGATCTGTATTCTATCTAGACCACATCGTAGAGCTAGAATGCTTTGAGGTCCAGCTCTACCATGTGGTGGAGCTAGAATTGCATTTGAGCTCTAGCTCTACCATGTGGTAGAGCTGTATTCTTTCTAGACCACATCGTAGAGCTAGAATGCTTTGAGGTCCAGCTCTACCATGTGGTGGAGGTAGAATGCATTCTCCTAGCTCTACCATGTGGTAGAGCTAGACTTCAATGAATGTAACCGGCTGAGATTGAAGGTAACTGTGGTAGAGCTGTATTCTACCTAAACCACATTGTAGAGATAGAATGCTTTGAGGTCTAGCTCTACGATGTGGTAGAGCTAGATCAAAAGCAATTCTAGCTCCTTGGTTCTAATCATGGGAAGTAGGTCTCTTCTTGGAGTAATTGGTTTTATTGATGTGTATGGAACACAGCTAGATCGATGCATTCTTGCTCTACAACATGGTAGAGCTAGACCTTAAATGCAATTCTAGCTCTACCACATGGTAGAGCTAGACCTCAAAGCATTCTTTCTCTACAATGTGGTTTGGGTAGAATACAGCTCTACCACAGTTACATTCAACCTCAGCTGGTTACATTCATTGAAGTCTAGCTCTACCACATGGTAGAGCTAGGAGAATGCATTCTAGCTCCACCACACGGTAGAGCTAGACCTCAAAGCATTCTAGCTCTACGATGTAGTCTAGGTAGAATACAGCTCTACCACATGGTAGAGCTAGACCTCAAATGCAATTCTAGCTCTACCACATGGTAGAGCTAGACCTCAAAGCATTCTATCTCTACAATGTGGTTTAGGTAGAATAAAGCTCTACCACAGTTACATTCAACCTCAGCCGGTTGCATTCATTGAGGTCTAGCTCTACCACATGGTAGAGCTTGAAGAATGCATTCTAGCTCCACCACATGGTAGAGCTGGACCTCAAAGCATTCTAGCTCTACGATGTGGTCTAGATACAATACAGCTCTACCACATGGTAGAGCTAGATCTCAAATGCAATTCTAGCTCCACCACATGGTAGAGCTGGACCTCAAAGCATTCTAGCTCTACGATGACATTGTGCTCTTGGTAGAATACAGCTCTACCACCTGGTAGAGCTAGATCAAATGCAATTCTGGCTCCTTTGTTCTTGTCATGTGAAGTATGTCTCTTCTTGGAGTAATTGGTTTTGTTGATGTGTATGGAGCACAGCTAGATCGATGCATTCTTGATCTACCAGAGCTAGACCTCAAATGCAATTCTAGCTCCACCACATGGTAGAGCTAGACCTCAAAGCATTCTATCTCTACAATGTGGTTTAGGTAGAATACAACTCTACCACAGTTACATTGAACCTCAGCCAGTTACATTCATTGAAGTCTAGCTCTACCACATGGTAGAGCTAGGAGAATGCATTCTAGCTCCACCACATGGTAGAGCTGGACCTCAAAGCATTCTAGCTCTACGATGTGGTCTAGATAGAATACAACTCTACCACATGGTAGAGCTAGAGCTCAAATGCAATTCTAGCTCCACCACATGGTAGAGCTGGACCTCAAAGCATTCTAGCTCTACGATGTGGTCTAGATAGAATACAGATCTACCACATGGTAGAGCTAGATCAAATGCAATTCTAGCTCCACCACATGGTAGAGTTGGACCTCAAACCATTCTAGCTCTACGATGTGGTCTAGGTAGAATACAGCTCTACCATGTGGTGGAGCTAGAATTGCATTTGATCTAGCTCTACCACGTGGTAGATCTGTATTCTATCTAGACCACATCGTAGAGCTAGAATGCTTTGAGGTCCAGCTCTACCATGTGGTGGAGCTAGAATTGCATTTGAGCTCTAGCTCTACCATGTGGTAGAGCTGTATTCTTTCTAGACCACATCGTAGAGCTAGAATGCTTTGAGGTCCAGCTCTACCATGTGGTGGAGGTAGAATGCATTCTCCTAGCTCTATCATGTGGTAGAGCTAGACTTCAATGAATGTAACCGGCTGAGGTTGAAGGAAACTGTGGTAGAGCTGTATTCTACCTAAACCACATTGTAGAGATAGAATGCTTTGAGGTCTAGCTCTACGATGTGGTAGAGCTAGATCAAAAGCAATTCTTGCTCCTTGGTTCTAATCATGGGAAGTAGGTCTCTTCTTGGAGTAATTGGTTTTGTTGATGTGTATGGAACACAGCTAGATCGATGCATTCTTGCTCTACAACATGGTAGAGCTAGACCTTAAATGCAATTCTAGCTCTACCACATGGTAGAGCTAGACCTCAAAGCATTCTTTCTCTACAATGTGGTTTGGGTAGAATACAGCTCTACCACAGTTACATTCAACCTCAGCTGGTTACATTCATTGAAGTCTAGCTCTACCACATGGTAGAGCTAGGAGAATGCATTCTAGCTCCACCACATGGTAGAGCTAGACCTCAAAGCATTCTAGCTCTACGATGTGGTCTAGATAGAATACAGCTCTACCACATGGTAGAGCTAGAGCTCAAATGCAATTCTAGCTCTACCACATGGTAGAGCTAGACCTCAAAGCATTCTATCTCTACAATGTGGTTTAGGTAGAATAAAGCTCTACCACAGTTACATTCAACCTCAGCCGGTTGCATTCATTGAGGTCTAGCTCTACCACATGGTAGAGCTTGAAGAATGCATTCTAGCTCCACCACATGGTAGAGCTGGACCTCAAAGCATTCTAGTTGTACGATGTGGTCTAGATACAATACAGCTCTACCACATGGTAGAGCTAGACCTCAAATGCAATTCTAGCTCCACCACATGGTAGAGCTGGACCTCAAAGCATTCTAGCTCTACGATGACATTGTGCTCTTGGTAGAATACAGCTCTACCACCTGGTAGAGCTAGATCAAATGCAATTCTGGCTCCTTTGTTCTTGTCATGTGAAGTATGTCTCTGCTTGGAGATTGGTTTTGTTGATGTGTATGGAGCACAGCTAGATCGATGCATTCTTGATCTACCAGAGCTAGACCTCAAATGCAATTCTAGCTCCACCACATGGTAGAGCTAGACCTCAAAGCATTCTATCTCTACAATGTGGTTTAGGTAGAATACAGCTCTACCACAGTTACATTGAACCTCAGCGAGTTACATTCATTGAAGTCTAGCTCTACCACATGGTAGAGCTAGGAGAATGCATTCTAGCTCCACCACATTGTAGAGCTGGACCTCAAAGCATTCTAGCTCTATGATGTGGTCTAGATAGAATACAGCTCTACCACATGGTAGAGCTAGAGCTCAAATGCAATTCTAGCTCCACCACATGGTAGAGCTGGACCTCAAAGCATTCTAGCTCTACGATGTGGTCTAGATAGAATACAGATCTACCACATGGTAGAGCTAGATCAAATGCAATTCTAGCTCCACCACATGGTAGAGTTGGACCTCAAACCATTCTAGCTCTACGATGTGGTCTAGGTAGAATACAGCTCTACCATGTGGTGGAGCTAGAATTGCATTTGATCTAGCTCTACCACGTGGTAGATTTGTATTCTATCTAGACCACATCGTAGAGCTAGAATGCTTTGAGGTCCAGCTCTACCATGTGGTGGAGCTAGAATTGCATTTGAGCTCTAGCTCTACCATGTGGTAGAGCTGTATTCTTTCTAGACCACATCGTAGAGCTAGAATGCTTTGAGGTCCAGCTCTACCATGTGGTGGAGGTAGAATGCATTCTCCTAGCTCTACCATGTGGTAGAGCTAGACTTCAATGAATGTAACCGGCTGAGATTGAAGGTAACTGTGGTAGAGCTGTATTCTACCTAAACCACATTGTAGAGATAGAATGCTTTGAGGTCTAGCTCTACGATGTGGTAGAGCTAGATCAAAAGCAATTCTAGCTCCTTGGTTCTAATCATGGGAAGTAGGTCTCTTCTTGGAGTAATTGGTTTTGTTGATGTGTATGGAACACAGCTAGATCGATGCATTCTTGCTCTACAACATGGTAGAGCTAGACCTTAAATGCAATTCTAGCTCTACCACATGGTAGAGCTAGACCTCAAAGCATTCTTTCTCTACAATGTGGTTTGGGTAGAATACAGCTCTACCACAGTTACATTCAACCTCAGCTGGTTACACTCATTGAAGTCTAGCTCTACCACATGGTAGAGCTAGGAGAATGCATTCTAGCTCCACCACATGGTAGAGCTAGACCTCAAAGCATTATAGCTCTACGATGTAGTCTAGGTAGAATACAGCTCTACCACATGGTAGAGCTAGACCTCAAATGCAATTCTAGCTCTACCACATGGTAGAGCTAGACCTCAAAGCATTCTATCTCTACAATGTGGTTTAGGTAGAATAAAGCTCTACCACAGTTACATTCAACCTCAGCCGGTTGCATTCATTGAGGTCTAGCTCTACCACATGGTAGAGCTTGAAGAATGCATTCTAGCTCCACCACATGGTAGAGCTGGACCTCAAAGCATTCTAGCTCTACGATGTGGTCTAGATACAATACAGCTCTACCACATGGTAGAGCTAGATCTCAAATGCAATTCTAGCTCCACCACATGGTAGAGCTGGACCTCAAAGCATTCTAGCTCTACGATGACATTGTGCTCTTGGTAGAATACAGCTCTACCACCTGGTAGAGCTAGATCAAATGCAATTCTGGCTCCTTTGTTCTTGTCATGTGAAGTATGTCTCTTCTTGGAGTAATTGGTTTTGTTGATGTGTATGGAGCACAGCTAGATCGATGCATTCTTGATCTACCAGAGCTAGACCTCAAATGCAATTCTAGCTCCACCACATGGTAGAGCTAGACCTCAAAGCATTCTATCTCTACAATGTGGTTTAGGTAGAATACAGCTCTACCACAGTTACATTGAACCTCAGCCAGTTATATTCATTGAAGTCTAGCTCTACCACATGGTAGAGCTAGGAGAATGCATTCTAGCTCCACCACATGGTAGAGCTGGACCTCAAAGCATTCTAGCTCTACGATGTGGTCTAGATAGAATACAACTCTACCACATGGTAGAGCTAGAGCTCAAATGCAATTCTAGCTCCACCACATGGTAGAGCTGGACCTCAAAGCATTCTAGCTCTACGATGTGGTCTAGATAGAATACAGATCTACCACATGGTAGAGCTAGATCAAATGCAATTCTAGCTCCACCACATGGTAGAGTTGGACCTCAAACCATTCTAGCTCTACGATGTGGTCTAGGTAGAATACAGCTCTACCATGTGGTGGAGCTAGAATTGCATTTGATCTAGCTCTACCACGTGGTAGATCTGTATTCTATCTAGACCACATCGTAGAGCTAGAATGCTTTGAGGTCCAGCTCTACCATGTGGTGGAGCTAGAATTGCATTTGAGCTCTAGCTCTACCATGTGGTAGAGCTGTATTCTTTCTAGACCACATCGTAGAGCTAGAATGCTTTGAGGTCCAGCTCTACCATGTGGTGGAGGTAGAATGCATTCTCCTAGCTCTACCATGTGGTAGAGCTAGACTTCAATGAATGTAACCGGCTGAGGTTGAAGGAAACTGTGGTAGAGCTGTATTCTACCTAAACCACATTGTAGAGATAGAATGCTTTGAGGTCTAGCTCTACGATGTGGTAGAGCTAGATCAAAAGCAATTCTTGCTCCTTGGTTCTAATCATGGGAAGTAGGTCTCTTCTTGGAGTAATTGGTATTGTTGATGTGTATGGAACACAGCTAGATCGATGCATTCTTGCTCTACAACATGGTAGAGCTAGACCTTAAATGCAATTCTAGCTCTACCACATGGTAGAGCTAGACCTCAAAGCATTCTTTCTCTACAATGTGGTTTGGGTAGAATACAGCTCTACCACAGTTACATTCAACCTCAGCTGGTTACATTCATTGAAGTCTAGCTCTACCACATGGTAGAGCTAGGAGAATGCATTCTAGCTCCACCACACGGTAGAGCTAGACCTCAAAGCATTCTAGCTCTACGATGTGGTCTAGATAGAATACAGCTCTACCACATCGTAGAGCTAGAGCTCAAATGCAATTCTAGCTCTACCACATGGTAGAGCTAGACCTCAAAGCATTCTATCTCTACAATGTGGTTTAGGTAGAATAAAGCTCTACCACAGTTACATTCAACCTCAGCCGGTTGCATTCATTGAGGTCTAGCTCTACCACATGGTACAGCTTGAAGAATGCATTCTAGCTCCACCACATGGTAGAGCTGGACCTCAAAGCATTCTAGCTCTACGATGTGGTCTAGATACAATACAGCTCTACCACATGGTAGAGCTAGATCTCAAATGCAATTCTAGCTCCACCACATGGTAGAGCTGGACCTCAAAGCATTCTAGCTCTACGATGACATTGTGCTCTTGGTAGAATACAGCTCTACCACCTGGTAGAGCTAGATCAAATGCAATTCTGGCTCCTTTGTTCTTGTCATGTGAAGTATGTCTCTTCTTGGAGTAATTGGTTTTGTTGATGTGTATGGAGCACAGCTAGATCGATGCATTCTTGATCTACCAGAGCTAGACCTCAAATGCAATTCTAGCTCCACCACATGGTAGAGCTAGACCTCAAAGCATTCTATCTCTACAATGTGGTTTAGGTAGAATACAGCTCTACCACAGTTACATTGAACCTCAGCCAGTTACATTCATTGAAGTCTAGCTCTACCACATGGTAGAGCTAGGAGAATGCATTCTAGCTCCACCACATGGTAGAGCTGGACCTCAAAGCATTCTAGCTCTACGATGTGGTCTAGATAGAATACAACTCTACCACATGGTAGAGCTAGAGCTCAAATGCAATTCTAGCTCCACCACATGGTAGAGCTGGACCTCAAAGCATTCTAGCTCTACGATGTGGTCTAGATAGAATACAGATCTACCACATGGTAGAGCTAGATCAAATGCAATTCTAGCTCCACCACATGGTAGAGTTGGACCTCAAACCATTCTAGCTCTACGATGTGGTCTAGGTAGAATACAGCTCTACCATGTGGTGGAGCTAGAATTGCATTTGATCTAGCTCTACCACGTGGTAGATCTGTATTCTATCTAGACCACATCGTAGAGCTAGAATGCTTTGAGGTCCAGCTCTACCATGTGGTGGAGCTAGAATTGCATTTGAGCTCTAGCTCTACCATGTGGTAGAGCTGTATTCTTTCTAGACCACATCGTAGAGCTAGAATGCTTTGAGGTCCAGCTCTACCATGTGGTGGAGGTAGAATGCATTCTCCTAGCTCTATCATGTGGTAGAGCTAGACTTCAATGAATGTAACCGGCTGAGGTTGAAGGAAACTGTGGTAGAGCTGTATTCTACCTAAACCACATTGTAGAGATAGAATGCTTTGAGGTCTAGCTCTACGATGTGGTAGAGCTAGATCAAAAGCAATTCTTGCTCCTTGGTTCTAATCATGGGAAGTAGGTCTCTTCTTGGAGTAATTGGTTTTGTTGATGTGTATGGAACACAGCTAGATCGATGCATTCTTGCTCTACAACATGGTAGAGCTAGACCTTAAATGCAATTCTAGCTCTACCACATGGTAGAGCTAGACCTCAAAGCATTCTTTCTCTACAATGTGGTTTGGGTAGAATACAGCTCTACCACAGTTACATTCAACCTCAGCTGGTTACATTCATTGAAGTCTAGCTCTACCACATGGTAGAGCTAGGAGAATGCATTCTAGCTCCACCACATGGTAGAGCTAGACCTCAAAGCATTCTAGCTCTACGATGTGGTCTAGATAGAATACAGCTCTACCACATGGTAGAGCTAGAGCTCAAATGCAATTCTAGCTCTACCACATGGTAGAGCTAGACCTCAAAGCATTCTATCTCTACAATGTGGTTTAGGTAGAATAAAGCTCTACCACAGTTACATTCAACCTCAGCCGGTTGCATTCATTGAGGTCTAGCTCTACCACATGGTAGAGCTTGAAGAATGCATTCTAGCTCCACCACATGGTAGAGCTGGACCTCAAAGCATTCTAGTTGTACGATGTGGTCTAGATACAATACAGCTCTACCACATGGTAGAGCTAGACCTCAAATGCAATTCTAGCTCCACCACATGGTAGAGCTGGACCTCAAAGCATTCTAGCTCTACGATGACATTGTGCTCTTGGTAGAATACAGCTCTACCACCTGGTAGAGCTAGATCAAATGCAATTCTGGCTCCTTTGTTCTTGTCATGTGAAGTATGTCTCTGCTTGGAGATTGGTTTTGTTGATGTGTATGGAGCACAGCTAGATCGATGCATTCTTGATCTACCAGAGCTAGACCTCAAATGCAATTCTAGCTCCACCACATGGTAGAGCTAGACCTCAAAGCATTCTATCTCTACAATGTGGTTTAGGTAGAATACAGCTCTACCACAGTTACATTAAACCTCAGCGAGTTACATTCATTGAAGTCTAGCTCTACCACATGGTAGAGCTAGGAGAATGCATTCTAGCTCCACCACATTGTAGAGCTGGACCTCAAAGCATTCTAGCTCTATGATGTGGTCTAGATAGAATACAGCTCTACCACATGGTAGAGCTAGAGCTCAAATGCAATTCTAGCTCCACCACATGGTAGAGCTGGACCTCAAAGCATTCTAGCTCTACGATGTGGTCTAGATAGAATACAGATCTACCACATGGTAGAGCTAGATCAAATGCAATTCTAGCTCCACCACATGGTAGAGTTGGACCTCAAACCATTCTAGCTCTACGATGTGGTCTAGGTAGAATACAGCTCTACCATGTGGTGGAGCTAGAATTGCATTTGATCTAGCTCTACCACGTGGTAGATCTGTATTCTATCTAGACCACATCGTAGAGCTAGAATGCTTTGAGGTCCAGCTCTACCATGTGGTGGAGCTAGAATTGCATTTGAGCTCTAGCTCTACCATGTGGTAGAGCTGTATTCTTTCTAGACCACATCGTAGAGCTAGAATGCTTTGAGGTCCAGCTCTACCATGTGGTGGAGGTAGAATGCATTCTCCTAGCTCTACCATGTGGTAGAGCTAGACTTCAATGAATGTAACCGGCTGAGATTGAAGGTAACTGTGGTAGAGCTGTATTCTACCTAAACCACATTGTAGAGATAGAATGCTTTGAGGTCTAGCTCTACGATGTGGTAGAGCTAGATCAAAAGCAATTCTAGCTCCTTGGTTCTAATCATGGGAAGTAGGTCTCTTCTTGGAGTAATTGGTTTTGTTGTTGTGTATGGAACACAGCTAGATCGATGCATTCTTGCTCTACAACATGGTAGAGCTAGACCTTAAATGCAATTCTAGCTCTACCACATGGTAGAGCTAGACCTCAAAGCATTCTTTCTCTACAATGTGGTTTGGGTAGAATACAGCTCTACCACAGTTACATTCAACCTCAGCTGGTTACATTCATTGAAGTCTAGCTCTACCACATGGTAGAGCTAGGAGAATGCATTCTAGCTCCACCACACGGTAGAGCTAGACCTCAAAGCATTCTAGCTCTACGATGTAGTCTAGGTAGAATACAGCTCTACCACATGGTAGAGCTAGACCTCAAATGCAATTCTAGCTCTACCACATGGTAGAGCTAGACCTCAAAGCATTCTATCTCTACAATGTGGTTTAGGTAGAATAAAGCTCTACCACAGTTACATTCAACCTCAGCCGGTTGCATTCATTGAGGTCTAGCTCTACCACATGGTAGAGCTTGAAGAATGCATTCTAGCTCCACCACATGGTAGAGCTGGACCTCAAAGCATTCTAGCTCTACGATGTGGTCTAGATACAATACAGCTCTACCACATGGTAGAGCTAGATCTCAAATGCAATTCTAGCTCCACCACATGGTAGAGCTGGACCTCAAAGCATTCTAGCTCTACGATGACATTGTGCTCTTGGTAGAATACAGCTCTACCACCTGGTAGAGCTAGATCAAATGCAATTCTGGCTCCTTTGTTCTTGTCATGTGAAGTATGTCTCTTCTTGGAGTAATTGGTTTTGTTGATGTGTATGGAGCACAGCTAGATCGATGCATTCTTGATCTACTAGAGCTAGACCTCAAATGCAATTCTAGCTCCACCACATGGTAGAGCTAGACCTCAAAGCATTCTATCTCTACAATGTGGTTTAGGTAGAATACAGCTCTACCACAGTTACATTGAACCTCAGCCAGTTACATTCATTGAAGTCTAGCTCTACCACATGGTAGAGCTAGGAGAATGCATTCTAGCTCCACCACATGGTAGAGCTGGACCTCAAAGCATTCTAGCTCTACGATGTGGTCTAGATAGAATACAACTCTACCACATGGTAGAGCTAGAGCTCAAATGCAATTCTAGCTCCACCACATGGTAGAGCTGGACCTCAAAGCATTCTAGCTCTACGATGTGGTCTAGATAGAATACAGATCTACCACATGGTAGAGCTAGATCAAATGCAATTCTAGCTCCACCACATGGTAGAGTTGGACCTCAAACCATTCTAGCTCTACGATGTGGTCTAGGTAGAATACAGCTCTACCATGTGGTGGAGCTAGAATTGCATTTGATCTAGCTCTACCACGTGGTAGATCTGTATTCTATCTAGACCACATCGTAGAGCTAGAATGCTTTGAGGTCCAGCTCTACCATGTGGTGGAGCTAGAATTGCATTTGAGCTCTAGCTCTACCATGTGGTAGAGCTGTATTCTTTCTAGACCACATCGTAGAGCTAGAATGCTTTGAGGTCCAGCTCTACCATGTGGTGGAGGTAGAATGCATTCTCCTAGCTCTATCATGTGGTAGAGCTAGACTTCAATGAATGTAACCGGCTGAGGTTGAAGGAAACTGTGGTAGAGCTGTATTCTACCTAAACCACATTGTAGAGATAGAATGCTTTGAGGTCTAGCTCTACGATGTGGAAGAGCTAGATCAAAAGCAATTCTTGCTCCTTGGTTCTAATCATGGGAAGTAGGTCTCTTCTTGGAGTAATTGGTTTTGTTGATGTGTATGGAACACAGCTAGATCGATGCATTCTTGCTCTACAACATGGTAGAGCTAGACCTTAAATGCAATTCTAGCTCTACCACATGGTAGAGCTAGACCTCAAAGCATTCTTTCTCTACAATGTGGTTTGGGTAGAATACAGCTCTACCACAGTTACATTCAACCTCAGCTGGTTACATTCATTGAAGTCTAGCTCTACCACATGGTAGAGCTAGGAGAATGCATTCTAGCTCCACCACATGGTAGAGCTAGACCTCAAAGCATTCTAGCTCTACGATGTGGTCTAGATAGAATACAGCTCTACCACATGGTAGAGCTAGAGCTCAAATGCAATTCTAGCTCTACCACATGGTAGAGCTAGACCTCAAAGCATTCTATCTCTACAATGTGGTTTAGGTAGAATAAAGCTCTACCACAGTTACATTCAACCTCAGCCGGTTGCATTCATTGAGGTCTAGCTCTACCACATGGTAGAGCTTGAAGAATGCATTCTAGCTCCACCACATGGTAGAGCTGGACCTCAAAGCATTCTAGTTGTACGATGTGGTCTAGATACAATACAGCTCTACCACATGGTAGAGCTAGACCTCAAATGCAATTCTAGCTCCACCACATGGTAGAGCTGGACCTCAAAGCATTCTAGCTCTACGATGACATTGTGCTCTTGGTAGAATACAGCTCTACCACCTGGTAGAGCTAGATCAAATGCAATTCTGGCTCCTTTGTTCTTGTCATGTGAAGTATGTCTCTGCTTGGAGATTGGTTTTGTTGATGTGTATGGAGCACAGCTAGATCGATGCATTCTTGATCTACCAGAGCTAGACCTCAAATGCAATTCTAGCTCCACCACATGGTAGAGCTAGACCTCAAAGCATTCTATCTCTACAATGTGGTTTAGGTAGAATACAGCTCTACCACAGTTACATTGAACCTCAGCGAGTTACATTCATTGAAGTCTAGCTCTACCACATGGTAAAGCTAGGAGAATGCATTCTAGCTCCACCACATTGTAGAGCTGGACCTCAAAGCATTCTAGCTCTATGATGTGGTCTAGATAGAATACAGCTCTACCACATGGTAGAGCTAGAGCTCAAATGCAATTCTAGCTCCACCACATGGTAGAGCTGGACCTCAAAGCATTCTAGCTCTACGATGTGGTCTAGATAGAATACAGATCTACCACATGGTAGAGCTAGATCAAATGCAATTCTAGCTCCACCACATGGTAGAGTTGGACCTCAAACCATTCTAGCTCTACGATGTGGTCTAGGTAGAATACAGCTCTACCATGTGGTGGAGCTAGAATTGCATTTGATCTAGCTCTACCACGTGGTAGATCTGTATTCTATCTAGACCACATCGTAGAGCTAGAATGCTTTGAGGTCCAGCTCTACCATGTGGTGGAGCTAGAATTGCATTTGAGCTCTAGCTCTACCATGTGGTAGAGCTGTATTCTTTCTAGACCACATCGTAGAGCTAGAATGCTTTGAGGTCCAGCTCTACCATGTGGTGGAGGTAGAATGCATTCTCCTAGCTCTACCATGTGGTAGAGCTAGACTTCAATGAATGTAACCGGCTGAGATTGAAGGTAACTGTGGTAGAGCTGTATTCTACCTAAACCACATTGTAGAGATAGAATGCTTTGAGGTCTAGCTCTACGATGTGGTAGAGCTAGATCAAAAGCAATTCTAGCTCCTTGGTTCTAATCATGGGAAGTAGGTCTCTTCTTGGAGTAATTGGTTTTGTTGATGTGTATGGAACACAGCTAGATTGATGCATTCTTGCTCTACAACATGGTAGAGCTAGACCTTAAATGCAATTCTAGCTCTACCACATGGTAGAGCTAGACCTCAAAGCATTCTTTCTCTACAATGTGGTTTGGGTAGAATACAGCTCTACCACAGTTACATTCAACCTCAGCTGGTTACATTCATTGAAGTCTAGCTCTACCACATGGTAGAGCTAGGAGAATGCATTCTAGCTCCACCACATGGTAGAGCTAGACCTCAAAGCATTCTAGCTCTACGATGTAGTCTAGGTAGAATACAGCTCTACCACATGGTAGAGCTAGACCTCAAATGCAATTCTAGCTCTACCACATGGTAGAGCTAGACCTCAAAGCATTCTATCTCTACAATGTGGTTTAGGTAGAATAAAGCTCTACCACAGTTACATTCAACCTCAGCCGGTTGCATTCATTGAGGTCTAGCTCTACCACATGGTAGAGCTTGAAGAATGCATTCTAGCTCCACCACATGGTAGAGCTGGACCTCAAAGCATTCTAGCTCTACGATGTGGTCTAGATACAATACAGCTCTACCACATGGTAGAGCTAGATCTCAAATGCAATTCTAGCTCCACCACATGGTAGAGCTGGACCTCAAAGCATTCTAGCTCTACGATGACATTGTGCTCTTGGTAGAATACAGCTCTACCACCTGGTAGAGCTAGATCAAATGCAATTCTGGCTCCTTTGTTCTTGTCATGTGAAGTATGTCTCTTCTTGGAGTAATTGGTTTTGTTGATGTGTATGGAGCACAGCTAGATCGATGCATTCTTGATCTACCAGAGCTAGACCTCAAATGCAATTCTAGCTCCACCACATGGTAGAGCTAGACCTCAAAGCATTCTATCTCTACAATGTGGTTTAGGTAGAATACAGCTCTACCATAGTTACATTGAACCTCAGCCAGTTACATTCATTGAAGTCTAGCTCTACCACATGGTAGAGCTAGGAGAATGCATTCTAGCTCCACCACATGGTAGAGCTGGACCTCAAAGCATTCTAGCTCTACGATGTGGTCTAGATAGAATACAACTCTACCACATGGTAGAGCTAGAGCTCAAATGCAATTCTAGCTCCACCACATGGTAGAGGTGGACCTCAAAGCATTCTAGCTCTACGATGTGGTCTAGATAGAATACAGATCTACCACATGGTAGAGCTAGATCAAATGCAATTCTAGCTCCACCACATGGTAGAGTTGGACCTCAAACCATTCTAGCTTTACGATGTGGTCTAGGTAGAATACAGCTCTACCATGTGGTGGAGCTAGAATTGCATTTGATCTAGCTCTACCACGTGGTAGATCTGTATTCTATCTAGACCACATCGTAGAGCTAGAATGCTTTGAGGTCCAGCTCTACCATGTGGTGGAGCTAGAATTGCATTTGAGCTCTAGCTCTACCATGTGGTAGAGCTGTATTCTTTCTAGACCACATCGTAGAGCTAGAATGCTTTGAGGTCCAGCTCTACCATGTGGTGGAGGTAGAATGCATTCTCCTAGCTCTACCATGTGGTAGAGCTAGACTTCAATGAATGTAACCGGCTGAGGTTAAAGGAAACTGTGGTAGAGCTGTATTCTACCTAAACCACATTGTAGAGATAGAATGCTTTGAGGTCTAGCTCTACGATGTGGTAGAGCTAGATCAAAAGCAATTCTTGCTCCTTGGTTCTAATCATGGGAAGTAGGTCTCTTCTTGGAGTAATTGGTTTTGTTGATGTGTATGGAACACAGCTAGATCGATGCATTCTTGCTCTACAACATGGTAGAGCTAGACCTTAAATGCAATTCTAGCTCTACCACATGGTAGAGCTAGACCTCAAAGCATTCTTTCTCTACAATGTGGTTTGGGTAGAATACAGCTCTACCACAGTTACATTCAACCTCAGCTGGTTACATTCATTGAAGTCTAGCTCTACCACATGGTAAAGCTAGGAGAATGCATTCTAGCTCCACCACATGGTAGAGCTAGACCTCAAAGCATTCTAGCTCTACGATGTGGTCTAGATAGAATACAGCTCTACCACATGGTAGAGCTAGAGCTCAAATGCAATTCTAGCTCTACCACATGGTAGAGCGAGACCTTAAAGCATTCTATCTCTACAATGTGGTTTAGGTAGAATAAAGCTCTACCACAGTTACATTCAACCTCAGCCGGTTGCATTCATTGAGGTCTAGCTCTACCACATGGTACAGCTTGAAGAATGCATTCTAGCTCCACCACATGGTAGAGCTGGACCTCAAAGCATTCTAGTTGTACGATGTGGTCTAGATACAATACAGCTCTACCACATGGTAGAGCTAGACCTCAAATGCAATTCTAGCTCGACCACATGGTAGAGCTGGACCTCAAAGCATTCTAGCTCTACGATGACATTGTGCTCTTGGTAGAATACAGCTCTACCACCTGGTAGAGCTAGATCAAATGCAATTCTGGCTCCTTTGTTCTTGTCATGTGAAGTATGTCTCTTCTTGGAGTAATTGGTTTTGTTGATGTGTATGGAACACAGCCAGATCCATGCATTCTTGATCTACCAGAGCTAGACCTCAAATGCATCTCTAGCTCCACCACATGGTAGAGCTAGACCTCAAAGCATTCTATCTCTACAATGTGGTTTAGGTAGAATAGAGCTCTGCCCACAGTTACATTGAACCTCAGCCAGTTAGATTCATTGAAGTCTAGCTCTACCACATGGTAGAGCTAGGAGAATGCATTCTAGCTCCACCACATGGTAGAGCTGGACCTCAAAGCATTCTAGCTCTACGATGTGGTCTAGATAGAATACAGCTCTACCACATGGTAGAGCTAGAGCTCAAATGCAATTCTAGCTCCACCATATGGTAGAGCTGGACCTCAAATCATTCTAGCTCTACGATGTGGTCTAGATAGAATACAGATCTACCACATGGTAGAGCTAGATCAAATGCAATTCTAGCTCCACCACATGGTAGAGCTAGACCTCAAAGCATTCTAGTTCTACGATGTGGTCTAGATAGAATACAGCTCTACCACATGGTAGAGCTAGAGCTCAAATGCAATTCTAGCTCTACCACATGGTAGAGCTAGACCTTAAAGCATTCTATCTCTACAATGTGGTTTAGGTAGAATAAAGCTCTACCACAGTTACATTCAACCTCAGCCGGTTGCATTCATTGAGGTCTAGCTCTACCACATGGTACAGCTTGAAGAATGCATTCTAGCTCCACCACATGGTAGAGCTGGACCTCAAAGCATTCTAGCTCTACGATGTGGTCTAGATACAATACAGCTCTACCACATGGTAGAGCTAGACCTCAAATGCAATTCTAGCTCCACCACATGGTAGAGCTGGACCTCAAAGCATTCTAGCTCTACGATGACATTGTGGTCTTGGTAGAATACAGCTCTACCACGTGGTAGAGCTAGATCAAATGCAATTCTGGCTCCTTTGTTCTTGTCATGTGAAGTATGTCTCTTCTTGGAGTAATTGGTTTTGTTGATGTGTATGGAACACAGCCAGATCGATGCATTCTTGATCTACCAGAGCTAGACCTCAAATGCATCTCTAGCTCCACCACATGGTAGAGCTAGACCTCAAAGCATTCTATCTCTACAATGTGGTTTAGGTAGAATAGAGCTCTGCCCACAGTTACATTGAACCTCAGCCAGTTAGATTCATTGAAGTCTAGCTCTACCACATGGTAGAGCTAGGAGAATGCATTCTAGCTCCACCACATGGTAGAGCTGGACCTCAAAGCATTCTAGCTCTACGATGTGGTCTAGATAGAATACAGCTCTACCACATGGTAGAGCTAGAGCTCAAATGCAATTCTAGCTCCACCACATGGTAGAGCTGGACCTCAAATCATTCTAGCTCTACGATGTGGTCTAGATAGAATACAGATCTACCAGATGGTAGAGCTAGATCAAATGCAATTCTAGCTCCACCACATGGTAGAGCTGGACCTCAAACCATTCTAGCTCTACGATGTGGTCTAGGTAGAATATAGCTCTACCATGTGGTGGAGCTAGAATTGCATTTGATCTAGCTCTACCACGTGGTAGATCTGTATTCTATCTAGACCACATCGTAGAGCTAGAATGCTTTGAGGTCCAGCTCTACCATGTGGTGGAGCTAGAATTGCATTTGAGCTCTAGCTCTACCATGTGGTAGAGCTGTATTCTTTCTAGACCACATCGTAGAGCTAGAATGCTTTGAGGTCCAGCTCTACCATGTGGTGGAGGTAGAATGCATTCTCCTAGCTCTACCATGTGGTAGAGCTAGACTTCAATGAATGTAACTGGCTGAGGTTGAAGGTAACTATGGTAGAGCTGTATTCTACCTAAACCACATTGTAGAGATAGAATGCTTTGAGGTCTAGCTCTACCATGTGGTAGAGCTAGATCAAAAGCAATTCTAGCTCCTTGGTTCTGGTCATGGGAAGTAGGTCTCTTCTTGGAGTAATTGGTTTTGTTGATGTGTATGGAACACAGCTAGATCGATGCATTCTTGCTCTACAACATGGTAGAGCTAGACCTTAAATGCAATTCTAGCTCTACCACATGGTAGAGCTAGACCTCAAAGCATTCTTTCTCTACAATGTGGTTTGGGTAGAATACAGCTCTACCACAGCTACATTCAACCTCAGCTCGTTACATTCATTGAAGTCTAGCTCTACCACATGGTAGAGCTAGGAGAATGCATTCTAGCTCCACCACATGGTAGAGCTAGACCTCAAAGCATTCTAGCTCTACGATGTGGTCTAGATAGAATATAGCTCTACCACATGGTAGAGCTAGACCTCAAAGCATTCTATCTCTACAATGTGGTTTAGGTAGAATAAAGCTCTACCACAGTTACATTCAACCTCAGCCGGTTGCATTCATTGAGGTCTAGCTCTACCACATGGTAGAGCTTGAAGAATGCATTCTAGCTCCACCACATGGTAGAGCTGGACCTCAAAGCATTCTAGCTCTACGATGTGGTCTAGATACAATACAGCTCTACCACATGGTAGAGCTAGACCTCAAATGCAATTCTAGCTCCACCACATGGTAGAGCTGGACCTCAAAGCATTCTAGCTCTACGATGACATTGTGGTCTTGGTAGAATACAGCCCTACCACCTGGTAGAGCTAGATCAAATGCAATTGTGGCTCCTTTGTTCTTGTCATGTGAAGTATGTCTCTTCTTGGAGTAATTGGTTTTGTTGATGTGTATGGAGCACAGCTAGATCGATGCATTCTTGATCTACCAGAGCTAGACCTCAAATGCAATTCTAGCTCCACCACATGGTAGAGCTAGACCTCAAAGCATTCTATCTCTACAATGTGGTTTAGGTAGAATACAGCTCTACCACAGTTACATTGAACCTCAGCCAGTTACATTCATTGAAGTCTAGCTCTACCACATGGTAGAGCTAGGAGAATGCATTCTAGCTCCACCACATGGTAGAGCTAGACCTCAAACCATTCTAGCTCTACGATGTGGTCTAGATAGAATACAGCTCTACCACATGGTAGAGCTAGAGCTCAAATGCAATTCTAGCTCCACCACATGGTAGAGCTGGACCTCAAAGCATTCTAGCTCTACGATGTGGTCTAGATAGAATACAGCTCTACCACATGGTAGAGCTAGAGCTCAAATGCAATTCTAGCTCCACCACATGGTAGAGGTGGACCTCAAAGCATTCTAGCTCTACGATGTGGTCTAGATAGAATACAGATCTACCACATGGTAGAGCTAGATCAAATGCAATTCTAGCTCCACCACATGGTAGAGTTGGACCTCAAACCATTCTAGCTTTACGATGTGGTCTAGGTAGAATACAGCTCTACCATGTGGTGGAGCTAGAATTGCATTTGATCTAGCTCTACCACGTGGTAGATCTGTATTCTATCTAGACCACATCGTAGAGCTAGAATGCTTTGAGGTCCAGCTCTACCATGTGGTGGAGCTAGAATTGCATTTGAGCTCTAGCTCTACCATGTGGTAGAGCTGTATTCTTTCTAGACCACATCGTAGAGCTAGAATGCTTTGAGGTCCAGCTCTACCATGTGGTGGAGGTAGAATGCATTCTCCTAGCTCTACCATGTGGTAGAGCTAGACTTCAATGAATGTAACCGGCTGAGGTTAAAGGAAACTGTGGTAGAGCTGTATTCTACCTAAACCACATTGTAGAGATAGAATGCTTTGAGGTCTAGCTCTACGATGTGGTAGAGCTAGATCAAAAGCAATTCTTGCTCCTTGGTTCTAATCATGGGAAGTAGGTCTCTTCTTGGAGTAATTGGTTTTGTTGATGTGTATGGAACACAGCTAGATCGATGCATTCTTGCTCTACAACATGGTAGAGCTAGACCTTAAATGCAATTCTAGCTCTACCACATGGTAGAGCTAGACCTCAAAGCATTCTTTCTCTACAATGTGGTTTGGGTAGAATACAGCTCTACCACAGTTACATTCAACCTCAGCTGGTTACATTCATTGAAGTCTAGCTCTACCACATGGTAAAGCTAGGAGAATGCATTCTAGCTCCACCACATGGTAGAGCTAGACCTCAAAGCATTCTAGCTCTACGATGTGGTCTAGATAGAATACAGCTCTACCACATGGTAGAGCTAGAGCTCAAATGCAATTCTAGCTCTACCACATGGTAGAGCGAGACCTTAAAGCATTCTATCTCTACAATGTGGTTTAGGTAGAATAAAGCTCTACCACAGTTACATTCAACCTCAGCCGGTTGCATTCATTGAGGTCTAGCTCTACCACATGGTACAGCTTGAAGAATGCATTCTAGCTCCACCACATGGTAGAGCTGGACCTCAAAGCATTCTAGTTGTACGATGTGGTCTAGATACAATACAGCTCTACCACATGGTAGAGCTAGACCTCAAATGCAATTCTAGCTCGACCACATGGTAGAGCTGGACCTCAAAGCATTCTAGCTCTACGATGACATTGTGCTCTTGGTAGAATACAGCTCTACCACCTGGTAGAGCTAGATCAAATGCAATTCTGGCTCCTTTGTTCTTGTCATGTGAAGTATGTCTCTTCTTGGAGTAATTGGTTTTGTTGATGTGTATGGAACACAGCCAGATCCATGCATTCTTGATCTACCAGAGCTAGACCTCAAATGCATCTCTAGCTCCACCACATGGTAGAGCTAGACCTCAAAGCATTCTATCTCTACAATGTGGTTTAGGTAGAATAGAGCTCTGCCCACAGTTACATTGAACCTCAGCCAGTTAGATTCATTGAAGTCTAGCTCTACCACATGGTAGAGCTAGGAGAATGCATTCTAGCTCCACCACATGGTAGAGCTGGACCTCAAAGCATTCTAGCTCTACGATGTGGTCTAGATAGAATACAGCTCTACCACATGGTAGAGCTAGAGCTCAAATGCAATTCTAGCTCCACCATATGGTAGAGCTGGACCTCAAATCATTCTAGCTCTACGATGTGGTCTAGATAGAATACAGATCTACCACATGGTAGAGCTAGATCAAATGCAATTCTAGCTCCACCACATGGTAGAGCTAGACCTCAAAGCATTCTAGTTCTACGATGTGGTCTAGATAGAATACAGCTCTACCACATGGTAGAGCTAGAGCTCAAATGCAATTCTAGCTCTACCACATGGTAGAGCTAGACCTTAAAGCATTCTATCTCTACAATGTGGTTTAGGTAGAATAAAGCTCTACCACAGTTACATTCAACCTCAGCCGGTTGCATTCATTGAGGTCTAGCTCTACCACATGGTACAGCTTGAAGAATGCATTCTAGCTCCACCACATGGTAGAGCTGGACCTCAAAGCATTCTAGCTCTACGATGTGGTCTAGATACAATACAGCTCTACCACATGGTAGAGCTAGACCTCAAATGCAATTCTAGCTCCACCACATGGTAGAGCTGGACCTCAAAGCATTCTAGCTCTACGATGACATTGTGGTCTTGGTAGAATACAGCTCTACCACGTGGTAGAGCTAGATCAAATGCAATTCTGGCTCCTTTGTTCTTGTCATGTGAAGTATGTCTCTTCTTGGAGTAATTGGTTTTGTTGATGTGTATGGAACACAGCCAGATCGATGCATTCTTGATCTACCAGAGCTAGACCTCAAATGCATCTCTAGCTCCACCACATGGTAGAGCTAGACCTCAAAGCATTCTATCTCTACAATGTGGTTTAGGTAGAATAGAGCTCTGCCCACAGTTACATTGAACCTCAGCCAGTTAGATTCATTGAAGTCTAGCTCTACCACATGGTAGAGCTAGGAGAATGCATTCTAGCTCCACCACATGGTAGAGCTGGACCTCAAAGCATTCTAGCTCTACGATGTGGTCTAGATAGAATACAGCTCTACCACATGGTAGAGCTAGAGCTCAAATGCAATTCTAGCTCCACCACATGGTAGAGCTGGACCTCAAATCATTCTAGCTCTACGATGTGGTCTAGATAGAATACAGATCTACCAGATGGTAGAGCTAGATCAAATGCAATTCTAGCTCCACCACATGGTAGAGCTGGACCTCAAACCATTCTAGCTCTACGATGTGGTCTAGGTAGAATATAGCTCTACCATGTGGTGGAGCTAGAATTGCATTTGATCTAGCTCTACCACGTGGTAGATCTGTATTCTATCTAGACCACATCGTAGAGCTAGAATGCTTTGAGGTCCAGCTCTACCATGTGGTGGAGCTAGAATTGCATTTGAGCTCTAGCTCTACCATGTGGTAGAGCTGTATTCTTTCTAGACCACATCGTAGAGCTAGAATGCTTTGAGGTCCAGCTCTACCATGTGGTGGAGGTAGAATGCATTCTCCTAGCTCTACCATGTGGTAGAGCTAGACTTCAATGAATGTAACTGGCTGAGGTTGAAGGTAACTATGGTAGAGCTGTATTCTACCTAAACCACATTGTAGAGATAGAATGCTTTGAGGTCTAGCTCTACCATGTGGTAGAGCTAGATCAAAAGCAATTCTAGCTCCTTGGTTCTGGTCATGGGAAGTAGGTCTCTTCTTGGAGTAATTGGTTTTGTTGATGTGTATGGAACACAGCTAGATCGATGCATTCTTGCTCTACAACATGGTAGAGCTAGACCTTAAATGCAATTCTAGCTCTACCACATGGTAGAGCTAGACCTCAAAGCATTCTTTCTCTACAATGTGGTTTGGGTAGAATACAGCTCTACCACAGCTACATTCAACCTCAGCTCGTTACATTCATTGAAGTCTAGCTCTACCACATGGTAGAGCTAGGAGAATGCATTCTAGCTCCACCACATGGTAGAGCTAGACCTCAAAGCATTCTAGCTCTACGATGTGGTCTAGATAGAATATAGCTCTACCACATGGTAGAGCTAGACCTCAAAGCATTCTATCTCTACAATGTGGTTTAGGTAGAATAAAGCTCTACCACAGTTACATTCAACCTCAGCCGGTTGCATTCATTGAGGTCTAGCTCTACCACATGGTAGAGCTTGAAGAATGCATTCTAGCTCCACCACATGGTAGAGCTGGACCTCAAAGCATTCTAGCTCTACGATGTGGTCTAGATACAATACAGCTCTACCACATGGTAGAGCTAGACCTCAAATGCAATTCTAGCTCCACCACATGGTAGAGCTGGACCTCAAAGCATTCTAGCTCTACGATGACATTGTGGTCTTGGTAGAATACAGCCCTACCACCTGGTAGAGCTAGATCAAATGCAATTGTGGCTCCTTTGTTCTTGTCATGTGAAGTATGTCTCTTCTTGGAGTAATTGGTTTTGTTGATGTGTATGGAGCACAGCTAGATCGATGCATTCTTGATCTACCAGAGCTAGACCTCAAATGCAATTCTAGCTCCACCACATGGTAGAGCTAGACCTCAAAGCATTCTATCTCTACAATGTGGTTTAGGTAGAATACAGCTCTACCACAGTTACATTGAACCTCAGCCAGTTACATTCATTGAAGTCTAGCTCTACCACATGGTAGAGCTAGGAGAATGCATTCTAGCTCCACCACATGGTAGAGCTAGACCTCAAACCATTCTAGCTCTACGATGTGGTCTAGATAGAATACAGCTCTACCACATGGTAGAGCTAGAGCTCAAATGCAATTCTAGCTCCACCACATGGTAGAGCTGGACCTCAAAGCATTCTAGCTCTACGATGTGGTCTAGATAGAATACAGATCTACCAGATGGTAGAGCTAGATCAAATGCAATTCTAGCTCCACCACATGGTAGAGCTGGACCTCAAACCATTCTAGCTCTACGATGTGGTCTAGGTAGAATACAGCTCTACCATGTGGTGGAGCTAGAATTGCATTTGATCTAGCTCTACCACGTGGTAGATCTGTATTCTATCTAGACCACATCGTAGAGCTAGAATGCTTTGAGGTCCAGCTCTACCATGTGGTGGAGCTAGAATTGCATTTGAGCTCTAGCTCTACCATGTGGTAGATCTGTATTCTTTCTAGACCACATCGTAGAGCTAGAATGCTTTGAGGTCCAGCTCTACCATGTGGTGGAGGTAGAATGCATTCTCCTAGCTCTACCATGTGGTAGAGCTAGACTTCAATGAATGTAACTGGCTGAGGTTGAAGGTAACTGTGGTAGAGCTGTATTCTACCTAAACCACATTGTAGAGATAGAATGCTTTGAGGTCTAGCTCTACCATGTGGTGGAGCTAGATCAAAACCAATTCTAGGTCCTTGGTTCTTGTCATGGGAAGTAGGTCTCTTCTTGTAGTAATTGGTTTTGTGGATGTGTATGGAACACAGCTAGATCGATGCATTCTTGCTCTACAACATGGTAGAGCTAGACCTCAAATGCAATTCTAGCTCTACCACATGGTAGAGCTAGACCTCAAAGCATTCTTTCTCTACAATGTGGTTTGGGTAGAATACAGCTCTACCACAGTTACATTCAACCTCAGCCGGTTACATTCATTGAAGTCTAGCTCTACCACATGGTAGAGCTAGGAGAATGCATTCTAGCTCCACCACATGGTAGAGCTAGACCTCAAAGCATTCTAGCTCTACGATGTGGTCTAGATAGAATATAGCTCTACCACATGGTAGAGCTAGAGCTCAAATGCAATTCTAGCTCTACCACATGGTAGAGCTAGACCTCAAAGCATTCTATCTCTACAATGTGGTTTAGGTAGAATAAAGCTCTACCATAGTTACATTCAACCTCAGCCGGTTGCATTCATTGAGGTCTAGCTCTACCACATGGTAGAGCTTGAAGAATGCATTCTAGCTCCACCACATGGTAGAGCTGGACCTCAAAGCATTCTAGCTCTACGATGTGGTCTAGATACAATACAGCTCTACCACATGGTAGAGCTAGACCTCAAATGCAATTCTAGCTCCACCACATGGTAGAGCTGGACCTCAAAGCATTCTAGCTCTACGATGACATTGTGGTCTTGGTAGAATACAGCTCTACCACCTGGTAGAGCTAGATCAAATGCAATTTAGGCTCCTTTGTTCTTGTCATGTGAAGTATGTCTCTTCTTGGAGTAATTGGTTTTATTGATGTGTATGGAGCACAGCTAGATCGATGCATTCTTGATCTACCAGAGCTAGACCCCAAATGCAATTCTAGCTCCACCACATGGTAGAGCTAGACCTCAAAGCATTCTATCTCTACAATGTGGTTTAGGTAGAATACAGCTCTACCACAGTTACATTCAACCTCAGCCGGTTACATTCATTGAAGTCTAGCTCTACCACATGGTAGAGCTAGGAGAATGCATTCTAGCTCCACCACATGGTAGAGCTGGACCTCAAAGCATTCTAGCTCTACGATGTGGTCTAGATAGAATACAGCTCTACCACATGGTAGAGCTAGAGCTCAAATGCAATTCTAGCTCCACCACATGGTAGAGCTGGACCTCAAAGCATTCTAGCTCTACGATGTGGTCTAGATAGAATACAGATCTACCAGATGGTAGAGCTAGATCAAATGCAATTCTAGCTCCACCACATGGTAGAGGTGGACCTCAAACCATTCTAGCTCTACGATGTGGTCTAGGTAGAATACAGCTCTACCATGTGGTGGAGCTAGAATTGCATTTGATCTAGCTCTACCACGTGGTAGATCTGTATTCTATCTAGACCACATCGTAGAGCTAGAATGCTTTGAGGTCCAGCTCTACAATGTGGTGGAGCTAGAATTGCATTTGAGCTCTAGCTCTACCATGTGGTAGAGCTGTATTCTTTCTAGACCACATCGTAGAGCTAGAATGCTTTGAGGTCCAGCTCTACCATGTGGTGGAGGTAGAATGCATTCTCCTAGCTCTACCATGTGGTAGAGCTAGACTTCAATGAATGTAACCGGCTGAGGTTGAAGGAAACTGTGGTAGAGCTGTATTCTACCTAAACCACATTGTAGAGATAGAATGCTTTGAGGTCTAGCTCTACCATGTGGTGGAGCTAGATCAAAACCAATTCTAGGTCCTTGGTTCTTGTCATGGGAAGTAGGTCTCTTCTTGTAGTAATTGGTTTTGTGGATGTGTATGGAACACAGCTAGATCGATGCATTCTTGCTCTACAACATGGTAGAGCTAGACCTCAAATGCAATTCTAGCTCTACCACATGGTAGAGCTAGACCTCAAAGCATTCTTTCTCTACAATGTGGTTTGGGTAGAATACAGCTCTACCACAGTTACATTCAACCTCAGTCGGTTACATTCATTGAAGTCTAGCTCTACCACATGGTAGAGCTAGGAGAATGCATTCTAGCTCCACCACATGGTAGAGCTAGACCTCAAAGCATTCTAGCTCTACGATGTGGTCTAGATAGAATACAGCTCTACCACATGGTAGAGCTAGAGCTCAAATGCAATTCTAGCTCTACCACATGGTAGAGCTAGACCTCAAAGCATTCTATCTCTACAATGTGGTCTAGGTAGAATAAAGCTCTACCACAGTTACATTCAACCTCAGCCGGTTGCATTCATTGAGGTCTAGCTCTACCACATGGTAGAGCTTGAAGAATGCATTCTAGCTCCACCACATGGTAGAGCTGGACCTCAAAGCATTCTAGCTCTACGATGTGGTCTAGATACAATACAGCTCTACCACATGGTAGAGCTAGACCTCAAATGCAATTCTAGCTCCACCACATGGTAGAGCTGGACCTCAAAGCATTCTAGCTCTACGATGACATTGTGGTCTTGGTAGAATACAGCTCTACCACCTGGTAGAGCTAGATCAAATGCAATTCTGGCTCCTTTGTTCTTGTCATGTGAAGTATGTCTCTTCTTGGAGTAATTGGTTTTGTTGATGTGTATGGAGCACAGCTAGATCGATGCATTCTTGATCTACCAGAGCTAGACCTCAAATGCAATTCTAGCTCCACCACATGGTAGAGCTAGACCTCAAAGCATTCTATCTCTACAATGTGGTTTAGGTAGAATACAGCTCTACCACAGTTACATTGAACCTCAGCCAGTTACATTCATTGAAGTCTAGCTCTACCACATGGTAGAGCTAGGAGAATGCATTCTAGCTCCACCACATGGTAGAGCTGGACCTCAAAGCATCCTAGCTCTACGATGTGGTCTAGATAGAATACAGCTCTACCACATGGTAGAGCTAGAGCTCAAATGCAATTCTAGCTCCACCACATGGTAGAGCTGGACCTCAAAGCATTCTAGCTCTACGATGTGGTCTAGATAGAATACAGATCTACCAGATGGTAGAGCTAGATCAAATGCAATTCTAGCTCCACCACATGGTAGAGGTGGACCTCAAACCATTCTAGCTCTACGATGTGGTCTAGGTAGAATACAGCTCTACCATGTGGTGGAGCTAGAATTGCATTTGATCTAGCTCTACCACGTGGTAGATCTGTATTCTATCTAGACCACATCGTAGAGCTAGAATGCTTTGAGGTCCAGCTCTACAATGTGGTGGAGCTAGAATTGCATTTGAGCTCTAGCTCTACCATGTGGTAGAGCTGTATTCTTTCTAGACCACATCGTAGAGCTAGAATGCTTTGAGGTCCAGCTCTACCATGTGGTGGAGGTAGAATGCATTCTCCTAGCTCTACCATGTGGTAGAGCTAGACTTCAATGAATGTAACTGGCTGAGGTTAAGGTAACTGTGGTAGAGCTGTATTCTACCTAAACCACATTGTAGAGATAGAATGCTTTGAGGTCTAGCTCTACCATGTGGTGGAGCTAGATCAAAACCAATTCTAGGTCCTTGGTTCTTGTCATGGGAAGTAGGTCTCTTCTTGTAGTAATTGGTTTTGTGGATGTGTATGGAACACAGCTAGATCGATGCATTCTTCCTCTACAACATGGTAGAGCTAGACCTCAAATGCAATTCTAACGCCACCACATGATAGAGCTAGACCTCAAAGCATTCTATCTCTACAATGTGGTTTAGGTAGAATACAGCTCTACCATAGTTACATTCAACCTCAGCCGGTTACATTCATTGAAGTCTTAGACTAGCTCTACCACATGGTAGAGCTAGGAGAATGTATTCTACCTCCACCACATGGTAGAGCTGGACCTCAAAGCATTCTAGCTCTACGATGTGGTCTAGATAGAATACAGCTCTACCACATGGTAGAGCTAGAGCTCAAATGCAATACTAGCTCCACCACATGGTAGAGCTAGACCTCAAAGCATTCTAGCTCTACAATGTGGTCTAGGTAGAATACAGCTCTGCCACCTATTAGAGCTAGATTAAATACAATTCTAGCTCCTTGGTTCTTGTCATGTGAAGTATGTCTCTTCTTGGAGTAATTGGTTTTGTTGATGTGTATGGAACACAGCTAGATCGATGCATTCTTGCTCTACCAGAGCTAGACCTCAAATGCAATTCTAGCTCCACCACATGGTAGAGCTAGACCTCAAAGCATTCTATCTGTACAATGTGGTTTAGGTAGAATACAGCTCTACCACAGTACAAAGCATTCTATCTCTACAATGTGGTTTAGGTAGAATACAGCTCTACCACAGCCGGTTGCATTCATTGAAGTCTAGCTCTACCACATGGTAGAGCTTGAAGAATGCATTCTAGCTCCACGACATGGTAGAGCTGGACCTTAAAGCATTCTAGCTCTACGAGATAGAATGCATTTTTTGAAGTCTAGCTCTACCATGTTGTAGAGCAAGAATGCATCGATCTAGCTGTGTTCCATACACATCAACAAAACCAATTACTCCAAGAAGAGACCTACTTCCCATGACAAGAACCAAGGAGCTAGAATTGCTTTTGATCTAGCTCCACCACATGGTAGAGCTGGACCTCAAAGCATTCTAGCTCTACGACGTGGTGTAGGTAGAATATAGCTCTACCACAGTTACATTCAACCTCAGCCGGTTACATTCATTGAAGTCTAGCTCTACCACATGGTAGAGCTAGAAGAATGCATTCTAGCTCCACCACATGGTAGAGCTTGACCTCAAAGCATTCTGGCTCTACGAGATAGAATACAGCTCTACCACATGGTAGAGCTAGACCTCAAATGCAATTCTAGCTCCACCACATGGTAGAGCTGGACCTCAAAGCATTCTAGCTCTACGATATGGTCTAGGTAGAATATAGCTTTACGACGTGGTAGAGCTAGATCAAATGCAATTCTAGATCCTTGGTTCTTGTCATGTGAAGTAGTTTCTTGTTGGAGTAATTGGTTTTGTTGATGTTTATGGAACACAGCATCGTAGAGCTAGAATGCTTTGAGGTCCAGCTCTACCATGTGGTAGAGCTAGATCAAATGCAATTAGAGCTCCTTGGTTCTTGTCATGTGAAGTAGGTCTCTTCTTGGAGTAAATGGTTTTGTTGATATGTGTGGAACACAGCTAGATCGATGCATTCTTGCTCTACAACATGGTAGAGCTAGACCTCAAATGCAATTCTAGCTCCACCACATCGTAGAGCTAAACCTCAAAGCATTCTATCTCTACAATGTGGTTTAGGTAGAATACAGCTCTACAACAGTTACATTCAACCTCAGCTGGTTACATTCATTGAAGTCTAGCTCTACCACATGGTAGAGCTAGGAGAATGCATTCTACCTCCACCACATGGTAGAGCTGGACCTCAAAGCATTCTAGCTCTACGATGTGGTCTAGATAGAATACAGCTCTACCACATGGTAGAGCTAGAGCTCAAATGCAATTCTAGCTCCACCAAATGGTAGAGCTGGACCTCAAAGCATTCTAGCTCTACAATGTGGTCTAGGTAGAATACAGCTCTACCACCTATTAGAGCTAGATCAAATACAATTCTGTCTCCTTGGTTCTTGTCATGTGAAGTATGTCTCTTCTTGGAGTAATTGGTTTTGTTGATGTGTATGGAACACAGCTAGATCGATGCATTCGTGCTCTACCAGAGCTAGACCTCAAATGCAATTCTAGCTCCACCACATGGTAGAGCTAGACCTCAAAGCATTCTATCTCTACAATGTGGCTTAGGCAGAATACAGCTCTACCACAGTACATTCAACCTCAGCCGGTTGCATTCATTGAAGTCTAGCTCTACCACATGGTAGAGCTTGAAGAATGTATTCTAGCTCCACCACATGGTAGAGCTGGACCTCAAAGCATTATTCTAGCTCTACGAGATAGAATGCATTCATTGAAGTCTAGCTCTACCATGTTATAGAGCAAGAATGCATCGATCTAGCTGTGTTCCATACACATCAACAAAACCAATTACTCCAAGAAGAGAGGTCTACTTCCCATGACAAGAACCAAGGAGCTAGAATTGCTTTTGATCTAGCTCCACCACATGGTAGATTTGGACCTCAAACCATTCTAGCTCTACAACATGGTGTAGGTAGAATATAGCTCTACCACAGTTACATTCAATCTCAGCAGCCGGTTACATTCATTGAAGTCTAGCTCCACCACAAGGTAGAGCTAGAAGAATGCATTCTAGCTCCACCACATGGTAGAGCTGGACCTCAAAGCATTCTGGCTCTACGAGATAGAATACAGCTCTACCACATGGTAGATCTAGACCTCAAATGCAATTCTAGCTCCACCATATGGTAGAGTTGGACCTCAAAACATTCTAGCTCTACGATGTGGTCTAGGTAGAATACAGCTCTACCACGTGGTGGAGCTAGATGAAATGCAATTCTAGATCCTTGATTCTTGTCATGTGAAGTAGTCTCTTCTTGGAGTAAATGGTTTTGTTGATATTTATGGAACACAGCATCATAGAGCTAGAATGCTTTGAGGTCCAGCTCTACCATGTGGTAGAGCTAGATCAAATGCAATTAGAGCTCCTTGGTTCTTGTCATGTGAAGTAGGTCTCTTCTTAGAGTAAATGGTTTTGTTGATGTGTATGGAACACAGCTAGATCGATGCATTCTTGCTCTACCACATGGTAGAGCTAGACCTCAAATGCAATTCTAGCTCCACCACATGGTAGAGCTAGACCTCGAAGCATTCTATCTCTACAATGTGGTTTAAGTAGAATACAGCTCTACCACAGTTACATTCAACCTCAGCCGGTTGCATTCATTGAGGTCTAGCTCTACCACATGGTAGAGCTAGAAGAATGCATTCTAGCTCCACCACATGGTGGAGCTTGACCTCAAAGCATTCTAGCTCTACTATGTGGTCTAGCTAGAATACAGCTCTACCATGTGGTAGAGCTAGATCAAATGCAATTCTTGCTCCTTTGGCATGTGAAGTAGGTCTCTTCTTGGAGTAATTGGTTTTGTCGATGTGTATGGAACACAGCTAGATCGATGTATTCTTGCTCTACCACATGGTAGAGCTAGACCTCATAGCTTTCTACCTCTACGATTCTAGCTCCACCACATGGTAGAGCTAGACCTCAAATGCAATTCTAGCTCCACCAGAGCTAGACCTCAAAGTATTCTATCTCTACAATGTGGTTTAGGTAGAATACAGCTCTACCACGTGGTAGAGCTGGATCAAATGTAATTCTAGCTCCTTGGTTATTGTCATGTGAAGTTGGTTTTGTTGATGTGTATGGAACACAGCTAGATCGATGCATTTTTGCTCTACCCTAGACCTCAAATACAATTCTAGCTCCACCACATGGTAGAGCTAGACCTCAAAGCATTCTATCTCTACAATGTGGTTTAGGTAGAATACAGCTCTATCACAGTTACATTCAACCTCAGCCGGTTACATTCATTGAAGTCTAGCTGTACCACATGGTAGAGCTAGAAGAATGCATTCTAGCTCCACGACATGGTAGAGTTGAACTTCAAAGCATTCTAGCTCTACGATGTGGTCTAGATAGAATACAGCTCTACCACATGGTAGAGCTAGAGCTCAAATGCAATTCTAGCTCCACCACATGGTAGAGCTGGACCTCAAAGCATTCTAGCTCTACGATGTGGTCTAGGTAGAATACAGCTCTACCACCTATTAGAGCTAGATCAAATACAATTCTGGCTCCTTGGTTCTTGTCATATGAAGTATGTCTCTTCTTGGAGTAATTGGTTTTGTTGATGTGTATGGAACACAGCTAGATCTATGCATTCTTGCTCTACCAGAGCTAGATCTCAAATGCAATTCTAGCTCCACCACATGGTAGAGCTAGACCTCAAAGCATTCTATCTCTACAATGTGGTTTAGGTAGAATAAATCTCTACCACAGTTACATTCAACCTCAGCCGATTTCATTCATTGAAGTCTAGCTCTACCACATGGCAGAGCTTGAAGAATGCATTCTAGCTCCACCACATGGTAGAGCTGGACCTCAAAGAATTCTAGCTCTACAATATGGTCTAGATAGAATACAGCTCTACCACATGGTAGAGCTAGAGCTCAAATGCAATTCTAGCTCCACCACATGGTAGAGCTGGACCTCAAAGCATTCTAGCTCTACGATGTGGTCTATATAGAATACAGCTCTACCACATGGTAGAGCTAGACCTCAAATGCAATTCTAGCTCCACCACATGGTAGAGCTGGACCTCAAACCATCCTAGCTCTACGATGTGTTCTATGTAGAATACAGCTCTACCACGTGGTAGAGCTAGATCAAAAGCAATTCTAGCTCCTTGGTTCTTGTCATGGGAAGTAGGTCTCTTCTTGGAGTAATTGGTTTTGTTGATGTGTCTGGAACACAGCTAGATCGATGCATTCTTGCTCTACTGGAGTTAGTATGTTTAAGATATGTCCAAAACTATATGGAGTAATTGATTCCCAAAATGTGAGATTTTTTCCAAATTACCTAATATTGACTTTATTTAGTTATAATTATCATTTATGTTGGATACTACCTTAGTTATTTCTATCCCATTGGAGAAGATTGTACTCATTTAACACCTTGTTTATGAAAGCCCTTGCATTGGCTGCCTTCAACTGCGTTGTGGTAGAACCCAATTTTCTAGCTAGAGAAATCACTTGTGGTCCCCTCATGCTAGCAATACTGACTCGTTCTTTTGCCATAATTTCTATTATCTCATCTCTTTTGTTTTCATAGTGTCTGGCTAATACCTCTTGATTGTTGACATACTTTTGTATAATCTGTGATAGTGGTAGCCTATCAGTGTAGATTGTCTTCTGTGACCAATTTAAATTGCACTTTCTCCAAAAATCTACCACACCTCTGTATTCATTTTCATTGGATACTGAAGGTTTTCTGTAGAGCAATTAGAGCCAATGATCTCACGCACATCTTCACTCTCATCAAGCTGCAATAAGTAAGGGAGCAGCTCATCAATGAGAATATTGTCGACCATCTTTTCTTCATCAAACTTTTCAGGATATATGCAATTATTATTAGGAGAAGCACATCCCTTGTATGGAGAGTCATCAATAAGAACCGTTCTACGACCATCACAGTCAAAACATGAAGCGATTTTTAACAATGGCTTGAACATTGCCTGAACTGTTGGATTATCAGGTCTAGCTATTTTACCACTTTTATCCTTCTCGCAAGCCTCTTGAGCCCAAACTACAAAAAAAGGCAATATCTCTCCTGCTCTGTCTTGTAATATTCTCAATATTTGAAGAACATTACTCTCTGTCACTGTTGACCAGATCCCAACATTAATATTTTTTAGTACAATCTTCAAGAATTGGATACATCCTGGCCTTAGTACAATATATCGTTTTGAATCCATTTGAATAGTTTCATGTATTGAAGATGGTTGTTGTTGACAACGTTTCAGTAGTAGACCATTCAGGTCCAACACAATTGTCAACACTGATTTCTTGGAGAGAGCAGTGTCGGTACTTCTTGGTACTTCTTCTTCGGGCTGGAAACTCTCACCCATTGCTTCATTTGTTGGAGATTTAGGTACCCCAATTTCATTGTCAGCATTTGTCTTTAAACCTTCTAGATGGACATCACTGAATGTGTGGGAGAAGCTCTCATCCACAGTTTGATTGTGGCATTCCATAGCTACTTCACTTGGTGCTACTATCTCAATTTCGGGATCTAAAAGAAAAAAAAGTAACATTGACTCAACAATCTTTCAAACTAAAAGAATTTACAATTGTAACACTCACTCTTAGCACATGTTTATTGGTGTAATCTAAAAGGAAATCATGTTTGGATACCAATTATCAATTCTACTTGCTCACTCTAGAATTGGAGGGTTTAAAATAGATTTCCAAATACACCCATTATTCTAGCTCTACCATTTGGTAGAGCCAGTTTGCAAGGGAGCTCTTGTCGGAAGTAGGCCTTGAGATCCACCCTTGAGCTCCAAGAGTAGGTGGAGGTGAGAAACACAAAACCACTCAACTATACGGTAAAGCTAAAATTTTAGTTGTTTTAGATTTTCCATATGGTAGAGCTCGAATTTATAAGTCTTGCTTTACCACGTGGTTGAGTTGGGGATCAAGATAGCTTCTTTATGGGTGGAGCCAGTAGTCTTCCATAGGTTCTAGGTCTAGACTTCAATGGATTCTTGCTCATCGCACGTGACAAGAACCAAGGAGCTAGAATTTCATTTGAACTAGCTCTACCATGTGGTGGAGCTAGAAATGCATTGGCCTAGCTCTACCATATGGTAGAGCTAGACTTAAATGGATGCTTTGCAAAAATTGTCTTTGGGGGTGCATTGACCTAGCTCCACCACTTTGAAGAGGTAGCTAGACTTTAATGGATTCTTGGTCCACCACTTTGAAGAGGTAGCTAGCTCCACCAAATTGTAGACCTATTGAAATCTAGATCTACCATAGGGTAGGATTGAAGTAAATGAGAGGATCTCTAGCTCTATCATCTTAGATTTATAAGCAAGATTTTCAGATTCACCAACTGGTCATTGTGCGACCACTAAGTAGGCTTTCCAAATTCACCAATTGCTTATGAAAAAAGTGAATTTGTCAATGAACATGTTAGGATCCATAACTTGGTGATTCTAGATTCCAAAGCCCAATTTGGAGAGAGCTACAAAAATAATAAAAGCATTGTATAAAATCAAAAGAACTAAATACTACTAAAAAATGAACCAAGGATATAACAAGTCAAAACATCACCAAATCAAAGTATTGAAGATACAAGGAAAGCCCATTAAGAAGTTACATACTGTCTTCAAAATCCAAAAAATCTCGAGCTGAACGAACTTCACCATGGCTCGATCTTTCCGTGGTATTCCTTGGATTATTAGTAATAGGCGGAACTGGTTGCTCATTTCTTGACTTTGCAAAGTCAAGAAGCCTTGTTACCATCTTTCTTTGATCTTCAATACTCTCCACTAGGCCAATCACTTCCTTATTTAGTGCTAGCCCTAGCTCAACGATGTAGCCATTACTGAAAAGATCAACAAGCTTGCAGCCTTCTCTACAATACTTCTGAATACATTGCTTGATCAAAAGATTCTTCTTGATTCTTAGAAACTCAATGTCTGGGATAGTTTTAACATCTTCATTATCTATATCAAGAAGTCCAGTATCTAATATTATCGCTTGTGTACCTGGATCAGGAACATCTACTAGTCCTTGAAAGGCATCTCCCTTGCTGAAAAACACTAAGGATGTGAAGAACTCTATTGCACCAATGCATCAGTTGTCACATCGAAAATGCAATGCCCCATTATACTGTTCCTTTGCTATGCCACTCAAATCATGTGGTGGAGCTAGAATTGTATTTGAGGTCTAGCTCTACCATGTGGTAGAGCAAAAATGCATCGATCTTGCTGTGTTCCATCATACACATCAACAAAACCAAGTACTCCAAAAAGAAACCTGCTTCACATGACAATAACCAAGAAGCTAGAATTGCATTTGATCCAGCTCTACCACGTGGTAGAGCTGTATTCTACCTAAACCACATTCTAGAGATAGAATGCTTTCAGGTCTAGCTCTGGTGGAGCTAGAATTGCATTTGAGGTCTAGCTCTACCATGTGGTGGAGCTAGAATCGTAGAGGTAGAAAGCTATGAGGTCTAGCTCTACCATGTGGTAGAGCAAGAATGCATCAATCTAGCTGTGTTCCATACACATCTACAAAACCAATTACTCCAAGAAGAGACCTACTTCACATGCCAAGAACCAAGGAGCAAGAATTGCATTTGATCTAGCTCTACCACATGGTAGAGCTATATTCTAGCTAGACCCCATAGTAGAGCTAGAATGCTTTGAGGTCAAGCTCCACCATGTGGTGGAGCTAGAATGCATTCTTCTAGCTCTACCATGTGGTAGAGCTAGATTTCAATAAATGCAACCGGTTGAGGTTGAATGTAACTGTGGTAGAGCTGTATTCTACCTAAACCACATTGTAGAGATAGAATGCTTTTAGGTCTCGTGCTACCATGTGGTGGAGCTAGAATTGCATTTGAGGTCTAGCTCTACCATGTGGTAGAGCAAGAATGCATCGATCTAGCTGTGTTCCATACACATCAACAAAACCAATTACTACAAGAAGAGACCTACTTCACATGACAAGAACCAAGGAGCTAGAATTGCATTTGATCTAGCTCTACCACGTGGTAGAGCTGTATTCTACCTAGACCACATCGTAGAGCTAGAATGCTTTGAGGTCTAGCTCTACCATGTGGTGGAGATAGAATTGCATTTGAGGTCTAGCTCTACCATGTGGTAGAGCTGTATTCTACCTAGACCACATCGTAGAGCTAGAATGCTTTGAGGTCCAGCTCTACCATGTGGTGGAGCTAGAATTGCATTTGAGGTCTAGCTCTACCATGTGGTAGAGCTATATTGACTAGAATGCATCGATCTAGCTGTGTTTCATACACACCAACAAAACCATTTACTCCAAGAAGAGACCTACTTCACATGACAAGAACCAAGGAGCTCTAATTGCATTTGACCTAGCTCTACCACATGGTAGAGATGGACCTCAAATCATTCTAGCCCTACGATGCTGTGTTCCATAAACATCAACAAAACCAATTACTCCAAGAAGAGACTACTTCACATGACAAGAACCAAGGATCTAGAATTGCATTTGATCGAGCTCTACCACGTGGTAGAGCTGTATTCTACCTAGACCACATCATAGAGCTAGAATGCTTTGAGGTCCAGCTCTACCATGTGGTGGAGCTAGAATTGCATTTGAGGTCTAGCTCTACCATGTGGTAGAGCTGTATTCTATCTCATAGAGCTAGAATGCTTTAAGGTCCAGCTCTACCATGTGGTGGAGCTAGAATGCATTCTTCTAGCTCTACCATGTGGTAGAGCTAGACTTCAATGAATGTAACCGACTGAGGTTGAATGTAACTGTGGTAGAGCTATATTCCACCTACACCATGTCATAGATCTACAATGCTTTGAGGTCCAGCTCTACCATGTGGTGGAGCTAGAATTGCATTTGAGGTCTAGCTCTACCATGTGGTAGAGCAAGAATGCACCGATCTAGCTATGTTCCATACACATCAACAAAACCAATTACTCCAAGAAGAGACATACTTCACATGACAAGAACCAAGGAGCTAGAATTGCATTTGATCTAGCTCTACCACGTGGTAGAGCTGTATTCTACCTAGACCACATCGTAGAGCTAGAATGCTTTGAGGTCCAGCTCTACCATGTGGTGGAGCTAGAATTGCATTTGAGATCTAGCTCTACCATGTGGTAGAGCTGCGTGGAGCTAGAATGCATTCTCCTAGCTCTACCATGTGGTAGAGCTAGACTTCAATCAATGTAACCGGCTGAGGTTGAATGTAACTGTGGTAGAGCTCTATTCTACCTAAACCACATTGTAGAGATAGAATGCTTTGAGGTCTAGCTCTACCATGTGGTGGAACTAGAATAGCATTTGAGGTCTAGCTCTACCATGTTGTGGAACTAGAATAGCATTTGAGGTCTAGCTCTACCATGTTAATTTGTCGGAGATCATAGACTTAGATTCTACTCTTCAAGATCTTTCCGATGATATGTCACATGAGGGGGTTTTGACAAACTTTTGGACAAGTTCACCATGATCCCATTTTTCAAATGGGAATGAGATTTTTTCCAAATTATCTAATATGGTGTTAATACATGATTTTATACAACAGTTGTATATTCACAATGAAGAAACTTAATTTATGATGGTTTCTTGTTGCAGATTTATTTCAAGGATATTGTTCCAAGGAGTATTCACTTAAAGAAGCCATTTGTCACAAGGATTGTATTTTTTTGAAGAAATTTTATCTTTTTGTAATCATGAATTGACAAGAAATTTTGTCCTGTTTTTAAAGTAGTGGCAAATGTATTTCTCTTCAAATAATTTTATAAATGTTGGATTGCACTCTACTATAAGGGGCCTCCTAATTTGAAAATTTATGGAAGCTTGATCTTTGTCTTATGATTTTAATTCCTATGGTAGAGCTAGATCAATGCCTTCTAGCTCCACCTCATGGTAGAGCTAGACTTGAAAGCATTCTAGTTCCACGACATGGTAGAGCTAGACTTGAAAGCATTCTAGCTCTACCATATGGTAGAGCTAGATGAATGCATTCTAGCTCTTCCACGTCACCACATGGTTGAGTTGGACTTCAAACCATTCTAGTTCTACCATGGGGTCTAGCTAAAATATTTTGATACAGCTCTACCACGTGCTAGAGCTGGACTTCAAATATTATTTCTAATTTTGCCATGGGATCGAGCTAGAATACTTTGGTATAGCTCTATCACATGGTAGAACTAGATTTAAAAATATTCTAGCCCTACCACATGGTTGAGCTAGAACAGTGCATTCTACCTCTACCATGTGGTTGATCTAGATCAATGCATTCTAATTTCACCACATTTTGATACCTGCGAGCACATTTTGTCGCGTCTTTTTAGAATCAAATGGAAAGAGTCTTTGCATCTTGGGTCATTTTGTAATGCAAATAAAGTCAACATTTTAAAATAGTATATATTTTAATGTTAGCGTGCATAGTCACATTTGTTTTGTAATTGTTTAAAATCTATCTTTGCATAAGAGTAGTTGTAACATGCCTTCCCCCACATGCCCACCTTTATCATTAAGCATGCTCATTTTTTTCCAGGTCATGTGATTGATTCAATTGGCAGAGGTGACTTCTTCGTCACACAGAGCATTAGTATGTCACATGTCCAAGAAAATCCAGAGTGTATGAAGACAGTTGGTTCAGCGCCGTCTTGACCGTCTATGGGAAATTGATGCAAGGTTGCGCTTTGTGCATCCCTCTGAGGGGGTTATCATACTGACATGGTATTCGTCAGACCCAATATGCGTACCCCTACGCTCGCAAAGAGGATGATAGGAGGGCTATTATTCTAAACCTTAATGGTTTGTTGTGCCATGTTGTCGAAACCCAATATGATGAGAAGGATCCTCGTTATAGCAACGAGTTGGTAAAATACCCAATTAACCAATATCGTTATGTCCTATGTCACAAGGATGCACATGAGTTCTTAGATTGGTGTATTCAATTCTTTTATGTTTTTATTTGGAGCGCATGTAGGAGAACTAAGCTCTCTAGAATAATTGACACAGTATTTCCACAACAAAAGCCCAAGTTTGCAAGTGTTCTCTCACAAGAGCATTGTTCAAAATCCACATGGGTTGTGCAGAATAGACAAGTTTTCTTTAAAAAGCTTGAGACCTTTTGGGGTATCCATCCTTTGTACAACAAGCAAAATACATTGATAATTGATGATAGCTACTATATGGTGTTTAAGAATGAGCGAGGAACCTGGTTAATAGTCCTAGAATTATACCATCAACCTTCCAAGGAAAGGTATAGTTTTTTGACAGAAGATTTAAGAAATTGGTTGTTTTTATGGCTACAGAATGAAGATCGGCAAGAGTATACATGGGATAATGCCTTTGAAGAAAAACCTAACCAATTCTCAGATGATGTGATGAAGAAATGGCTTGAAGAAGAGAAATTGGAAGTAGAGAATAGGAAAAAGGCAGAGGTGTGGAAGCAACACAACAGGAGACTGATGCTGAGGCAGAGAGGCAGGAAAAACTTGAAATTCAAAGAAAGCAACGAGAGGAGGCTGAAGCTGAGGCAAAGAGGCAAGCAGAGAGTGAAAATCAAGCAAAGCAACAAGAGGAGGCATCATGAAAGTAATACACCGCCATGAAGCTCATTTTGTTTATCTCTAATATAATCAAATGTAGAGGATGAAAGTAATTTGGCCTTTTTTTAATGTAATAAAAACCATATATTGAAATATGATATTGTAATCAGGCCTCTTATGGAGCATAATGTTCAAATGTTTGCCTTTGCAAAGCATTGAACAAATTCTAGCACAAGCAAGAAATACATGTTCATTTACAATGTCTTATAATTGAGTCATAAATGGAGTGCATCCTTCTCTAGGGGACTCCTTTTCTCCTTTTATCTTTTGGTCAAACTTTGCAAATTATTATTATTTTTGTAAGAGTAGGTGAAGACTTTTAACTATCATTTTGACAAAGGTCATCCTACTGCAAGGAGACTCTTTCTATCTTTAGTAATGTTAATTTGTAGTAGTTGTGTATATAAGGAAACTTTCACCATGTTAAATGATAAATTCTTGTTTCAAATTATTTAGTCTTTGTTCATTACAATGCAGTCTTAAAATTGGAGAGTGCATCCTACTCTAAGGGGACTCTCAATATACAATCTCTTGTATCAATGTTTTTACTTGGGCATCTAGATTGAACAAATGGTAGATCTTGGTTCTTTCAATGTGTTCTTGCTCCATGTGCTAGAGCTAGCATTCTATGTCTATATCTACCATGTGGTGGAGCTACCATCCATTGAAGTCTAGCTGTATAATTTCATGGAGCTAGCTAGCTCCACCATGTGGTATCTTATTGAGCTCTAGCTCCACCATGTGGTGGAGGTAGCAGCCATGGTCTCTTCATGGAATTTTGGCCTTACCACATGGCGGAGCTAGTATCCATGTGTGGTAGACCTAAACCTTTGGAAGTCATACAATACGACTAGAATTTTGAGTCTAGATCTACCGTTTGGTGGAGCTTGCATCCACTGAAGTCTAGCTCTATAATGTCCAAGTGGTGGAACAGGATCTAGAATGGATAAGTCATGGATCAAGAAATCCTTTTCAGCTCTATAATAGACAAGTGCTAGATCTAAAGTGAAGAGATAAAGTGATTGATGTTGAACTGCTAGCCATGCTAGACACCTCAATATGAGCAACAAGGCAAATATCTTACATTGTCCATTTCAGACAAATAACTACACGAGTTTTTTTCAAAAAAGTTCATTTCTTTTGGGGTCTCCATGTTTTGTAGAACAACAAGAATACATTGAAACTTGATGATAGCTACTACAATGTGTTCAACAACCAAGATGATAATCAAGATAATAATTGAGAGAATAATCTAAGTGTGATCTTGTGAGTACACAAAATGAACATGCTTAAAAAGAAGCTCAATACCTCATTCAACCAATACACCCCCATGACACTAGCACATTTTGTTACTCCCTTTTGTAATTGAATGTAAATGGTCTTTGTAAATGGTCTCTATTATAATAAAATATAAAGGGTCTTTGTAATATGGCCATCTTCGAGAGCGTGATGTTCAATTGTGTGCCTTTTGCAAGGCATTAAACATATCTTAACACAAAAAAATAAATTCATTTTCATTTACAATGTTTTATTATAATGGAGTGCATCCTACTCTAAGGAGACTCCTTTTATCTATTGACAAAGTGCATCCTACTTTAAGGGGACTCTCAATATACAATCTCTTGTATCAATGTTTGTAATTGGGGGTCTAGATCAATCAAATGGTATATCTTGGTTTTTTATGGACTGTAGAATGGCCAAGTGGTGGATCTAAAAATCTTTAAATCCTCCTCAATGTGTTGTAGCTCCCCTTGGTAGAGCTAGCTCAAAATTCTAGCTCTACCATGTGGTGGAGCTAGAACCCCTTAAAATCAAATTTACACCCCCATGATACTAGCACATTTTGTTACTCCCTTTTATAATTGAATGTAAATGGTCTTTGTAAATGGTCTCTATTATAACAAAATATAGAGGGTCTTTGTAATTTTGCCAACTTTGGGAGCAGACTGTTCAATTGTCTATCTTTGCAATGCATTGAACAATTTTTAACACAATAAATAAATTCATAGATGGAGTGCATCCTAGTCTAAGTAGACTCCTCTTATGCATCCACAAAGTGCATCCTACTTTAAGGGGAATCCTTTTATCTTTCGGTTGTTAATGCAAAAGTTTTATTATTTCTTTAGTAGAATAAGCTTCATCAAAATGAAATATTATAATCGTAATTTTGACAAAGTGCATCCTACTCCAAGGAGACTCTTTCTATCCTTAATAATGTTAATTTGTAGTGGTTGTGTATATAAGGATACCTTCACAATGTCAATTTTTAAAATTCTTGTTCATTTAGTCTTGTTCATTACAATGAAGTCTTAAATTGAAGAGTGCATCCTACTCTAAGGGGACTCTCAATATGCAATCTCTTGTACCATTGTTTTTAATTGGGGGTCTAGATTGACCAAATGGTAGAATATGATCTTGGGTTCTTATGGACTGTAGAATGGCCAAGTGGTGGATCTGAAAATCCTCTTCAATTATAAAATATACAAGTGGTGGATCTAAAAAATCTTGAAACCTTTCTATTTCTAAGATCAAGCTAGGTTCGATCTAGCATCACTTGATAAAGCAAACCATTTTTAAATTTTTTATAGGTTGAAAAAGGTAGATTCTAGATTAAATGCATTAAATTTTTCAATGTGGGAATGGGATTTTTTCCACTTTACCTAATACGGTCTTTTCCATCATTTAGATGGGAAAAGAGAAAATCCTAGCATATTGAAATTAATGGTGGGTAATTTATTTAAATTCAAAGATGAGTTTTAGATAAATTTATTTTATCTATGAGAAATATTTAAATGGTAAAAGAGGAATTCCTATGACATTTGGAATTCCATCATTTAGATGGGAAAAGAGAAACTCATAGCATATTGAATTAATGGGTATTTTATTATGAGAAATATTGATGATAAAAGAGAAATTCCCATGCAAATAATTAAATGCAAAAAAGAGGAATTCCCATGGTATTTGAGATCCAAGAATTCAAATGGAAAGAAGAGGAAATTTTAGTATAATTCAATTTATGATTATTATCAAAAGTGAAAATATGGGTATAATTGATTTGTGTAAATCCCATGAATACATGTGAATGGATGTGATAAGATGTGAATGGATATGATAAGATATAAATAGGTTGCGATAAGATATGAATGGATGTAATAAGATGAAAATAGAATGTGATAAGATGTAAATGGGATGCGATAAGATGTGTATGAGATGTGAACGGATGTGAACGGATGTGACAAGATGAAAATAAGATGTGATAAGATGTGATGTAATGGAAATGGATGTGGATGTGTACGTGAAAGAATGGATGTGGATGTGTATGTGAAAGAATAGATGTGGATGTGTATGAGAAAGAATGGATGTGGATGTGTATGTGGAAGAATGGATGTGGATGTGTATGTGAAGAATGGATGTGGATGTGTATGTGAAACAATGGATGTGGATGTGATGTCGATGTGAGTGAATGGATGAGATATAATGTGATGTTAATTAGGATGTGAATGAATGAGATGTGATGTCATGTGAATCGGATGTAAATAAATGATATGGCATGTGAATGGATGAGATGTGATTTGATGTGAAACGGGATAAGAATAAATGATATGAGATGTGAAATGAATGTGATGAGATGTGATGTAAATTGAGATAGATGTGATGTAAATTGAGATAAATGTGAATGATTGATATGTGATGTAAATGAATGAGATGTGATGGGATGTGAATATGGGTAGATGCGAGTGGATGAGATGTGATGAGGATAACTGAGGAAAGATGTGATGAGATGAAAAATGATGTGATTGGATGAGAATACAAATACATTTGAATTGGATATGGATTAAGTAATGTGGACAGATGTGGAAGAATGTGAAAGACGAGAGTTCATTATAGAAAGTGTATATATGACCTGTATTTAAATGACTGTTTTATGTCAATAATGCTGGGGAAGCATTTTGACCATCTTGAGAATGAGGTCATGGAGACCTAACTGAGGGACCAAGGAAGCGGCCTATGAGTGAAGCGCTAGGTGTCCTGCGAAGGATCCTAGAGGGTGCTGACCATACGGTGCTTGGGATCTTGCTCACTGAAGATACCCACATGTGCGTCGAGGAAGATATTGGAACAATGAGTAAGAGTTGTCTTTTGAAACCGGGCATGGATCTGGTTAATTGACCTTGCTGGTCCTCAACGGATGAGTCCATGGCTCTTTTATATGGATCTATTGGTTGATCTTGCTGATCTTCAACAGAGATTCCATCTTGATTTTTATAAGTGAATATATTGTTGGATACTATCGAGCTAGGAACTATCGAAAAGGCCCCTGGACACGTGGTGAGAGTTCTCGTTGCCAATGATGCCATAGGTTCACCGATGAAGGAATGATTGGAAATTAGGATTCAACCGGATATTTTGGATGATTATGATCAGTGACACTATGGTTTCATTAAATGATTGTTTTAAAGATAGCTGAATCTGTGAAAAAGGCAATTTCATATTGTATGTGTAAGTGGTGTGACTGGCGTTAAATTTGCATGAATATCTAGCTAGAGGGCATGGAACTCTTTTCCCTGGTACCCGGGACAAAACCTACCCAAATTCCTAATTAGATCCTATCACTACAGTGGTTGGGCGGTTTGCTAACCCATGGGGCTGGATGGGGTTAGGCTGGACTGATGGATCCGTAAAATGAGGAGTCAATTCTGTTATAGTACAATAGATGAAGTAAATCCCGGATAGTACTTATTCCATGGAAAAAGAATCAACGGATGTGCCTCTTGATGGGGAAAAAAGCATTGGTTTCTATGATCCAAGTGCAAGTTTCTTCCTTGATCTGACCAAGTGACTTACAGGTTTGGTCGAATCAGTTTGGTCAGTAATAATGACCATGACTATGTTAGAGTACAAATATCTTGGAGGAATCGCCTGTGCTTTCCGGTAGAGCAAAGTTTTTCCGGGTTCGGTTTTTGAAGAACCAAGGGATTAGTCTCTTATCCAGATATTCGTGGGCGAGGCCCCGAGTGAGGGATCCTGCCCCCTGCACAAGAAGTGCTACTTCCACTGCTAGCACCCCCAAATCCATTGCGCGAAGGGGGTAGGGATCTTTCAGCTGGTATTAGAGCAAATTGACTAGTGGATCAACTGAAAAGCCAAAAATGTCAAAAATTTGTGGAGTAATAGTAAAAGGTTATAATTGTGTGTTAAAATTCATATAAATTGATATTCAGAATGAAGATTCAAAATTTTAAAGTAGGTATTCAGATGAAGTACCGCAATTGTATGGAAATCCCTGACTTGCTTGAGGCCTAGTCATGATGGTATTTACCTTATAATTTCAAGGACCGTGACTACCCGTATATACCGAGGGTATAACTGCAGCTCTTTACTTGCAGTATATACGAGTAAATCTAAGACCTTGAAATTATAAGTAAAAATGCTATTCAAATGATGAATTCGAATGTGGTTCATATGATTTTAAAATTCTGGTTGAGAATTGATGAGTTCATTTGGATTCTGATTGAAAAAAAAAGATGATTCTTGAATTTTGGTTGTTGAAAAGCGATCAGTTGAACAAAGCCACAATGAGGATGAATGGGACGAGTCCCTGTGATGATATTCGTAACTGGAATGATGATAGTGACTTTAGCAAATCACTACGAAATTAGTGGATTGTGCTGATGATTTGCTACTGTTAACACTTGACCTAGTGGATCCAGTTAAGGGATGACAAATTAAAAACCTACAAAACTGAAACTTCCATGGAGGAATGTTCAGATGGAATTTTCAGTCTGATGGACCAATATTATATTAAGAATATGAATGATATGTTCTCAATGAATTGTTATTTTAATGAGTTCTATATAAGGGATCTTTATCCCATGATTCTGTGGAGAGCTGACCATCTAAAGAACCCCAGAATCAGTTGGATCTAAAGTCGGACTTGAATTATAAATGAAAGGACTTAACAAGAATTTTTGTATTAAGATCGAGGTCATTGTGGTAGGAATGATAACCCCCAACTCGATGAGGAAGAGCTCGACTTGGATGTTCAAAAAACTCTTCATAGATCGCAACCTGGACCTTTCAAGGGTGAAGGGAAAAACTTGGGCAAGACTGTGGAGAAGTGGATCAAAGCTATGGAAGAGTACTTCGATTTCACCGGGTACAATGAGAAGAGAAAAATGGCTCTTGCAAGGCTGAAGATAGTAGAAACAGCCAAAGTAGCATGGAGAAACCACTGCGAGACAAACCCTATGGATCGAAACACTCAGACATGGAATGATCTCAAAATTTACCTAAGGAAGAGAATATGTCCTCTTGGATTTTTGGAAACAAAGATGAACGAATTCTTAGAGTTAACCCAAGGGCACAGAACTATTGAAGTATATCACCAAGCGTTTGCTCTCCTTCTCAAATACTCACCACCACCACCGCTGGGATGAAGAACAGTTGATGGTGGCTAGGTTCATTTGGGGACTGAACGAACCTTTGAATATCCTACTGAAGAATGCCAAGCCAGTTTCCATGGCCGAAGCAGTGCGGATGGCGAAGGATTTCGCCAAGGCCTTTGATGTCAATGTCCCACCGAAGACACCTTTCAAAAGGTTTTTAGCTCCAGAAGGTGATTCCAATCTTCCACCATCTAAGAGATATAAGGGTCAAGCCCAGGATATGGGAAGTTCTAGAATGGAAGAAATGTCGTTTTCCCGGAACTCAATCCCTTGGAATTCAACTTCAGAAGTTCCACCCTTGAACAAGGGAGTGAAATGCTATAACTATCAAGGATTTTTACATCGAAGTATAGATTGCCCAACTCCTTTTGGAACAAGGTTTTCAAGGTGGGAAAATCAAGGATCAAGATTCCAGAATCCAGCTCCTTCCTTCCAAAGTAATCAAATTTCTCTCCGCCAAAATCAGAGAAATCCCAAAGGTATACCCTCTAACCAACCCGCAGTTTTAATCCAAAGTAATGCAAGACCTCCGCCTTAGAATAGGGGAAGTCAAAGAGAGATGTTTCCAAATCGTCCGTCCACTTCCAAGGCAGTAACAATGGAAGTGATTGAAGAAGAAGAAGAAGAAGAAGACGAAAGAGATCATACTCCAACTACAAGATGAGGACATCTCGCGTTTTTTAAGTGGGGTAGGATGTAAGATTCCTCCCTCCAGCTTTTGAGGTGTACAGGTATAAGAACCTCCCCTTTTGATCTTGTAATTATTCCCCTCCTTGAAATAAAAGAAAGATTCTATTTTATCCTGTTTTGACCTAGAGAGAGAAAATATTTAGATAGAGAATCTAAAATTTAGATATTTTTGGATATAAAAATCCTCCTAGTGTCTAAAATGGTTTCCCTTGAAACAGAAATTCAAAAAGAACTTTCCAATGTGCATTTGGAATTAATTGAAAATAAGTATAAAGGACCTTAGGGTCCAGATTTTCAGAAATTTTTGGATTATGGTCCAATTCAGGTTCCTATGGGCCAATAGGATCAATCCAAGTGTGGGGAGGAGATAAATCCAATTTATAAAAGAAAAATATCTAAAAATGAGTAAATGCCCACTTAAGATGAAGAGTTGACTGAGTACAAGGTTTATTAGTAAAAAACTATGAATATTACTAAAAAAATGAGATATTTTGGGTATAATGATTCAATTTTGACACCTTGGTAAGCAGAAGGGGGCTCTTCAAGGAGGTGCATATTTCACATGTGTGGTGGAGTTTTATACTAAAAAATATTGTGATATTTTTATCTCTCCTCTCTCGTGGATCAAACCAAATCAAAAGGGAGCCAAACTAGGTCCAAATCTTTTCCAAATTCAGCCAAACTAAGCCTGAAAAATTCTAGAAACTAGTTGGACTTGGTTAGAGGCCTCCCTCACCTATAAATAGATCCTTAGTCCGCCTCAAAAGTTCTAGAAACTAGTTGGACTTGGTTAAAGGCCTCCCTCACCTATAAATAGATCCTTAGCCCTTTGTAAAAAAATATGAGAACTATACCATGCCAGTATTATACTAAAATAATGATATTTTCTATTGTCCTCTGAAAATCCTCTACAAATCGGAGAGATTGGAGTTTCTCTCTCTCTTCAATCTTCCTTCGAGTCTTCATCAACATACCAAACCAATTGATTGGTTGGGAGCCTCTACATTGATTAAAGAATCAAGCAATCTAGGAGGTAAAGTGTGGTTTATGGTCCTTTTTTTAAAATCTCCAAATTTTTCTCTCTTCTCAACCCCTCTCAAGCTTGAGAAGCATTCAATTGAATGGTTTTTTAATACAATTGAAGTTCTTTAATGAATTGTAGTGATAAAACACATAAATTTCCATTTATGCTTAAATTAAATATTTTTTTTAAAGCATGTCTCTCTCTCCTCCCCAAAGAATCGTCATTCCTATGCCCTATTCTAAATTCAAATGAAGATTCTCATCATAAAGCGATTCTCTAATCTAAATGTAATTTCTATGCTTGTCAAATTGAGGCCAAATAGGTGGCTTTTTAATGCTTTTATGCTATTTAATTCATGGAAAAATAAGGAATCAAGTCCATAATTGTATATTGATCCAATTAATGGTTATTCTATTATATGATATTACTAAACTTTATGTTTTTAAAATTATTGAGAATTATCAGTAATAGCAACAGCAGCGAAGCTATGGTAAAATTTTTGAAAAATAAAAACATAAATCATTTTCATTCATAATATGAGAAGAGGACTTCCTACTATACTCTAGGATTAATAATCCTAGATTAATTGAATGATTCTCATTATAATCATGGAAAATTTAATTTTGATGTTTATGCATAAATAGTTAACTAGAAAAAAGAGGAATTTCTAGTAATTCATATTTACGTTAAAAGAGTAATCCCCATGACAATGGAAATTCATGTATTCTAAAATCAAGTAAGAGAAAAATTGGGATTCTAAAATAATGTATATTTTATTTAAAAATTAAATAAGGATTTTAGTTAAATTTATCTTTTTGCATATATAAATTTAAATGATAAAAGAGGAATTCCCACCATATTAGAATTCAAATATTTAAATGAGAAAAGTGTAATTTTTAGCATATTAAAATTAGTGGATATTTTATTTAAATTCAAAGATAAATTTTAGATAAATTTATTTTATCTATGAGAAATATTTAATTGGTAAAAGAGGAATTCCTATGACATTTGGGATTCCATCATTTAGATGGGAAAAAGAGAAATTCCTAGCATATTGAAATTAATGGGTATTTTATTTAAATTTAAAGATAAAATTTAGATAAATTTATTTTATCTATGAGAAATATTTAAATGGTAAAAGAGGAATTCCTATGACATTTGGGATTCCATTATTTAGTTGGAAAAATAGAAATTTCTAGCATATTGAAATTAATGGGTATTTTATTTAAATTCAAAGATGAATTTTAGTTAAATCTATTTTATCTATGAGAAATATTTAAATGGTAAAAGAGGAGTTCCTATGACAATTGGAATTCCATCATTTAGATGGGAAAAGAGAAATTCCTAGCATATTGAAACTAATGGGTATTTTATTTACATTCAAAGATGAATTTTAGATAAATTTATTTTAGCACATTGAAACTAATGGGTATTTTATTTACGTTCAAAGATGAATTTTAGATAAATTTATTTTATCTATGAGAAATATTTAAATGGTAAAAGAGGAATTCCTATGACATTTGGAATTCCATCATTTAGATGGGAAAAGAGGAATTCCTAGCATATTGAATTAATGGGTATTTTATTATGAGAAATATTGATGATAAAAAAGAAATTCCCATGACATTGGAATGCAAATAATTAAATGAAAAAAAGAGGAATTCCCATGGTATTTGAGATCCAAGAAATTAAACAGAAAGAAGAGGAAATTTTAGTATAATTCAATTTATGATTATTATCAAAAGTGAAAATATGGGTAGAATTGATTTCTGCAAATCCCATGAATTCTTTTATTCAAAAGAGGAATATTGAATATAATTCAATTGAGGAATTGAGAAGGAATGTAGAAATAGTCGTTCGAGAAAAGTAACCTTTAATTAGGACAAGCAATTGGTAGAAATTTAGAAAAAAGTCCCATTATCGGAATCAAACTAGAAAAAGCCACTAAATGGGAATAGTATGTGAAATAGATGTGATAAGATGTAAATAGGATACGATAAGATGTGCATGGATGTGATAAGATGTAAATAGGATGCGATAAGATGTGAATGGATGTAATAAGATAAAAATAGAATGTGGTGATAAGATGTAAATGGGATGCGATAAGATGTGTATGAGATGTGATAGGATGTGAATGGATGTGATAAGATGAAAATAAGATGTGATGTAATGGAAATGGATGTGGATGTGTATGTGAAAGAATGAACGTGGATGTGTATGTGAAAGAATGGATATGGATGTGTATGAGAAAGAATGGATGTGGATGTGTATGTGAAAGAATGGATGTGTATGTGAAAGAATGGATGTGGATGTGCATGAGAAAGAATGGATGTGGATGTGTATGTTAAAGAATGGATGTGGATGTGTATATGGAAGAATGGATGTGGATGTGTATGTGGAATAATGGATGTGGATGTGTATGTGAAAGAATGGATGTGGATGTGTATGTGAAAGGATGTGATGTCGATGTGAGTGAATGGATGAGATGTAATGTGATGTAAATCAGGATGTGAATGAATGAGATGTGATGTCATGTGAATTGGATGTAAATGAATGATATGGGATGTGAATGGATGCGATGTGAATCGGGATAAGAATGAATGAGATGAGATGTGATGTACATTGAGATAGATGTGAATGAATGATATGTGATGTAAATAAATGAGGTGTGATGGGATGTGAATATGGGTAGATGCGAGTAGATGAGATGATGTGATGAGGATAAATGAGGAAAGATGTGATGAGATGAAAAATGATGTGATTGGATGAGAATAGGAATACATATGAATTGGATATGGATTAAGTAATGTGGATAGATGTGGAACAATGTGAAAGACGAGAGTTCATTATAGAAACTTTATTTATGACCTGTTTTATGTCAATAATGTTGGGGAAGCATTTTGACCGTCTTGAGAATGAGGTCATCGAGACCTAACTTATAAAGTTGCAACAGCTCACGGTGGAGAGTCAACGGAGAATGTCTCGCGTAGCAAGGTCGGCTGAGGTCTTGACCAGCCTCGGCTCGATTTAAATGGTGAGCTTCCGGTATGGTGGATGAGGGACCAAGGAAGTGGCCTAAGAGTGAAGTGCTGGTGACCTACGAAGGATCCTAGAGGGTGCTGACCATACGGTGCTCGGGCTCTGGGTCATCGAAGATAACCACACGTGCATCGGGGAAGATATTGGAACAAGGAGTAAGAGTTGTTTTCTCTGAAACCGGGCATGGATCTAGTTGATTGACCTTGCTGGTCTTGAACGGATGAATCCATGGCTCTTTTATATGGATCTGTTGGTTGATCTTGCTGATCTTCAACAAAGATTCTGTCTTGATTTTTATAAGTGAATATATTGTCGGGTACTATCGAGCTAGGAACTATCGAAAAGGCCCCTGAGGGACACGTGGTGAGCGTTTTGGTTGCCAATGATGCCATAAGTACATCGATGAAGGAATGATTGGAAATTAGGATTCAACCGGATATTTTGGAGGATTATGATCACTGACACTATGGTTTCATTAAATGATTGTTTTAAAGATAGCTGAATCTATGAAAAAGGCAATTTCATATTGGGTGTGTAATTGGTGTGACTGGCTTTAAATTTGCATAAATATCCGGCTAGGGGGCCTGGGAACTGTTTTCCCTAGTACCCGGGATAAAACCTAACCAAATTCCTAATTGGATCCCATCACTACAGCCGTTTGGTGGTTGGCTAACCCATGGGACTGGATGGTGGGGTTAGGCTGGACTGATGGATCTGTAAAATGAGGACTCAATTTTATTATAGTACGATAGATGAAGTAGATCCTGGATAGTAATTGTTCTATGGAAAAAGAATCAACGGCTGTGCCTCTCGATGGGGAAAAAAGCGTTGGTTTCTATGATCCAAGTGCAAGTTTTTTTCTTGATCTGACCAAGTGACTCACAGGTTTGGTCAGATCAGTTTGGTCAGTAATGACCCTGACTACATTAGAGTACAAATATCCTCGAGGAATTGCCCGTGCTTTTTTTGGTAGGGGGAAGTTTTTTCGAGTTCGATTTTTGAAGAACCAAGGGATTAGTTTCTTGTCTGGATATCTGTGGGCAAGGCCCCGACGAGTGAGGGATCCTGCCCCGCACAAGAAGTCACCCCCGAATCCATTGCGCGGAGGGGGCAGGGATCTTTCAACCTAATTTAGGTGAAAGATACTCACAATAAGTTGGAATATGTGAAGCTCACACCTTGCGAGAAACACTTAGGAAGCTAGGAGGTGTGAGGAAAGCCATATCCCAAGAGACAAAGAATGGAATATCTACACCTATGGAGTGCTACATTGAGGAAGGTAGGAGGTATGAGGCTTACGCCTATGAAGCTCACGATCGTGAAGGTTCACATGAGGCCAACATATTGATTGCAAAGAGAGAATCATTACACATGATTGCCAATAGCAATAATCAAAGACAAACTAGTGACAACAAAGTCATAAAATGTCTTTGTATTCATCCCACAAATATGAAGAAACACCGTGTTGACATAAAGGGAGAAGATATTTCAAATGGCCTTTGGATGAAAATGTAACAATGACTGCTTGAGTCCTCAGGTTATTCACTATTTTGTAGATTTTTGGAAAGATAATACTAGGGTGTCTTCCAATAAGAAAGACATTTGTAAGAAGTATCATGGGAGGAAATAGTATGAATTCCATCCTTCCATTTCTTAGAGCTAATAGAGGTATCTACATCCTTCTAACTACAATATACCTACATATACATCACAAGTTCCAACAATACTAAAAATGGTTCTAGTTAGAACTTAACTTATCTTGTTTTTGTTTCACATGCCCTTATAAAATACTCTATAGTACTAGCTATTACTCAATAAGTAGTATTTAAACTTTCCCTTTTGTTGTATCACACATGTGATACTCTATAATACTTATAATACTCTATAGTACTAGCTAATACTCAATAGTACTAAATAACTAGTACTTAAACTTGCCCTTTTGTTTTATCACACATGTGACATATGTACCACCTATATAATACTTAAATAGTACATATGTACCACCTATATAATACTTAAATAGTACCCAAATAGTACATAAAACTTACATGTCATATAACTTATACAATACAAAATTATACTAATTAGTATTTAAACTTTTCCTCTTGTGGTTTCACATGCCACACAACTTACATAGTACTAAATAGTATTACATGACCCATCCTAATTAGTACTTTATTATACTATTAATAGTACTAAATTTAACTGTTAGTAATAAATAATTCTATTAGTATTAAGTACACTATTAGTAATTATAGTATAATTAATACTACAACTTGTCTTGTTACTGTTACACATGCCACTCCCCTAAAACAATAATAAATAGTACTAATAAGTACCTTTATTACTAAATTATGCTATTTGTAATCAAGTTATTCTATTAGTACTAATTTTTACTATTAATACTAAATTATCATATTAGTACTTAATAGTATGAACTCTACTTTCACGCCCATGAGGCTCACGCTCATGAAGGTTCACATGAGGCCAACATATTCGGTGCAAAGAGAGAATCATTACACATGATTGCCAATAGCAATAATAAAAGACAAACTAGTGACAATAAAATAGTAAAATCTCTTTGTATTCATCCCATGAATATGAAGAAAAACCATGTTGACATAAAAGGAGAAGATATTTCAAATGGGCTTTTGATGAAAGCACAAGAATGACTACTTGCGCCCGTCGGCTATTCAATGTTTTGTAGATTTTTGGGTAGACAATACTAGGGTGCCTCCAAATAAGAAAGACATTAATTGTAGGAAGCGGCTTGGGAGGAAAAACTATGAATTCCATCCTATCCATTTCTTCGAGCTCATAGAGGTACCTACATCCTTATAAAGTACAATATACCTACATATACATCACAAGTTCCAACAGTACTAAAAATAGTTATAGTTAGTACTTAAACTTATCTTGTTTTTGTTTCACATGCCATGAACCACTTATAAAATACTCTCTAGTACTAGCTAGTACTCAATAACTAGTATTTAAACTTGCCCTTTTTTTGTATCACACATGTGATATATGTGTGACACTATAGTACTTATAAAATACTAATATAGCTAGTCAATAGTACTAAGTAACTAGTACTTAAACTTTCCCTTTTGTTGTATCACACATGTGACATATGTACCACTTATACAGTACTAATAGTACGTAAAACTTACATGTCATATAACTTATACAGTATAAAATTACATTAGTATTTCAACTTTTCCTCTTGTGGTTTCACATGCCACACCACTTACATAGTACTAAATAGTACTACATGAAAAGTCCTAATTAGTACTTTAAACTTTTCCTCTTGTGGTTTTACGTGCCACTTACATAGTACTAAATAGTACTACATGAAAAGTCCTAATTAGTACTTTCTGATTATACTATTTAATATACTAAATTTAACTATTTTAGTAATAAATAATTCTATTAGTACTAAATAAGTCTATTAGTATTGATTAATTCTATTAGTACTAAATTACAATATTAGTACTTATATTATAATTAATACTACAACTTATCTTGTTGTTGTTCACAACACTACTCCACTAAAATAGTACTAAATACTACTATAGTACCTTTATTACTAAATTATGCTATTTGTATTAAGTTATTCTATTAGTACTAGATTATACTATTAGTACTAAATTATCATATTAGTACTAATAGTAAAGATTCTACTTTCACTTGTCCTATTATTGTCTCGCATAGCCAACAAGAGGAAAAGAAGACAAAATTTAGTTATGATATCCAAGATTGTAAGTTCATTAGATTTTTCATCATGGGATTTTTTAGAGATCACAAATATGTCATTCATGTATTGACTATAGAGGAGATTTTCTTGTGGGATGCCTCCTTAGAAAAAGAAAATGTATTTCCATCACTATGGAGGATGTTGAGGTATGATTTCTAGAGAGATGGCATGCTCCAGTTTGGTGGCACAAGATGCATCTCTAACTAAATGGTGGGCAAGAGTTAGAAAAATTAAAGAGAAAATAGAGGCCCCTAAAATTAATGAGGCCGACATTTCACATATAGATGCATGAGGGGATAATGATATAATGTTTGACTAGAAAGAAGAAGATGGAAATGAGGATGATGATGAGCCCCAAGACGAAGATGAAGCAGAGTCATTGCAAAGCCTAGTTGCCAAAACAAAAGTTAGAGGTACTTATATGCATGTTTATCAAGGTTGTGTTTTTTTGCTGGTATCCAAGTTAATGTTTCTTGTTTTGTTGTGTGAGGGGGCAAAGAAGAAATGGTTTATGTGGAGTCATCTTCTTATGCTAAGGAGCAGTAGATGAAGGAAGTCATGATCACTAAGGTTGTGTATTTGAGTTGGTATCCAAGTTAATGTTTCTTGTGTTATTTTGTAGGGTGGCAATGAAGAAATTTTAATGTGGAGTAAGCTTCCCATGCATGTAGATTAAGAGATTCATGATCACCAAGAAGACAAGGAAGTTGATATTATAACATCAACATCAAAAGGTATTAAACGTGCTTAGCACACAATGGTATTCCATGAAGGGAATATCTATGAAGGGGTTCACTAACAATACCTTTTTAGAGAAAAAGCTAGCATAAATGTAACAACAAAAGACCACTCTGAATGGCTTATAAGTATTTCTCATAACTTCTCAAAAATGTTCATGATCCTCATTAATTTCATGTGTGAATAGTTTTCTTACTAGCTACTATTTCATGTTAATTTTTTGAACTTTGTGGACACAACCAAGCATACAGTTCATTTTGGCTTTGTCTGTACTTTAAGCTAAAGTACAAAGTTTGTCGAGAGATGTTATATGCCATCAGCACAGATTGGATGCAAGCATTTTATTTTCTAAGATCACTTGTATGGATGACTTCAGACTTTCCATTCTTCTCCAATTGCATTTTCCAAGTTAGACTTAGATATATGTGTAGATAGCCACATTGCTTTTATCTTTTCTTCATGTTTTCTTATCAAAAACATGCCACAAATACATGGAGAGGTATAAACCATGATAGCCTAATCCTCTTTGAAATCCTTCTTTCTTTAATAGACTTCTCAATATCCAAGACAATCTTGGATTTAAATGCTAATAGAGTACCTTTGTCTGGAAAGTCCCAATCTAATAAATTCAGGCTTAGTATAGCCAAACTCTCCAATCTTCCATAAGCTTCTGGTCTTGTAGGGACAATATCCTTAGCGTTGTATAAAATATATGTTTATTAATGAAAAAATTAGATGGTTGATTAGAAAATAATACTTTCCCAAGATCAACATGCATGGCTTCGAAAGTCCCGGTGAATGACTCCATAGGCTACTACTTAATGCTTGTGGATAAACATCTATCACATATACAACACATGTGAATAAACCATGGAATCATAAAGAACATAAATAAAATTACAAAATATCTTACAACAATGAGCTTGCTGGAGTAGAAATTTCTAAAATCGGGCATGGATCTCGTTGTTTGATTGACCTTGCTGGTCCAACGGATGAATTCATGGCTCTTTTATATGGGTCTGTTGGTTGATCTTGCTAATCTTCAACGGAGATTTTGTCTTGATTTTTATAAGTGAATATATTGTCGGGTACTATCGAGCTAGGAACTATCGAAAAGGCCCCTGAGGGACACGTGGTGAGCGTTTTGGTTGCCAATGATGCCATAAGTACATCGATGAAGGAATGATTGGAAATTAGGATTCAACCGGATATTTTGGAAGATTATGATCAGTGACACTATGGTTTCATTAAATGATTGTTTTAAAGATAGCTGAATCTATGAAAAAGGCAATTTCATATTGGGTGTGTAATTGGTGTGACTTGCTTTAAATTTGCATGAATATCCGACTAGGGGGCCTGGGAACTCTTTTCCCTAGTACCCGGGACAAAACCTAACCAAATTCCTAATTGGATCCCATCACTACAACGGTTTGTTGGTGGTTGGCTAACCCATGGGACTGGATGGTGGCGTTAGGTTGGATTGATGGATCCGTAAAATGAGGACTCAATTCTAATATTGTACGATAGCTGAAGTAGATCCCGGATAGTAATTGTTCTATGGAAAAAGAATCAATGGTTGTGCCTCTCGATGGGAAAAAAGCGTTGGTTTCTATGATCCAAGTGCAAGTTTTTTTCTTGATCTGACCAACTGACTCACAGGTTCGGTCGGATCAGTTTGGTCAGTAATGACCCTGACTACATTAGAGTACAAATATCCTGGAGGAATTGCCCGTGCTTTTTTTGGTAGGAGAAAGTTTTTCGGGTTTGGTCTTTGAAGAACCAAGGGATTAGTCTCTTGTCTGGATATCTGTGGTGGGCGAGGCCCCGACGAGTGAGGGATCCTGCCCCGCACAAGAAGTCACCCGCGAATCCATTGCGCAGAGGGGGCAAGTATCTTTCAACCTAATTTAGGTGAAAGATACTCACAATAAGTTGGAATATGTGAAGCTCACACCTTGCGAGAAGCACTTAGGAAGCTAGGAGGTGTGAGGAAAGCCATATCCCAAGAGACAAAGAATGGAATATCTACACCTATGGAGTGCTACATTGAGGAAGGTAGGAGGTATGAGGCTTACGCCTATGAAGCTCATTCGTGAAGGTTCACATGAGGCCAACATATTGACTGCAAAGAGAGAATCATTACACATGATTGCCAATAGCAATAATCAAAGACAAACTAGTGACAACAAGGTCGTAAAATGTCTTTGTATTCATCCCACGAATATGAAGAAACACCGTGTTGACATAAAGGGAGAAGATATTACAAATGGCCTTTGGATGAAAGTGTAAGAATGACTGCTTGAGTCCTCAGGTTATTCACTATTTTGTAGATTTTTGGAAAGATAATACTAGGGTGTCTTCCAATAAGAAAGACATTTGTAAGAAGTATCATGGGAGGAAATAGTATGAATTCCATCCTTCCATTTCTTGGAGCTAATAGAGGTACCTACATCCTTCTAACTACAATATACCTACATATACATCACAAGTTCCAACAATACTAAAAATGGTTCTAGTTAGAACTTAACTTATCTTGTTTTTGTTTCACATGCCCTTATAAAATACTCTATAGTACTAGCTATTACTCAATAAGTAGTATTTAAAATTTTCCTTTTGTTGTATCACACATGTGATACTCTATAATACTTATAATACTCTATAGTACTAGCTAATACTCAATAGTACTAAATAACTAGTACTTAAACTTGCCCTTTTGCTTTATCACACATGTGACATATGTACCACCTATATAATACTTAAATAGTACCCAAATAGTACATAAAACTTACATGTCATATAACTTATACAATACAAAAATATACTAATTAGTATTTAAACTTTTCCTCTTGTAGTTTCACATGCCACACAACTTACATAGTACTAAATAGTATTACATGACCCATCCTAATTAGTACTTTATTATACTATTAATAGTACTAAATTTAACTGTTAGTAATAAAAAATTCTATTAGTATTAAGTACACTATTAGTAATTATAGTATAATTAATACTACAACTTGTCTTGTTACTGTTACACATGCCACTCCCCTAAAACAATAATAAATAGTACTAATAAGTACCTTTATTACTAAATTATGCTATTTGTAATCAAGTTATTCTATTAGTACTAATTTATACTATTAATACTAAATTATCATATTAGTACTTAATAGTATGAACTCTACTTTCATGCCCATGAGGCTCACGCTCATGAAGGTTCACATGAGGCCAACATATTCGGTGCAAAGAGAGAATAATTACACATGATTGCCAATAGCAATAAGAAAAGACAAACTAGTGACAATAAAATAGTAAAATCTCTTTGTATTCATCCCATGAATATGAAGAAAAACCATGTTGACATAAAAGGAGAAGATATTTCAAATGGGCTTTTGATGAAAGCACAAGAATGGCTACTTGAGCCCGCCGGCTATTCAATGTTTTGTAGATATTTGGGTAGACGATACTAGGGTGCCTCCAAATAAGAAAGACATTTGTAGGAAGCGGCTTGGGAGGAAAAACTATGAATTCCATCCTATCCATTTCTTCCAGCTCATAGAGGTACCTACATCCTTATAAAGTACAATATACCTACATATACATCACAAGTTCCAACAGTACTAAAAATAGTTATAGTCAGTACTTAAACTTATCTTGTTTTTGTTTCACATGCCATGAACCACTTATAAAATACTCTCTAGTACTAGCTAGTACTCAATAACTAGTATTTAAACTTGCCCTTTTTTTGTATCACACATGTGATATATGTGTGACACTATAGTACTTATAAAATACTAATATAGCTACTCAATAGTACTAAGTAACTAGTACTTAAACTTTCCCTTTTGTTGTATCACACATGTGACATATGTACCACTTATACAGTACTAATAGTACGTAAAACTTACATGTCATATAACTTATACAGTATAAAATTACATTAGTATTTAAACTTTTCCTCTTGTGGTTTCACATGCCACACCACTTACATAGTAGTAAATAGTATACATGAAAAGTCCTAATTAGTACTTTTTTATTATACTATTTATAGTACTAAATTTAACTATTTTAGTAATAAATGTTTCTATTAGTATTAAATAAGTCCATTAGTATTAATTAATTCTATTAGTACTAAATTACAATATTAGTACTTATATTATAATTAATACTACAACTTATCTTGTTGTTGTTCTCAATACCACTCCACTAAAATAGTACTAAATACTACTATAGTACCTTTATTACTAAATTATGCTATTTGTATTAAGTTATTCTATTAGTACTAGATTATACTATTAGTACTAAATTATCATATTAGTACTAATACTAAAGATTCTACTTTCACTTGTCCTATTATTGTCTCGCATAGCCAACAAGAGGAAAAGAAGACAAAATTTAGTTATGATATCCAAGATTGTAAGTTCATTAGATCTCTCATCATGGGATTTTATAGAGATCACAAATATGTCAGTCATGTATTGACTACAGAGGAGGTTTTCTTGTGGGATGCCTCCTTAGAAAAAGAAAATGTATTTCCATCACTATGGAGGATGTTGAGGTATGATTTCTAGAGAGATGGCATGCTCCAGTTTGGTGTCACAAAATGCATCTCTAACTAAATGGTGGGAAAGAGTTAGAAAAATTGAAGAGAAAATAGAGGCCCCTAAAATTAATGAGGCCGACATTTCACATATAGATGCATTAGGGGATAATGATATAATGTTTGACTAGAAAGAAGAAGATGGAAATGAGGATGATGATGAGCCCCAAGACGAAGATGAAGCAGAGTCATTGCAAAGCCTAGTTGCCAAAACAAAAGTTAGAGGTACTTATATGCATGTTTATCAAGGTTGTGCTTTTTCCCTGGTATCGAAGTTAATGTTTCTTGTTTTGTTGTGTGAGGGGGCAAAGAAGAAATGGTTTATGTGGAGTCATCTTCTTATGCTAAGGAGCAGGTAGATGAAGGAAGTCATGATCACTAAGGTTGTGTATTTGAGTTGGTATCCAAGTTAATGTTTCTTGTGTTATTTTGTAGGGTGGCAATGAAGAAATGTTAATGTGGAGTAAGCTTCCCATGCACGTAGATTAAGAGATTCATGATCACCAAGAAGACAAGGAAGTTGATATTATAACATCAACATCAAAAGGTATTAAACGTGCTTAGCACACAATGGTATTCCATGAAGGGAATATCTATGAAGGGGTTCACTAACAATACCTTTTTAGAGAAAAAGCTAGCATAAATGTAACAACAAAAGACCACTCTGAATGGCTTATAAGTATTTCTCATAACTTCTCAAAAATATTCATGATCCTCATTAATTTCATGTGTGAATAGTTTTCTTACTAGCTACTATTTCATGTTAATTTTTTGAACTTTGTGGACACAACCAAGCATACAGTTCATTTTGGCTTTGTCTGTACTTTAAGCTTAAGTACAAAGTTTGTCGAGAGATGTTATATGCCATCAGCACAGATTGGATGCAAGCATTTTATTTTCTAAGATCACTTGTATGGATGACTTCAGACTTTCCATTCTTCTCCAATTGCATTTTCCAAGTTAGACTTAGATATATGTGTAGATAGCCACATTGCTTTTATCTTCTTCATGTTTTCTTATCAAAAACATGCCACAAATACATGGAGAGGTATAAACCATGATAGCCTAATCCTCTTTGAAATCCTTCTTGCTTTAATAGACTTCTCAATATCCAAGACAATCTTGGATTTAAATGCTAATAAAGTACCTTTGTCTGGAAAGTCCCAATCTAATAAATTCAGGCTTAGTATAGCCAAACTCTCCAATCTTCCATAAGCTTCTGGTCTTGTAGGGACAATATCCTTAGCGTTGTATAAAATATATGTTTATTAATGAAAAAAATTAGATGGTTGATTAGAAAATAATACTTTCCCAAGATCAACATGCATGGCTTCGAAAGTCCCGGTGAATGACTCCATAGGCTACTACTTAATGCTTGTGGATAAACATCTATCACATATACAACACATGTGAATAAACCATGGAATCATAAAGAACATAAATAAAATTACAAAATATCTTACAACAATGAGCTTGCTGGAGTAGAAATTTCTAAAACCGGGCATGGATCTCGTTGTTTGATTGACCTTGCTGGTCCAACGGATGAATTCATGGCTCTTTTATATGGGTCTGTTGGTTGATCTTGCTAATCTTCAATGGAGATTTTGTCTTGATTTTTATAAGTGAATATATTGTCGGGTACTATCGAGCTAGGAACTATCGAAAAGGCCCCTGAGGGACACGTGGTGAGCGTTTTGGTTGCCAATGATGCCATAAGTACATCGATGAAGGAATGATTGGAAATTAGGATTCAACCGGATATTTTGGAAGATTATGATCAGTGACACTATGGTTTCATTAAATGATTGTTTTAAAGATAGCTGAATCTATGAAAAAGGCAATTTCATATTGGGTGTGTAATTGGTGTGACTTGCTTTAAATTTGCATGAATATCCGGCTAGGGGGCCTGGGAACTCTTTTCCCTAGTACCCGGGACAAAACCTAACCAAATTCCTAATTGGATCCCATCACTACAGCGGTTTGTTGGTGGTTGGCTAACCCATGGGACTGGATGGTGGCGTTAGGTTGGATTGATGGATCCGTAAAATGAGGACTCAATTCTAATATTGTACGATAGCTGAAGTAGATCCCGGATAGTAATTGTTCTATGGAAAAAGAATCAACGGTTGTGCCTCTCGATGGGAAAAAAGCGTTGGTTTCTATGATCCAAGTGCAAGTTTTTTTCTTGATCTGACCAAGTGACTCACAGGTTTGGTCGGATCAGTTTGGTCAGTAATGACCCTGACTACATTAGAGTACAAATATCCTGGAGGAATTGCCCATGCTTTTTTTGGTAGGAGAAAGTTTTTCGGGTTTGGTCTTTGAAGAACCAAGGGATTAGTCTCTTGTCTGGATATCTGTGGTGGGCGAGGCCCCGACGAGTGAGGGATCCTGCCCCGCACAAGAAGTCACCCGCGAATCCATTGCGCAGAGGGGGCAGGTATCTTTCAACCTAATTTAGGTGAAAGATACTCACAATAAGTTGGAATATGTGAAGCTCACACCTTGCGAGAAACACTTAGGAAGCTAGGAGGTGTGAGGAAAGCCATATCCCAAGAGACAAAGAATGGAATATCTACACCTATGGAGTGCTACATTGAGGAAGGTAGGAGGTATGAGGCTTACGCCTATGAAGCTCATTCGTGAAGGTTCACATGAGGCCAACATATTGACTGCAAAGAGAGAATCATTACACATGATTGCCAATAGCAATAATCAAAGACAAACTAGTGACAACAAGGTCGTAAAATGTCTTTGTATTCATCCCACGAATATGAAGAAACACCGTGTTGACATAAAGGGAGAAGATATTACAAATGGCCTTTGGATGAAAGTGTAAGAATGACTGCTTGAGTCCTCAGGTTATTCACTATTTTGTAGATTTTTGGAAAGATAATACTAGGGTGTCTTCCAATAAGAAAGACATTTGTAAGAAGTATCATGGGAGGAAATAGTATGAATTCCATCCTTCCATTTCTTGGAGCTAATAGAGGTACCTACATCCTTCTAACTACAATATACCTACATATACATCACAAGTTCCAACAATACTAAAAATGGTTCTAGTTAGAACTTAACTTATCTTGTTTTTGTTTCACATGCCCTTATAAAATACTCTATAGTACTAGCTATTACTCAATAAGTAGTATTTAAAATTTTCCTTTTGTTGTATCACACATGTGATACTCTATAATACTTATAATACTCTATAGTACTAGCTAATACTCAATAGTACTAAATAACTAGTACTTAAACTTGCCCTTTTGTTTTATCACACATGTGACATATGTACCACCTATATAATACTTAAATAGTACCCAAATAGTACATAAAACTTACATGTCATATAACTTATACAATACAAAAATATACTAATTAGTATTTAAACTTTTCCTCTTGTAGTTTCACATGCCACACAACTTACATAGTACTAAATAGTATTACATGACCCATCCTAATTAGTACTTTATTATACTATTAATAGTACTAAATTTAACTGTTAGTAATAAAAAATTCTATTAGTATTAAGTACACTATTAGTAATTATAGTATAATTAATACTACAACTTGTCTTGTTACTGTTACACATGCCACTCCCCTAAAACAATAATAAATAGTACTAATAAGTACCTTTATTACTAAATTATGCTATTTGTAATCAAGTTATTCTATTAGTACTAATTTATACTATTAATACTAAATTATCATATTAGTACTTAATAGTATGAACTCTACTTTCATGCCCATGAGGCTCACGCTCATGAAGGTTCACATGAGGCCAACATATTCGGTGCAAAGAGAGAATAATTACACATGATTGCCAATAGCAATAAGAAAAGACAAACTAGTGACAATAAAATAGTAAAATCTCTTTGTATTCATCCCATGAATATGAAGAAAAACCATGTTGACATAAAAGGAGAAGATATTTCAAATGGGCTTTTGATGAAAGCACAAGAATGGCTACTTGAGCCCGCCGGCTATTCAATGTTTTGTAGATATTTAGGTAGACAATACTAGGGTGCCTCCAAATAAGAAAGACATTTGTAGGAAGCGGCTTGGGAGGAAAAACTATGAATTCCATCCTATCCATTTCTTCGATCTCATAGAGGTACCTACATCCTTATAAAGTACAATATACCTACATATACATCACAAGTTCCAACAGTACTAAAAATAGTTATAGTCAGTACTTAAACTTATCTTGTTTTTGTTTCACATGCCATGAACCACTTATAAAATACTCTCTAGTACTAGCTAGTACTCAATAACTAGTATTTAAACTTGCCCTTTTTTTGTATCACACATGTGATATATGTGTGACACTATAGTACTTATAAAATACTAATATAGCTACTCAATAGTACTAAGTAACTAGTACTTAAACTTTCCCTTTTGTTGTATCACACATGTGACATATGTACCACTTATACAGTACTAATAGTACGTAAAACTTACATGTCATATAACTTATACAGTATAAAATTACATTAGTATTTAAACTTTTCCTCTTGTGGTTTTGTTTTTTTCTTCCAAACACACTAAAGTTGTCCACGAAGACCCACAAGAAGGTGGCTAAATATTCATAGAATATTTCTTGAACCATCCTTTGGAACGTGGCTGGAGGATTCTTTAGCCCGAATGTCATCACATTAGAGGCAAAAGACTCCCATTCAATTACAAAGGTTGGAGGAAAAATCCCCCATTCAATTACAAAGGTTGGAGGCAAAAGCCCCCATTAAATTACAAAGGTTGTATTCTCCTTATCCTCGAGATCCATGCGCACTTTTGATTGTGCACAACTGAATCTATACAAAAATGAGTATATCTTATGACTTTCTACAAAATCCAGTATAGAATCTATGAGAATGGTAGAGAAAATGGATCTGATAAGGTGGGGGCGTTTTGTTTTCGGTAGTCTATATATACTCTAAGTTTCCCATTCGTTTTCGGTACAGTTACTATGGGTAATAGCCATTCTACTTTGTCAATGGTATAGAATGTCACCATCTTGACAAGTCCTTGAAATCTTGTCATAGCTATCACTACTCATGGATTCTCTTGTTGTTTTCTTGCCAATTGATCCACCTTCCCCATATTTACTATTGCATCATTTCTTGCTCGGTTTGCCTCTCTTTGCGGACTTGCCCCTTGCAGTTCATGCTAATGGCATTGTAGTATGGGAAGTCATTCTGTCTATACCTAAGGGCACTGTAGTAGTGGCATATCAGTCTGAATCCTCTCTGTCTAAATTTTCCACCTCCTCCTCTTGTATACGAGGCCCGTGCGACTTGATTAACAACTGGGACCTATTGTAGCTGAGGTTGTTGCCTTTCCACCACTCTCAGATTCCTATTTCGAGTGTTGTAAAAGCATGTGTCAGTGGTGTGGTTTATATTTCTAAAAATAACACATGGGGGTTGCCTACTTTGTATCTGACATTGTTTCTTTGTATGACCGTGGTTATTACAATTTGTGCACTAGACGTCTAATCTCAGTCCGAATCTTGTGTATCCTCCCAAAAGCTTGGTTAGGTAGGCCTTCAGTTTTTCTTAAACATACACTGCCTGCTTTCTGCCTTTCTTCTTCTAGGGATTTTGGTCTTTGGGTGAATCTGATTCTGAGGTGTCTTAACTAGACTCTAACTTGAAATTTTCCTCTTCCTTCTTTTTCCTTTTGTCCTTTCTCTTCTTGGGGTATTATCTTATCTCTGCTTCAAGATCTCGTCGGCTCTGGTTGTGATGGTCCCAAATCTAGCAATATCTTAATCGTATAACTTAATCTAAGAAAACATTGAAACTCAATTAATCGTGCTATTTCCACATAGCAATACAATCAAATCAATCCTCTCAAATAGCAAAATAAGCATGCATGCCATATCCAAGATTCTTATCACATAAGAAAAAAATCATAGAATCTCAAGCAAACATTTGTATAATATAAATCTCTATCCATTAAAGTATAGCATCTCAATCAATCACCATGTATGTGTCTATCTCAAAGATTTTTCCATCATCACCATGCTCAACGACAAGGTTAGTCTCATAATGACCAAAATCTAACCAATCTAGGGATTTCTCCAATGCTTGTTCACCCAACCTCCACACTGGACATCGTGGCTATCCCGAGTATGCCTCTTTTTGAATGTCGTCCTCTATGGGTTCTACCACATGGCTCCTTGAGGGAATAAATCTCGTTCTTTGTCTGACATTCTCTGCCTAAGGACATCCAAGCCCGAATCTCAAAATCGCATGTTGATTTTCATCATAAACATGCATATCAATCATTCATTCCAAAACAAATCAATCACAAGTCATAAATATCATCTCTAGTCCATAATCTTTCAAGGCATGCATATTCAAATCAATTCAAATCAACTTCACATATAAAAACAAGCTTTTAAGTCAAACAGTCCTTAACTTCTCTTAGTATTTTAATTCTTTCAAGTCATACATGGATATTTATTTTTAACATAATTAATCATCGCATTCTAACTAGTAATATTATATCTAGTTTCTATATCTAAGTCATAACTATGCTTATGTATTAGTCCATTCGGTCTATATAGAAAAGGTATCTTGATAGTGATTTCTAAGGTAAAGCCTGACAACTTGTGTCTTTGGGATAATAGTATCTTTCAATCCATTTGGAATTAGAGAAAAGTCAAAACTACAAAGTTTTAGGACTTCTAATGCTCTATAAAACATATCTCAGTGTGATGGTTCTCTAAAAATGAGTTCTAAGGTCTCTTTGAGAGCATTCAAAATGGCCAAAGTTGTGTTTTCAGCATAAAACTATAAAAAACAACCAAGTGTCGTACTTTGCACTTGAATAACTAAAAAACAAAAGGGATTTGACTTTCTAGACTCTCATACACTCTTGTAAAGTTTCTTGTCCTCTAAAACTTTCGTGTTTACCTCAACATGTGATTCTAAACACACAGAAAGAAAAACTCTTCATAAAATAGTCCCTAATGAAGGTTATACCTATAATCTAGTCATAAACTAGTCAAATATTCAATCTTCTAAATCTTTACCTCCAAAAGTGTTTATTGTTTGAGTCGACTCCAAAAATAGATCACGTTTTACGTTTTTTATCAAATTTCGATTTGCATGTGCATCTACATACTTAAATTTCGATTTGCATGTGCATCTACATACTTAAAGGCTTCCTTTGAGCATACTAACTAATTAAAAACACAATCTTGAATTTTCGCTTAATTTTAACACTTGTAATTTTTACTTGGTCTGAAAAAACTGGTTAAAAACTGCTGGAATTCATTACTGAAATCTGTAACATCCAAAACTTATGATTGTCTTTAATCATAACTTGGTTAAACTAGGAGGTATGTTACACTGTTTCTCCTGCCCACTTGCTCAAAGGTGAGGGTCTCCAAATCATAAGAGGCTTCCACATCGTCTAGGGATTCTCCCTCAATCCTCTCATGAACCACTGGCTCTTTGTTGGTTGGGGTAGGTTTGCTGGGCTAGTCCAAATGCATTAACAATGCTCTGAATTTTGCCCCATAATCCTCTATTGGCCTCTTCCTCTAAGTTAGCATTTTCAACTTTTCCAGTACCTCCTTTGTGGTCTTGTCTTCTCCAAAAGTTCTCTAAACCATATTGATCATACCAACATGGTTCCCTTGCCACCTAGAGTTATTGAAAAAAGCACTATGTCTTTTGTGGTAGTGGGGCTCAAGTGGCCAAGAAGGTGGTCTTGAAGGCAAATATGTGAGCACCTGGATCCTCCTCACTCTTGCCCTTGAACTTTGGGTATTTGAGAGACATCCTTTAAACAACTATTGGTTCTTCTTCTTCTTCATCTTCCTGCCTCTTGTTTCGAAGCTCTAGGTGTTCTTCCTCTCTCTCCTAATTTCTTAGAGGTTCCTGATTTCACCATTCTTTCTGGTTCACAATCCCTTCTGAAAGTCTTCTTGGAGGACGTGATGTCCCTTCACTTCCTGAGGCCTCCGACTGCCTCTCTTCTAGCGGTACCTCATTGCTCTTCTTGAGCTTTCTTCACTCTTTGTGCACTATCCATTGCACTCTTATGACTCCACCCATCATGAACATAGTCAACACAACTATGTGCACACTTCCTCCTTTGATCTACCCCGAATAGCTTCTCTTATGACTCCACCCACCATGAACATAGTCAACACAACTATGTGCACACTTCCTCTTTTGATCTACCCCGAATAGCTTCTCTATTCAAACTTCTAATAAAGAACTACCCTATACCTTCCTACTCCCTTTCCACGTGTACCATCTCCCGCTCCGCAGGGATCACCAAACGTGTTAGTGTGTGGTCAAGACCTAGCACTTACCTGGTTCTGTACCACCTAGTTGGCTCCTGAAGAGAAGCGACTAATACAATTGTACCCAATATGACAAGCCAACGTTGGCGCATTGAGCTATCGATTTGCCGAAGCTTGGGGTGTTAGTCATGAATACACACAAATTAGTTCCTATGTCCATGATTTTGGATAAGAGTTGGCATCCAAATAGTTCTGCAATTGATAGACAGTAGAAAGAACTATGCAATATAGAGAAGAGATAAGTGAGAGACCAACCCATGATACATTCTTTAATATTTGCTTGGACTCTCGACAGTACAATACACTAGCAATGCACAGCTCTTATGAACTCACTGAGCTCGACTACTGCTTCATCTATTCCTCTATCCCTTGTCTCGAAATAATCCCCTGAATCACTTCTTACATCAATCCAAGTACTAAGAAGTAATAACAAAAGTTATTATAATAAGAAAGCTTAACACATAATAGTTTGTTACAAAACGAGACAAACTAGGTGGAGACCGTTTTTGGTGATAAATGATTACATATTAGTAAGGTGAAATGTCCCCTTATTCAACTCCTACATTAACATGAAACATATCAAGCTTAGTTTTGCAGTCCTCGAGGGAACCCTCGCCTAGCCCTATGGTGGGTTAACCATCATAGGCAGATTTTCCAACTCTGTAAATACCCAAGAGTTGGTTTTCCTAAGGTGGGGAAATACCCACTTACCCAAAACAGATCACTTTGGAATGTTATCCCCACAACAAGAGAACACATCCCTTGGTTTATTTTACAACAATTTTAAATAAATTACTGGTCTTGTTGTTTTTCACCTCACCACTATGATCATGTGTTCTTGGACCATATCCCACCTCATTCTGCATGTCCACGATGAGCCATCCTCTAGGGATAGAGGCTGAATGCTTTCTCATTTGCGCATGGATCACCTCTTAAGGGTCACAAATCTTTGTTGGGAAATCTCTTGCTCATAAAAAAGTAATTCTCAACCACTATTGCACAATGAGACACCTCTCTTGGTATTGCAAAAATTAGACTTAATTAGTGTACGCTCTTTTTCACGAGATGAAATTTCCATGTAGATTATTAAAATGTGATCATTGTATAGCAATTTTCTTAGTGGTAGATTCATCAACAAAAAGTAAAAATTGGATGCTACATCCCTAATAACAAAAGATCATCTATTTTCTATGGGTTCTACTATGGGAATTCATTTAGATGGTAATAATCCTTACTAGAGGGAGATAGGTATGTCATGACATGGCATATTTAGAATGCCTCTTCATCTCATCGGTGCTGAAAAATAGAATATTTCTCTCTGTGGTGGAAAGAGCCCACTTCTCTAAAGAATCCAACTTAAGGATCTCATAACATCATAGATCATTTTGAAAGGATTAAAGTAGGTATGCCAAAGCATTAGACCTCTCTTGTGGGGAAGGTTCATGATCAATCTCATTTCTCAATAAATCAGAATTAGAATTTAATTTTGACACTTTTGATATATAAAATGAGAATTAAATACTCAATTTTATTTGGTTAGATAAAACGAAATAAATTTAAAAGGGAGATTTTTCTTATAATATTGTGCATGGATAGAGAAAAAGGAAGATATATGAGGGGTGAGAGAGATGAAATGAGAGAGAAAGATAGAGTGAGGGAGAGGGAGTGAGTGTGGGAGAGAGCGAGTGACGGAGAGGGAGTGAGTGTATTGGGAGAGAGCAGGTGAGCGAGTGACAGAGAGGGAGTGAGTGTATTGGGAGAGAGCAGGTGAGGGAGAGGAAGCAATAGTGAGCGAGAGAGACAATGAGAGAGATCACGGGTGAGTGAGAGGGAGTGAGAGTGAGAGGGAGCTATAATTGTATTTCCCTCATAATATGCTTGAAGTTGAAGTAGGTTTGTAGGTACCCATCTTTGCTGGGGGATTGTGAGCTATCCAGCATGGTACCTTGGTTGCTTTGTTCTTTGTTTGGGTGCAGACTTCTTCCTCTTTGAGAGCATTATTTTCTTTTTAGAATCCAAACTTTTGTACCTTCATGATATCCTTGGACTTGCAATATTACCTTTGGAATCCACACTTATTTTACTAGCAACTTCTTATAAAATTTCCTTGAATGCCATCCTTGAGGTTCCCTGATTTCTTTTCTTGTGAGGCCTTTGAATTTTTCTATGTGAATGTTGTTTGTTGTGACTAGGTAGCCAATTAGGATTTTTCTATGTGAATGTTGTTTGGTGTGACTAGGTAGCCAAATAGGATTTCTACCTTTGTACAGCCCCTGTGCTTGAAGTAGTAACTTTTCCACCCACCTTTTGATGCTTTGGAGATATCTTTATGGTCCTCTTGGTGGAAGACAAAATGCGATTTCTTTGCTAGAATAAAAGCTTTTGTACCTATTTTGATATGAGTTGGCAAGCTGGATTTAGTTGTGGGTTGTGGCAAAATTGATCATGATGAGGCTGGAATCTGCAATAAAGCAAGGGATGTCGATGTTGAGTCTATGTCTTGGATTTTATCAAATCCAGTTGTGGATCTGATCTCTTCTATGATTGCAGACTTAGGGACTTTAGCAAGAGGGGTTGTCTTCATTTTGATGAGGTCACAATGATAGCTTTTTGTTTATAAGTTAAAGTGTAACCTTAGTTGTTATTGTCAAGGGTTATGGGGTGCATATTTTGGTGAGCTTCCTATGGTGAGTGTTTTTGATATTTTGGTGAGCTTATTCATCATTTCAAACCACAATTATAATATTTTCTATTATTGTGAGATTTTGATTAAGTATAGTGAGTTTTTTTTCCATATATTTGTATCTATACATATCCTAGATTATCAATTATTTAATAATAGTATTAATATAGTTATACAAATCCATATGAAACAGTACTGATCATTGTGATTGGAGAAAACATATTTTAGTTCACTTCATTAGCTAAAAGACAATTGTTTTGGTACAATTATAGAGCTTATGTATAATGTAATTGATTGTGGCTTTGATTGATGGTGGTAGAGATCAAATAAGTCACTTTCTATTTAATGTGATTTTTGAATTTTATTCTTTCAAGATTGTGTATAACTTATAGAGTAGGTTTGTGATTCTAAATTTATCAATCATAAAGGCAAATCTTTAAAGAAGTAATAGATAATGTTATGGCTCACCCCTTAACCCTCCTTGAAACACATCCAATAAGAGATTACCTGGTGAACCGCAACTATCGTGAGGATCTTTCCAATGACCAAGCTCATAACCTTTGAGGTCTCGAAGCTCTACAACTCCTTGAGAAGAAATTCTACCATGTCTCCCGCGAGTGTTTTCACACCGACGTTGCACTCCATGTACTTGTTCCTCTTCTTAACTCAATTCACTCATACACACTCACTAGCATGCATTAGATAGAGAGATCAGCAAGAGCAAGTCTCTATTGCAAAATGGGAGAGTATCCTTGTATTATGAGAGATATTCACCTATATACATGGCCATAAGTGTTCGCACACACTTAAACTATGGTTGACCAAGCACTTTAGTCTCATAAGAGGACTAATGCTATTACAATGACTACTCTCATAATATATCCATGAATTACATCATGTGGGACTTCATCCTAACTTGCTACACAGGCTCTGGAAGAGGGAATCGCCTTAAGTGTTTCATTGGACCATTATGGGCGCTCGTCCAAGTTGTAGATTTGGACACCATTTTTTCATATATTGAATGTATGACCTTTTGGTGTATCTACCTTGACTCCTTGATGTAAGATAATGGTAGTAACTCTTGTTAACCCTAGGAATGGGTTAACAGAGAAATACAGTTTTTAGCAGAAAAGAATGAAAGATCTATGAAATTTATTGAGAAATAGTCAATGACAAACAAAAAGACAAAGTGTCACGAATCTAATCCTCTAAAACACATCAAAGTCTCTAGCTACATTACAACATAGGTGTGCAAATTCAAAGTACCATCGCCACGCGACACCATAGGCACAAATTCTATGACAAACTGCTCGTAAAACAAAAAAGCCACATCATAGCCTAGGCATGCACTCTATGACAAATTTGCCATCAATGGATAGGCAAGCATAGAAAATGTTGTTTTACAATGTCTTATCACATATATTATCATAAAATATTGACAAAATGACATCATCAATCTAAAACATGTCAGTAAATATGTCAATTACAGATTTCTTTTCCATCACTACAATAGAATGAGGGCGTAGCAACAAAAATAGCATCACTTTTATAACTAGAAGGGTAGGGAGATGTCGGGCTATTTTTGTTGCGAAAAAAGTTGCTATTTTTTCTACAATGGATTTGTTGTTCAGGAATGAAATAGCGCTGCTTAGAAATAAAAATTTTCTACTACTTTCATTGTTCTCAACAATGAAAGTATTGCATAGTAAAAAAACGCTGGGGCACATTGGGGAGTCTACACATGACTCCCAAGAGATAGTTTTATGACACAAAGACATGAAAAACCCATAGATTGGGAAGAATGCAAGTGAGCCCAAAATTTATTATATTTCACGAAGTGTCCTAGGTCTTTGGTCATATATACAAAAAATATATCAATGGAGAGGTGACTAATCAGAATCCTCATTGGATTCTAAGTGCTCATCATCATCATCGTCGCCCTCCTCTTTAATTCTTTCTACCAATTCATGCTTGTAATTTGGATCTTCCCCTTCGTCTTCCCCTTCGTCCTATGTACATGCCATCAAGTGGTGCAAGGTAAGCATAGGGAAATAAAATACAATTCGATGTAGATAAGAGAAGGGTTGTTTCACTACTTACCTCGTATGCTTGAGTCCCCAAAACACTCATCCCAAGTGTACGCCTTGCGCACGGATCCACGCCCACAATTGTGGATAGGGTGCTTTATAGCCATAGTCGTACTCCTCCTTTGTTGGGTCATGCCCAATAACCTCCCTCTACAAAAAACAATTAAGAAAATATACAAATAGTTAAAGAAAACAATATAGTACAAAACAAAACGAAAGAGAAGAATAAATTATTAGTAAATGATAGGTGCTTATGAAACAAGCAATGAAGGAGGACTTTCCTCGTGAGCCGAAGTGTGAAGCCCCTCACTTCCATAGTCGGGAAGCACTCGCCCACCACTTGTTGATGAAAAGCATGTGGGTTCTTTCTCATGGAGCTGCGTGCGTGCCTCCACTCCTCGTGCATGCAAATGCTCGACTTTTCCAAATTATTCTTTGCCACTCTCTTGATGTTTTCTCTTTCTTATTTTTGTAATACCTTTGTAACAACTTCTTGGAGACGGGTATACCCAAATGGATGTAAGGAGCAAAAGGTGAATTCCCCAGAGATTAGTAGATGCCAGAGTGATGTATGCTTGAGAGTCTGAGCCCTCACTTCCATAGTCGGGAAGCACTCGCCCACCACTTGTTATTGAAAAGCATGTGGGTTCTTTCTCATGGAGCTGCGTGTGTGCCTCCACTCCTCATGCATGCAAATGCTTGACTTTGCCAAATTATTCTTTGCCACTCTCTTGATGTTTTCTCTTTTTTTTTTTTGTAACAACTTTGTAAGGACTTCTTGGAGACGGGTATACCCGAATGGATGTAAGGAGCAAAAGGTGAATTCCCCAGAGATGAGTAGATGCCAGAGTGATGTATGCTTGAGAGTCTGAGAGCTAATATTGAAAGAATGTCTTCTGGGTTGGTTTCTCTCTCGTTGCTACTTTGTTTTGCATAATTCTATCTATCATGTATCACTTGTACATTGTGTTTGTGTTTACTACCATAAGGAAGCATGATGGAGCTAAGAATAACCTACGTATAGTAATAGTCAACTCCCCTAATAAGCATGGCTAGAATGATAGCTCAACGGTCAGCAAATTGGCTGTCGCATTAGGCACAATTGAGTTAGTTGTTGCTCTTTAGGAGCTGACTAGGTGGTCCGGAACCAGTGAAGTGTCTAGTCTTGAAAAAAGGACAGCGAAAGTTTGGGTGATCTTGCTAGAGAACTAGCATACCAACAAGGGGAGTAGGAAGAAAAGGGGTTAGTCTAGCATAGGAAGCATGAACTGTGCTTCTGTGCTGCATGATATGCATGTTCTCGTGTGACACTCCTCACGTAGAGGAGCTAGTTGGGCAAGATCACTGCTAGAGAAAATGTGCATATTATGGTGTCAGGTATGTTCATCTCATGCGTGAGTCATAGAGTGAAATGGATGCTGCATGGAGAATTAGGGAAGCAATGAGGTACCTTCGTAGTAGGAAGTCAGAGGCTTCAAGAAATGAAGGGCGATTACATCGTGCAAAAAAAATTTCTGAAAAGGGTTATGGGCCATCAAGAGAAAGATTGACATAATCAATAACCCTTGAGAGACCAAGAGGGAGAGGAAGAACTCCTGGAGCTCCGAAACAAGAGATAAGAAGAAGAAGATGGAGAAGAACAAGTAGCTTTCGGAAGAATGTCACTGAAATACCCAAAGTTAAAGGGTAAAAGTGAGGAGGATAGAGATGCTCATATCTTCGCCTTTGAGACCACCTTCCTAGCCACCAAAGCCCCATTTCCACAAAACATAGAGTAGTTTGCAACCACAACTCTAGGTGGAAAGGTCACCAACTCTGGTATGCTCAGTATGGTCTGGAGAATTTCCAGACATTTGAGGAACTCAAGAAATCTTTCCTCAAAAGATTCCGAAGAGGTAAGACCACCAGCCGTAAAGGGTGATTGAGAAGAAGAGGCTAAAAGAAGATTATGCTGTAGAATTCAGAGCATTACTAATGTGTTTGGACTAACCCAACAAACTTGCAGCATCCACACCAAGTTAGTGGTTTGTGAAAGGATGGAGGGAGAAGCTCCATATAGTAGTAGCTTCTTATCATTTACAGACTCTCACATTTGAACAAGTGGTAGTAGGAGCAACCAGAGAAGAAGAAATCTTGAGGCATATAAGCAAAGACCCTAAGATGGAAACGAAAGGAGTTGACAAAGGAAAAAGAAGAAAGAATAAACTTTTGAGTTAGATTCCGTTGAAGACACCTCAGAATCAAATCCCAACTGAATGGAGCAAATGTTTAAGTCTTTCAATGAATTTCAGATTTATGATGGCATGTTTTATTATCAATTGTTTGAAGTTATAACCTTATCTTAATGTAATTAAAGTTTCAATTTCTTTCTAATAATCTTAGAGGTTTAAGTTATTTTGTGAAAACCTTAATGAAAGAAAGGTTTTGTATTAATTTATTATTATCCACTAACATGGGCATTAATCAACTAATGACAAAAAAGCTAATAGGTACCCATGAGGAAAAACCATCACATACTCTTGCAAAGGCAAGGCAAAACGATGGATGAGATGTATTATCAACTCTTGAAAGAGAGCCAATCCTTTCAGAAAGATAGCTCAACATAAAGAAAAGGTCCACAAAGGTAAACTGGTCGTACCCAATTCCCTTAATTTCCTTCTGATCCTTATGATAATCATTTTTTCCCATCCCAACGATGGTGTAGGCTGGGCTTTACCACACGAGAGCCACGAGCTGAGTAAGTCAAGGAGAGAGACTCTCCCTCTGGTGTGATGGCCATGTTCAGTTGGACCGGCTGATTTGGCGTCGATGATATGACAGCAGGAAAGTCACTTGGGCGGCACTCGGCAAGGCGTCCACGTCGCTCTTGCAGCCAGCGTCCAAGAGTCCATCGGACGGTAAAGGCCGGCCCATTACCCTGTCGTGTTTGTAGCATTCGCCTTGCTTTCATTATTCTCTCTTGCAGAACATTGTCTTCGCAGAGAAGTTCGAGTACTTGGCACGGTGCCTACATCTCGACAGACCATAAAAATATAAAATTTCAAAATGCTGTTCACCCACGTTCCTTACCAACTCCGCTATGGATTCATGCCTGCCCAGATGTGGAGACCATAAAGATTTATAACTAGAAAAGAACCGATTGAAAAAGCCATGTGGGCTAGGTGGTGGTGTGCTTGGTCCTTTATTGTCCATGAACAGCAAATGAATAATGATAGATTAATCCTTAACCCTTCCCCACATCACCTATATGTCACCCTTTCACACAGATGAGATTGCATGGCATGTCACCCCTTGCAAGATTTTTATAAAAGATATTCTCATGTCAACATTGGGCCAGTTATAACATTTTTTAAACAAATGATTTTTGTAAGATGATCATTCCTCCGAGTACTAGTTGCATCCTAAAAGTAAGTGAGTGGCACGTGCACTTATTATAATTTTAATATTAAATTCCTACCAAACAATAGCTATGATGCCCTTTCTGATAATGCAACCTAAAGTGCGTGTAATATCTCAATACATGGAGCTCAATTGAAGACGTCCTAGATAGTGCTACAAGTTTATTCCTCCCAGTACTTGCAGCCTAAAAGAAAGTGAGTGGCACATAGAGTTATTATACTTCTAATGTCAAATTCCTACGTGAATATTGTTACCACAATAGGTGGGATGCCATTCCCGATATTGCATTCTAAAGTGTGTGTTATATCAATATAAGTGAAGAGAATAAATGGAGGTCAATTCAAGGTCTCCAAGAAGTGCTACAAAAAAAGATTAGTGAATGGAGCGTGTGAGATATCACTCCTAGTTTTCCTCAAATAGATTTGCCATCACAAGTAGAGATTAAACTTTTAAAGCACCATTGACCACATAAAAGTAACGTTGAGCCTTCTCAAATGATAAATCCATTTTGAGGCTAAATTATTATTTTTCTCTAGGTTAGGTTGTGTAGCACCCCTTCACCTTCTTTACAACTCAATAATTCATTCATGTTTAATCCTTCGAACACAAACTATGGCAAGGTAAAGGCACCATAGAGAGAACAAATGATCACCACCAACAATAATAAAAGATCTTTAATCCAAGGTGGTGGTGTGTAGACCTATAACTGCATACCTATAGGCACCTCTAGGAAATCCCATTACTTCATTGCATTTACTTGAGATTGAATAAAATAGCATTTGGAGTAGCTCAATGCTATTTGACTAACTCATGGCAGTCTTTCCATGTCTGGGTGCTACTCCATAAGATGAGTGGGACATGTGCATACTCCATTCTAATGAGTGTGATTCCCTATGTTCCTTCATTACATTTGTATCAAAGCTCGTGGCATAGATCTTGATGTTTTGATTAGGGAGTGATTAGTACTTAATCCATTTTTAGACTACTAGTAGTTTAACATAGTTTTTTAAAATTTTTTTATTATGTTTTGCATGGATTAGCAATGTGATTAATGATAATCATTTTTATGTATATGCTAATCACAGATGCACGCTCTTAGATAGTGCTACAAGTTTATTCCTCCCAGTACCTGCAGCCTAAAAGAAAGTGAGTGGCACATAGAGTTATTATACTTCTAATGTCAAATTCCTACTTGAATATTGTTACCACAATAGGTGGGATGCCATTCCCGATATTGCATCCTAAAGTGTGTGTTATATCAATATAAGTGAAGAGAATAAATGGAGGTCAATTCAAGGTCTCCAAGAAGTGCTACAAAAAAAGATTAGTGAATGGAGCCTGTGAGATATCACTCCTAGTTTTCCTCAAATAGATTTGCCATCACAAGTAGAGATTAAACTTTTAAAGCACCATTGACCACATAAAAGTGACGTTGAGCCTTCTCAAATGATAAATCCATTTTGAGGCTAAATTATTATTTTTCTCCTTAGGTTGTGTAGCACCCCTTCACCTTCTTTACAACTCAATAATTCATTCATGTTTAATCCTTCGAACACAAACTATGGCAAGGTAAAGGCACCATAGAGAGAACAAATGATCACCACCAACAACAATAAAAGATCTGTAATCCAAGGTGGTGGTGTGTAGACCTAAAGGTGCATACCTATAGGCACCTCTAGGAAATCCCATTACTTCATTGCATTTACTTGAGATTGAATAAAATAGCATTTGGAGTAGCTCAATGCTATTTGGCTAACTCATGGCAGTCTTTCCATGTCTAGGTGCTACTCCATAAGATGAGTGGGACATGTGCATACTCCATTCTAATGCGTGTGATTCCCTATGTTCCTTCATTACATTTTTATCAAAGCTCATGGCATAGATCCCTATGTTCCTTCATTACATTTGTATCAAAGCTCGTGGCATAGATCTTGATGTTTTGATTAGGGAGTGATTAGTACTTAATCCATTTTCAAACTAGTAGTTTAACATAGTTTTTTAAAAAATTTTTGATTATGTTTTGCATGGATTAGCAATGTGATTAATGATAATCATTTTTATGTATATGCTAATCATAGATGCACGCTCTTAGATAGTGCTACAAGTTTATTCCTCCCAGTACTTGTAGCCTAAAAGAAAGTGAGTGGCACATAGAGTTATTATACTTCTAATGTCAAATTCCTACTTGAATATTGTTACCACAATAGGTGGGATGCCATTCCCGATATTGCATCCTAAAGTGTGTGTTATATCAATATAAGTGAAGAGAATAAATGGAGGTCAATTCAAGGTGTCCAAGATGGTGCTACAAAAAAAGATTAATGAATGGAGCCTGTGAGATATCACTCCTAGTTTTCCTCAAATAGATTTACCATCACAAGTAGAGATTAAACTTTTAAAGCACCATTGACCACATAAAAGTAACGTTGAGCCTTCTCAAATGATAAATCCATTTAGAGGCTAAAATATTTTTTTCTGTGTAGACCTATAGGTGCATACCTATAGGCACCTCTAGGAAATCCCATTACTTCATTGCATTTACTTGAGATTGAATAAAATAGCATTTGGAGTAGCTCAATGCTATTTGGCTAATTCATGGCAGTCTTTCCATGTCTGGGTGCTACTCCATAAGATGAGTGGGACATGTGCATACTCCATTCTAATGAGTGTGATTCCCTATGTTCCTTCATTATTTGTATCAAAGCTCGTGGCATAGATCTTGATGTTTTGATTAGTACTTAATCCATTTTTAGACTAGTAGTTTTACATAGTTTTTTATTTATTTTTTGATTATGTTTTGCATGGATTAGCAATGTGATTGTATATGCTAATCACAGATGCACTCTCTTATCAAGGACTCACACCAACTCGTCTCATTGTTCCACTCCATCTCGACTAACTCCTTAAATCCATCAAGGAGAGTGTCAAATTTAACCTCTACAACAAGTCTCTCTAGGTTAGCACAACGCTGGTAGGTAGAGCAAGCGATCTGTCGCATGATGTTTTGCCACATGTCTAGATAGATGTTGTCCATGCCCAATACCCCATATGTGGCCACATCAATATGGTATCATCAAAGTGGGCACTTCATCTCTTGCACGAGTGAGATAATGATGCAACCCAAGTGGAAGAGATGGCCACATGCAAGCATGTAGGCACTTGTGCCATCAATCAAAACCATGCAGAGTGGGCAGTTCATGTTGGAAATACATGAACACGAAGAGATAAGAGAGAGAAGAAGGAAGAGAGTTACACCATATATGCTTCCAAAGGACTATTTTATACTGATTATGAGTTTGTATATATAGGTAAGATCTAGGTCAATTTAGGGTGTGATATATATAGCTCCAACACCCCCACTCAAAACAAAGGTCTCTAGCACAAGTAAAAGAACCTTTGGGGAGTACAAGGGAAAAACCCGAGCCCCTATACATACATATTATATACAAAAGATCAATGTGCGTAATGTGAAAGAGTATCTATAAGGATACAAAAATACATTTTGTACAAGTTTAATTATTCAGGGTGTGAGAGTGAAAAATATTAATCTCCAACACATGAAGCTACAACTCCAAGTTCTCCACTTAATGATGTGAATCGAGCTTCTCTCAGTCCTTTGGTGAATATATTTGCAATCATCTGATCTGTGGGGCAATGCTTAATCATTATTGATCCTTTCTTCACTTCATGTCGAACATAATGATAATGAATAGCAATATGCTTGGATTTGCTATGTAGAACATAATCCATGGCAAGACTAATGCACTTTGATTATCACATCTAAGTGGAGTATTTTACGATAATGAATGTCCAAGATCAACAAGTAATTGACGAAGCCATACCAATTCACGATCTGCTAAAGATGCAGCTACATACTCAGATTCGATTGTAGAGACTACAACACAACGCTATTCAATTGTTGCTAGCCCAAGAAATTAAGCAACCATTAACAAAGAAACAGTTTCCACTTGTAGATTGCATAGACGAGTGAGAACTTGCCCAGTCAGCATCTGAATAACCAAGAAGACATAAACAATCTGAGAGAGAGGATTCGTGTTAGTGGTAGATGAGTCCAAAGTATTTAGTGCCTTTCAAATATTTAAGAACACGTTTGGCTGCAATCCAATGCCCAATAGAAAGAGAAGGAAGATGTTGCCCCAAGAAATTAGCCACTGCAAAGAGAATACATGGTCTGGTGTTTAAGCCAACAATTTATAAATAGCCAATGAGATTAGCATAAGGTTGATGTCGGTCTAATGCTTCATAATGAGTCATAGCTATACACTTGGTGGAGCTTACAAGACATGGACTATTTGCAGAATGAGCATTGACCAAACCAAACTTGTCAATAATATCGTCTATGAATTTTGATTTGACAAAGAAACAAGATAGCTTTCTGGCGATAGCATTGAACTTGAATACCAAGACAAGAGTGAATCTCACCAAGATCCACCATCTCAAAAGCAGATGACAAAATCTTCTTTGTGAGTTGCATAAAGTCAAGACTATTGGAAACAAGTATGGTATCATCGTCGTATAGATTAAGAATAACAAATAGAATATCTTCACGCTTGACATATATATTAGGATCAAAGAAACAAGAGATAAGCCCTTTTGATGTGAGGAAGAGATCAATTTTGATATACCAAGAATGTGATGCCTGCTTTAAACCACAAAGAGTGCGATGAAGAGGACACAAAAGATGTTCCTTACTAGGAATTGAAAATCCTTCTGGTTGTTTTATAGAAATATCTTCTTTGAGATCACCCTTAAGAAAAAAAAGTTTTCACATCCATTTGATGAATATATTTTTGAGTTTAAAAATCCACCACACGTGAAATAGGTGGCTCCTTGAAGATCCCCCTTCTCCTTACCAAGGTGTCAAAATTGAATCATTATACCCAAAATATCTCATTTTTTTAGTAATGTTCATAGTTTTTTACTAATAAACCTTGTACTCAGTCAACGCTTCATCTTAAGTGAGAATTTACTTATTTTTGGGTATTTTTCTTTTATAAATTTGATTTATCTCCTCCCCACACTTGGATTGATCCTATTGGCCCCCATAGGAACCTTAGTTGGACCATAATCCAAAAATTTCTGAAAATCTAGCCCTTAGGCTAAGGTCCTTTATACTTATTCTCAATTAATTCCAAATGCACATTGGAAAGTTCTTTTTGAATTTCTCTTTCAGGGGAAACCATTTTAGACACTAGGAGGAGTTTTAATCAAAAAATATTTCAATTTTGGATTACCTCTCTCTAGACATTTTCTCTCTCTAGGTCAAAACAAGGTAAAACAGAATCTTTCTTTTATTTCAAAGAGGGAAATAATTACAAGATCAGAAGGGGAGGTTCTTACACTTGTACACCTCAAAAGCTCGAGGGAGAAATCTTACATCCTACCCCACTTAAAAAACGCGAGATGTCCTCATCTCGTAGTAGGTGGAGTATGATCTCTTTCATCTTCTTCTTCTTCTTCAATCACTTCCAGCGTTACTGCCTTGGAAGTGGATGGCCGATTTGGAAACATCTCTTTGACTTCCCCTATTCTGAGGTGGAGGTCTTGCATTACTTTGGATTAACACTGCGAGTCGGTTAAAGGGTCTACCTCTGGGATTTCTCTGATTTTGGCGGAAAGAATCCTGATTACTCTAGAAGGAAGGAGCTGGAGTCTAGAATCTTGATCCCTGATTTTCCTGCCACCCTAAAAACCTTGTTCCAAAAGGAGTTGGGTAATCCATACTTCGATGTGCAAATCCTTGACAGTTATAGCATTTCACTCCCTTGTTCAAGGGTGGAACTTCTGAAGTTGAATTACAAGGGATTGAGTTCCGGGAAAAGGACATTTATTCCATTCTGGAACTTCCCATATCCTGGGCTTGACCCTTATATCTCTTAGACGGTGGAAGGTTGGAATCACCTTCTGGAGCTAAAAACCTTTTGAAAGGTGATGGTGCTGGCTTCTGCGGGAAATTGACGTCAAAGGCCTTGGCAAAATCCTTAGCCATCCGCACTGCTTTGGCCATGGAAACTAGCTTGGCATTCTTCACTAGGATATTCAAAGGTTTATTCAGTCCCCGAATGAACCTGGCCATTAGCTGTTCTGTATCCACCAGTGATGGCGAGTATTTCTACTATCTTGAGCCTTGCAAGAGCCATTTTGCTCCTCATTGTACCTGGTGACATCAAAGTATTCTTCCATTACTTCAATCCACTTCTCCACAGTCTCGCCCAAGTTTTCCCCTTCACCCTTGAAAGGTCCAGGCTGCGATCTATGAAGAGCAACCAACAGATCCATATAAAAGAGCCATGGACTCATCCCTTGAGGACTAGCAAGGTCAATATACCAGATACATGTCCGATTTCAGAAAACAACTCTTACTCCTTGTTCCAATATCTTCCCCAACGCACGTGTAGGTAGAGCCCGAGCATTGTATGGTCAACACCCTCTAGGATCCTTCGCAGGTCACCTAGCGCTTCACTCATAGGCCGCTTCCTTGGTCCCTCATCCATCGTACTGGAAGCTCACTACTTAAATTGAACTGAGACTGGTGAAGACCTCAGCTGAGACCTTGCTACGTGAGATGTCCTTCGTTGACTCTCTGTCAGTTGTGTTGCAACTCTATCAGTTAGGTCTGCACGAACTCATTCTCAAGACGGTCAAAATGCTTCCCTAGCATTATTGACATAAAACAGTCATTTAAAAATAGGTCATAAATACAGTTTCTATAATGAACTCTCGTCTTTCACATTGTTCCACATCTGTCCACATTACTTAATCCATATCCAATTCATATGTATTCCTATTCTCATCCAATCACATCATTTTTCATCTCATCACATCTTTCCTCATTTATCCTCATTACATCTCATCCACTCGCATCTACCCATATACACATCCCATCACACCTCATTCATTTACATCACATATCATTCATTCACATCTATCTCAATTTACATCACATCTCATCACTCACATTCATTTCACATCTCATCTCATTCATTCTTATCCCGATTCACATCACATCACATCTCATCCATTCACATCCCATATCATTCATTTACATCCGATTCACATGACATCACATCTCATTCATTCACATCTTGATTCACATCACATTAAATCTCATCCATTCACTCACATCGACATCACATCCTTTCACATACACATCCACATCCATTCTTTCACATACACATCCACCTCCATTCTTCCACATACACATCCACATCCATTCTTCCACATACACATACACATCCACATCCATTCTTTCTCATACACATCCACATCCATTCTTTCACATACGCATCCACATCCATTTTTTCACATACACATCCACATCCACATCCATTTCCATTACATCACATCTTATTTTCATCTTATCACATCCTATCACATCTCATACACATCTTATCACATCCATTCACGTCCTATCACATCTCATACACATCTTATCGCATCCCATTTACATCTTATCATATTCTTATATTCTCATCTTATTACATCCATTCACATGTTATCGCATCTTATTTACATCTTATCACATTCATTCTCATCTTATTTCATCCTATTTACATCTTATCACATCCATTTCTTATACTATTCCCATTTAGTAGCTTTTTCTAGTTTGATTCCGATAATGGGACTTTTTCTAAATTTCTACCAATTGCTTAGCCTAATTAAAGGTTGCTTTTCTCGAATGACTATTTCTATATTCCTTCTCAATTCCTCAATTGAATTATATTCAATATTCCTCTTTTGAATAAAAGAATTCATGGGATTTACAGAAATCAATTATATCCATATTTTCACTTTTGATAATAATCATAAATTGAATTATACTAAAATTTTCTCTTCTTTCCATTTAATTTCTTGGGTCTCAAATACCATGGGAATTCCTCTTTTTTGCATTTAATTATTTGCATTACAATGTCATGGGAATTTCTCTTTTATCATCAATATTTCTCATAATAAAATACCCACTAATTCAATATGCTAGGAATTTCTCTTTTTCCATCTAAATGATGGAATTCCAAATGTCATAAGAATTTCTCTTTTACCATTTAAATATTTCTCATAGATAAAATAATTTTATCTGAAATTCATCTTTGAATTTCAATAAAATACCCATTAATTTCAATATGCTAGGAATTTCTCTTTTCCCATCTAAATGATGGAATTCCAAATGTCATAGGAATTCCTCTTTTAACATTTAAATATTTCTCATAGATAAAATAAATTTATCTAAAATTTATTTTTAAATTTAAATAAAATATCCATTAATTTCAATATGCTAAAAATTACACTTTTCTCATTTAAATATTTGAATTCCAATATGGTGGGAATTCCTCTTTCAATATTTAAATTTATCTATGCAAAAAGATAAATTTAACTAAAATCCTTCTTTAATTTTTAAATAAAATATACATTATTTTAGCATCCCAATGTTTCAATCTTTGTAATCGCTTGAAAATTTAAAATACAAAATTGATAATCCTATGACTTCACATATTGAATCCTTTAAAGACATCGTCAAATCAACCTGCTGCCTGTTAGTGCTCCTATTGTACGAAATAAGTTGGTTACACATGTTCTTCAGACGGTCAAGGATCCTTCATATGATAATATTGTCACTATTCTGTCTAATAAGGATGGCATTGATTTTGACACTGCTTCTATTTCTCTCGTTGAATATTCTCAATGACATAAATGTCGTACAGAGAATTCTGACACTATTTCGAATACACAAGAAGCTGTAGATTTTGAAATGACTTGTATTGCTCTGTCGTAAGCGTCCCTTTTCCCATTTTACTCATGGTGGTCGCTGATCAAGATGGCAATTCTTCTCGACTTTCCTATCCCAATAAACATTGTTCCTATTGTGATAAGAATGGTCATATTGTCTCTGATTGTTGGGCACATCAATATGATGAGGAACATGGCATTACTACCAAGCAACCTCATTCGAATCCCTCCAGAAATTGTACTCCTTGTGACTATTATGGTCATACAGATCATCTGTCTCATCGTTGATTGTATCTCTCTAGATGTTGTGCATCCTTTTTCTCTAATGAAGGATTCTGAAGACTCTACAAAGGATTCTAGTGATAATCTTGATCTATACATTAATCTTCCCATTGATATTGAACATGGTTCAAATCATGTCTATGATAATGGTTTTTATAATGCTATGAATGTTCATGAAGATCCGGCAACTTAAACAGAAGCTACCTCTTCTCCACAAAAGGATCACTCATAGGAGGCTATACAAGCTGAATATGATTCTTTGATTTTCAAAGGTACAAGGTTCTTACTGATTGTTCCTATTAAGTGCAAATGGGTATATAAAACAAAGACAAAGTTTGATGGATCTTTTGATAAGTTCAAAGCTTGTTTGGTTGCAAAACGATAGTCACAAGCTGCAGGTGTTGATTATCATGATACATTTTCCTTTGTTGTTTGCATGACCAACATACATTTCCTTTTGGAATTTACTACTTATTTTGATTTGGAGATTCATCAAATGGATGTAAAAACTTTTTTTTCTTAAGGGTGATCTCAAAGAAGATATTTCTATAAAACAACCAGAAGGATTTTCAATTCCTAGTAAGGAACATCTTTTGTGTCGTCTTCATCGCACTCTTTGTGGTTTAAAGCGGGCATCACATTCTTGGTATATCAAAATTGATCTCTTCCTCACATCAAAAGGGCTTATCTCTTGTTTCTTTGATCCTAATATATATGTCAAGCGTGAAGATATTCTATTTGTTATTCTTAATCTATACGTCGATGATACCATACTTGTTTCCAATAGTCTTGACTTTATGCATTTATCATTTGAGAAGGCTCAACGTTACTTTTATGTGGTCAATGGTGCTTTAAAAGTTTAATCTCTACTTGTGATGGTAAATCTATTTGAGGAAAACTAGGAGTGATATCTCACAGGCTCCATTCACTAATCTTTTTTTGTAGCACCATCTTGGACACCTTGAATTGACCTCCATTTATTCTCTTCACTTATATTGATATAACACACACTTTAGAATGCAATATCGGGAATGGCATCCCACCTATTGTGGTAATAATATTCAAGTAGGAATTTGACATTAGAAGTATAATAACTCTATGTGCCACTCACTTTCTTTTAGGCTGCAGGTACTGGGAGCAATAAAAACTTGTAGCACTATCTTGTGATTATCCGGCTAGGGGGCCTGGGAACTCTTTTCCCTAGTACCCGCAATAAAACCTAGCCAAATTCCTGATTGGATTCCATCACTACAGCGGTTTGGTGGTTGGCTAACCCATGGGAGTGGATGGTGGGGTTAGGCTGGACTGATGGATCTGTAAAATGAGGACTCAATTCTATTATAGTACGATAGATGAAGTAGATCCCAGATAGTAATTGTTCTATGGAAAAAGAATCAACGGCTATGCCTCTCGATGGGGAAAAAAGCGTTGGTTTCTATGATCCAAGTGCAAGTTTTTTCCTTGATCTGACCAAGCGACTCGCAGGTTTGGTCAATAATGACCCTGACTACATTAGAGTACAAATATCCTGGAGGAATTGCCCGTGCTTCTTCCGGTAGGGGGAAGTTTTTTCGGGTTCGGTTTTTAAAGAACCAAGGGATTAGTCTCTTGTCTGGATATCTGTGGGCGATGCCCCGACGAGTGAGGGATCCTGCCCCGCACAAGAAGTCACCCCCGAATCTGTTGCGCGGAGGGGGCAGGGATCTTTCAACCTAGTTTAGGTGAAAGATACTCACAATAAGTTGGAATATGTGAAGCTCACACCTTGCGAGAAACACTTAGGAAGCTAGGAGGTGTGAGGAAAGCCATATCCCAAGAGACAAAGAATGGAATATCTACACCTATGGAGTGCTACATTGAGGAAGGTAGGAGGTATGAGGCTTACGCCTATGAAGCTTACGATCGTGAAGTTTCACATGAGGCCAACATATTGACTGCAAAGAGAGAATCATTACACATGATTGCCAATAGCAATAATCAAAGACAAACTAGTGACAACAAAGTCGTAAAATGTCTTTGTATTCATCCCACGAATATGAAGAAACACCGTGTTGACATAAAGGGAGAAGATATTTCAAATGGCCTTTGGATGAAAGTGTAACAATGACTACTTGAGTCCTTAGGTTATTCACTATTTTGTAGATTTTTGGAAAGATAATACTAGGGTGTCTTCCAATAAGAAAGACATTTGTAAGAAGTATCATGGGAGGAAATAGTATGAATTCCATCCTTCCATTTCTTGGAGCTAATAGAGGTACCTACATCCTTCTAACTACAATATACCTACATATACATCACAAGTTCCAACAATACTAAAAATGGTTCTAGTTAGAACTTAACTTATCTTGTTTTTGTTTCACATGCCCTTATAAAATACTTTATAGTACTAGCTATTACTCAATAAGTAGTATTTAAACTTTCCCTCTTGTTGTATCACACATGTGATACTCTATAATACTTATAAAATACTCTATAGTACTAGCTAATACTCAATAGTACTAAATAACTAGTACTTAAACTTGCCCTTTTGTTCTATCACACATGTGACATATGTGACATATGTACCACCTATATAATACTTAAATAGTACCCAAATAGTACATAAAACTTACATGTCATATAACTTATACAATACAAAATTATACTAATTAGTATTTAAACTTTTCCTCTTCTGGTTTCACATGCCACACAACTTACATAGTACTAAATAGTATTACATGACCCATCCTAATTAGTACTTTATTATACTATTAATAGTACTAAATTTAACTGTTAGTAATAAATAATTCTATTAGTATTAAGTACACTATTAGTAATTATAGTATAATTATTACTACAACTTGTCTTGTTATTGTTACACATGCCACTCCCCTAAAACAATAATAAATAGTACTAATAAGTACCTTTATTACTAAATTATGCTATTTGTAATCAAGTTATTCTATTAGTACTAAATAGTACTATTAATACTAAATTATCATATTAGTACTTAATAGTATGAACTCTACTTTAATCACGTCCATGAGGCTCACGCTCATGAAGGTTCACATGAGGCCAACATATTCGGTGCAAAGAGAGAATCATTACACATGATTGCCAATAGCAATAATAAAAGACAAACTAGTGACAATAAAATAGTAAAATCTCTTTGTATTCATCCCATGAATATGAAGAAAAACCATGTTGACATAAAAGGAGAAGATATTTCAAATGGGCTTTTGATGAAAGCACAAGAATGACTACTTGAGCCCGTCGGCTATTCAATGTTTTGTAGATTTTTGGGTAGACAATACTAGGGTGCCTCCAAATAAGAAAGACATTTGTAGGAAGCGGCTTGGGAGGAAAAACTATGAATTCCATCCTATCCATTTCTTCGAGCTCATAGAGGTACCTACATCCTTATAAAGTACAATATACCTACATATACATCACAAGTTCCAACAGTACTAAAAATAGCTATAGTTAGTACTTAAACTTATCTTGTTTTTGTTTCACATGCCATGAACCACTTATAAAATACTCTCTAGTACTAGCTAGTACTCAATAACTAGTATTTAAACTTGCCCTTTTTTTGTATCACACATGTGATATATGTGTGACACTATAGTACTTATAAAATACTCTATAGTACTAGCTACGCAATAGTACTAAGTAACTAGTACTTAAACTTTCCCTTTTGTTGTATCACACATGTGACATATGTACCACTTATATAATACTAAATAGTACGTAAAACTTACATGTCATATAACTTATACAGTATAAAATTACATTAGTATTTAAACTTTTCCTCTTGTGGTTTCACATGCCACACCACTTACATAGTACTAAATAGTACTACATGAAAAGTCCTAATTAGTACTTTAAACTTTTCCTCTTGTGGTTTCACGTGCTTACATAGTACTAAATAGTACTACATGAAAAGTCCTAATTAGTACTTTTTTATTATACTATTTATAGTACTAAATTTAACTATTTTAGTAATAAATAATTCTATTAGTACTAAATAAGTCTATTAGTATTAATTAATTCTATTAGTACTAAATTACAATATTAGTACTTATATTATAATTAATACTACAACTTATCTTGTTGTTGTTCACAATACCACTCCACTAAAATAGTACTAAATGCTACTATAGAACCTTTATTACTAAATTATGCTATTTGTATTAAGTTATTCTATTAGTACTAGATTATACTATTAGTACTAAATTATCATATTAGTACTAATAGTAAAAATTCAACTTTCACTTGTCCTATTATCGTCTCGCATAGCCAACAAGAAGAAAAGAAGATAAAATTTAGTTATGATATCAAAGATTGTAAGTTCATTAGATCTCTCATCATGGGATTTTATAGAGATCACAAATATGTCATTCATGTATTGACTATAGAGGAGATTTTCTTGTGGGATGCCAATTAGAAAAAGAAAATGTATTTCCATCACTATGGAGGATGTTGAGGTATGATTTCTAGAGAGATGGCATGCTCCAGTTTGGTGGCACAAGATGCATCTCTAACTAAATGGTGGGCAAGAGTTAGAAAAATTCAAGAGAAAATAGAGGCCCCTAAAATTAATGAGGCCGACATTTCACATATAGATGCATGAGGGGATAATGATATAATGTTTGACTAGAAAGAAGAAGATGGAAATGAGGATGATGATGAGCCCCAAGACGAAGGTGCAAAGCCTAGTCGCCAAAACAAAAGTTAGAGGTACTTATATGCATGCTTATCAAGGTTGTGTTTTTTCGCTGGTATCCAAGATAATGTTTCTTGTTTTGTTGTGTGAGGGGGCAAAGAAGAAATGGTTTATGTGGAGTCGTCTTCCCATGCTAAGGAGCAGGTAGATGAAGGAAGTCATGATCACTAAGGTTGTGTATTTAAGTTGGTATCCAAGTTAATGTTGCTTGTGTTATTTTGTAGGGTGGCAATGAAGAAATGGTTAATGTGGAGTAAGCTTCCCATGCACGTAGATTAAGAGATTCATGATCACCAAGAAGACAAGGAAGTTGATATTATAACACCAACATCAAAAGTTATTAAACGTGCTTAGCACACAATGGTATTCCATGAAGGGAATATCTATGAAGGGGTTCACTAACAATACCTTTTTAGAGAAAAAGCTAGCATAAATGTAACAACAAAAGACCACTCTAAATGGCTTATAAGTATTTCTCATAACTTCTCAGAAATGTTCATGATCCTCATTAATTTCATGTGTGAATAGTTTTCTTACTAGCTATTATTTCATGTTAATTTTTTGAACTTTGTGGACACAACCAAGCATACAGTTCATTTTGGCTTTGTCTGTACTCCAAGTTAATGTACAAGGTTTGTCGAGAGATGTTGGATGCAAGCATTTTATTTTCTAAGATCACTCATATGGATGACTTCATTAACTTTCCATTCTTCTCCAATTGCATTTTCCAAGTTAGACTTAGATATATGTGTAGATAGCCACATTGCTTTTATCCTCTTCATGTTTTCTTATCAAAAACATGCCACAAATACATGGAGAGGTAAAAACCGTGATAGCCTAATCCTCTTAGAAATCCTTCTTGCTTTCATAGACTTCTCAATATCCAAGACAATCTTGGATTTAAATGCTAATAGAGTACCTTTGTCTGGAAAGTCCCAATCTAATAAATTCAGGCTTGGTATAGCCAAACTCTCCAATCTTTCATAAGCTTCTGGTCTTGTAGGGACAATATCCTTAGCGTTGTATAAAAATATATGTTTATTAATGAAAAAAATAGATGGTTGATTAGAAAATAATACTTTCCCAAGATCAACATGCATGGCTTCAAAAGTCCCGGTAAATGACTCCATAGGCTACTACTTAATGCTTGTGGATAAACATCTATCACATATACAACACATGTGAATAAACCATAGAATCATAAAGAACATAAATAAAATTACAACAATGAGCTTGCAATGCAAATGTCATGTACACATGTTGCACCTTTTTCTTCCAACCATCTTTTGCTATCTTGAATTCCAAGATACGTACTTCCAATGGTATTGTACTAATCCTCTTCTTTGCATTTTTATTCTATGAGAACCTTTGCATGACGGTTTCATAGTTACTCAATCATTTAATTTTAAGTTTATACTTTATACCTTTCCACACACCTTGATCATCTTTAACATTATGAAGAATGCATGATGAAATGGCATTAGGAGTGTGCCTCGGGTTAGATTGTTGTCTTGACATTGTTAGATGATGAATAGAGGAGAGAATGATTCAAAAAGATGACTAGAAACGGGTGAAATCAAGGTAGATTAGGGAATTTCAAATGCTTTTACTCATTTTGGGAGAACCTAAATTTTAAAAATTTAGGTTTTTGAAGTATTGAGATTTAGCACGTGAGGACAAGCCCTTGAAGTTGGAACCCATTAAAGTGACATTGAAATAGCTGCACCGTATCACATTAAAGTGGTGATAACCCACTAAAATAGCCAAAACTAGTGAAGTTAGTAAAAAGTGGATATGACATCCAATGTCATATTTATGGTTGAATGTTGCATATCTATTGGTCCAAAGCTTAATCCAGATTCGGTACAAGTGATTAGAATGCAACCCTTTTTTTAACGTTTTTGGCCCTAATGGATGTTCTGCACTTATCTAGACACATCATTATAGGTGCTTTATGTGGTGTTTTTTTCTTCCAGACACACTAAAGTTGTCCACGAAGACCCACAAGAAGGTGGCTAAATATTCATAGAATATTTCTTGAACCATCCTTTGCAACATGGCTGGAGGATTATTTAGCCCGAATGTCATCACATTAGAGGCAAAAGACTCCCATTCAATTACAAAGGTTGGAGGCAAAATCCCCCATTCAATTACAAAGGTTGGAGGCAAAAGCCCCCATTCAATTACAAAGGTTGTATTCTCCTTATCCTCGAGAGCCATGTGCACTTTTGATTGTACACAACTGAATCCATACAAAAATTAGTATATCTTATGACTTTCTACAAAATCCAATATAGAATCTATGAGAATGGTAGAGAAAATGGATCCGATAAGGTGGGGGCATTTTGTTTTCTATAGTCTATATATACTCTAAGCTTTCCATTTGTTTCGGGATAGTTACTATGGGTAATAGCCATTCTACTTTGTCAATGGTATAGAATCTATGAGAATGGTAGAGGAAATGGATCCGATAAGGTGGAGCCATTCAATTTTCTTTAGTATATATAGATTTTAAGCTTTCCATTATTTTTGGGGACAATAACTATGGGTGTGATAGCCATTCTACTTTGTCAATTGGATAAATGAATCCTCTTCTCAATATCTTATCAATCTCCTCTTTGATCCGCTTAGTGTAGTTGGGATTCATTCTATGTCTACTCTACCTGCTACTGACAGGAATACATCCTCCTTCAAATTGATCTTGTGTTGATAAAAGCTGGGATTAATTCTTTCATGTTGTGGTAGTTCCATGCAAAAAAATACTTGTAGGATATCAATAGCATAAAGAATTCTCCTCAAGATCTTCTCTTCCTCGTCATCTTCCACCCCTTCCAAGTAGTTTAGACATTTTGCATGAAATGGTCGACGGCTAGATTTAAGTTGTCCTTCCCTTGAATCGAGATGCATACCTTGAAATGGTCGACGGCTAGATTTAAGTTGTCCTTCCCTTGAATCGAGATGCATACCTTCTTTTTTCCTCTCTGTATGTTAATCTTGTCCATATCCTAGTTGTGGTTGATTCTACCATTTTTGAGCCATGGTCTTGCTAACAACATTGAATATGCACCCACGATCTCAATCATCTTGAGTACTATAAACATAGAGGTGAACATACATCTTCCCACCCCAATTTATTCTTCCCTAATGATTCCACTATGTTTGGACTCTTCTCTGATCAGCCATCCGGATCTAGAATGGAGCAGGCTGCATTTTGTAATTCCTAGCTTCTTTGCCCCAGGTTGTCTAGTATTATATTCACTCAAGACCCTCCATCCAGGATGACCCTTGACACTATCTACCCTCTTATTTTAATGGTCCCTTTTGGAACAGTTGTGTCACGATCTTGGACTTTTTCCACATTTCTGCACTCTGTAGTTAGATTCTCCATTTGTTGCATGGACATATCTGCTAATCTTTTGCTCGAGCACTATGGCCTGGAGAAGATTTTGTCTTTAATTGGGCACTAGATTTAGCATTTTCTCCAATGTTATGTTCAGCCTTATCTTGCTAAGATCCTCTCACATGCCATATTCCTCCTCTGGGTTTCTATTCCTTACTTTGTGAGACTAGGCATACTTTGGTCTATGGTCACTTTTCCCTCTTCCTCCTTTGCTTCTCTTTTTCTTTTTCTTGACCTTACCTTGTCAGTGTTTCTATCCGCACTTGCTCTGGATTTCTTCCCATTTTCTTTTTTAGGATGCTTTTACTACTTTGGGCTATAATGGGCTCTAGTTTGGCACTTCTTCATCCTTTCTTCAGTCATCTTATCATTGCATAGTGGCTTCTTACTTGCTGTAATTTCTTCCTTCTTCATGAGCAGGCTTGTCTTTTCTTGATCCTTGTTGGCATGCTCATTAAATAGAAATATTTCCTGCATTGTCTACAACATTACTTGTCTACTCTGCACAAGCTTGGTGATTTTCTCTCGGACCCTCTAATACTATGCCCATTATTCTAGATTTTACTTCTATTCCAACTCAGAATTCTTGCCTGTCACCATCTTGACAAGTCCTTGAAATCTTGTCATAGCTATCACTACTCATGGATTCTCTTGTTGTTTTCTTGGCAATCGATCCACCTTCCCCATATTTACTATTGCATCATCTCTTGCTCGGTTTGCCTCTCTTTGCGGACTTGCCCCTTGAAGTTCATGCTAATGGCATTGTAGTATGGGAAGTCATTCTGTCTATACCTAAGGGCACTCTAGTAGTGGCATATCAGCCTGAATCCTCTCTGTCTAAATTTTCCACCTCCTCCTCTTGTATACGAGGCCTGTGCAACTTGATTCACAAACTAGGACCTATTGTAGCTGAGGTTGTTGCCTTTCCACCAATCTCAGATTCCTATTTCGAGTGTTGTAAAAGCATGTGTCAGTGGTGTGGTTTCTATTTCTACAAATAACACATGGGGGTTGCCTACTTTGTATCTGACATTGTTTCTTTGTATGACCGTGGTTATTACAATTCGTGCACTAAATGTCTAATCTCAGTCTGGATCTTGTGTATCCTCCCGAAAGCTTGGTTAGGTAGGCCTTCAGTTTTTCTTAAACATACATTGCCTGCTTCCTGCCTTTCTTCTTCTAGGGATTTTGGTCTTTGGGTATCTAACTCTTGACTGGAATCTGATTCTGAGGTGTCTTCACTAGACTCTGACTTGAAAGTTTCCTCTTCCTTCTTTTTCCTTTTGTCCTTTTTCTTCTTGGGGTATTTTCTTATCTCTGCTTCAAGATCTCGTCGGCTCTGGTTGTGATGGTCCCAAATCTAGCCATATCTTAATCGTACAACTTAATCTAAGAAAACATTTAAACTCACTTAATCGTGCTATTTCTACATAGCAATACAGTCAAATCAATCCTCTCAAATAGCAAAATAAGCATGCATGCCATATCCAAGATTCTTATCACATAAGAAAAAAATCATACAATCTCAAACAAACATTTGTATAATATAAATCTCTATCCATTAAAGTATAGCATCTCAATCAATCAGCATGTATGTGTCTACCTCAAAGATTTTTCCATCATTTCCATGCTTAACAACAAGGTTAGTCTCATAATGACCAAAATCCAACCAATCTAGGGATTTCTCCAATGCCTATTCACCCAACCTCCACACTGGACATCGCGGCTATCTCGGGTATGCCTCTTTTTGAATCTCGTCCTCTATGGGTTCTACCATATGGCTCCTTGAGGGAATAAATCTCGTTCTCTGTCCGACGTTCTCTGCCTAAGGACGTCTGTGCAGTTCATGCTAATGGCATTGTAGTATGGGAAGTTATTCTGTCTATACCTAAGGGCACTGTAGTAGTGGCATATCAATCTGAATCCTCTCTATCTAAATTTTCCACCTCCTCCTCTTGTATACGAGGCGCGTGCGACTTGATTAACAACTGGGAGTACCTATTGTAGCTGAGGTTGTTGCCTTTCCACCACTCTCAGATTCCTATTTCGAGTGTTGTAAAGGCATGTGTCAGTGGTGTGGTTTCTATTTCTACAAATAACACATGGGGGTTGCCTACTTTGTATCTAACATTGTTTCTTTGTATGACCGTGGTTATTACAATTCGTGCACTAGACGTCTAACCTCAGTCTGAATCTTGTGTATCCTCCCGAAAGCTTGGTTAGGTAGGCCTTCAGTTTTTCTTAAACATACACAGCCTGCTTCCTGCCTTTCTTCTTCTAGGGATTTTGGTCTTTGGGTATTTAACTCTTGACTGGAATCTGATTCTGAGGTGTCTTAACTAGACTCTGACTTGAAAGTTTCCTCTTCCTTCTTTTTCCTTTTGTCCTTTCTCTTTTTGGGGTATTTTCTTATCTCTGCTTCAAGATCCTGTCGTCGGCTCTGGTTGTGATGGTCCCAAATCTAGCCATATCTTAATCGTATAACTTAATCTAAGAAAACATTGAAACTCACTTAATCGTGCTATTTCTACATAGCAATACAATCAAATCAATCCTCTCAAATAGCAAAATAAGCATGCATGCCATATCCAAGATTCTTATCACATAAGAAAAAAATCATACAATCTCAAACAAACATTTGTATAATATAAATCTCTATCCATTAAAGTATAGCATCTCAATCAATCACCATGTATGTGTCTATCTCAAAGATTTTTCCATCATCACCATGCTCAACGACAAGGTTAGCCTCATAATGACCAAAATCTAACCGATCTAGGGATTTCTCCAATGCTTGTTCACCCAACCTCCACACTGGACATCGCGGCTATCCCGGGTATGCCTCTTTTTGAATCTCGTCCTCTATGGGTTCTACCATATGGCTCCTTGAGGGAATAAATCTCGTTCTCTGTCCGACGTTCTCTGCCTAAGGACGTCTGAGCAGCGCGAATCTCAAATTCGCATGTTGAGTTTCATCATACAGAAGCATATTAATCATTCATTCCAAAACAAATCAATCACAAGTCATAAATATCATCTTACACTCATCTCTAGTCCATAATCTTACACTCATCTCTAGTCCATAATCTTTGCATATTCAAATCAATCCAAATCAACTTCACGTATAAAAACAAGCTTTTAATTCAAACAGTCCTTAACTTCTCTTAGTATTTTAATTCTTTCAAGTCATACATGGATATTTATTTTTAACATAATTAATCATGGCATTCTAACTAGTAATATTATATCTAGTTTCTATATCTAAGTCATAACTATGCTTATGTATTAGTCCATCGGGTCTATATAGAAAAGGTATCTTGATAGTGATTTCTAAGGTAAAGCCTGACAACTTGTGTCTTTGGGACAATAGTATCTTTCAATCCATTTGGAATTAGAGAAAAGTCAAAACTACAAAGTTTTAGGACTTCTAATGCTCTATAAAACATATCTCAGTGATGGTTCTCTAAAAATGAGTTCTAAGGTCTCTTTGAGAGCATTCAAAATGGCCAAAGTTGTGTTTTCAGCATAAAACTATCAAAAACAGCCAAGTGTCGTACTTTGCACTTGAATAACTAAAAAACAAAAGGGATTTGGGTTTCTAGAGTCTCATACACTCTTGTAGAGTTTCTTGTCCTCTAAAACTTTCGTGTTTACCTCAACATGTGATTCTAAACACACGAAAAGATAAACTCTTCATGAAATAGTCCCTAATGAAGGTTATACCTAGAATCTAGTCATAAACTAGTCAAATATTCAATCTTCTAAATCTTTACCTCTAAAAGTGTTTATTCTATGAGTCGACTCCAAAAACAGATCACGTTTTACTTTTTTATAAAATTCCGATTTGCATGTGCATCTACATACTTAAAGGCTTCCTTTGAGCATACTAACTAATTAAAAACACAATCTTGAATTTTCACTTAATTTTAACACTTGGAATTTTTGCCTGGTAGTGTCAAGGACTATGGAGTTTAGGGACTTGAGGCACTGGTCACGGACTGTCAAGTAAGAAAGAAACTTGATACAGGGTCCAGGAGTGCTGAGATAACTTGAGGGGAGGAGTAGACACTGGTCGCGGACTACCAAGTAAGGGGAGGCAAACTTGGTATAGGGTCTAGGTGTACTAGGTGTATTCACATGAGGGGAGGTGTTGAAATATACAAGTGAATAGGGTGTGTGTGGGAACAAGCTCTTGGATAGAGGCTGTAAAAGAGAAGATGTAATTGTGAAAGAACCTGTGAAAAGGTGAGAAGAATCTACTGGGAGAGAATAATGGGTAGCATGAGGGAATTTAGGAGTGTGGAGATATTCTGGGAGATATTCAGGGAGAAGAGAAGAGGTGGAGAGAATCAGGCAAAAGGTGGAGATATTCTGGGAGTGAATCATGGAGAAATCAATGGGATTAGATGCTTGATGTAAACTCTATAAATTGAGGCATAGCCCTAATGAGAATTTGCTAGCTTTTGAGTATCCATGCCTACATTAATCTATTTGTTAATTATTCACTAATTATGTCTTAATCATTTGCTAATCACTTTGTTAATCATGTTGATTCTAGTGTTTGATCCACCATAGCTCATCATTATGCTCAAATTTCAACAGACGTACCCCTTGCAGTTCATGCTAATGGCATTGTAGTATGGGAAGTCATTCTGTCTATACCTAAGGGCACTGTAGTAGTGGCATATCAGTCTGAATCCTCTCTATCTAAATTTTCCACCTCCTCCTCTTGTATACGAGGCCCGTGCGACTTGATTAACAACTGGGAGTACCTATTGTAGCTGAGGTTGTTGCCTTTCCACCACTCTTAGATTCCTATTTCGAGTGTTGTAAAAGCATGTGTCAGTGGTGTGGTTTCTATTTCTACAAATAACACATGGGGGTTGCCTACTTTGTATCTAACATTGTTTCTTTGTATGACCGTGGTTATTACAATTCGTGCACTAGATGTCTAATCTCAGTCCGAAACTTGTGTATCCTCCCAAAAGCTTGGTTAGGTAGGCCTTCAGTTTTTCTTAAACATACACTGCCTGCTTCCTGCCTATCTTCTTCTAGGGATTTTGGTCTTTGGGTATTTAACTCTTGTCTGGAATTTGATTCTGAGTTGTCTTAACTAGACTCTGACTTGAAAGTTTCCTCTTCCTTCTTTTTCCTTTTGTCCTTTCTCTTCTTGGGGTATTTTCTTATCTCTGCTTCAAGATCCCGTCGACGGCTCTAGTTGTGATGGTCCCAAATCTAGCCATATCTTAATCGTATAACTTAATCTAAGAAAACATTGAAACTCACTTAATCGTGCTATTTCTACATAGCAATTTAATCAAATCAATCCTCTCAAATAGCAAAATAAGCATGCATGCCATATCCAAGATTCTTAACACATAAGAAAAAAATCATAGAATCTCAAACAAACACTTGTATAATATAAATCTCTATCCATTAAAGTATAGCATCTCAATCAATCACCATGTATGTGTCTATCTCAAAGATTTTTCCATCATCACCATGCTCAACGACAAGGTTAGTCTCATAATGACCAAAATCTAACCAATCTAGGGATTTCTCCAATGCTTGTTCACCCAACCTCCACACTGGACATCGCGGCTATCCCGGGTATGCCTCTTTTTGAACCTCGTCCTCTATGGGTTCTACCACATGGCTCCCGGGTATGCCTCTTTTTGAATCTCATCCTCTATGGGTTCTACCACATGGCTCCTCGAGGGAATAAATCTCGTTCTTTGTCCGACGTTCTCTGCCTAAGGATGTCCAAGCCCAAATCTCACAATCGCATGTTGAGTTTCATAATACACATGCATATCAATCATTCATTCCAAAACAAATCATTCACAAGTCATAAATATCATCTCTAGTCCATAATCTTTCAAGGCATGCATATTCAAATCAATCCAAATCAACTTCACATATAAAAACAAGCTTTTAATTCAAACAATCCTTAACTTCTCTTAGTATTTTAATTCTTTCAAGTCATACATGGATATTTATTTTTAACATAATTAATCATTGCATTCTAATTAGTAGTATTATATCTAGTTTCTATATCTATGTCATAACTATGCTTATGTATTAGTCCATTCGGTCTATATAGAAAAGGTATCTTGATAGTGATTTCTAAGGTAAAGCCTGACAACTTGTGTCTTTGGGACAATAGTATCTCTCAATCTATTTGGAATTAGAGAAAAATCAAAACTACAAAGTTTTAGGACTTCTAATGCTCTATAAAATATATCTCAGTGTGATGGTTCTCTAAAAATGAGTTCTAAGGTCTCTTTGAGAGCATTCAAAATGGCCAAAGTTGTGTTTTCAGCATAAAACTATGAAAAACAGCCAAGTGTCGTACTTTGCACTTGAATAACTAGAAAACAAAAGGGATTTTGCTTTCTAGAGTCTCATACACTCTTGTAGAGTGCCTTGTCCTCTAAAACTTTCGTGTTTACCTCAACATGTGATTCTAAACACACGGAAAGATAAACTCTTCATAAAATAGTCCCTAATGAAGGTTATACCTAGAATCTAGTCATAAACTAGTCAAATATTCAATCTTCTAAATCTTTACCTCTGAAAGTGTTTTTTCTATGAGTTTACTCCAAAAACAAATCACGTTTTACTTTTTTATCAAATTTCGATTTGCATGTGCATCTACATACTTAAAGGCTTCCTTTGAGCATACTAACTAATTAAAAACACAATCTTGAATTTTCACTTAATTTTAACACATGGAATTTTTGCCAGGTCTGAAAAAACTGGTAAAAAACTGTTGGAATTCATTACTGAAATCTGTAACATCCGAAACTTATGATTGTCTTTAATCATAACTTGGTTAAACTAGGAGGTATGTTACACTGGTTTCTCCTGCCCACTTGCTCAAAGGTGATGGTCTCCAAATCATAAGAGGCTTCCACATCGTCTAGGGATTCTCCCTCAATCCTCTCATGAACCACTGGCTCTTTGTGGGTTGGGGTAGGTTTGCTGGGCTAGACCAAATGCATTAACAATGCTCTGAATTTTGCCCCATAATCCTCTATTGGCCTCTTCCTCTAAGTTAGCATTTTCAACTTTTCAAGTACCTCCTTCTCCGGTTGCCTCTCTTCTAGCAGTACCTCATTGCTCTTCTTGAGCTTTCTTCACTCTTCGTGCACTGTCCATTGCACTCTTATGACTCCACCCATCATGAACATAGTCAACACAACTATGTGCACACTTCCTCTTTTGATCTACCCCGAATAGCTTCTCTTATGACTCCACCCATCATGAACATAGTCAACACAACTATGTGCACACTTCCTCTTTTGATCTACCCCGAATAGCTTCTCTATTCAAACTTCTTATAAAGAACTACCCTGTACCTTCCTACTCCCTTTCCACGTGTACCATCTCCCGCCGCGCAGGGATCACCAAACGTGTTAGTGTCTGGTCAAGACCTAGCACTTACCTGGTTCTGTACCACCTAGTTGGCTCCTGAAGAGAAGTAAATAATACAATTGTACCCAATACGACAAGCCAACGCTGGCGCATTGAGCTACCGGTTTGCCTAAGCTTGGGGTGTTAGTCATGACTACACACAAATTAGTTTCTATGTCCTTCATGATTTTGGATAAGAGTTGGCATCCAAACAGTTCTGCAATTGACAGTAGAAAGAACTATGCAATATAGAGAAGAGACAAGTGAGAGGCCAACCCATGATACATTCTTTAATATTTGCTTGAACTCTCGACAGTACAATACACTAGCAATGCACAGCTCTTATGAACTCACTGAGCTCGACTCCTACTTCATCTATTCCTCTATCCCCTATCTCGAAATAATCCCCTGAATCACTTCTTACATCAATCCAAGTACTACCTATTTGCAAGAAGTAATAACAAAAGTTATATAATAAGAAAGCTTAACACATAATAGTTTGTTACAAAATGAGACAAACTGGGTGGAGACCGTTTTTGGTGATAAATGATTACATATTAGTAAGGTGAAATGTCCGCTTATTCACCTCCTACATTAACATGAAACATATCAAGCTTAGTTTTGCAGTCCTCGAGGGAACCCTCGCCTAGCCCTACGGTGGGTTAACCATCATAGGTAGATTTTCCAACTCTGTAAATACCCAAGAGTTGGTTTCCCTAAGGTGGGGAAATACCCACTTACCCAAAACAGATCACTTTGGAATGTTATCCCCACAACAAGAGAACACATCCCTTGGTTTATTTTACAACAATTTTAAATAAATTACTGGTCTTGTTGTTTTTCACCTCACCACTACGATCATCTGTTCTTGGACCATCCCACCTCATTCTGCATGTCCACCATGAGCCATCCTCTAGGGACAGAGGCTGAATGCTTTCTCATTTGCGCATGGATCACCTCTTAAGGGTCACAAATCTTTGTTGGGAAATCTCTTGCTCATAAAAAAAGTAATTCTCAACCACTATTTCACAATGAGACACCTCTCTTGGTATTGCAAAAATTAGACTTAATTAGTGTACGCTCTTTTTCACGAGATGAAATTTCCATGTAGATTATTAAAATGTGATCATTGTATAGCAATTTTCTTAGTGGTAGATTCATCAACAAGAAGTAAAAATTGGATACTACATCCCTAATAATAAAAGATCATCTACTTTCTATGGGTTCTACTATGGGAATTCATTTAGATGGTAATAATCTTTACTAGAGGGAGATAGTATGTCATGACATGGCATATTTTGCATCGGTGCTGAAAAATAGAATATTTAGAATGCCTCTTCATCTCATCGGTGCTGAAAAATAGAATATTTCTCTCTATGGTGGAAAGAGCCCACTTCTATAAAGAATCCAACTTATGGATCTCATAACATCATAGATCATTTTGAAAGGATTAGAGTAGGTATGCCAAAGCATTAGACCTCTCTTGTGGGGAAGGTTCATGATCAATCTCATTGCTCAATAAATCAGAATTAGAATTTAATTTTGACACTTTTGATATATAAAATGAGAATTAAATACTCAATTTTATTTGGTTAGATAAAACGAAATAAATTTAAAAGGGAGATTTTTCTTATAATATTGTGCATGGATAGAGAAAAAGGAAGATATATGAGGGGCGAGAGAGATGAAATGAGAGAGAAAGAGAGAGAAAGGGAGAGGGAGTGAGTGTGGGAGAGAGCGAGTGACGGAGAGGGAGTGAGTGTATTGGGAGAGAGCAGGTGAGCGAGTGACGGAGAGGGAGTGAGTGTATTGGGAGAGAGCAGGTGAGCGAGTGACGGAGAGGGAGTGAGTGTATTGGGAGAGAGCAGGTGAGGGAGAGGAAGCAATAGTGAGCGAGTGACGGAGAGGGAGTGAGTGTATTGGGAGAGAGCAAGTGAGGGAGAGGAAGCAATAGTGAGCGAGAGAGACAATGAGAGAGATCACGGGTGAGCGAGAGGGAGTGAGAGTGAGAGGGAGCTATAATCGTATTTCCCTCATAATATGCTTGAAGTTGAAGTAGGTGTGTAGGTACCCATCTTTGGTGGGGATTGTGAGCTATCCAGCATGGTACCTTGGTTGGTTTGTTCTTTGTTTGGGTGCAGACTTCTTTCTCTTTAAGAGCATTATTTTCTTTTTAGAATCCAAACTTTTGTACCGTCATGATATCCTTGGACTTGCAATATTACCTTTGGAATCCACACTTATTTTACTAGCAACTTCTTATGTAATTTCCTTGAATGCCATCCTTGAGGTTCCCTGATTTCTTTTCTTGTGAGGCCTTTGAATTTTTCTATGTGAATGTTGTTTGTTGTGACTAGGTAGCCAATTAGGATTTTTCTATGTGAATGTTGTTTGGTGTGACTAGGTAGCCAAATAGGATTTCTACCTTTGTATAGCCCCTGTGCTTGAAGTAGTAACTTTTCCACCCACCTTTTGATGCTTTGGAGATATCTTTATGGTCTTCTTGGTGGAAGACAAATGCGATTTCTTTGCTAGAATAAAAGCTTTTGTACCTATTTTGATATGAGTTGGCAAGGCTTTAGTTGTGGATTGTGGCAAAATTGATCATGATGAGGGTGGGATCTACCAATAAAGCAAGGGATGCCGATGTTGAGTCTATGTCTTGGATTTTATCAAATCCAATTGTGGATCTGATCTCTTCTATGATTGCAGACTTAGGGACTTTAGCAAGAGGGGTTGTCTTCATTTTGATGAGGTCACAATGATAGCTTGTTGTTTATAAGTTAAAGTGATAACCTTAGCTGTTATTGTCAAGGGTTATGGGGTGCATATTTTGGTGAGCTTCCTATGGTGAGTGTTTTTGATATTTTGGTGAGCTTATTCATCATTACAAACCACAATTATAATATTTTCTATTATTGTGAGATTTTGATTAAGTATAGTGAGTTTTTTTTCCATATATTTGTATCTATACATATCCTAGATTATCAATTATTTAATAATAGTATTAATATAATTATAGATATCCATATGAAACAGTATTGATCATTGTGATTGGAGAAATCATATTTTAGTTCACTTCATTAGCTAAAAGACAATTGTTTTGGTACAATTATAGAGAGCTTATGTCTAATGTAATTGATTGTGGCTTTGATTGATGGTGGTAGAGATCAAATAAGTCACTTTCTATTTAATGTGATTTTTGAATTTTATTCTTTCAAGATTAGGTGTATAACTTATAGAGTAGGTTTGTGATTCTAAATTTATCAATCATAGAGGCAAATCTTTAAAGAAGTAATAGATAATGTTATGGCTCACCCCCTAATCCTCCTTGAAACACATCCAATAAGAGATTACCTGGTGAACCGCAACTATCGTGAGGATCTTTACAATGGCCATGCTCATAACCTTTGAGGTCTCCAAGCTCTACAACTCCTTGAGAAGAAATTCTACCACGTCTCCCGCGAGTGTTTTCACACCGACGTTGCACTCCATGTACTTGTTCCTCTTCTCAACTCAATTCACTCATACACACTCACTAGCATGCATTAGATAGAGAGATTAGCAAGAGCAAGGCTCTATTGCAAAATGGGAGAGTATCTTTGTATTATGAGAGATATTCACCTATATACATGGCCATAAGTGTTCGCACACACTTAAACTATGGCTGACCAAGCACTTTAGGCTCATAAGAGGACTAATGCTATTACAGTGGAACTTCATCCTAACTTGCTACCACACGCTCTTGAAGAGGGAATCGCCTTAAGTATTTCATTGGACCATTATGGGCGCTAGTCCAAGTTGTAGATTTGGACACCATTTTTTCATATATTGAATGTTTGACCTTTTGGTGTATCTACCTTGACTCCTTGATGTAAGATAATGGTAGTAACTCTTGTTAACCCTAGGAATGGGTTAACAGAGAAATATAGTTTTTAGCAAAAAAGAATGGAACATCTATGAAATTTATTGAGAAATAGTCAATGACAAACAAAAAGACAAAGTGTCATGAATCTAATCCTCTAAAACACATCAAAGTCTCTAGCTACATTACAACATAGGTGTGCAAATTCAAAGTACCATCGCCACACCACACCATAGGCACAAATTCTATGACAAACTGCTCGTCACACAAAAAAGCCACATCATAGCCTAGGCATGCACTCTATGACAAATTTGCCATCAATGGATAGGCAAGCATAGACAATTGTGTTTTACAATATCTTATCACATACATTATCATAAAATATTGACAAAATGACATCATCAATCTAAAACATGTCAGTAAATATGTCAATTACAGATTTCTTTTCCATCACTACAATAGAATGAGGGTGTAGCAACAAAAATAGCATCACTTTTATAACTAGAAGGGTGGGGAGATGTCGGGCTATTTTTGTTGCGAAAAAAGTTGTTATTTTTTCTACAATGGATTTGTTATTCAGGAATGAAATAGAGCTGCTTAGAAATAAAAATTTTCTACTACTTTTATTGTTCTCAACAGTGAAAGCATTACATAGTAAAAAAACGCAGGGGCACATTGGGGAGTCTACACATGACTCCCAAGAGTCATAGTTTTATGACACAAACATAGACATGAAAAACAAATAGATTGGGAAGAATGCAAGTGAGCTCAAAATTTATTATATTTCATGAAGTGTCCCAGGTCTTTGGTCATATATACAAAAAATATATCAATGGAGAGGTGACTAATCAGAATCCTCATTGGATTCTAAGTGCTCATCATCATCATCGTCGCCCTCCTCTTTAATTCTTTCTACCAATTCATGCTCGTAATCTAGATCTTCCCCTTCATCTTCCCCTTCGTCCTATGTACATGCCATCAAGTGGTGCAAGGTAAGTATAGGGAAATAAAATACAATTCGATGTAGATAAGAGAAGGGTTGTTTCACTACTTACCTCGTATGCTTGAGTCCCCAAAACAAACTCATCCAAGTGTATGCCTTGCGCATGGATCCACGCCCACAATTGTGGATAGGGGGATCTATAGCCATAGTCGTACTACTCCTTTGTTGGGTCATGCCCAACAACCTCCCTCTACAAAAAACAATTAAGAAAATATAGAAATAGTTAAAGAAAATAATATAGTACAAAACAAAATGAAAGAGAAGAATAAATTATTAGTAAATGATAGGTGCTTATGAAACAAGCAAAAAAGAGGACTTTCCTCGTGAGCCGAAGTGTGAAGCCCCTCACTTCCATAGTCGGGAAGCACTCGCCCACCACTTGTTGTTGAAAAGCATGTGGGTTCTTTCTCATGGAGCTGCATGCGTGCCTCCACTCCTCGTGCATGCAAATGCTCGACTTTTCCAAATTATTCTTTGCCACTCTCTTGATGTTTTCTCTTTCTTGTTTTTGTAGCAACTTTGTAACGACTTCTTAGAGACGGGTATACCCGAATGGATGTAAGGAGCAAAAGGTGAATTTCCCAGAGATGAGTAGATGCCAGAGTGATGTATGCTTGAGAGTTTGAGAACTAATATTGAAAGAATGGCTTCTGGGTTGGTTTCTCTCTTGTTGCTACTTTATTTTGCATAATTCTATCTATCATGTATCACTTGCACATTGTGTTTGTGTTTACTACCATAAGGAAGCATGATGGAGCTAAGAATAACCTGCGTATAGTAATACTTAACTCCCCTAATAAGCATGCATAGAATGATTGCTCAACGGTCAGTAAATTGGATGTCGCATTAGGCACAATTGAGTTAGTTGTTGCTCTTTAGAAGCTGACTAGGTGGTCCGGAACCAGTGAAGTGTCGAGTCTTGAAAAAAGGACAGCGAAAGTTTGGGTGATCTTGCTGGAGAACTAGCATGCCAACAAGGGGAGTAGGAAGAAAATTAGGGGTTAGTCTAGCATAGGAAGCATGAACTATGCTTCTGTGCTGCATAATATGCATGTTCTCATGTGACACTCCTCACATAGAGGAGCGAGTTGGGCAAGATCACTGCTAGAGGAAATGTGCATATTATGGTGTTGTTGAAATGTAGAGAGAAAGAGATGAGACACATCATGTACACTCCCAAAGACTGATTCATATTGAGGACAAGATACATATATATAGGTGAGACCAAGTTAGGTAGAGTGAGCCATATATAGAGCTCCAACACCCCCACTCAAACAAGGGTCTCTAGCTATGGATGAAAAAACCCTTGGGGAGTACAAGGGAAAAACCCAAGCCCCTATACAAATGTGAAAATTTGAACCAGAAGTAATGATGTGGAAGTGCATTGTGCATCTATGTACAAATATACAAAAGGACCAAGAGGTCATAGTGTGCAATTGTGGAATGTGCAAAGTGCATGGTGTCTAGAAGATTACAACGATATATGTACAAAGCTACCATAAGAGTAAAGAGCCTAATCTAGAAAGAGTGAGCCCGAGGCAACTCCAAGCTCTGAGCGTAAGAGAATGAAGCGTGACTCATTGAGACCTTTGGTAAGAATATCTGCAATCATCTGGTCACTTGGACAATGTTCAATCATGATAGTGCCTTTGCGTACTTCGTATCGAACATAATGGTAATGCACAGCAATATGTTTTGATTTGTTATGTTGGACATAGTCTTTTGCAAGACTAATAGCACTCTGATTATCACACCGCAAGGGTGTACTAGAAAGAGGAGAATGGCCAATATCTGTTAACACTTGTCGAAGCCAAATGAGTTCACGAGCTGCAAGTGATGCCGCAACATATTCAGATTCAGTTGTAGAAACTGCAACACCGTTGTTTCTTGCTGGTCCAAGAAATAAGACAACCATTAATGAAGAAACAATTGCCACTAGTAGATCGCATAGATAAATGTGAGCTGGCCCAATCTGCATCTGTGTAACCCAAAAGAGAAAGAGATGGAATGGAGTCGGATGTGAATTGTCATTGATAAACCAGACCATAATCTATAGTGCCTTTCAAGTATTTCAACACGCGCTTTGCTGAAGACCAATGCTTAAGAGAAGGACATGCAAGGTGTTGCCCGAGATAGTTAGCAATAAACAAAATGTCAGGACGAGTGTTCAAACCAACAACTTGAAGACATCCAACCAAATTAGCATATGGTTGATTTGTAACAAGCTGGCCACCACCATCAGAAGTGTTTTTCATGGAACTCGCAAGACAAGGAGTAGTTGCTGAATGTGCAGATTCCAAACCAAACTTCTTAATAGTATCTTCAATAAACTTTGACTGTCGAAGTAATAAAATACCTTTTCTGCGATCCCTTTGAATCTGAATGCCAAGACACGAGTGAAGCTCTCCAAGATCCACCATATCAAATGCCGAAGATAACAACTGCTTACTTTGGTGTAGAAATCCCAAATCATTGGAAACAAGGATTGTATCATCCACATAAAGGGCAAGGATTACAAAACTACCATTTTGGTGTTTGGTAAATAAGTTGGGATCAGAAGAGCAAGAGAGAAAGCCATGGGAGGTAAGAAAAAGATCAAACTTGATGTACCAGGCCCGTGAAGCTTGTTTAAGACCATATAAAGCCCTCTGAAGACGAGCAACAAGATCTTCCTTCCCTGCAATAACAAATCCTTCTGGCTGTTCCATGTAAATTTCTTCATTCAAATCTCCATTCAAGAAAGCTGTGCGCACGTCCATCTGATGAATTTCTAAGTCAAATTGAACAGCAAATGCCAATAAAACCCGAATACTAGTAATGCGAACAACTGGTGAAAAGGTTGAAATCGTGATAATCAACGCCAGCAACTTGAGAATAACCTTTGGCAACTAAACGTGCCTTGAATTTGTCAAAGGATCCATCTGCTTTAAATTTTGTCTTATATACCCACTTACACTTAATGGCAGTACGGCCAGGAGGTAGCTCAGTGAGTATCCATGTACCTTTAGGGATAAGAGAATCGTACTCTGCTTCCATAGCCTCTTGCCATTGATCATTTTGTGGAGAACATATAGCATCACTGTACGTGGCCAGATCTTCAGAAGTAGAGAAAACATTAGCCTCAAAATCTTCATCATAAACATGACAAGAACCATGCTCAAAATCAATAGGCAGATCAATAAAAATGTCAACATCATCAATGACAGCATTCGGAATCAATGGTTGTGAAGAGGAAAGTTGCTCTTTAGATGGTTGTGAAGAGGAAAGTTGTGTTGAACCAACGTGAGAGAGAGAGAGACATGTCATATGCATCCCCAAAGGTGTGTGGAATACACACAATAGATGAGTATATATAGAGGAGATCCTGGGACTATATATAGAGACATTCTATATATAGCCAACACCCCCGCTCAAAGAAGGGTCTCTAACTGTGGATGAAAAAACCCTTGGGGGCTCAAGGGAAAACCCACATCTCTATATACACCTACCACTATATTAAATTATTTTATAGTTACAAAGTATTATTCAAAGGAGCTACATCACTCCCATATATACAATAGCCATGAAAGCTGCAAAGGAGCTACATCACTCCCATATATACAATATCCATGAAGGAGCTACATCACTCCCATATATACAATAGCCATGAAGGAGCTACATCACTCCCATATATACTTCATCACTCTTATGTGTACAATAGCCATGAAGGCTTTGAAGGTCATCCATCTTCATGTTGTCTTGATCCATTCATGTAGGTTGGGTGCGAGTCTATCTTCGTGACGATGCCAAATAATATTTTTGTAGTCTCTTCTCTAAATTGAAGCTCAACAATATCCAAATACAATCCTGATCCATAAACCCTGTAATATGGAAGAAGTCTCCATAACAAATGGAAAACCATAATTTTGTTATAGAAATATGAGATGTACACGAAAAGATATACATAAAGAAATAGGCATAAAGGTATCTATTATATGGTTGCTTAGGAATATAGTCCATCCACAAGGACATGCATGGCAATGTCAACTTGTGGAAGATCATCCAATCAATGGAAAATGAACTAGATTTGGTAAGAGAATCTGGTTACTTGGAGAAGTTGACTTGGAAGATTGACCTGTCAATAAACACTAAAATAGAAAATGACACTAGTTAGTAAGGATATCATGGAAAGCTAGAATCATATCTTTGCCATGGGAAAAAATCTATGACATAAGATCAAACCTCCAATATTATGAGTGAGGGTAATGAGACAACTATAACTTGGATCAAACCTCCAAGATGACATGATATGAAAGTAAACCTCATAAGATGACATGACGAGAAATCAAACCTCTCACATGAAACAACAATTAGGATGTAGACACCTCTGACAGGACGAAAAAGCAAACCTCTGACATGACGTACTTGAAAGTAAACCTCATAATATGATAGGCCGAGAAATCAAACGTGTGACATTCACAATTAAGATAGTAAACCTCATAAGATGACGGAACGAGAAATCAAACCTTTGACATCCGTAGGCAGTATGTAGCCAGGATGACATGATGTGAACATAAACCTCATAAGCTGATAGGACGAGAAATCAAACCTCTCGGGAAATATGCTCGACGGAATTTCTTGTTAGTTGCCATAGATTGAATTCCAAGACTTGACCACCATTATAGCCATTTAGACCTGCATGGTTGCATTGTCAACCACAAAAGACATTGATAGACTTAAATAAATCTAGTCAATCTGATGAGCCAAAGCCAAGGCACGGTGCATCCAATGACCATGGCATCATGGTAACAATCCATGGAAACGTAGTCAACCATCATTCACGAAACATGTAACCATCATCACGGGACAACACCATGGCATCATGGATAAAATCCATGGAAACACAATCAACTAACATAGATTAGCCAAATGAACCAACATCAACGAAACATGTAGCTTGGAATGACCAACATCAACAAAACATGTAGCTTGGAATGACCAACATCAACAAAACATATAACCATCATCATGGAACAATGATCCATGGAAACATAGTCAACCATCATCGATGAAACATGTAACCATCATCACGGAACAACACCATGGCATCATGGATTGTAGTGAGTGAATTACATCAATGCAATGAACACATATACATATATCGATAAAAAGTGTAACCATCACCACCATGGCATCATACCAAGACACCAAAATTACAAACTCACCAAACCTGTCAGAATCACCGAGGCTTGCATGCTTAAAATAATAATTGTCAAGTCCGTGAGACTAGTTGTAATGTAACAAGCAAAGGTAGAACACATGGCATCTTTAACTAGTAGTAACAGCATGCTAAGCATCAATAAAGTCCTCTTTACGCACAAGACAAACTTCCTCGAAGCCATAGAAAGAACAAATACACAACTTCCTTGTGAGAACAATCAAACGAGAAATCAACATCACCGCCGCCGAGATAAAAGGATAATGAGATCATCACCGAGATGACCATGAGCAAGTAACTATAACGATTCTGAAGTCATAAGATAAAACAATCAGATCATCACCGAGATGACCATGAGCAAGTAACTATAACGATTCCTAAGTCATGAGTTAAAATGATCAGATCATCACCGAGATGACCATGAGAAAGTAACTGTAACGATTCTGAAGTCATAAGATTTAAAATGATCAGATCATCACCGAGATGACCATGAGAAAGTAACTGTAACGATTTAGAAGTCATAAGATAAAACAATCAGATCACCGAGGTAGGATGAACAAAATCCATATACATATCATCAGCAGTTGATCGAAAAGAAAGGCATAATTACCATCATGTGATAATACCTTGGATTGTCAATAAATACATTATGAACGTCCAAGCTTAATCATGTGATTCCTGTAGCTAGCAGAGACCATGGCATAAGTCACGATCAATGTAAGGCAAGGCCATCGAAGACCCTGACCATAATCATTGCCCCGGCCAAGTCCACGACATAGAGTGGGAGACGGCGATGGAAGAGAAGATGAACGAGCAGGCGGCGGGGCAACGAGCACACTCCCAACAAAGGGATGCAAAGGCGCGCCAAACACCCACGCACTACGGGTCCGGCGGAAAAGATGCATGGAAGGATAAGTTTTACAATATCACCATGTCGCGGCAGAGAAGACAGTTTTTAACAAAACGGTCCTACATTTCAATGAAAGATACTTCAATAAACATTCCGGCTTCAGCCGTTCAATACCTCGTCTGATGTCTTCCGGGCCATCAGGTAGATAAGGGACCTCAATCCTTGCTCAAGGAGACATCTTCTCTTATCATTCCAGGGAACCTCAACCTCAGCTAGGGAGATCTAGCTCCTGGTTCCCAAGGGACCTCTACCTTAACTAGGGAGTTTTGGCTCTTGGGGAGACTCGGATACCCTCCGAACCTCAGTTGGGACCAAGAACCCAACCTCTCTTTAAAGCTACCCGCAACTGAAGAGGAACCTAGGGACCCCCAGACCTTCATCTTAAGACACGGGAAAGATTCATAGCCCTTCTAAATTTCCCCGCTCCTCCGAAGCTGTGATCTAGCACTAGGTGGGCACCACAACACCATCGGTCTCATAGCCCAGGGAGTACCGACGACAGCTCATCCACTCGTGACCTAACCGGACACATACAGAGTGGGAAACAGGGTACGGGAGTAGGGATTCAACCCGCACCAAAAAGTAATCAAACTGCCCGAAATACGTGGGTATCCTCGGCTCGCAGCCGTCAATTCAAATACCTTAATCAACTGGACAACAAGACTCATCCATAACTTCTCATAATTGACAGTTCATAACTTTGCCATACAAACTTTGATCAAACAATTTGTGCAAAATCATTATGTGGTGCGAATGCGTACAAACACATGCCAATTTCTTTGATCGGACACCACTGATCTTAGTTTCCAGATACGTTCACTAGGATGGGAAATAGCCTCTAATTCTAGGTCTTACATGAATGCATTAACTGATTTAGTTAACTTGAAGTACTGGAACCTGGTTAGCTTCTTCCTGAGGCTTTAGAGCCTGTAGCGCTCTGTTAGCAGGACCCGCCTCTTCCATCGGTGCTACTACCACCTCTTCCACTACCGGTACTGGTGCCAGAGCACGCGCCGAAACCACCGGTCTTGCCAGATTCGCTCGGCTGCTTGAGCGGGTGTTGGCGACTCCCGCTCGCTGTCCATGTCTTACGGGTGACATGCTAACTAAAAATTCACAAGAATAAAAGGAGAATGCTGTGCGATAGCACAACCATGTTAGCATTAATTTTTCATAAATTAACCATGATTTTTAGCCGATCATCACGATTAATTTAGCTCGAACGGGCGAAAACTGCCGAATTTTACACTGAGAGAGGCAAAAATCTGCCTTGCGGAAATTTTCAGACCAGCTTCCCAATCTCAGAAAATTATAAGAAAAAACAGGGATATCAAACTAAATGAGCTCTAATTTCTGTAATTTTTCTGCGATTTTTGGACTATCAGAGAATGGTCTTAAAAATCAAAAAGTGATAAAAAACAGTTTTTTTGGCATTAAAAATTAACTATAAATTAATCAAACTTTGAAAAAATCATTCCAGTATTTTTCCCATGATTAGGGAGGTCTGTGGATCACGCCATAATTTTCTTATGATTTTTGGAGACAAAAAGCCAAAATATTAATTTTAAAATTAAGCTTAATTATAAAAATCATTAGCAGAGTTAATTAGGCTTTGGTTTAGCTCTGATTTTGTGTGAAAACATCAGAAAAATACCCTTCCTAATTTTGCTTATAGCTAGGTGCAAGACTACGAAGACTATGTGACTTAGCGGTCACTAATCCTCTTAATTAAGGGTTAATTACAGAATTACAGCGATCAGCAATTTTTCAATTGCACATGAATTAAGGCTTAGATGATGTAGACGATCATGATTAATGCAAGAGACAAGAAGAATCATCCCAAATCAATCGAAAATGCCTTCTACTGCTCCCTCGTACACATAGAATCGTGTAAGGGAAGAAGTAGGGCTTCGAGAAGAACATAATCGAAATCAATCGAAATTGCCTTCTACTGCTCCCTCATACACATAGAATCGTGTAAGGGAAGAAGTAGGGCTTCGGGAAGAACATAATCGAAGATGGGGATGGCTATGGAAGCTTACCCGGCTGTAATTTGCTGAGAAGAATCGCTCGGAGCAGCACGAGAGCTTCGTCCCTTGTTCTTTGAGCTCTGATACCATGTTGAACCAACGTGAGAGAGAGAGAGACATGTCATATGCATCCCCAAAGGTGTGTGGAATACACACAATAGATGAGTATATATAGAGGAGATCCTGGGACTATATATAGAGACATTCTATATATAGCCAACAAGTTGCTCTTTAGATGGTTGTGAAGAGGAAATTTGCTCTATAGAAGAAGATTCATCATCACACAAGAATGGAAAAGCTTGAAGCAAAGATTTAGTATCATCAGAATCATCCATGGACCATGTACCACCCATAAGCTGTTCATTGAAAATAGCATCACGATTCACAAGCACTTTCTTGGAGGACGGGTCATAGAATTTGTAGCCTTTGGAAGTGTCAGAATACCCAATAAAAATAACTTTAAGCCCAGGAGCATCAAGCTTTGCTCGTGTTTCTTTAGGAACATGAATGTAAGCAATACATCTAAAGGTTCGAAAATGAGATACAGAAGGAATTTCACCTGTCCATGCTGTGATGGGTATCTTACCAGAAGGAGCAGTAGTAGGAAGATGATTCTGAACAAAGACTACTATCAAGAGAGCTTCACTCCAGAAGACATGAGATAACCCAGAATGAATTAGCATACATCGTATAGCATTGATAATAGTGCAATTCTTACGTTCAGCAACACCGTTCTGTTGAGGTGAATATGGAATAGTATGTTCATGATGAATACCATGGTCCGTACAATAACTCTCAAACTCACGAGACACATATTCTCCACCATTATCGCTGCAAAGTTTCTTGAGGCGACGTCCAGTTTGAAGTTCGGCAGCCTTGTGAAATTGCTTAAAAACAGATAACGCCTGAGATTTTTGTTGAAGCAAGAAAACAACTGTATACCGTGAGTAATCATCAATAAACGTAATGAAATAACGATGTTGTGTTCTCGATGGAGGCAAAGGTCCACAAATGTCGGTATGAACAAGATCCAACAAATCATGAGAATGAACTGAATTCGAGAGAGGAAAGGGTTTACGATTGTGTTTGCCAAGAGCACAAAACTCACAGATTCCCATATGAGGATGAGCTTTAAGACCATTCCGCGTACAAGACCTTGACGATGAAGATTAAGAAGCTTTGAGAAATCAGCATGAACAAAGCGATGATGCCATATCTTACAATCATGATCACCTGGAGCAATGACAACATTTGCTACAGCATCATTAAGAGAGAGCTCAAACAAATTGCCATTACGAGAAGCAGTTGCAATAATCTGTCCATCTTTCTCAATGCGGCATTTGGTGTGGTCGAATCCAACAAACAAACCAAGATCAACAAGTCTTGCAACTGAAAGAAGATTACGTTGAAGTTCTGGGACATGTAAAACCCCTCATAAAACTCGAGTTGAAGAAGATAAGGTGCCAAGATATAAATCTCCAATGCCCTTGACTTGGCAAGTTGTATCATCAGCAAGATAAACAACATGCTTAACAGGTAAAGAATGATAGTTATGTAGCCACTTAGATTCATATGTCATATTTCCTGTAGCACCAGAATCAATAATGAAAAGTGAACCATCACGTACATGAAGTATTCTGTCTGGGGGAACTGAACATAAAACACAACTTTTTTCAGGCATAACATTATCATGATGCTTGGCTGCATATGCTCGATCTCGATCTACATCAAATCGACGCTTAAAGCACATGGAAGAGGGATGATCAGATTTTCCACAATAATCACAAGAAGAATAATCTCTAGATAAACGTGGTTGTTTTGTGGTAATGTTGTGTTCTTCATCATATTGACGTGCCCAACAGTCATCTTCAGTATGACCATTCCTATTGTGGTAAGAACAATGCTTGTTAGGAAATTTGAGATGAGAGAAACTACCACCACGCATCCACCTCTACGGTTGCCTCGTTGAAAAGAACGCCTTCGCACATTAAAGGCCCGTTCCAACTGTTGTGACTCAGGCTCCTCTTGTTGTGAAAACATAACTGCATCATGACCAACGCTACGTCGTTGTTGACGTTGAGAATACTCAATCAAAGATATGCAAGTTTGGTCAAAATCAAGTCCGTCCTGAATGGTAACAATGTTGTCATAAGACGGATCCTTTATTGTATCAAGAAGAATTGTAATAAGTTGCTTTCGTGGAACAGGATCACCCGCAGCAGCAAGTTGATTAATAATAGATTTGAAAGAATCAATATGCCCCGTCATAGCAGTACCAACTTCATACTGTAACTTTGAAAGCAAACCTCTCAAATAAAGTGTTTCTGCAACAACAAACTTTTTCTGAAAATTTGCTATAAGATACTCCCATACGTCATGGGAAGTAGGAAAGTCATACACATCAAGCATGAGAGAATCACTAAGAGCAGAAAGAATATACCGACGAGCTGCTTTATCACGCCTTTGCCAATCCATATAAGCAAGACGCCATGCATCAAAAATAGGGCCTTCCGTGATAAGAACGTTGTGAGAATTCGGAATAATAGGCTGAGACGGACATAGAGAATCGCCAATAACAACATCTGAGAGCTCATCGCCTTCAAGAATTAACAGCATCTTTGCTTTCCAACCGGGAAACCCTTGGCCTTGAAAAGAAGGAATAGAACGTTGGCCAGAAGGAAAACCATTGACGAGAACAGTCATAGCCATATCTATCTGCGAGAAGACGTATAAGATAAAATCACAAAATCTGCACACCATAGACAAGGACGACTGCAAGAGATAAGAGACGTCAATAAGAAAAGAGTCCTCACTAAGAAAAGAGTCCTCAAAATAGTGAGACGTGGGACGCAAGATTCATTGGTAGACGCTTGATGAAAAAGCTAGATTGGTCGCTTTGCTAAAAATAGCAAAATAATAAGAGACGCTTGACGAAAAAGCTAGATTTGGCGGTTTGCTAAAAACGCTTGACGAAGAAGCTAGATTTGGGCGGGTTGCTAAAAACGCTTGACGAAGACGAAACCTGTGTGCTCACAAAGACGCTTGATGAAGACGAAACCTGTGTGCTCACACAAAGAACCTGTTTTGCTGTTCTACAGATGCAGTTTGCCTGAATTGTCATAACTTTTGACTCACAACTCCGTTTGACAAACTTTTTTGATAGGATTCACCAGCACAATACAATCTACGCACTGATAGGTTTTGGTTTTAAGGACGCGATTAAGAAATAACTCTAATTACAACAAGTTAAGCTATAAAATCATGTAGACAACACATAATCAAAGAACAATCTTGTAAGACATAAAATTATAATCTTGAATTTAACAAGAAGACATAGATGCTTCCCTCATAGATGCTATGATACCATGTTGAAATGTAGAGATAAAGAGATGAGACACATCATGTACGCTCCCAAAGACTGATTCATATTGAGGACAAGATACATATATATAGGTGAGACCAAGTTAGGTAGAGTGAGCCATATATAGAGCTCCAACAGGTGTAAGGTATGTTCATCTCATGAGTGAGTCATAGAGTGAAATGGATGCTGCATGGAGAATTAGGGAAGCAATGAGGTACCTCCGTAAGAAGTCAGAGGCTTCAAGAAATGAAGGGCGATTACATCGTGCAAAAAATTTTCTGAAAAGGGTTATGGGCCATCAAGAGAAAGAACGACATAATCAATAACCCTTGAGAGACTAAGAGGGAGAGGAAGAACTCCTGGAGCTCCGAAACAAGAGATAAGAAGATAAAGATGGAGAAGAACAAGTAGCTTTGGGAAGAATGTCACTGAAATATTCAAAGTTAAAGGGTAAAAGTGAGGAGGATCGAGATGCTCATATCTTCGCCTTTGAGACCACTTTCCTGGCCACCAAAGCCCCATTTCCACAAAACATAGAGTAGTTTGCAAAACAACAACTCTAGGTGGAAAGGTCACGAGCTCTGGTATGCTCAGTATGGTCTGGAGAATTTCCAGACATTTGAGGAACTCAAGAAATCTTTCCTCAAAAGATTCGGAAGAGGTAAGACCACCATTGAGATATTGGAAAAGCTGTAGGGTGATTGAGAAGAAGAGGCTAAAAGAAGATTATGCTGTAGAATTCAGAGCATTACTAATGTGTTTGGACTAGCCCAACAAACTTGCAGCATCCACACTAAGTTAGTGGTTTGTGAAAGGATGAAGGGAGAAGCTCCATATAGTAGTAGCTCGGGGGGGTCACTCGTATAAATATGTAAGTATCACGTGGGTTCAACAGAAGGACATTTTAAATATTTAAAACTTACAGAAATATATTTACAGAGGGGATTTATTTATTGTATTTTTTAAAAAAATTACAGATTTGAATAGGAAAGGATACATTATATTCACTAAAAAATTCACAGATAAGGGACTTTTTAAATAGGCCTTGAACGCACGTGATATAGAGGATTTACATATAGTGACCCCCCCGAGAGTAGTAGCTTCTTATCATTTAGAGACTCTCACATTTGAACAAGTGGTAGTAGCAGCAACCAGAGAAGAAGAAATCTTGAGGCATATAAGCAAAGACCCTAGGAAGGAAACGAAAGGAGCTGACAAAGGAAAAAGAAGAAAGAATAAACTTTTGAGTTGGATTCCGTTGAAGACACCTCTGAATCAAATCCCAACTGAATGGAGCAAATGTTTAAGTCTTTCAATGAATTTCAGATTTATGATGGCATGTTTTATTATCAATTGTTTGAAGTTATAACCTTATCTTAATGTAATTAAAGTTTCAATTTCTTTCTAATAATCTTAGAGGTTTAAGTTATTTTGTGAAAACCTTAATGAAAGAAAGGTTTTGTATTAATTTATAATTATCCACTAACATGGGCATTAATCAACGAATGACAAAAAAGCTAATAGGTACCCATGAGGAAAAACCATCACATACTCTTGCAAAGGCAAGGCAAAACGATGGATGAGATGTATTATCAACTCTTGAAAGAGAGCCAATCCTTTCAGAAAGATAGCTCAACATAAAGAAAAGGTCCACAAAGGTAAACTGGTCGTACCCAATTCCCTTAATTTCCTTCTGATCCTTATGATAATCATTTTTTCCCATCCCAACGATGGTGTAGGCTGGGCTTTACCACACGAGAGCCACGAGCTGAGTAAGTCGAGAGAGACTCTCCCTCTGGTGTGATGGCCATGTTCAGTTGGACCGGCTGATTTGGCGTCGATGATATGACAGCAGGAAAGTCACTTGGCCCATTACCCTGTCGTGTTTGTAGCATTCGCCTTGCTTTCATTATTCTCTTTATCCTCTCTCTTGCAGAACATTGTCTTCGCAGAGAAGTTCGAGTACTTGGCACGGTGCCTACATCTCGACAGACCATAAAAATATAAAATTTCAAAATGCTGTTCACCCACGTTTCTTACCAACTCCGCTATGGATTCATGCCTGCCCAGATGTGGAGACCATAAAGATTTATAACTAGAAAAGAACCGATTGAAAAGCCATGTGGGCTAGGTGGTGGTGTGCTTGGTCCTTTATTGTCCATGAACAGCAAATGAATAATGATAGATTAATCCTTAAGCCTTCCCCACATCACCTATATGTCACCCTTTCACACAGATGAGATTGCATGGCATGTCACCCCCTGCAAGATTTTTATAAAAGATATTCTCATGTCAACATTGGGCCAGTTATAACATTTTTTAAACAAATGATTTTTGTAAGATGATCATTCCTCCGAGTACTAGTTGCATCCTAAAAGTAAGTGAGTGGCACGTGCACTTATTATAATTTTAATATTAAATTCCTACCAAACAATAGCTATGATGCCCTTTCTGATAATGCAACCTAAAGTGTGTGTAATATCAATACATGGAGCTCAATTGAAGACGTCCTAGATAGTGCTACAAGTTTATTCCTCCCAATACTTGCAGCCTAAAAGAAAGTGAGTGGCACATAGAGTTATTATACTTCTAATGTCAAATTCCTACTTGAATATTGTTACCACAATAGGTGGGATGCCATTCCCGATATTGCATTCTAAAGTGTGTGTTATTGCATTCTAAAGTGTGTTATGTCACTTATATTGCATTCTAAAGTGTGTGTTATGTCAATATAAGTGAAGAGAATAAATGGAGGTCAATTCAAGGTCTCCAAGAAGTGCTACAAAAAAAGATTAGTGAATGGAGCCTGTGAGATATCACTCCTAGTTTTCCTCAAATAGATTTGCCATCACAAGTAGAGATTAAACTTTTAAAGCACCATTGACCACATAAAAGTAACGTTGAGCCTTCTCAAATGATAAATCCATTTTGAGGCTAAATTATTATTTTTCTCTAGGTTAGGTTGTGTAGCACCCCTTCACCTTCTTTACAACTCAATAATTCATTCATGTTTAATCCTTCGAACACAAACTATGGCAAGGTAAAGGCACCATAGAGAGAACAAATGATCACCACCAACAACAATAAAAGATCTTTAATCCAAGGTGGTGGTGTGTAGACCTATAACTGCATACCTATAGGCACCTCTAGGAAATCCCATTACTTCATTGCATTTACTTGAGATTGAATAAAATAGCATTTGGAGTAGCTCAATGCTATTTGACTAACTCATGGCAGTCTTTCCATGTTTGGGTGCCACTCCATAAGATGAGTGGGACATGTGCATACTCCATTCTAATGAGTGTGATTCCCTATGTTCCTTCATTACATTTGTATCAAAGCTCGTGGCATAGATCTTGATGTTTTGATTATGGAGTGATTAGTACTTAATCCATTTTCAGACTAGTAGTTTAACATAGTTTTTTAAAGTATTTTTGATTATGTTTTGCATGGATTAGAAATGTGATTAATGATAATCATTTTTGTGTATATGCTAATCACAGATGCACGCTCTTATCAAGGACTCACACCATCTCGTCTCGTTGTTCCACTCCATCTCGACCAACTCCTTAAATCACTCAAGGAGAGTGTCAATTTTAACCTTTGTAATGAGTCTCTCTGGGTTAGCACAAGGCTGGTGGGTAAAGCAAGCGATCTGCCGCATGATGTTTTGCCACATGTCTAGATAGATGTTGTCCATGCCCAATACCCCATGTGTGGCCACATCAATATGGTATCATCAAAGTGGGCACTTCATCTCTTGCACGAGCGAGATAATGATGCAACCCAAGTGGAAGAGATGGCCACATGCAAGCATGTAGGCACCTGTGCCATCAATCAAAACCATGCAGAGTGGGCAGTCCATGTTGGAAATACACGAGCATGAAGAGATAAAAGAGAGAAGAAGGAAGAGAGTTACACCATATACGCTTCCAAAGGACTATTTCATAATGATTATGAGTTTGTAGATATAGGTAAGATCTAGGTCAAGTTAGGGTGTGATATATATAGCTCCAACACCCCCACTCAAAACAAAGGTCTCTAGCATGAGTAAAAAAATTCTTTGGGGAGTACAAGGGAAAAACCCGAGCCCCTATACATACATATTATATACAAAAGATCAATGTGCGTAATGTGAAAGAGTATCTACAAGGATACAAAAATACATTTTGTACAAGTTTAATTATTCAGGGTGTGAGAGTGAAAAATATTAATCTCCACTGCATGAAGCTACAACAACTCCAAGTTCTCCACTTAATGATGTGAATCGAGTTTCTCTCAGTCCTTTGGTGAATATATTTGCAAATCATCTGATGTGTGGGGCAATGCTTAATCATTATTGATCCTTTCTTCACTTCATGTCGAACATAATGATAATGAATAGCAATATTCTTAGATCTGCTATGTAGAACATAATCCTTGGCAAGACTAATGGCACTTTGATTATCACATTTAAGTGGAGTATTTTACGATAATGGACGTCCAAGATCAACAAGTAATTGACAAAGCCATACCAATTCACGATCTGCTAAAGATGCAGCTTCATACTCAGATTCGATTGTAGAGACTACACCACAACGCTATTTCTTGCTAGCCCAAGAAATTAAGCAACCATTATTAACAAAGAAATAATTTCTACTTGTAGATCGCATAGACGAGTGAGAACTTGCCCAGTCAGCATTTGAATAACCAAGAAGACAAAAACAATCTGAGAGAGAGGATTCTTGTTAGTGGTAGATGAGTCCAAAGTCTTTAGTGCCTTTCAAATATTTAAGAACACGTTTGGCTGCAATCCAATGCCCAACAGAAAGAGAAGGAAGATGTTGCCCCAAGAAATTAGCCACCGCAAAGAGAATATATGGTCTGGTGTTTAATCCAACAAATTATAAATAGCCAATGAGATTAGCATAAGGTTGATGTGGGTCTAATGCTTCATAATGAGTCGTAGCTATATACTTGGTGGAGCTTAGAAGACATGGACTATTTGTAGAATGAGCATTGACCAAACCAAACTTGTTAATAATATCGTCAATCAATTTTGATTGACAAAGAAACAAGATAGCTTTCTGGTGATAGCGTTGAACTTGAATACCAAGACAAGAGTGAATCTCACCAAGATCGACCATCTCAAAAGCCGATGACAAAATCTTCTTTATGAGTTGCATAAAGTCAAGACTATTGGAAACAAACTGTATGGTATCATCGACGTATAGAGCAAGAATAACAAATAGAATATCTTCGTGCTTGACATATATATTAGGATCAGAGAAATAAGAGATAAGCCCTTTTGATGTGAGGAAGAGATCAATTTTGATATACCAAGAATGTGATGCCTGCTTTAAACCACAAAGAGTGCGATGAAGACGACACACAAGATGTTCCTTGCAAGGAATTGAAAATCCTTCCGGTTGTTCCATAGAAATCTCTTTTTTGAGATCACCCTTAAGAAAAAAAAAGTTTTCACATCCATTTGATGAATCTCCAAATCAAAATAAGTAGTAAATTCCAAAAGGACATGTATGCTTGTAATGCAAACAACAAAGAAAATGTATCATGATAATCAACACCTACATCTTGTGACTATCGTTTTGCAACCAAACAAGCTTTGAACTTATCAATAGATCCATCAGACTTTGTCTTTGTTTTATATACCCATTTGCACTTGATAGGAACAATCAGTAAGAACCTTGTACCTTTGAAAATCAAAGAATCATATTCAGTTTCTTGCATAGCCTCCTACGAGTAATCCTTTTGTGGAGAAGAGGTAGCTTCTGTATATAAGTTGCCGGATCTTCATGAACATTCATAGCATTATCAAAACTGTTATCATAGACATGATTTGAACCATGTTCAATATCAAAGATTAATGTATAGATCAAGATTATCACTAGAATCCTTTGTAGAGTCTTTAGAATCCTTCATAGGAGAAAAAGGATGCACAACATCTCGAGAGATACAATGATTATCAAACAAAAAAGGAAAATCAGTGGGTAAAGATTGTGTATCATCAAAATCCCTATTAGATCATGTACCTCCCATCGATCATTCATTGAATAGAGCATCACGACTGATGATGACTTTCTGACAAGTAGGATCATAAAATTTGTATCCTTTAGAATTATGAGAATATCCAATAAATATAACTTTCAAACTAGGAGGATCTAATTTTTGTTGCGTTTGTTTTGGCACATGAATATAAGCAATGCATCCAAAGGTGTGAAAAAGTGATACAGAAGGAGTTTTCCCTGTCCAAATTGTAATGGGAATCTTACCAGTAGGTGTAGTTGTGGGAAGATGATTTTGAACAAAGATTGTTGTATGAACTGCTTCATCCCAAAATCTCTTAGATAATCTAGAATGAATAAGCATACATCTTATAGCATTAAGAATGGTTTGATTCTTACGCTCTGCAATGCCATTTTGTTGAGGAGAATATGGAATAGTTAACTCATGATGAATATGAACCATATTCTACCATTGTCACACGGAGAGTCCTGATAGAGTGACCCGTATGAAGTTCAACTTCTTTCTGATATTGCTTGAATATGAATAAGGCTTCAAACTTATGCCTCAAGACAAAAACATATGTGAAACGAGAGAAATCATCAATGAAGGTAATGAAATAATAATAGTGAGATTTGGAGGGAGAAAAAAGTCCAGAAATATCCATATGAATGAGATCTAAAAGGGCATGTGAATGTGTAGAGGTAGAGATATGAAAAGGTTGTCGATGATGCTTGCCAAGTGCACAATACTCATCACAAATGCCCATATGAGGATGAGCTTTAAGATCCATACCTCTGACGAGATCTCGACAATGAATATCAAGAAGTGTTGCAAAATACGAATGGACAAAGCGATGATGCCATTACTTGCAATCAAGATCTCCTGGAGCAGTAACAGCATTTGCAACATCATCATTCAAAGAGAGCTCAAACAGATTACCACGTCGAGGAGCTACTACAATAGTATGCCCATCCTTCTCAATTCGACACTTTATATGATCAAAACCAACAAAAAGACCAAGATCAACAAGCCGGGCAACAGAAAGAAGATTCCTTTGAAGATCTGGAACATGCAAAACTTCTCACAATATTCTTGTAGAGGAAAGGGTGCCAAGATATAGATCACCAACACCCATGACTTGACAAGTAGCGTCATTATCAAGATACACCAATTTCTTAATTGGAAGAGCATGATAATTATGAAGCCATTGATATTGGTAAGTCATATTACCAGTAGCACCAGAATCAACAATAAAAAGAGAACCATCCTCAACAAGAAGTACTCTTCCAGGAGAAATATCATGATGAACACACTTTACCTCTTGATGATTATGTTCATCACTACTTGTATGTTGAGCAGCATATGTGCGATTGTGATCTTGATCATATCGCCTTTTGAAACAACGATGAGAAGGATGATCTGTACGACCACAATAGTCACACAAGGAGTACAATTTTTGGAGGAATTCGAATGAGGTTGCTTGGTGGTAATGCCATGTTCCTCATCATATTGACGTGCCCAACAATCAGAGACAGTATGACCATTCTTATCACAATAATAAGAACAATGTTTATTGGGATAGGAAAGTCGAGAAGAATTGCCATCTTGATCAGCGCGACGACCACCATGAGTAAAATGGGAAAAGGGACACTTATGAGCAATACAAGTCATTTCAAAATCTATAGCTTCTTGTGTATTCAAAATAGTGTCAGAATTCTTGATACGACATTTATATCATTGAGAATATTCAACGAGAGAAATAGAAGCAATGTCAAAATCAATGCCATCCTTGTTAGACAGAATAGTGACAATATTATCATATGAAGGATCTTGACCCCGTCTGAAGAACATGTGTAACCAACTCATTTCGTGCAATAGGAGCACTAACAGGTAGCAAGTTGATTGATGATGTTTTTGAAGGATTCAATATGTGAAGTCATAGGAGTACCAATTTTGTATTTTAAATTGTTCAGGAGATTACGAAGATAAAGAATTTCTATAATAAATTTCTTCTCAAAAGTAGCCTGGCCGCCCATGACTCCGCATGGGCGTCCTCTCCCACTGAACCCCGGACATGGCCATCCGGCCTGCCATCGATCACACAGGCATTACAGCCTACGTGACATTACCATTGCTAAAAATAGGACCAACAGTAATAAGAGCGTCATCATGTCCTACAACAACAGGTTGAGATGGACATACAAGATTGCCCAAAACAATATCAGAAAGATCGTCACCTTCAAGTATCAACATCATCTTGGCCTTCCATCCGAGAAATCCTTGGCCTCAAAATAGGGGAACAGATCATTGACCAGATGGAAAACCGTTAACGAAACCTGGTACGATGAGTACAATCTGGATACAACGGGTATAATTTGTAGTAGCAGGTACAATCAAGCACATCAGGTACTTCACACGTGTGTAGGTACAACCAGCCATGTACTATGCAGGTACCTATACATGCAGTAGGTATAGTAGGTACACAAGGGTAGCCAACAAGTATAGTAGGTACACAAGGGCAGCCACCAGTAGGTATAGCAGGTACACAAGGGAAGCCAATAGGTAAAGCAAGTACACTAGGGCAACCACCAGGTATAGCAAGTACACAAGGGTAGCCACCAGGTACAATAAGTATTCCAGGGCAGCCAGCAGGTACAACAAGTACACAAGGATATCTAGAGGTACAAGTACACCAAGGGCAGCTTCAGGTACAAGTACAAGTACACCAGGGCAGCTTCAAGCATACATAATAGCCAGGTACAATCGAGTACAATAGCCATGTATAGGCATGGTACAGTCAGGTACATCAACTGGTACAAGCGTGGGTAGGAGTCGGGTACAACTGGTACAAGTGTGGGCAGTAGTCGGATACAGCAATAGCACATACCACAGGTGATGGAGAGAAAAGATTGTAGGTGATGGTGGAGAGAGAAAACCCACCAACTTTACACGTGGGCAGTTTCCAATAATGTTCCATGCAAAAAAGCTTATCAAAGGTTATAATACCTTAATACATAATTAACACTTATGGGCACCCACACTAGAAAGTAAATGTCCGGACGAACTTTAAATGTGTGTGAACACATTAGCTTATAAAAATTAAGGTTCACTCTAGTTTATCGATTTTACCTTTTAAAAAGGGAAAAATAAAAATACTTACCACTTGTTCACATGCCACACCACTAAGTCAGCAATAGCATTCCACGGTACACTAGGGGTGTCCCCGTCCGGTGTACTGGCACAGCATCACAGGTAGACACATGCAAACAAGTCATGCACAAACAAATTTATGCATGCAAGCATAAATGCATGTGCACAAATAGTGGACTAAATCTCCCTTTCATGAAACTTGTACAAGTGGTTCGTGTCGAGCACAAAACTGGCGCGACAAATATAAATAAATATGTCTCAATCTTCCTATGGAGTGACAGTCCCATAAGTAAGACACCATCCTGGCCATACATGGGTGTCACCAAAACAGGCTCCCGTTCATACAGCACAAAGCAAATCACACACGGGTGACATGAAACTGATTCCCATCCATGTGATGCAGCACTGGTCGCACATGAGTGGCACTGATCTGGCTCCCATCCATGTGACACCATAAAACTGGCCCTTTCACATGGGACACTAGCGTGGTCCCATGTGAACATGGCACAAATCTAGCCGCTCTATGGAGTGACAGTCCCTCCAGAAATGGAGATGGACCAAATGGTGACATCTTCTTCTAAAGTTTTTCATGCGTTTGATGTCTCCACTTGTGGCTCTTGGTATCTATCAGGCCATTTTTTCATTTTTGGATAATTCAATGTACAAAATCTATTGATCTTGTCTCGTAATGTCTCATCCATCTTACAAGTTAGTCCTTTACCTTGTGATACCTCTCCAACTATTCGTTCATCATCTTTATATGCCAAAGTGGAGGCTTCATCGAAGTTCGGAGTTGAAAGTTATGGTGTTTTTTGTGCAACAAACTTTTGCTCATCTTTTGTGTGCTAGACGCTTTTCATGTTTTAATCCAAAAATAGCCAGTTTTTGGGCTCGTCCACGTCTCAAAATAACAATACTCCAACTATTTTTGGAGTTACTCTCTTGTTGCATATCATGTTTCGTCTATTTTTGGGTACTACTTTTCATCGCTGCTTGCTTTTCGTAAATCGTAAATCACATTCTATATTGACAAGTTCATTGCCACTCGCTTTTGGTGCATGTGTCTCATATAACTTTCAGGGTCCTCCTTGTTTATGTTCTCATTTCATGGTGTGCAAATTCTGTGATCTCATTCTATACATATTCTCGTAATCCGAGATGGTAGCTCCTATTTAACAAGAGCATGGCATGTATATGTTGACCATGTTTCGAAAATTCTTCCTGGTGTGGCTAGTATATTTACCTCTGTGGTGCTGTTAACCGCGCTCTCAGAGTTTCTGAGAGCCAGTGTGAAGGCTAGACTCACCAGGGAATTTGGGAGCAAAGCTCATTGGGGAGAACCAGGCCACGTTCCCTCCGCGGTGTACCCCTTGGCCTGCCTTAGTACGGGCGTGCCTGTTGGTGCACGGTCCCAGAAGACTAGTGAAAGGTAGGTGTCCACCAGTGAAGGAGGTGGGAATGAGCCTTTGATTTGGGGCTACTCCGACCAACACCTCTTCATCGACTTGAACCAGTTCTATTTGGTTGTTTTCACTCCCTTGTGGAGAAATCTGGCCTGTGAGGCCCATGACACTTGTACAAATATAAATACTCCAAGAAATACAAAAAGTATTGAGGGGGGGTTGGCCCTGTTCGGCCCCAGTGCTAGTGTCATTTGTATTTTCAGTATTTATGTTGAAGGGGGGGGGTTGGCCCTTTTCGGCCCTAGTGCTAGTGTCATTTGTATTTTCAGTATTGAGGGGGGGGGGGTTGGCCCTTTTTGGCCCCAATGCTAGTGTCATTTGTATTTTCAGTATTTCCAGTATTTATGTTGCTGATGTTGTTTCCATTGTTTAATAATAGTTAAATTAAGTGTTCTAAATATGTGTATATTGTCTTCGAATCTGTAGGCCTTCTGTAGAGGGAGCGGTCACATTGGTATCAGAGCCCGATCGTCTCTCTTTCTCAAGAGGAGACACGAAGTTTTGAGATCAGAAGCAAGCACGAACACTTAATTCAATGGACAGCCAGGGCAACCCATTGGTAGTGCCGAATTTGAGGGGCCAATCAAGTGCTTCACGGGATTCCGATGCATTGAATGGAAGGCTAAGCCTCTTGAGAGAGTCTATGATAGTGCATACATGGGACAACCATCACGTGGTAAAGAACCCATGCATGAGGAAGAGCCCAATGCATTGAGGGCTGAGTTGGAGCACATGAAGAGGCTCTTGCAGGCAAAAGAGCAAGAGCTGAAATTCTTGCATGAGGACCCCCATGTACAAAGTGTCATAGAAGCCAAGAAAGCTGATGCTATGGTGGACATGACTTTTGAGTCTATGGCTCGAGAAGTGGGTAAGAAGTCAAGGGAGTTGGTACTCTTATCTTATCCACAAGGGTGACCTTAAAGAGGGAGAGGATGGACAGCTTATGTTCAAGAATCCACCCCGTTTGCAGCATGGAGACCTAGCCTCTCAAAGGTTGAGATCATACTTGCATAAAGAAGAAGTATAGGTCACCTCTTCAAATGTAACCTTATTCTGTGAGGCCTTCTCAAAAGAGGTGGCATCTTAAGGATACTCTTCATTTTTGGGTCTCAAATTGGAAAATTATCGAGGACCTGATTGTACCTATACCTAATCTACCTTAGGGACCTTAACTCCCTATCAAAAATAGTCACACGATGTACATGTGTTGTCATGTCAGACTCAAGGCAACCCAGCAACACACAGTTCTTCGGAATGCTGAGTGAGAAGTCCAGAACCCGGTGTCAACCATGCCTTCGAACATGACATGCATGTATCCTGGGAGACACCTTAGGCGATAATAGTAAAGCATCATGCCTCTTTCAATTGGCCTTGTGTTGATGTCAAAGCAAAGGTGCTCTGCCTCAAATCCATCATGTATTTCTTTTGGTTGATCGATTAGGACCAAGAAGAAGTTGCAGACCTACTAATAGGAGAAGAAATAGTGGAAGGGGCTGTCTTACCACTTCTTCTCTGCTGGGCAGCAACAAATGCCTGATCAACTGCACGCTACCTAGCCCTGTTTTGCCTGGACTGCGCTTCTTGCAAGAGCTTGTTGACTAAAGTATCATACTTGTTGACAACATCAGGTCTGTCCTCAGTAACAAGTCTCCATGTGGAAGCAAAAGTCTGATATGACTCAGGTAAAGCATCAAGAACAGTCTACACAAGAGAATGATCAGGAATAATCTCACCTGCAGAAATCAATTGTTCCTTGAGATCTTTAATCTCAGCAAGAAAAACATTCATGTCATCATCTTCTTGCATAATCTTTGATTCTATCTCTTTACACCAGCAGGTAAGAGATTTTTGCCTCGTTACGACCTGCATACAAACCAGCTAGAATATCCCAAGCCTGTTTTGCTGTTTTAGCTGAACGAATATGTGGAGTGATGTTACGTTTGACAGAAAGTGCAATCAAGGCATGAGCCTGCGCATCTTTACCATCCCAACGAGCTTGTTCAGCAGTGGGTAAAATAGCAGCAACAGTAGAGTTGCTAGAACCTGCAACATCCTCAATAGATCCTACATCCACAGAACCTGGACGTACATCCATACCGTGCACAATGTTTCACACTCTTTTTGCAACCAAAACATGCTACATCATGTATGCCCAAAGTGGGTAGTTGCTGTCTCTATCTAATTTGTTATCAGCAGCAGACAACATGCGAAATACATCATTGCTCTTATCAGCCATGGCCACCACTGGATTGAGAGACTGATGCAAAAGCTACCTGTAATGAAGCAAAGACTGAATAGAAAACAACTCGTGCTTTGTAGCACGGTCCACAATAGGATAGGTATGCTTGTTTTGCAGAAAACTGCACTGTCGAAATTTCTCAATCGGAGAACGCGAGTCGGAGGGTGCTAGCGGCGTAGCCCTGGGAGCCGATGCCTGCTCTGATACCAATTGTTAGAATTAGGGTTGCAGGAAAACACACAAAGCTTGGAGAAGAAGAAGCAAGAATGCACACAACACACAGTGTATTAGATTGTGTCAATGTACAAAAGATAAGTTAGCCCTAGAATGATGGGTGTATATACAAGCTGGGGAAAGAACCTCCTAAGGAGGAAAAAAGTACCCCGACGGTCCTAAGTGTGTTCACACACATCACTGCCTATATATATGGCAACAAATGGTTCTATATGAGAATATCGGGTTTTTAAAAAAATACTCTTCTTCCATTAATCCAATTTTGGGTAAATATTCATTTGGTGATTTATTCACATAAGAATATCTAAGAATATTCTTTTCCCACCAATTTAATTATCAACCCTAATTTTCTAAGTGGAATTATGGTAAAAATACCTCTTTTGTCATCAACATTAATTTAAACCTTTTTCTACTTAAAATGCCATAAAAATTTCTCTTTTAATTAATTACAAATATCCCTTTTTTTAATATGCTTAAAATTCATCTTTTTGTATTTAAATGATTGAATTTCGAGTGTCATGGGAATTCCTCTTTTATCATTTAAAAATTTATTATGCATAAAATAAATTTATCAAAAATTCCTCTATTTCTTAATTAATTAATTAGGCATAAATACAACAAAAAGTAAAATTTTCTAAATATGGTCAAAATTCTTCTTTTAGTTTAAATTTCTAAACCTATAATATGGTAGGAGTTCCTCTTTTAGTATTATGCATAAAAATTAGATATGTATTTTTTTCAAAAAAAATTACCATAGCTTCGTTGCTATTGCTGATAATTTTTAATTTTCCTAAAAGAATAAAACCTTGTAATGAAAATATGATAGAAATCTAATTTTAAGCTTAAATCTAAACTATGAATTTAAATCATAATTTTAATCATAATTAAAAACTTAATTATGATTATTTCACTAGATTAAGCTAATTTAATTATTCCTCTTTTCCCAAATTGATAGGATAATCTATTTCTCATTTAGAATCAATCAAAGTAGTTTTAACTACTTTTAAATAATCTAAAAGAAATAACCATTATTTTGTTAACACAAAATCATAAAAATACCATTTTCTAAATATCTAGCTTATCAAGCCTAGAGTTTGGTTTTGAAGTAAGAAATTATCAAAGAGAAGCATTCTTTTGCTAAAGAATTAGTCATGGAAATGACTATTCTTTTTGAGAGAGAGATATACATAAGAAAGCATTCTAAATAAGCATAAAGATTAACTTTTTCTTGATTACATATTAAGATTCTTAGGGCGTCCTCTCTGGCAAACCGTGCTCTAGAAAGGACTCTTTCACTTGTTTGTACATTGGAGTTTTGTAGTTGTTATGGCCCGTGATTTATGTTTCCAAACGACCTATAATTCATGATGATTTTCCTCTACCTCCACTTATATCTGAGTAGAAGGCGTACTCGTGTAAATTTATAGAGGCAAAACCCCCCCAATATTCATCTCCTCACCGATAAGGAGAGGAATCAGCTCGTGAAAGTCAAAAAAGTTATCACGAACTCTAATTGAGGTCTGAAACCGGTTGTATTCATTGCAAGTCCATTCAAGGTCATCAAAAACCATATCATCATCACCTACCAGTGATTCAATGGAGATTTGGAATTGACTATATTCTTGCAAAGACCATTTGAGGTCACCAAAACCATATCATCACTATCTACGAAGAAAGGGCACCTACAAGCACTTTAACCTTCAGTGAGTAATCATTTATACTCAGCTTCCATGTGGCCACATTATGGAGCTCCTGCTTTAGATACATCTTTTAAGCTTGGTGAGTATTTGTATTATACATATTTACCAAGATGTCCCGACCATAAGGTGCCTTGCTGTAACTTTTCACTTTTGATATCATTTTGCTTTTTATATTAGTCCTTTTCCATGTGCCCTAGTTTTCCACACATACAGTAATCCCTATGCTATTTACATTTTGTTTTCTTTTCCTACCACCTCGGCCTCTCTAGCTCCTTGTGCTCTAGAGTGGCCTCTTCCACTTGTTTGTACATTGGATTTTTGTAGTTGTTGTGGCCCATGATTTTTATTTCCAAAACGACATATACTTCATGATGATTTGCCTCTACCTCTACTTATATCTGAGTAGAAGGCATACTCGTGTAAATTTCTAGAGGCAAACCCCCCCCAATGTTTGTCTCCTCAAGGAAAAGGAGAGGAATCAGCTCGTGACAATAAAAAAAGTTATCACGAACTCTAAATGAGGTCTTAAACTGATTGTATTCATTGCTAAGTCCATTCAAGGTCAACAAAAACCATATTATCATCACCTACTAGTGATCTAATGGAGGTTTGAAATTGATTAGATATTCCTCCTAAGACCATTCAAGGTCACCGAAACCATATTATCACTCTGGTACTAGTGATTTATTAATAGAAGAAAGGGCACCTACAAGCACTTTAACCTTCACTGAGTAATCATTTATACTCAGGTTCCCTGTGGCCACATTATGGAGCTCCTGCATTAGATACATCTTTCAAGCTTGGTGGGTATTCGTAATGTGCATATTTACCAAGGTGTCCCGAGCCTCCTTACGTGTTTGTGCATCTTGTATATGCATAATCATAGAATTTATCATAGCACTCATACAATAAATACATGCCTACTTAGGGGTGGCATTTTCTTCCCCAATCTCTAGCTCCTTTACCCATCACCTATGATGAACTCCCAATATCCTTTTCTCATAAGGAAATTGGTCATCTTGAACTTCCATGCTTGGAAGTTATTCTTGTCCATCTTCTTGGGATAGACTATCAAGTGGTGCTTTCAGAAAACTTCTACACTTGTAGCAAACGTATAGTCTCCAATACCATGGTACTATTATTATATTGCAATTTTATATGTGAACCAATCACACAAACAAGTAGAAATTATGCATATACAATCAAAATCAACTTCTACACTTGTAGCAAACGTATAGTCTCCAATACCATGGTACTATTATTATATTGCAATTTTATATGTGAACCAATCACACAAACAAGTAGAAATTATGCATATACAATCAAAATCAACACCTCACAGGGTGCATGTAGAAAACTTATAGAGCCAAAATGAGGCTCACAATGCGCCCAGATCACACTGAATTGTTCCAAAACTCAATTAACGGAGTCTCGTAGACCCATTGGTGGTCGGTCTTTAGTAGACGTAAAGAACATCTGTGTGTGTGTTTGTATGGGAAACATATGATTAGACATTAGAATTGTAGGCTAGGGAATTTTGATTGGTTGAAAGATTCCATTGTGCCCATAAAGGACTAGTAAGTAGCAAAGTAATTTGAGGCATGTTTGAGTTCAGAACCTAATAACTTTATGTGCTCTCTACCTTTATGCATCTGATGGACTCTCTTTTACCATGATCGATCCCAAGATCTCTTGGCCACTTGCACATGCCCTTACAGATTTAGACCTTCCACCCATACCAGCTCTAGATTCGAGACATCCTTTTGCAACACCTTAGAGAGGCAGCACCATGGGAGGTGGACATCTCAACACTTTACTCCGCCACAAACATCTGATCTTTCCATGTGTATTTTTACATTGTACACACAGGGACGCACGTGGGACCTACGTAGTACATAGGTATTTTCTTTTGTTTTTTGTGTTCCGACATCCAATGTAGTAAACGTAACTTTCTTTCATTCTTCTGCTCTCTTTCTCTATTGGACAGGGAAAATAACTTCTCTTATCAATTTTTTGATTGATAAGATTTAGGAGTAAATGTACATGGTTACGGTAAATATGTTCTCTTAGCAATTTCTCAATTGAGTAAGATTTAGGAGGAAATGCACATGGTTACTGTAAATTTCTTTTTCTAAACCCTACATGATGATGATGGCATGCTTAAACCGTTGAAAATTGGCGAGATGAAATCTTCTTGTTTACACGTTTGGCAATCGGAAATGGTTTTTTTTTTAAATTTGTTCTTACGAGAATTTTCGTTTCTTTATCTCACGCTCCTTATAGGGCCTTTGTTGTTGGGGGAGGGTGTTCTGCGTGTGCACCGCAGAGCGTGTGTGCGATAAAGTGTACAACGGAGACGGATACGTTTAATCGGCCCAAGTTCCAAGACAAATAACTGGTTTTAGAATGTAAAGGCCGGTCCGTAACCCTCTATTTAACAGTTAACTAACTCCTTGATGCTGGTGGTAGAGTCCCTTCCAAGATACGCACATATCCATATGACGAGATTATTAAAATTTTACAAGACTCGCTTGATGTTGATACCGTTCCGGCATCTGTACATTTCGAACTCTACATTGTGCAAAACTTGGGAAAGAATGCTCGTGCAAAGCAAGAAGTCGCTCAGAGCATTTGCTGATACTTACTTAGTATGAGAAGGTGAGGTTCTTTGCTGCACTTAACCACGTTGAGCATGCTCTCAAGAGAAATATTTAACGGTAGGTAGGATATACTCTTGGCAAATTGAAGAAGACAGTGTCCCCCCTTGTGTGATGACGATGTGCACCTGCATTTGTCTGGATTTGTTCTCGGCCGACATAGCTTCCATGACGTCTCCTCTGCATGTAGGGCAGGAGGGGTGCTTTAAGAGCCACGTGTCGATACAGCCGACGTGGAAGCCATGCTGGCACCTTGGCAGCACTCGGATCCTCTCTCCATTTGCGAAATCTACAAGGCATACAGCGCACTGGGAGGAGCTGGCATCCTCCTCGTGTGGCAGATCAGCTTTGATACCATAGATCATGGTGGGCAGGGCCTTCACGACGCCCTTCTTCATGCCCGTGTTGGCCTTGCGGGCTGCAGCTGATTCAGCTACATTTGGGTCCGCCGGCCTGCGGGAGCCGAAGCGGCGCAGCGCACATCGGATGGCAAAATTGATGAAGAGGGAAGAGACCAGCACGAAAAGGAGAGTGGCGGTGACAATAAGAATTTTGGTGTCGAAGGTGGTGGGCGGGCAGGACCTATAGGCAAGGTCATTGCCAGGGCGTGTTCGTTCAGGATCGAGTGGGTGCAGACTAGCTAAGGGGGCCATAGCAGCACTACCACGCATTGGCTGCTGCAATTTTCTCACAATACTCAGAGAAGCAAAGGCAGACTCTTGAACGCTAGGGGAACCCATCTCCGTCTCTCTCTCTCTCTCTCTCTCTTTCTCACTCACTTGAGCATGCCTTCTCTCACAATTCCCTGCTTTTATATACAAAAGAGGAAGCGGCGTGCAGTCGCCGTCGTAAATCTCAAGCTATGATAGAGGCTCTCAGGCGCCGCGCAGTGTGGGGACCATTTCTTTGAGAACAGTAATGTACACATCGTGCGGCGTGCCCTTCTCATTGCATTGTCGTGAAGCGATATCAACAACGTTATTTATCGAATAATAATAATAACTCCATAGATTGTGAATCCCCGAGTACTCCCTTTTTTAAGTTGTTGTTCAATTACCACTCAAGGTGATTTGCCCTTGCCTTGAGACCTTATCCATGTCTTCTTTAAAACGAGAAAGAATACTTATTGACTCGATACCTTTAGCGGGTCTAAGCTAGATGAAACTCTTAGAGTCTTATCCATTTCTACTTCACAATGAGAGAAATTGATGATTTACTTAATGTCTTAGTAGGACAAAGCTAGAAGAAACTCACAAACATGTTCATAGCCATTTGTTAGCCTTGCATATATGGGCAAGACACTAATAGAACAAATAAGCAAATCATTTATTGGGCTTGGGAAATGAGAGGAAAAGCTAAGTATTGCTTCACAAATCTCCGCCACAATATCGTGGATTGTACATGGGTAGCTACTTTTTTCAATAGTGTGGGCAAGCATAAGTGCGCTTAGAACTTCATAAATGTTTGTCATCGACGATGAGGCACTCTATAAAAGTGAGAGCTTGAGTTCTAACAATTTGATTGCTAAATTTTATGAATTGAAGGACTTATTCCCTCGTACTGTCCTTGGCATCCAACTCATACTGTTGATGCATGTCTATATGGAGTCTGCAAAGTCAAATATATTATCCCTTTTGGCCCACCTCAATAAAAGTCTCGTTTTTCAAGAGAGTTGTGAATTATGCCTAATCAAATCATCTCATACCTCTCTACTCTAGTTGTAGTGACTAATACAATAGGAGTTCTAGAGTCTTATCATAATATTAAACTCTAACTCATTGACATTGTACGCTTGCTTTGAGATCGCTAAGTATAATCCTAATTGGTAATCACAACAAAATAAACCATTGGGACTTTTAAGTATAGTCCTAATTGGTAATCACAACAAAATAAACCATTGGGACTGTTAAGTATAGTCCTAATTGGTAATCACAACAAAATAAACCATTGGGACTGTTAACTTGTCAATTTCATGAAGGGACTAGAGAACTATAGAGTAGTTTACTTTCTATAAAGAATAATTCATGTTTACAACCTTATTTCGCAATGATTACTACCACATTGTTCCATTGTTTGGTGATGCATTATACTGGTTTGGAGCTACACTACCTATATATATGGGAGCTTGTCCTCCCTAGTCAAGGCTGCTTCCCCAACCATGTCCCTAGCTTTTAACAAACATGGGATGTACTACTTGTATTTCCATCATTTTTCATGTTTGAAAAAATTTTAAGTGTATTTCTTTAGTGTAACTTGTAATGTTTTTTTTAACATTCCATACACCACCTTAGACATAATTGACTTGAAATAGTGTATATGTTTCCCTCTTAAATGATTTCAATGCTATCCTTTGAAATGGATACAATTACTCAAGTCAATTTGTAAATATAAAAAGAAAACGTTTTCTTTAATACGTGCCATCATTGCATGTACAAAAGCTATCACATCATGTATTATCCATTATGTAAACAAAGTGAAGAGAGAATGAGTCATAGTACTTTTGTATAACCATTTTTTATCACTTTTAGCTTATTTACTCATTGTTATAAGGTGTAGTGAACAAGGTACTAGCTAGTCGTGACACGTAGCAATAAACTGCATCATATGCATAATGAGGAATCTCACAATGAAAATATTTTTTATGAACTTTTCATTAATTTAATTACTACACAAAAAAAGAGAATACATTTTTGCGTGCGGCTCATGATCCTTCTTTTTATTACCATAAAACTAACCCTATGTTGGAGATACTTTGAATGCATTCTCAATCATTATCCATGAAGAATGCTCCTTCTCTACCAAATGTATGAACAAATATATGATGAGAGTGGCACAAATATTTCAATTACTCCCTCCCTCTCTCTCTCTCTATCTCTTTCTTTCTCTCTCTCTACTCTCACCCTCCCCTTACTTGCAGATGTATGCATGCATTTATGCATGTGTTTTTGGTGAGGAGAGAGAGAGAGAGAGAGAGAGAGAGAGAGAGAGAGAAATGAATACACAAGAGCACATACACACTAGTGCAAGCTCCCTCCCTCCATCTCTCTCTCTCTCTCTCTCTCTCTCTCTCTCTCTCTCATTGTGTCACACACACACACACACACACCCATACACACATGTGCATGCATGCATGCATGGTTACATGCACACACATGCACACACACGCACACACACGCATGTAAAGGGGGCACATAGTGGCATGTGTCACAAGCAAGTGTGCATGTGTGTGTGATAATTTCTTGTGCATGTACTACTATTATATGTCTTATAAGGGTGCATAGTGGAGCATGCACAAGCAAGTGTGTGTGTTCATGCAAGCATGCATGCATGTGGGGGCACATGGTAACACATGCACAAGCAAGTGTGAGTGTGCATGTGTGTTTATGTGTGCATGCAACCACATCACATGCATGCATGTGTGTGTGTGTAACACATCTAGAGAGAGAGAGAGAGAGAGAGAGAGAGAGAGAGAGAGAGATTCTATTACTCTAAAGTATGTTGAGGTAATACACATGTCTCTAATTTTTATTTTTATGTATTGGGATAGATTATTTTGGACATGTGTATATGATTACCCAAATGTTTTTTCTAGAACATAGATTAAGTCAAAAGAAAAGGAGATCAAATAAGAGAGCATGTAAATAATAACACATACAGATGTAATGAAGAAATAGAAAATCATGATAGTTCTCTTCACGAACCCTAATTATTTGGCTTCATTTGTTTAGTTATTTTGTAAGTGTTGATGTTATCAACAAGAAAGCTACATGCAAGATGGAGATATTTATACTAGTCAAACCCAAGCAAATGACTTACACATATATCAAATAGATGGATCCTTTATTCAAAGGAAAATGCTTTTAGTGAAGATAAAGATACTTGCCAATGAGTAATTCAACACCTTTCTCAAAGGTTTTTAAGGATTTCATATATTTTTTAAATTGTACTTGTGTTACTTTAATGGATGAATCAAGAGTATAGACTCAATACCCGAGCACTAAAATCAATGCTTAAGGTAAGACCCCTTGTCCATTAGGTGAAAGCATGTATAGCTGGCCTAATTTTGGTACTTGAAAGAGGGTGGTTTTAAAGCACTGAAAAAGTGGTTGTGTGGTTGCTAAAAAGTGTGTGGTTTATTTATTGTGATTTAATTTTCACAAAAATAAATAAAAGACTAAAAAGAAAATAATAAATGATTCCTAATAGCTTTGCCAGTTCCCTCCCACTATGCACATTTTTCAAAAATCCCTCCCTCCCTCTGTGAACATTTTTGGAATATCAATCGCTCCTTTCCTCTCCCCCGTCTTTGTGACACTCTCTTGTCTCTCTCCCTTTCTTTTTTTTGTGCCTTGTAGAAATGGTAGGAGGAAGCTCTCTAAGTTTAACTCTCTCTCTCTCTCTCTCTCTCTCATGTTTTTAACAACTCTTTCCCTCCCTATGTGCAATTGTGTGTGCGTGCACACTTAAAATAGGCTTTACCTGTCTGTGTTTTTGTGACCTATAGGTATAGATCTATCTACTTCTCTTTGTGCGGATTAGTCTCTATTCTATTTATGTAGGTTTTGAACATCTCCCAAAGGCACATGTTGGGGGTGTTGGTCTATATATGACAATATTTATGCTGCTATGCTGGGGAGGGATGTGGCCTTGAGGATTAAGCAGAAATGTATTCTCTTGTAGCTAGACTTGGAAAGGCTTATGATAGGGAGCATTGGTCATTTGTGGCTAGAGTAACGGGAAAAATGGGGTTTGGCTTCTGAATGTCTTCTTGCACATACACTCTTACCTTGGGGGGTAAGTCCAATATATTGTTGAATGGGAGAGTTATTGGGGGATTTGAGGTAAATAGATTAGTAAGACAGGGCTATGCCCTTGCTCCATTAATTTTTGCTATTTCTTCTCACCCCTTGATTAGGGCCTTAGAGCCAACCTACAGTGAAGGGAGAGTAACTGGGTTAAAATTGAGCAATGGGGAACAATTGGTTATTCAATGTTTTGGTGATGGTTATTTACTCTTCCTCGAAGTTAATAATTATAATGTCATGTTGGCTTTAAGCATTATACAAGAGTTTGTATGCTTCAGGGTCAAAATGTAATATTCAAAAGTCTAAATTAATGAGTTTGACTGAGACTGAGGACAATGATTATGATTTAGAGACATGGGGGTGTGAGGTGGTGAGAGGTCAAATTGTTAGATGTTTAGGGGTTTCCTTTGGGGTTGAGGTGACCAACAAACAACTAACAGATTGGGCACTGGATAGATACTTTGTGAAACTTGAGAAATGGGAGGGTATCAGGGTCCCCTTCCATGATAGGGTGGCTATATACAACACTGTACTGAATGCCTATATAATGTTACTATGCCCTGTATTAGACTTTGGAAAAGGGCACTGGGAGAAGGTAGTCAAACCTGTAAGAGATTTTGCGTGGAGGAATGCTAGTTCCAATAAAAAGGCATTAGCCGAGTTGGCTTGGGACAAAATGAGTATGCCTAATAGTGAAGGTGGTTTAGGTATTCTTCATCTTCCTTCTCACACTATTTCCAGGCTCACTGTGGTTTTACCCAAATGTCTTCAACAAAAGGAAATCTGGTCAAAGATGCTAAAGGAACTAGTGGACTGCTCAACCGTTTATCTTGATGGAGTTTAGCAAGGTTTAAGGTGGAAAGATAAAGTTTTTTCTCATGCTTCTTTCAAAGTAACAAGGTCCTCACTATGCAGGATGATTTGTACTAAATGGAAAGAGGTGTTGGTACTTATAGTCTAGGATGGTTGTGGTAGAGCCTCAGGGAACTCTTTGATGTGTCTAGGGATTTGGTGGACTCATAAGTTTAACCCTCCTTTAGCTTTACAAGATCCATCTAGAAGAGCCAAAATATTGAACAACAAGGGTTTGAGGATATTTAGTGACTACTGGGATGGAGCATCAGTGGGTTGGAAGGATCCTGAGCAACTGGAGATGGATCTTGCCTTATCTGATAGGGAAGCATAATTTGTCAGACATGTGTTGGAGGAGGTGCAGAAAGGTTGGGCATCCCACAATAGTGGATGAATCTTGCTCGATTAGGGACCGATACAGGTTTAATGGATCTAAGTTAGACAAAGGCATAACCAAAGTCTTGTACAATGCTTTGAGAATAAATGAGGATAATGTCATCTACTCTAATAGAATTTGGAAAGTGAATTGGAGCTCGAGCTATTGGAGAAGGAAGTGGAACGAAATATGGGAGATTGAAATACTTACTAAATCTCACGTGTTTCTATGGAGAGTGTATATGGGAGCTCTGCCCATTGGTTCTAAGTTGGTTTAGAGGAACTTTGCAAGTGGATGTTGCCCTAGATGTAAGACTACCTTCGAAGATGGGAAGCATGCATTTTGGGATTGCTCTGCCATTAGGGGATCTTGGGTTAAGATTGGGAAATGGGACCATACCAACTTAGGGGTGCAAAGTCAATGGGGGGAATAGTTGATTGGGAGATGGACAAAAAATGGTGAACATGTTGATTTGATTTTTAATATTATCAAATTATGTTACCTATGGGAGATCTAGAACTCCAAAAGCTTCATTGTTTTTTAGAAAGTGTGTAATACATCAAATTATGTTACCTATGGGAGATCTAGAACTCCAAAAACTTCATTGTTTTTTAGAAAGTGTGTAATACATGAATTGATGTGATTGGGCTAATGCATAACTGTATATGTATGTGCTAGTCTATATTCTTGGTTCACAAGTCTAGTGGGTCTCAACTATTTCAGTTGATTCAGGCTCTACAATCTTCTATCATCTGACCCTTCTCCTCTGGGCATTCTCCTCTGGGCATTACCTACAGACATACTAGGTTGTGCCTAATGATGTGGTGTTCTAGATCACACGGTTTTAGAAAGCATAATTCGGATGCCAAGCCAGTCAGATATGGGCCTAAAACATGGAGATGGTCAAACAAGCAAGTTATATCTTTGTTGCTTTTATTGAGAATCCAGTAGGTACTAGACAAACAATTAAAATTTGGTTCAAAAAAGGGGATGTACTGGAGAAGCAACCCCTAGGGGCTCTGGTGAAGCTATGGTTGAAGGTTTCATTTTGCTTGGGTATCAGATTTCTTGGGAAGAGTCATCTTTTATTTTTTAAGATGATAAATGGGAGTTGATTTGTAGCTTTCTTAATAGAGGTTGCTAAATTTGTTGTTCTTGGGTGATTGCTGAGGGGTTCGAAGGAAGGATGTAGTGTAAAGTTTCTTTATAATATTGGTCCCTTAAAAAAAAACATGGTTGTACAAAAGTAATTTAGTTTGTTCCTAGTCCATGAACACCAAGTGAAGCACTTAATCACAACATTTACTGACTAAGAAATGCTTTGATCAAGACCCTCTTTCATATGGAATTGCAAACGAAAGATTTACCTATGTAGCATTTTGCCATTTGTGAGCATTACTTTAAATAGACAAATCCAACCCATGGTTTTAAGAACTAAAACCAACTATCTTAAGCAAGCCTATTTGAATCATTCACTACATAATTAATGTAAACACTTAGCAAACTATACATATAGCAAACTATACAATCCATTGGATTTAGGAAAAACTCTAGCAATAGGTCACTTTTTCTACTATTGATATCAATATAGCATCAGTACTAGCCATATTTATATGGGTAATGATAAAAAATTAAAACCTAAGTAAGTGGTTAACATGCTAAAAAAACCTTATGCTGGCTACCCTAGCCATACAAGCACTTAACATGCAATGTAGAATTTAATGTAAAAATTATAAATTTTATGCTAGTCAAGATAACAAGCCTTTTTGTTAAGCTTCTCTCTCAATCCAATATTCTCATTATGCTTACCCAAGGTAATGAAATGAAATTCCATAGCATTCATAAGACTTATGAGTAGCTCAACAAGCCTATACCTAAGCTATATATGCAACAAAATCATCAAGAACACCATGAGAGGTAGGTGCCAATGTTTGCTCATAAAAGAGTAAAATTTATCAAAATCAAGCATATTGGCATAAAATTGATCAAATTGATATTTCTCGCATGTCATTGGATGATCTAACAACACTCCCAAGTGATCAAAACAAGCTCAAAGCATAGTAATGAAGATTTTGAATTTTCATCTATATTCCATAAACTTTAATATTTTAATTCTAAATAAAGGATGCTTGAACATAAACTTTAAAAACTTAATGCTAAGTAAACTACAACATAATAAGGCTATAGCAGCGAAAGTAGCAGTGTTTTTATAACTCGAAGTCCTAGGAAATGTCAGATCTATTTCATTGCCTATAGGCACTGCTATTTTTGTTGTGCAACAAAACAAGATCACCTGCTACTCATAACAAAAATTAAAGTAGTGATATTGCACAATTGGGTGGAGATATTTTGCTGCTATGATCTTTGCTAAGAACAACGAAACAAAAAACTATTTAGAAAAAGATGGGGCATACTGGCGAGTCATTACATGAATCCTGAGTCTACCCCAACTTTTTTTAAAGAATAAAAACAAATAGTAAAACTTGAAAGCATCAAAGGAAGAAGTGAAAAAAATGTTTTTTATTCATTAGGAAGTAAATTGAAAGATCCATACACAAGGCCAATGGTGACTCCTTTGGCCATATACAAAATAAAGCATAATGAAAATCTATGGAGTAAGGGACTGCATCGAGGTCCTTATCGCATGCATTTTGATTATTATCACCCCTTGTAGCTTGTGCTCACATTTCTGTCATGTGGAAATACATGCTTTGTTTTCTTTCCAAATTGACATGCTTCATACACTTTTTGCATTCCTTTAACTTTAAACTTAAGCATCCGTGTCACAATTTCTTTAGTCTACATAGACTTCATTCTTTGTACATTTACATGCCCAATTCTCTTATGCCAAATGTCTGTATCTACAATAACTCAAACCATTTGCAAACATTGCAGCACTCACTTCATGCATATTTACATTCAATTTAAACATTCAGTCCATTGTGTTGCCTTTTGCAACCAACTTGTACTTATCTTTAAAGTCTTCTACATAATAGCCATCAAGGTTAAATCGGACCTGCAAACCCTGCTCAATCATTTGACCTACAGAAACCAAATTCTTTGTAATGTTCAGAACATGAAATTACATATGCAAGGTACTTCACCTTACCATCCTGCTCATAGACAATGGCACATCTCCAACGTGGGCAATCAGATGAGCAATGTCATCCCCTGTTTCAAAAAAACTTGGTCTTTCAAGACTCTTAATTTCCTTAAACCACTCACTATGACTTGTCATGTGGTTCGAAGCACTTGAATCAACATACCACAAATCATCCTTACATGCTGCTACATCATTTTCAGACACAACATTAACCACATGTTGCATAACAAAAAACCTCTCATTATCCTCGTTATTTCTACTAGAGGATGCATAGTTGTTTTGCTGCACTTTTCCATTTCGCATATCACTTTGCTTATTATAGTAATCTTCCTACACATGTCCAGGCTTACCATAGTAAAAACAGCCTCGTTTATCATTATGCTGTCTTTGCTAATTACCACGATCTCGTTGACTCCCCTTGCCTCTAAACTGGCCTCTTCCACTTGTGTGTTGTTGTTGCGAATCCTGGGACTATTGTTGCTCTACTAACTATAATTCTAGTTAACTATTCGGCCACCACCTTGGCCACGTCCACAACCTGTACCTTGTCCTCTACCTGCACTTGTGTAGTAGAAGGCCTACTGCTCTGATTTGTTTTTGTTTTGTGAGTACTGTTGATCTTCACCCAAATTCTTGTCTTTATTAATGATTAGCATTGACACCAAATCTGTGAAGTTGGGAATGTTCTCCCGAGTCTCAATATCGACGTCTTGAATGTTTTGTATTGTGGCCCGAGACCACACAGACACACTTCCACCTTATCATCATCATCAACAAAAACACCAATTGATGTAAGGGATTCCACAATACCCTTGATCTTCAAGACATAATCATTCAGAGACATTTTTATTCTCGATAATATGAAGCTTATTTTTCAACTAAATCTTTCATGCCTTGGTGTTAGTTTCATACAGCTTCACCAAGGTATTATATGCCTCCTTAGGTGACTTGGCATCCTGTATATGCCCAATCATAGTGTCATGTATGCTGATAGAAAGCCAATACATGACTTTCCTTGCTCCTTGATTACAATCCTTGAATTCTTTTACATTTGCAGCAGTTGGATTAATCTCCGGTATCTCTAGTGCCTCCTCATGTTCACCTTCAATGTAGTCCCAGTAACCTTTTCCCATGAGGAAATTTATCGATCTAAACCTCCAAGCATGCAAGTTCCTCTTGTCAATCTTCTCTTCTGCAACAATATGGTTTATTCCATCATTTGACATCTTGTCTGCAACACAAATTTGCCAAAAACAACACTCTTATTTGACCTGCACAAATTGTTGTATTCTCTGCACATCGGTACTATACTACACCAAAACTGTCACAACCAGTGACCTCAATTTGCATACATACACCCAATGGCAACTTTAATACCTCTTTGCAGTACACATAGTGTTTGCACAACCAATCACCCTTCATGCAATTCCAAAAATAGAGTTCTCAAGAGAATCAAAACTTACCTGTAGTGCCCGTGAATGAAAGATCCCTGTTCCCTCCGTGCGACCAATTTTGGGATGCTAGCGTAGCAGAAGTAGCACTTCTTGCATGGGGCAGGGTCCCTCACTCGGGGCCTCACCCACGGATATCCGGACAAGAGACTTATCCCTCGATTCTTCCAAAACCGAATCTGGAAAAACTTCCCTCGCCCTGGAAAGCACGGGCGATTTCTCCAGGATATTTTTACTCTAACGTAGTCAAGGTCATCACTAACCAAACTGATCCGACCGAACCTCTAAAGACACTCGGTTAGATCAAGGAAGAAACTTACACTTGGATAATAGAGACCAACGCTTTTTTCCTCATTGAGAGGCATAACCGTTGATTCTTTTCCATAGAACAATTTTTATTCGGGATTTACTTCATCTATTGTACCATAACAGAATTGAGTCTCATGTTAGGGATCCATTAGTCCAGCCTCAATCCCATGGGTTAGCCAACTACCCAACCACTGTAGTGATGGGATCCAATTAGGAGTTTGGTGAGGTTTTGTCCGGGGTACCAGGGAAAAGGGTTCTCAGGCCCCCTAGCCGGATATTCATGCAAACTTAAAATTAGTCGCACCACTTACACACCCAATATGAAATTGCCTTTTTCACAGATTGAGTTGTCTTTAAAACAATCATTTACTGAAACCATAGTGTCACTGATCATAATCCTCCAAAATATCCAGTTGAATCCTAATTTTCAATCATTCCTTCATCGGTGTACCTATGGCATCATTGGCAGCCAGAACGCTCACCACCTGTCCACTCAGGGGCCTTTTCGATAGTTCCTAGCTCATAGTACCCGGAAATATATTCACTTATAAAAATCAAAATAGAATCTTTGTTGAAGATCAGCAAGATCAACCAACAGATCCATATAAAAGAGCCATGGACTCATCCGTTGGACACCAGTAAGGTCATTCAACCAAATCCATGCCCGAATTCAGAAAACAACTCTTACTCCTTGTTCGAATATCTTTCTCGATGCATGTGTGGGTATCTTTGGCGACCCAGAGCCCGAGCACCGTATGGTCAGCACCCTCTAGGATCCTTCGCAGGTCACCTACGCTTCACTCATAGGCCACTTCCTTGGTCCCTCATCCACCGTACCGGAAGCTCACCATTTAAATCGAATCGAGGCTGGTCAAGACCTCTCCCGACCTTGCTATGCGAGACGTCCTCCGTTGACTCTCCGTCGGCTATTGCAACTTTATCAGTTAGGTCTCCACGACCTCATTCTCACAAGACGGTCAAAATGCTTCCCCAGCATTCTTGACATAAAACAGTCATTTAAAAATAGGTCATAAATACAGTTTCTATAACGAACTCTCGTCTTTCCACATCAATCCACATTACTTAATCCACATTCATTTCATATGTATTCCCATTCTAATCACATCATTTTCCATCTCATCACATCTTTCATTTATCCTCATCACATCTCATCCACTCGCATCTACCCATATCCTTATCTCATCTATCCCAATTTGCATCACATCTCATCACATCCATTTCACATCACATCTCATTCATTCACATCCCGATTCACATCACATCACATCTCATCCATTCACATCCCATATTATTCATTCACATCCCGATTCACATCTCATTCATTCACATCCTGATTCACATGACATCACATCTTATTCATTCACATCCCGATTCACATCACATCACATCTATTCACGTCCATCACATCCATTTACATCCATCACATCACATTCATTCGTATCCATCACATTCATTCTCATCACCATCCCATCCCATATATTCTATCCACATTACATCACATCATATCTATCCACATCATGTCTCATTCATACACATCTCATCTCATTCATCCACATCCATCCAATCGTTCACATGTATGACTACCCACATCTATCCCTACACATCCATTCTTTGTAACATATCCACATCTCTTTATATCACGTCACATCCTTTCACATACACATCCACATCCATTCTTTCACATACACATCCACATCCCTTCTTTCACATACACATCCACATCCCTTCTTTCTCATACACATCCACATCCATTCTTTCACATACACATCCACGTCTATTTTTTCGCATACACATCCACATCCCTTCTTTCGCATACACATCCACATCCATTCTTTCACATACACATCTACATCCACATCCACATCCATGTACTTCCCATATCACCCTTTCACATATCCTCTCATCTCATTCTCATCTCATCATTCTCATCCACATCCATTTACTTCACATCTCATCCACATCCATTCTCTCACATACACATCTACATCCGCATCCACATCCATGTACTTCCCATCTCACCCTTTCACATATCCTCTCATCTCATTCTCATCCACATCCATTTACTTCACATCCCATCCCCATTCATTTTCATCACACCACATCCTATCACATCCCATTCACATCTTATCGCATCTTATTTTCATCTTATCACATCCATTCGCATCCCATTTACATCTTATCACATCCATTCACATCCTATCACATCCCATATACATCTTATCACATCCATTCACATCTTATCGCATCCCATTTACATCTTATCACATCCATTCACATCCTATTCCCATTTAGTAGTTTTTACTACTTTGATACCGATAATGGGACTTTTTTTTTAATTTTTACCAATTGCTTGGCCTAAATAAAGGTTCTTTTTCTCTATGACTATTTCCATATTCTTTCTCAATTTCTCAAATGAATTATTTTCAATATTCCTCTTTTGGAATAGAAGAATTCATGGGATTTACAAAAATTAATTCTACCCATATTTTCACTTTTGATAAATAATCATAAATTGAATTATACTAAAAATTTCTCTTTTTCTCATTTAATTTCTTGGACCTCAAATATCATGGGAATTCCTCTTTTTGCATTTCATTATTTGCATTCGAATATCATGGAAATTTCTCTTTTATCATCAAATATTTCTCATAAAATAAATTCATCAAAAATAAAATATCCATTAATTCAATATGCTAGGAATTTCTCTTTTTCCATCTAAATGATTGAATTCCAAATGTCATAGGAATTCCTCTTTTACCATTTAAATATTTCTCATAGATAAAATAAATTTATCTACTTTGAATTTAAATAAAATATCCAATAATTCCAATATGCTAGGAATTTCTCTTTTTCCATCTAAATGATTGAATCCCAAATGTCATAGGAATTTCTCTTTTACCATTAAATATAATTACCAAAATTTTCTCATTTCTTAATTATTTAATTACACATAAACTTAAAAATTAGGTTTTCATTGAATGTGACAAAAAACATTCTTTTAACCTAGGATATTCAATCCTAGAATATGATAGGAAGTCCTCTTTTCATGTTATGCATAAGAATGAATTATGCATCAATTTCTTAAAAATTTTGCCATAGCTCCACTGCTATTACTGGCAATTTTTATTTTTTATGAGAAGAATAAGACATAGTAAAATAATTATGATAGTATAACTATCTTTTAGCATTAAATCCAATTTATGAATCTATCCCATAATATTACCATATTTTCCAAGCATATAAGTATAAAAACCATTTTCTTAAACCTCTAGCTTCACAATTTGTGAATAGAGAATTTCTCCATGAGAAGCATTAAATGAATATAGAATGGGTCATAGGAATGACCATTCTTTGGGGGAGAGAGAGATATGCTTAAAAAAATCATTTTAATTTAAGCATAAATAAAAACTTTATGTTTAATCACTAAAATCCATTAGATAGCTTCAATTGCATTAAAGAGCCATTCAGTTGAATACTTCTCAAGCTTGAGAGGGGTTGAGAAGTGAGAAACATTTAGAGATTAAGAAAAAGACCATAAAACACACTTTATCTCTTATTTTGCTTGATTCTTTAGTCTAAGGAGAGACCCCCAACCAATCAATTGGTTTAGTATGTTGATAAAGACTCCAAAGAAGGTTGAAGAGAGAGAGCAACTCCATTCTCTCCAAATTGTAGAGGATTTTTAGAGGATAATAGAAAATATCATTATTTCATTATAATACTGGCATGGTATAGTTCACATATTTTTTTACAAAGGACTAAGGATTTATTTATAGGTGAGGGAGGCCTCTAACCAACAAGTCCAACTAGTTTCTAGAATTTTCCAAGTTCAATTTGGCTGAATTTGGACCAGTTTGGCTCTCTTTTTTATTTGGTTTGATCCAGGAGAGAGAAGAGATAACAATATCTTATTATTTTTGAGTTTAAAACTCCTCCACACATGTGAAATAGGTGCCTCCTTGAAGAGCCCCCTTCTTACCAAGGTGTCAAAAATGTATCATTATACCCAAAATATCATAGTTTTTTAGTAATATTCATAGTTTTTTACTAATAAACCTTGTACTCAGTCAACTCTTCATCTTATGTGGGCGTTTACTCATTTTTGGGTATTTTTCTTTTATAAATTGGATTTATCTCCTCCCCGCACTTGGATTGATCCTATTGGCCCCCATAGGGACCTTAATTGGACCATAATCCAAAAATTTCTAAAAATCTAGACCCTTAGGCTAAGGTCCTTTATACATATTTTCAATTCATTCCAATTGCACATTGGAAAGTTCTTTTTGAATTTTTGTTTCAAGGGAACCCATTTTAGACACTAGGAGGATTTTTATATACAAAAATATCTCAATTTTGGATTACCTCTCTCTAGACATTTTCTCTCTCCAAGCCAAAACAGGGTAAAACAGGATCTTTCTTTTATTTTAGAGAGGGGAATAATTATAAGATCAGAAGGGGAGGTTCTTACACCTGTATACCTCAAAAGGTGGAGGGAGGAATCTTACAATGAATGCCTGTGAATTGAAAAACCCGAGGTCCAAATGCACCCGAAACTCATTTTTGGCCCAAAAACAATTTGTCCAACAGACTTTATAGTTTCCATGTAGCTCTACTTCCGTGAAAAAAGCTCCTCAATTGGAGTTCATTTGCTGATGCCTCTCAAAGATCTCCTGTGACAAGGGTGTAGTAGCTAACACAAAGGGGGAAGACTAGATGAAGCTCTTACCCTCGTACCACTTCCTGTGCTTACCTTGCTTGCTGCTCAGCCCTTAGCATGAACCACGCTCTCATACCATGAAAAAGATGCAGGGGAGAAGAGAGCTTGATCTCTTGCAAGCACACTCACACTCACACAAACCGTACAAGAGAACACACAAGGTGAGAGGCTGAAAATTCTTCTTCTTCTTCACACAACAAAAGAGGTCTACAAAGACGATAAAGTGACTAACACACATAATAGAGTATATACAAGTGGTCCATAATGTGAACATGCTAAGTGGAGTGGATAGGTGTGGAATAGTTTGTGTAGTCCAGCTGTAGAATATCTGGCGAAGATAAGTCACTACTAGCAAACCCGTCAGTGATGTAAATGTCAAACGGTCATGCAGGCACCTCGTGAGTGTCAGCTCATGTTGAGCTTGACATCTTAACACTACCACTACTTCTTGGGAAATTCCTTGGCCTTGTCCTGCCCATGAAAAATCCCACTCTTCCCCATACCATCGTACCCAAACGTGCTCGGATGGGGACCAAACTTCGCTGAGCATGTGGGGGGACTCACCCCCACATGATTGAAAAGTTTGATCACCATCGGAGCATGTTTGGGTTAGCAATTAGCGCCCAGTCCAAATTTTTCAAGTCTCTTGTGCTGCTTGAGAGGCCGTGTAAAATCCCGCTCTTCCCCATACCATCGTACCCAGAGATGCTTTGATGGGGATTAAATTTTGCGGGCATGTGTGGGGGGCCCCACCCCCACATGCTTGCAAAGTTTGGTCACAAATCGGAGCATGTTTGGGTTCGCAATCAGCACCCAGTGTGCGGATTTGTCAAGTCTCTTGGTGCTTGAGAGACCATGGAAAATCCCGCTGTTCTCCATACCATCGTACCCAAACATGATCCGCTGGGGACCAAACTTTGCGAGCATGTGGAGGGACCCACCCGCCCTTGCTTGCAAAGTTTGGTCACCATCATAGCATTCTTGGGTTAGTAATTAGTGTCCAGTGTAGATTTTCCAAGTCTCTTGGTGCTTAAGAGGCCATGGAAAATCCCGCTCTTCCCCATACCATCGTACCCAAACATGCTCCGATGGGGGGACCAAACTTTGCAAGCATGTGGGGGGGAACCCACCCCCATATGCTTGCAAAGTTTTGTCACATTGGAGCATGTTTGGGTTAGCAATTAGTGCCTAGTGCGGATTTCTCAAGTCTCTTGGTGCTTGAGAGGGCATGGAAAATCCCGGTGTTCACCATATCATCATACCCAAACATGCTCCAATGACAACCAAACTTCACGAGCATGTGGGGGGAACCCACCCCCATATTCTTGCAAAGTTTGGTCATTATCAGAGCATGTTTGGGTTAGCAATTAGTGCTCTATGCGGTTTTCTCAAGTCTCTTGGTGCTTGAGAGGCCATGGAAAATCCCGCTCTACCCCATACCATCGTACGGAAACATGCTCCAAATATGACCAAACCTTGCGAGGATGTGGAGGGGATCCACCCACACATGCTTGCAAAGTTTGTCCACCATCCTAGCATGTTTGGGTTAGAAATTAGTGCCTAGTTCGAAATTTTCAAGTCTCTTGGTGCTTGAGAGGCCATGGACAATCCCACTCTTCCCCATACCATCGTACCCAGACATGCTCCGAATGGGACCAAACTTCACGAGCATGTGGGAAGGACTACCCCCACATGCTTGCAAAGTTTGGTCACCACATCGGAGCATGTTTGGGTTAGCAATTAGCTCCTCTCCTAGTACTTCAGGCCATGGAAAATCTCGCTCTTTCCCATACCATGGGGTCCAGACATTGCAAGCATGTGGGAGGGACCCACCCCCACATGCTTGCAAATTTTGTTCACCATCGGAGCATGTTTGAGTTAGCAATTAGCGCTGCCCACTAGTGCAGATTTTTCAAGTCTCTTGGTGCTTGAGAGGCCATGGAAAATCTCGCTCTTCCCTATACCATTGTACCCAAACATGCTCTGATGGGAACCAAACTTCTCGGGCATGTGGGGGGGACCCACCCACATTCTTGCAAAGTTTGGTCACCATCGCAGCATGTTTGGGTTAGTAATTAGCGCCCAGTGTGGATTTTTCAAGTCTCTTTGGTGCTTGGGAGGCCATGGAAAATCCCGCTCTTCCCCATACCATCGTACCCAAACGTGCTCCAATGGGGACCAAACTTCGTCGAGCATGTGGGGGGGACCCACGCCCACATGCTTGAAAAGTTTGGCCACCATCGGACCATGTTTGGGTTAGCAATTAGCGCCTAACGGATTTTTCAAGTCTCTTGCTACTTGAGAGGCCATGGAAAATCCTGCTCTTCCCCATACCATCGTACCCAGAGATGCTCTGATGGGGGACCAAATTGTGCGGGCATGTGGGGGGGACCCACCCCCACATGCTTTTGTAAATTTTGGTCACTGTTAATCCCATTTGGATTAACACCATGATCCTCAATTGAGGACATTAATAAGTGTCATATAAAGGCACTATAAAGGTTGTACATTATGAGACATTGGCCACCCAAGGCCTAGATAGTAAGTTTTGTACGCCCAAGTGTGAATAAGGGCCAATTGTATATACGGTTTTTTCTCATAATGAAAGGACACAATCCCCTTTATGCTATTGAGAGCTCTTCTCTTGTACTTGTGAGAGAGTGAGGAGTGAGAGCATTCTAGCATTGTGCCTCTTTCATGCTTGTGTGTTTATGCTTGTATGAGAGAGTGAGAGAGAGTGTGATTGGCCTATGTGATGGTATAAGCAACTCTACGATGATAGTGTGGAGGTGGAGCTTGGAGTTTGGAGCATACATGCAAGCTTGGAGGCTTCAAGAGACACGAGCTTGAAACATTGGTAAGTAACCCACGACGGTTGTGTTTCATTGCTCATCCATTAGGTGAATGTGTAGAGTTCCCTCTTGGAGGTGTGGTCAAGCATAGCATTTTTAGCATCGCTGCCGAGGAAACACCTGTGTTTCTTCCATACTCTTTGAGTTTCAGCTCCCATTGCATAGTATTCATTGTTGCCTTTGCATTTTGGTAATGCATTGTATGGAAAATGGAAGGATAAGGTGTGTGTGGTTAAGAAAAAAAATTATAGTTTTGATGTTGTGAATGTTGTGGAAAGTAGTTTAGGAAAGGATTCATTGGGTACTCTTGATAAGTTTGATGTTAGCACCACAAAAGACACCAGCGTGAAGAAGCAGGTTGTGTGTTGTTTTCTTCTTTTTTCAAAAATTAAAAAAAATCAAAAATATAAGGGACCATTGATTGAGCCAGGAACTTGCGTTTCATTCCCTAGCATTCAATTGGATAAGTATTATGCACCCAAGACTACAAATTGCTGACACGAAAAACTTCACGTGAAAGTGCAGGAAGTTGTTCACGAGACGTGAACCATTTTCCTGCAATTTCACACCGCGAGTCGCTCACAAAATCAGCGTCGAGATTTATGCCGAAAATCACGGGATTACATTCCAAAAATAGAAACCCTTATCCTGACACCTCTAACACACGATTCAGTCCACCAAAAATTGGATCACGTGAAAGTGCAGTAGACTTTCATGACTTGAACCATTTTCGAATTAGTTCACGGCGTGAAACACTTTTGAAGCAATTCACGGCTTGAAACACTTTTTGTTTCACGACGTAAACTCAATCCGGCTATTTCACGAGAAGACCAAAACCAACAAATTGACAAAACTAAGGCTATGAGGGTCAGCTAAAGAAGGAATTTAATCTTAAAGGAGAAAAATTGGATCATGTGAAAGTGCAGTAGACTTTCACGACCCAAACATGCTTTGATGGTGGTGACCAAACTTTGCAAGAATATAGGGGGTGGGTCCTCCCCACATGCACGAGAAGTTTGATCCCCATTGGAGCATGTTTGGGTACGATGGTATGGGGAAGAGCGGGATTTTCTAGGGCCTCTCAAGCACCAAGGGTCTTGAGAAGCCCGCAGTGGGTGCTAATTACTAACCCAAATATGCTACGATGGTGACCAAACTTTGCAAGCATGTGGGGGTGGGTCCCCCCACATGCTTGCAAAGTTTGGTCCCAATCAGAGCATGTTTGAATACAATGGTATGGGGAAGAGCGGGATTTTCCATGGCCTCTCAAGCAGCAAGAGATTTGAAAAATCCACACTGGGCGCTAATTGCTAACCCAAACATACTCCGATGGTGACCAAACTTTTCAATCATGTGGGGGTGTGTCCCCCCACATGCCCGACGAAGTTTGGTCCCCATTGGAGCACATTTGGGTATGATGGTATGGGGAAGAGCGGGATTTTCCATGGCCTCCCAAGCACCAAGAGACTTGAAAAATCCACACTGGGCGCTAATTGCTAACCTAAACATTGTCTGATGGTGACCAAACTTTGCAAGAATGTGGAGGTGGGTCCCTTCCATATGCCCGAGAAGATTGGTCCCCATTCGAGCATTTCTGGGTACGATGGTATGGGGAAGATCGAGATTTTCCATGGCCTCTTAAGCACCAAGAGTCTTGAGAAATCCGCACTGGGCGGTAATTTCTAACCCAAATATGCTCCGATTGTGTCTAAAATTTGCAAGAATGTGGGGGTAGGTCCCCCCCACATTCTTGCAAAGATTGGTCCCCATCGGAGCATGTTTGCGTACGATGGTATGGGAAAGAGCGGGATTTTCCATGGCCTCTGAAGCACCAAGAGACTTGATGAATCTGCAAAATTGGCTGCTAATTGCTAACCCAAAGATGCTCCGATAGTGACCAAACTTTGCGAGCATGTGGGGGTGGGTCCCCCTCACATGCTTTTAATGTTTAGTCCCCATCGAAGAATGCTTGGGTATGATGGTATGGGGAAGAGCGGGATTTTCCATGGCGTCTTAAGCACCAAGAGACTTGGGAAATCCTCACTGGGCACTAATGGCTAACCCAAACATGCTCGGATGGTGACTAAACTTTGCACAAGCATATGGGGGTGGGTCCCCCCCACACGCTCACAAAGTTTGGTCCCCACAGCAACATGTTTGGGTTCGATAGTACGGAGAAGAGCAGGAATTTCCATGGTCTCTCAAGCACCGAGAGACTTGAAAATTCCGCATTGGGCGTTGCAAACCCAAACGTGCTCCAATTGTGAGCAAACTTTGCAAGAATGTGGAGGTGGGTTCCCCCCCCACATGCTTGCAAATTTTGGTCCCCATCGGAGCATGTTTGGGTATGATGGTATGGAGAAGAGGGAGATTTTTCCAGGGTCTCTCAAGCACCAAGAGACTTGAAAAATCCACATTGGGCACCAATTGCGAACCCGAACATGCTCCGATGGTGACCAAATTTTGCAAGCATGTGGGGGTGGATTCCGCCCCACATGCTTGCAAAGTTTGGTTCCCATCGGAACATTTTTGGGTACAATGGTATGATGGAAAAAAACGGGATTTTCCCTGGCCTCTTAAGCACCAAGAGACTTGGAAAATCTGCACTGGGCGCTAATTGCTAACCCAAGAATGCTCTAATGGTGACCAAACTATGCAAACATGTGCGGGTGGATCCCCCCACATGGTCGCAAAGTTTGGTCCCCACCGGAGCATGTTTGGGTATGATGGTCTCTCAAGCACCAAGAGACTTGAAAAATCCGCATTGGGCACTAATTACTAACCCAAACATGCTCCGATAGTGACCAAACTTTGCAAGAATGTGGGGGTAGGTCCCCCACACATGTTCGCGAAATTTGGTCCCCATCGAAGCATCTCTAGGTACGATGGTATGGGGAAAAGTGAGTTTTTCCATGGCTTCTCAAGCAGCGAGAGACTTGCAAAATCCGCATTGGGCGCGCTAATTGCTAACCCAAACATGCTCCGATGGTGACGAAACCTTTCAAGCATGTGGGGGTGGGTCCCCATTGGAGCAAGTTTGGGTACGATGGTATGGGGAAGAGCGGGATTTCCCATGGCCTCCCAAGCACCAAGAGACTTGAAAACTCCACACTGGGCGCTAATTGCTAACCCAAACATGCTCTAATTGTGACCAAACTTTGCAAGAATGTGGGGATGGGCCCCCCCACATGCCCAAGAAGTTTGGTCCCCCCATCGCAGCATGTTTGCGTACAATGGTATGGGGAAGAGCGGGATTTTCCATGGCCTCTCAAGCACCAAGAGTCTTGAGAAATCCGTACTGGGCAATAATTGCTAACCCAAATATGCTATAATGGTGACCAAACTTTGCAAGCATGTGGGGATGGGTACCTCCCACATGCTTGCAAAGTTTGGTCCACATCGGAGCATGTTTGCATACGATGGTATGGGAAAGAGCAAAATTTTCCATGGGCTTTGAAGCACCAAGAGACGTGATAAATCTTCATTGGCCACTAATTGCTAACCCAAACATGCTTTGATAGTGACTAAACTTTGCGAGCATGTGGGGGTGGGTCCCCCTCACATACTCCCAATGTTTAGTCCCCATCGGAGCATGGTTGGGCACGATGGTATGGGGAAGACGGGATTTTCCATGGCATCTTAAGCACCAAGAGACTTTGAAAATCCTCACTGGGCGCTAATCGCTGACCCAAACATGCTTTGATGGTGACTAAACTTTGCAAGCATATGGGGGTGGGTCCCCCCCACACGCTCACAAAGTTTGGTCCCCATCAAAGCATGTTTAGGTACAATAGTACGGAGAAGAGCGGGATTTTCCATGGCCTCTCAAGCACCAAGAGACTTGAAAAATCTTCATTGGGTGCTAATTGCGAACCCAAACATGCTAAGATGGTGACCAAACTTTGCAAGACTATGGAGGTGGGTTCTCCCCCACAAGCTTGCAAAGTTTAGTCCCCATCAGAGCATGTTTGGGTCCATCGGAGCATGTTTGGGTACGATGGTATGGGGAAGAGCGGGATTTCCATGGCCTCTTAAGCACAAAGAGACTTGGAAAATCCGCACTGGGCGCTAATTGCTAACCCGAGAATGCTCCAATGGTGACCAAATTTTGCAAGCATGTGTAGGTGGGTCCCCCCACATGCCCGACGAAGTTTAAGCCCCAAAGGAGAACGTTTGGGTACGATGGTATGGAGAAGAGTGGGATTTTCCATGGTCTCTCATGCACCAAGAGACTTGAAAAATCCATAGTGGGCGCTAATGGCTAACCCAAACATGCTCCGATGGTGACCAAACTTTGCAAGAATGTGGGGGTCCCCATCAGAGCATGTTTGGGTATGATGGTATGGGGAAGAGCGGGATTTGTCATGGCCTCTCAAGCACCAAGAGACTTGAAAAATCCGTAATGGGCACTAATTTCTAACTTAAACATGCTCTGATGGTGACCAAACTTTGCAAGCATGTGGGGGTGGGTCCCCCCACATGCTCATGAAGTTCGGTCCCATTTGGAGCATGTCTGGGTACGATGGTATGGGGGGAAGAGCGAGATTTTCCATGGCCTCTCAAGCACTAAGAGATTTGAAAAATCCAAACTAGGCACTAATTTCTAAACCAAACATGGTACGATGGGGTGACCAAACTTTGCAAGCATGTGTGGGTGGGTCCCCTCCACATCCTCGCAAGGTTTGGTCATATTTAAAGAATGTTTGGGTACGATGGGATGGGGAAGAGCGGGATTTTCTATGGCCTCTCAAGCACCAAGAGACTTGAGAAAACCATGTAGGGCGCTAACTGCTAACCCAAACATTCTCCGATGGTGACCAAACTTTGAAAGCATTTGGGGGTGGGTCCCCCCCCCACATTCTTGCAAAGTTTGGTCATCATTGGAGCCTATTTGGGTTTCATGTTATGGCGAAGAGCGAGATTTTTCATGCCCTCTTAAGCACCAAGAGACTTCGAAAATCCTCAGTAGGCGTTAATTGCTAACCTAAACATGCTTTGATTTGGTGACCAAACTTTGCAAGAATATGTAGGTGGGTCCTCCCCACATGATCACAAAGTTTGGTCCCCATCGGAGCATGTTTGGGTACGATGGTATGGAGAAGAGCGGGATTTTCCATAACATCTCAAACATCAAGGGACTAAAAAATCTGAATTGGGCGCCAATTGCGAACCCAAACATGCTCCGATGGTGACCAAACTTTGCGAGAATGTAGGGGTGGGTCCCCGCTACATGCTCGCGAAGTTTGGTCCCCATCAAAGCATCTTTGGGTATAATGGTATGGGAAAAAGCGAGATTTTCTGGCCTCTCAAGTACCAAGAGACTTGAAAAATCCGCATTGGGCGCTAATTACCAACTCAAACATGCTTCGATGGTGACCAAAATTTGCAAGCATGTGGAGGTGGGTCCTTCTCACATGCTCGCGAAGTTTGGTTTCATTCGGAGCATGTTTGGGTATGATGGTATGGGGAAGACCGGGTTTTTCCATGGCCTCTCAAGCACCAAGAGACTTAAAAACTCCAGACTGGGTGCTAATTGCTAACCCAAACATGCTACAATGGTGACCAAACTTTCCAAGCATGTGCGGGTGGATTCCCTCCACATCCTTGCAACGTTTGGTTGTATTTGGAGCATGTTTGGGTACGATGGTTGTAAGATTCCACCCTCCAGCTTTTGAGGTGTACAGGTGTAAGAACCTCCCCTTCTCTAATCTTGTAATTATTTCCCTCTTTGAAATAAAAGAAAGATTTTGGTTTACCCTGTTTTAGCCTAGAGGGAGAAAATGTCTAGAGAGAGCTAATCCAAAATTGAGATATTTTTGGATATAAAAATCCTCCTAGTGTCTAAAATGGTTTCCCCTGAAACAGAAATTCAAAAAGAACTTTCCAATGTGCATTTGGAATTAATTGAAAAGAAGTATAAAGGACCTTAGCCTAAGGGTCTAGATTTTCAAAAAAAATTGGATTATGGTCCAATTAAGATTCCTATGGGGACCAATAGGATCAATCCAAGTGTGGGGAGGAGGTAAATCCAATTTATAAAAGAAAAACCCCCCAAAAATGAGTAAATGCTCACATAAGATGAAGAGTTGACTAAGGACAAGGTTTATTAGTAAAAAACTATGAGTATTATTAAAAAGATGAGATATTTTGGGTATAATGATTCAATTTTGACACCTTGGTAAGGAGAAGGGAGCTCTTCAAGGAGGTGCCTATTTCACATATGTGGTTGAGTTTTAAACTCAAAAATATTATGATATTTTTATCTCTCCTCTCTCCTGGATCAAACCAAATCAAAAGGGAGCCAAAATCTTGTCCAAGTTCAGCCAAGCTGAACCTGGAAAATTCTAGAAACTAGTTGGACTTGGTTAGAGGCCTCCCTCACCTACAAATAGATCCTTAGCCCTTTGTAAAAAAATATGAGAACTATACCATACCAGTATTATACTGAAATAATGATATTTTCTATTATCCTCTAAAAATCCTCTACAAATTGAAGAGATTGGAGCTTCTCTCTCTCTTCAATCTTCCTTGGTCATACCAAACCAATTGATTGGTCCTCTTCGTACACCACCTACTCTCGGTTGTTGTTGCAGGAGACTACCACCCTTCCAACACCCACACCATGCAGCTTCTATTCTTAGTTTCAGTCTACAGTGTGCCACTTGTCAATTCTTCCTTCACGATCAAATTCCTCCATTCTTTGATCTTTTAGACGGGCCACGGCTCATACACACAAGCTCTTCTACAACATGCACTAGCCATGTGTCTTTGAGTCATCACTTTCCAATTTTTAATGCTTAGCTCTAAGCTCCAATTGACCCACAAAACTATTAAGCACACTCCTCGCCTTCACAACCTCCTACTCTATCACATGCCATATCAAATACCTCTTAGGTATAAAAATTAGGTCCATGCTAAGCTTTAAGATATATTTTGCATGTTATCTTCTGTAGCCAGCATTTGTGCTATCTCAAAGCATGCAACATGTCCAAAATAACTCCCTACAACATCCAATACATCAGTGCAAACGTTACTGACTTTCCCTTCATTGATGGCTTCCCTTTGATGCAATGCTAGGGGTTACCAAGCTATGTCATATTATCAAGACCAAGGAACACATGCTATTTTTACTATCTTCTTCTTGATCTATCACATGCATGATAATAAGCAAAATACTATAGATTTTTATACAAGATGTTTATACGCATATAAAACTTTTCCTTCACAAGGTTAGCAAACTCAAAACTGTGGGCATACCTTCTATGGCAAACCACCAAACATCAACAACACTGCTTCTTTGGACATTTAAAAAAAAACACTGGAAAAATTCCCAACAATGTTAATGCAAATGGTAGAGGTAATATGCATGCATAGAAGACTCTAAGCATGTATATTACAGTTATCCATGCTCTATGCATGCAAATTACGGCATACATAGGGCATTCATAGAGCATACATATGCATGCATATTAGAAGTTCTATGCATTTTTATGTTTCCTCTGATACGCATATTAGTAAAGAATACATAGAGCATGTATAGTTCCAATATGCATGCATGTTGGAGCTATGCATGCCTTATGTATGCTATTTGTATGCACAAGTATATTTTCGTTAAATCAGGAAATTTCATTATCCCATACCATAGCATAGTAAGAGTTGGAGCTTGGAAGGGTGATAAGCTAAGGTGGTGCCTCTTGCATGGCTTGGCTATGTGCGAATAACTTCTTAACATGGAAGGATGATAAGGGCAAGCTCATACTCATGAGTGTCTATGTGTGAATAATTTCTTGTTTCAAATGAGATATCCCAAAATAAGGAAGAGTGCGAGCAAATGTAAACGATGGGATTATTTCTCTTCCCCCCTTGGGATAAACAATATTTTCCCTCCCATGTGGGGCTGTGGGAGGTAGGTCAAGAGAGTAAAGAGTCCTAGTATAGTGGACTCGTAAGTGCTCTTTATATTGTTTAGGGGAGCTCTGAAATATGAGGGGGAATGTTATGACGATGTGTATTTGCACCTGACATGGCGTCCATCAGCAGGCTCCCCCTGCAGATTGGAGTGCTTGGATTGCAGCGACGTGGCAGCACTCAGATCCTCTCCGGAGACATTGAGAGGAGCTCAAATTGTGCGTCCACGTGGCTGGCATTCATGCGCAGCTGACTGAGGGTTTCCGTGCAGCTCACTTAGGCGTCATTCGCACATTATCCGGTTACTACAATAACGTTGGTGGCCGAGGTGGTGGGTGGCAAATGATGGGTTTACGATAATAACCTTGCTGGCGAAGCCCATTACCCGGCCGTCTTTGTAGCATTCTCCTCGCATCTACGCGTCGTCAATCTGTCATTCGATTGGAGAGCGTGGTCGTGCACTCAAGCACACTAAGAACACAATATAACTCAATTCTGCGTAACGGAATTGAGCACGGAAACTTTACCTCTCCACCCACATACGTGCCCACATGTGGAGACCATTTGAACAGCATGCAAACTTTTAGCTCTCCACCCAGAATGGGCCATGCATTCATACGTGCCCACATGTGAATACCATGAAAAAACAAAGTAAACAAAACTTCACATCCACAACTGGGCTATGGATCCATGGGCGCCCACATGTGAGACCAAAAACATATAATATATATGAAAAAGAATTTTAACCCCCCTCGATGTTTGAAAAACCTCACATTCCAAAAATCCAGGTCGTCGGCTAGGGGCCTCGTGCTTGGTCCATTTGTCCTATTTACGACAAATGAACGAGGCCTAGATTTATCCTTAGCCCTTCCCGTGATTATCTTTGTATCAGCTTTTTATATGCAACAGATCACATGCCCACTTACCCTAGAAGATGTGCCTTTTTCTAAAAAGATTATGCCTTAAAGATCTTCTTATATCAACACCATGCCACTTACAACCTTTTTTTAATGGACAACTTCTCCATGATTATTCCTTCCCGTACTTGCATCCTAAAAGTGAGTGAGTGGCACATGCACGTATTATACTTTTGTTGTGCATTTCGTACAACATTGCAAATAGTTGGGAAGTCATGCCGCCATTACATTGTAAATTGTGTGTTATGTCACAAGAGTGAAGAGAGTAAATGGATGGCAATGAACAGTCACAAGAAGGTGCTACAAGAAAAGATTAGTGACTTGAGCCTCCTAGCAATGATTCTTAGTTTTCCTAAAATAGACTTACCACGTAGAGGGAAAAATTTTAGAAAACCATAAACCATATGAAAGTAATATCCCACCTTATCAAATGGTCAAGTCGGTAATCACTCTTTTTGGTAAGAATACTCACTATTATGGTTAGATCCTTCTTGGAGGGATAAATCTTAATTCTAATCTCATTTTCTTACCCAAAACTCTAAGCCTAACAAGCTAGAAATGAAGATTAAATATTTTTATGATTATTAACCAACTTAGAATGAGGTTAATTCATTTAAGCTTGTTTTTATGGTAAGAATCTTATATTTATTCATTTTATGATGAAAGAGAGCTTATGATAACATTCATATATTTATTTTCATATGAAAGTTATAGTTGAATATTTTTAAAAATAAACAAGATGCTTGGATACAATTATGCTTAGGTTTATGCATAAAGAATTTTTATATTAAAAGGGGAAGTCCCACCATATTTTTATGTAGTTATGTTTATGCATAAATTTAATAATGCTAAAAGAGAAATTTTCATGATATTCTATGCATAAACATTTTAATGCTAAAAGAGGGATTTTCGTTACATTTTTGAATATACATTCATAGTATGTGTATGCATAAATGTCTAGATGTCAAAAAGAGGGAATTTCTTTACATTTTTGAATATACATTCATAGTATGTGTATGCATAAATGTCTAGATGTCAAAAAGAGGAATTTTTACTATAGTTTTATAATTATATTCATGCATGATTATCTAAATGACAAATGAGGTTATGTGAATATATTATTATGTATATTCATATGGTATGTGTATGCATGATTATTTAAATGACAAATGAGGTTATGTGAATATATTATTATGTATATTCATGGTATGCTTATGCCTAGACAATTTAAGAATTATAAGTAGATGTGTGAGAATATTTTAAATGTGTATTTCCATGGTATGTATACACATGAATATTTTTGTTGTATTTTAATTTATGAAAGGTTTTGATAGGTTTTAATCTATAGAGAACCTATATATCATGTCATGTGTTGGGTGTATTTTGAAAATTGCATATCTATGATTTTTATATAAACAAGTGTGTTTTGTTTTAAAAATCCCCGATATGTAATTTCATTTCTTTGAATTTATCCCAAATATATGGATTTAGAAACTCCTTCCATGAACTCAATTGATACACTAAAATATTCTAAAGTTAACCCCTAGATTAAAATAATACGTTGTTTCCTTGCAATACTGTTAGCATAATGTTGCTAACATGGGGAAACACACATGCTCCTACACACATAGCTAGCACGGGGGGAACACACATGCTCCTACATATGCATAGCCATGGAATACACGTACACATGAGCATGGAGTAGGAGGCATGGATCAAGACAAGATAAAAGATACAAGATAAACATACAAGCATAACAACATAACATCATAGTGTATTCCATATCCATGTATCACATATTGTGTGTCCAAGAATCATGTACATACAATATTCATAGTCATGTCACGTCATGTCATATCATATCATGTACAATTTGCATACAAGAGGGGCTTTATATAGTCATCCAACTAGGTACTGACTCTGGGGATACCCATGTGGCTGTTGGGCTACCCATGTGACTATTGGGCTCCCATAACCTCCATAAGATCCTAAATCCCCACTAGCCCTCTTGTAACCACTTCTTGATATAACATCTTGTAATAACCAAATCCCAAAACTCATTAGCCTAAACTAATGCTACGAATGCTAGGGGGTGTTCACACCCAACGTAATGCCAAAATGCTAGGAGGTGTACACACCTGTCACACAACACCTCTCTTGCCCTTTGTTTAGTTGGGAGTGTACTATCTCCTATCAATGCCAAGTACATCATGAGAATCAATGAATAAGTGGCTTGCATAAGGTAAAATGCAAGCCATTTCAAGATATACAATATATCATGTAGAACCACAAAAACGGATGGTAGACCAAGGAGATGGTGGAAAGATGATTTCCACCAATCTGATTAAGAGTCCACAAGTATATGCTGATGAAGAATCTTGTCCATGATGGGAACTCAAGTATGCTACCATCTCTGTTGATATAGCCACCTGCTTCTGCTTCATGTGTCTAGGAAGTTAGCTTCATCTCCGAACAAAAGGCACTCACATCATCATATGGCACCTTTTTCAAAAATTTCATGCCACTCTTCTAACAATCTACACTTAGTTATAGTTTGGTGTAGAATTTGGTACTTTTGACATCACAAATGTGTCCGAAGCGGCCAAAAATCCCCAAAATGACTTTTGAATCACTTAAATCGGACACCCAGAGAGGCAGAAACGACCAAAACAAAGGGAGAAGTGAATCATAGCCAATTGACACGCATAGAGGCCTTGGTCACTTCCAAAACAAGGGGAGAACTGAATCATAGCCAATTGACATGCATAGAGGCCTTGGAAACATGGCCAAGGCCTCTATGCGTGTTAATTGGCTATGATTCAGTTCTCCCCTTGTTTTGGTCGTTTTTGCCTATGGTTGTTCGATTTAAGTGATTCAAAAGTCATTTTGGGGGGTTTTTGGCCACTGTAGACGCAATGGTGATGTCAAAAGCTCCAAATTCTACACCAAAATACCATGAGAAGAAATGTATAGACTCCATTGTCTACAAAGTTTTAGCTTCAAAGTGCTTTTTCTTATCCAATGATGACGTAAGTCATATTTAATATAGGAAATGTACCTCATTTGAAACAGATACCCGCATTTGACTCTGTACTTGACCATTTTTAAAAAAGATAACCTCATTGAATGTGAGTGTGACTATTTTTTGAAAATTTTCAATGAATTGAGCTATTTTTCAACGTTATGTTGGCTTCTTCCTCATTGGTTGTGCTCTATTTTCTCTCTCCTCTAAAAGGCCCTCCAAATGACCTTCGAAATGTCCTAATGCCTCATGCCTTCTCACCAGGACTTATGGGCATCTTGGCAGGTATCTCATTGAGCTTTCCCCTTTGCCTTTTATGCCTCTTTATCTGGGACTACTTTCAAGATCTTCTGACATCAACACCATGCCACTTGTAATCTTTTTTAAATGAATAACTTCTACAAAGAATATTCCTTCTCGTACTTGCGTCCTAAAAGTGAGTGAGTGGCATATGCACGTATTATACTTTTGTTGTGCAACTCGTACAACATTTACTCAGTCTTGAATTTTCACTTAATTTTAACACTTAGAGTTTTTTGCTATTGGAAAAACTACTAAAAACCTGCTAGAATTCATTACTGAAATCTATAACATCCAAAACTTAGGATTATCTTTGATCATAACTTAGTTAATTCAAAGGTATGTTACATACTATCAGGAATATCATAATTCTTACATATGGATGGCTTGCCTGCATTGACCTGAGATAGTTTATAATCAAAGCCATGGGCTTTACAAGTTAGACATGTATGAGAGATTGGCACATAATTCTTGTTCACTTACTCTCACATGTGCTATGTGGAGATATGGCATGCCTAGCTTGGTCACGTCAATTTTGAAAATCTTTGTTGTGCCTTAAAAGGCAAGAGATGGTGTCAAAGTTGCAAAAGCTTGAGGCCCATGTAAAACATGTATGTGAGAGGGGTTGATTTCAGGCGTGATGAAACGGACATCTTGAGGCCCATGTTAAACATGTATGTGAGGGGTGGATTTTCAGGCAAGATTTAATGGGCATCATTCCCAAAAGATGAATTAGTAAGGGCTGCTATCACAAAATTAAAGCTATTATGTATGTGATTCTATGGGGACAACATCGATGGAGGGATATCTCTACTTTGTGACTTTTATTGATGACTACACTAGGCACATTGATTTTAAATTCTGTGTATATAAAACTAGCACTATTTATATAGATTGAGGGGGGATTATATGTCAAAGGAGTTTCATGTATTTATAGCTAAAATTGAGAGGTTAGACATTTTGTTTCTATGAAGTTCACACCCTTTGTATAGATTGAGGGGGGGAGTATATACTAAGTGAGTTTCATATATATATGGCTCTATAAGAGGCTTAAAGCATCAATGATTTTTCCCTACACACATGAGCAAAATGGTGTGGCTGAGAGAAAGAACATATTCCTCATGGATATGACACATGGCATAGTTATTTAGAGGTTAGGATATGCCTCATATTTTTGGCTGGAGGAAGCTTGAAAGTTATATAACATACCTCCGAGATTAATGAAGTTATGATTAAACATAATCCTAAGTTTTGGATGTTACAGATTTCAGTAATGAATTCCAGCAGGTTTTTAATAGTTTTTCAGAGTATATAAAAATTCTAAGTGTTTAAATTAAGTAAAAATTCAAGATTAAGTTTTCAATTAGTTAGTGTGCTCAATGGAAGCCTTTAAGTGTGTATATAGACATACAAATCAAAATTTGACTTAAAAAAATAAAACATGACCTGTTTTTAGAGTCTAGTTTCACATATAGCTGATTTTGGTGATTTCACTTGCACTGCGCACACATTCTCATAATTTTAAGTACCCGCATGACTACTTTCTGATACCTATGGGCAAAGTTATACATGTTGTAGGTTACAGCCCTGATAGCAAATCAAAGAGGCTTGCCAAATCTACAAACAGTGCTTCCCCAACTTTTGGAGAGTATACATGGATTCCCAATCAATCAAGTCATCTTCAAATATATTGGGAAAGTAGACATGGATTCCCAATCAATCAAGTCATCTTCAAATATATTTGGAGAGTAGACATGGATTCCCAATCAATCAAGTCATCTTCAAATATATTGGGAAAGTACACAAACTCTCTTTTTAATATTTTTCTTTAAATTCTTTTGAGATTAAATAAATAAATCGATAGTGTGTATACGAGAGAATCTGAGTCGATATATGGTACACTTAAAAATGAGTGTCTTAACTTTCTTAACTATATATGTCACCTTAGTCCGACTCATAGAATAAACACTTTTGGAGTTAAAGAACTAGAAGATAGAATATTTGACTAGTTTGTGACTAGATTTTAGGTATAACTTTCATTAGGGGTTGTTTTGTGAAGCATTTATCTTTCCGTGTGTTTAGAATCAGATGTTGACATAAAGACAAAAGTTTTAGATTGTAGAGAAAACTTTGCAAGAGTGTATGAGATGCTAGAAACTCAAATCCCTTTCATTTTTTAGTTATTCGAGTGCAAAGTGGGGTACTTGACTATTTTTGACAGGTTTGTGCTGAAAACACAACTTTGGCCATTTTGAACGCTCTCAAAAGGACCTTAGAACTCATTTTTAGAGAGCCATCACATAGATATATTTTATAGGGCATTAGAATTACTAAAACTTTGTAGTTTTGGCTTTTCTCTAATTCTAAATAGATTGAAAGATATTACTCTCCTAAAGAGACCAGTTGTTAGGCATTGCCTTAGAAATTGCTATCAAGATTGACTATCTTATCTATATAGACTAGATGGACTAACGCATAAACATAGTTAAGACTTAGCTATAGCGACTAGAGATGATCTCGCCTGTTAGAACACGATAATTGATTATGTTAAAAACAAAGATAACTTGAAAGAATGAAAAGACTAAGAGAAGTTAAGGACTGTTTGAATTAAAAGCCTGTTTTATACTTGAAGTTGATTTTGATTGATTTGAATATGTATGCCTTGAAAGATTATGGACTAGAGCTGAGTGTAAGATGATATGTATGACTTGTGATTGCTTTGTTTTGGAATGAATGATTGATATGCATGTGTATGATGAGACTCGACACGAGATTTTGAGATTTGGGCCGGTTGTCCTTAGACAGGGAATGCCAGACAAAGAACGAGATTTATGTCCTCTAGGAGCCATGTGGTACAACCCTGAGAGGATGAGATTCGAAAAGAGGCATACCCGGGATAGCCACGATGTCCAGTGTGGAGGTTGGGTGGACGGGCATAAGAGAAAGCCCTAGATTGGCTAGAATTTGGTCATTACAACTAACCATGATGTTGTCGAGCATGGAGATGATGACAGAGTCTTTGAGATAGACACATACATGGTGATTGATTGAGATGCTATGCTTGATTTGATAGGGATTTATACTTGTGAGTGTTTATTTGAGATTACATGATTATTTGTTTATGTGATAAGAATCTTGGATATGGCATACATACTTGTTTGTTTCTATTTGAGAAGGTTATTTGATTGTATTGCTATGTAGAAATTTCATGATCAAGTGAGTTCTAATGTTTTCTTAGATTCAGTTGTATGATTAAGATATGGCTAGGTTTGGGACCGTCACAAGTTATGTGTGGCACTTATATGCTAAATAGATGTCACGGGAAGGCTAGTAGATAGTTATCCCTTATGAATATTAGAATGGAAGGAAGCCCCCCTTTGGCTCATTTGTGTGTTTTTGGTTATTTAGCTTATTCTATTATGCCTAAGAAATAACAACGAGATAAGCTCCAATAAAATGTAATTTTTTTGGGATACAACTTAAAAAGAAAACGGTATAGACTCTCCCATTTTGTGGGATACAACTCATGAAGCAAACGGTATAGAGTCTACCATATCCAGCCACACAAACGGGATTTGGGTAGTAGAGATGTTATTTTTGTTGATAACTCAATTGAATCCATGCTTCTATTAAAAAATAGCTAAATGTATGCTCATAGAACATCTTTGATACACCATCTCAAATTTTAACCCCCAAATAAGCCTCTTGATGAGGCAACTATGGATGATGAGTGGAGGAGAAAAGAGCAAACGTACATGCATCCATGTGTATGCTAAAATGGCCTACTACAGACATTGTGGGGGGACATCAATTAGCTACTCCTTTACCTAGCAATACATGTGTAAGTATCATCATGCATCTTATTATTTTGATTTCTATTTCAACGGATATATACAGATATGTCTTCAATAATGATCAATGAATTTGAAAAAATAGAGGTAGCCCCCAATACTATGTGGCCTTGTAGGACCACATAAGCTGCAATTTTTGGATAGCTCTAACTGAACCATCTTTGGGAAATGATGCCCGCTAAATTTTTCCAAGAATATAGCCCTCATAAACATGTTTGATAGGTGCTTCAAGAATATTTGATAGCTCAGACACCATGTCATGTCTATGCAAATACAACAAACTTCCAAAGTTTAAGTGACCAAAGTGTGCATGCCATAACTTAGCGTCACCCATTGCCTTTGTGGTAAAAACTATACATGCAGCATGCCTTTTTTTTCATATGCATCTAGCCTGTAAATGCCATGAGACAAAGTACGAGAAGCAATAATTGTCTTACCATCACTACAATCATGAACAATATATCTGTCATCCTCAAAATGAGCCATGAAGCCAGCCTTGGTAATGGCAAAGAGAGATAAAAGTTCTTCTTGGTCCCTAGTACATACAATACATTTGAAAGCATGATTGTTCCACCATTTGTAGCAGTGAAAACAATTTTACCAATTCCTTTTACAAGATATGAGGAGTCGTGCACATGTTACATTGTTTCCTTGTGGAGCAGATTCAAGTGATGAGAACAAACTACAATGAGAGGTAATGTGCTTACTAGCACCACTATCAAAATACCAGACATGTAAATCTGTAGTACAGCCATGCATACATCCTTATGCAAAGTTTAATAGCTGCATTACACAATGAAAGCCCAATCATCATGTGCATAGTTTGCCGATTTTGTGTTTTTTGCATTGGATGCTGATGCATCAGCTATATACAACCATGCCCGAGTCTTTCTTTTTCTCTTTCTCCAGCCATTTTCTACACTCATTAATGTAGTGACCAGGTTTTGTGCAATAGTTTCCTTTTTCCTTTTTCTTTGGATTGTTGCCTTCCTTGTTTGCAGGCATACCCACCGATGACTTTGATTTCTTCTTGTAACTACCCTTAGAGGAAAGGATTTACCTTTTCCTCTTTGTTAAGTGGCAGCAATGGCATGATCTCCTATTTGCATGATAGATCTATTTTTCCTAGATTGGTCTTTTAAAACAAGAGCATAGAAAAAAACTCCTAAAACTTCAAGGCATTTGGATTGCCTTTCATCATAAGTCTGATCGTAGAACAAAAACCTCGATACGAGTCTGGCAACGCATTGAAGATAGTAGGCACCAATGAACTATCATGATATATTTCATCAACACTTGCTAATTTCTCCTTAAAATCCTTGATTTTTGTAAGAAAATAGTCCATGGAGTCTCCCTAATCCGTATGCTCTGCCTCTAATTTTGTGTGTATATAAGCAACACATGCTTCATTATGTACATGATGGTACAATAAAGCAAGTGCATCCCAATCATGTTTAGTAGTCGTGCATGACCAAATGTGAGGAATGATATTGCTCTTAACTGAAAAAGAAAGCAATGCATGTGCTTGTGCATATCTTCCATCCCACTTTGCTTGTTCCTGTGTAGGAGGTATGCTATGTTGTGGTAATGAACCATGTGAAACTAAGTCTATTTTTGTAGTTGTGCCTTCTGCATCATGTTCGTCTTCGAGGAACCAGGAAGTTTCTTAATAAAAACCACAACATTCCATAGCCCTTTGGCTACCAATACATGCCACATCATATAAGATCATAATAGGTAGTTGGTCCCGTCAAGCTTATCCTCCTCACAGCAGATAACATCTGAAATACGTCACTATCTGCCATTTCTGATAATACCCAAGCAAGTAATCATGCAATGAGAAAAGGTTGAGTGCTCTTTGATGAAACCAAGGTGGCTTCTAATAAGGTCACTTACAATGGAGACCTGCAAGCTATATGAAAGAAATGCAGGGTATAGTGAGTAGAAATTTTACTTATAAGATATAGAGATCAATGCCCCTAAAGTGAAGCTTGTAGATGCTTTCTCATGTATCTGCACACCCATCTATAGTACATCTGACAAAACTACTCTAGAATTTGATGAAGAACACTATAAATCTGGTCCCTGAAGATGTTTGTAGAAAATCAAAAACCACACGAATGGCCATACCACCCTAGAGAACTGATCAACATCTGTGGATGGGCTCCCATATCCTAGTTGTTTCTCCCCCCAAAAAACCTGGTCCCATGACAAGGTGCCACCACGCCCTATATATGGTTGTTTGACTTCCCATGCTCTTGCATATGGCATAATCCACTTCTTCTTAGTGAGTTTCGTACCTCTACAAGATGCATGCAGTGCTTGAAGGGAGCATTTACAAAGGACGATGACCTTAGTGGCTTTGAAGAGTCATGATTGGCACAAATTCTTGCAATTCGTGCTTCCTTTAGCCATCAAGGATTGCCTCAATGATGACATTAGAGCAACAATTTATAAAATTGGTGCAGTGGTATGTTGGATATCAAGGAAAGAGATTAGTAGAGACACATTGGAAGCAACACAATTAAACTCCATCAAGGGTGTTACAATGGCTAAGAAATACTTTCCAACAAGTATTTTAACCATTTAATTGCACTTGCTAGTTCATGTGGTTGATGAAGTTGTTGTGGCTAGGGTTGTCCATAGCTGATGGATGTCTTTCTTGGATAGATTTATGAAGACACTTTAAAAGATTTGCTCGTCAAAGAGCTCATCCTGAAAGTAGTATGGCAGCGGGATGGCTTGTTCAAGAATCACTTGTATATATAACTGAATTTCTCAGTACGTTGTCGTGACGTGGGCAGTGTCGCTGGGAAAGTGCGAGACTGCTGGCTGTGAGAGTAGCTTCAAATCCCAGCAAGGAAACAGAATATATATCTCTTCAAGGGGCATAAGACATCTCCATTTTGGATGACATGTACATGTGGCAATTCACTTCAAACATGCCCAATTACAGCTTGATGATTGCACACAAGTCACGAACCAAGAGCTTGATTAACTCAAATCATAGATCACGTGTCCCTTTATCCAAGTGCCTTATACATAACACATGTAGGCATAGCACAATCTTCAAAAGATTTTCGTATACATGTGACCATTTACATCACATGTTTTACATAATATCAACATCACCATTTCAAGATGACTCTTGATCTTATGAAAACCTACTTTCAGATTCCAACAACTCACAAAGCAAAAGATGACATATGGCATATGTACAACATATTCATGTGATTTTAGAAAACTCCATGTCTAGCAATCCAAAATCCAACCAAGTAGAAAATAAAATCCAAATCCCAGGAATCTCTTTGTATTTTGATGCTTTCTTATTCCAAGACTCTCCAAAACAACAAAAAAAACTTACCCAAAGCCTTACCCAAAAGCTTTAAAGGGGTAGACTAAGTGTATTTATCCAAGGGCTATACGATTTTTATTTGAAATCGTAAGTAACAAAGCAACCAAAATATTACTTATCTCTCAGAAAAAAAAGAAGCGAATTTATGCATATCGCTTTTCCCACGTTCTGCTTCACTCCAGTATGCGCCAAAATCAGCATTCGTATATCGTTTTTGACATCACTTCCCTTGTATATTGTGAGATTTTCGAAGATTATATCATTCGATAGCGCTTCATTTCTTCTTTAATTCAAACCCCAGGATTCCTTAAACAGTAGCAAAGCTCAAAATATTTGATTCTCTGGTCGAATTCTGCTCTGGTTCTGATTTTTTACACCCCCTTCCATAAGCGCCGTTTGCCTGGTTATCTTCTATTTCCCGCAAGGAATTCGGTTCCCCTTCCCTTTTGCAGCCAAAAAATCGGGTTTCCCAAATTAAAAATACGCTGCGCTTCCTTTTTTCCAGCTTAATACTCGGATATTCCTTTTTAAAAAAAAACCCTTCGCATGCCACGCAAGCCGCCACCTTTGAAGCCAAGTAGCCCATTTGCAAGAGATGAAAAATCACAGTAGTACAACCTGTTCACGGGATCACATCCCTCCGTGATGCACATCACCAAGTACTTGCCATCCTCGGTAACTGCCGATTCAAAGATCCACTTAGGATTCGTAGAGTCCTTCCAGCATAGAATGTCTTCAACTTAATCAGTGCCCATGACATGATAATACAGCTGATGATTGAGGTTGATATCGATTTCCATTCCCGCATCTACAGACCCGTCCAAATTTGGTGCAGGATAGCGGCTGTAGAAAAATCCTTTATCATCATGGGTCCGTGCGATTGAAGAGAACTTAACCCATGAGAGTGAATCTGGTTCCCAAGCTTTATCGGCCACTCACATCACTTTAATGCTCATCCAATCGCTACCACTGGAGCTAAGGCCAACTGCCAAAAACTTTGCATTCTCACTAAAAGTTGAAGTTGATAATGCAATGGTCCCATCGTCTCGCTGAGCTTGTTTGGATCCAGAAGAACATCCACTTCTCCTTTCAGATTGTCCTGAATATACAATACACTTTGGGCTTGTAGTCCTGTGTTATGGAAATAAAAGTATTTATTCCCTCTTTTAAAAGGGCAATCATATTTTGGATAATCAAAGAGAGCTGTAATTCGCTCACTCATCTTTTCCCTTAGATTACACGTGCTCAGCACGGCCTTCGTTAATATTCTCTGTGTTTCAACAAACTCCTTCACATCATCAGCATTTGCATCTTCCAACCAACGGTAGGGATCAGCAACAAGCATGCCATGGTAATTGTCGACCACTGAGACATCTCTCTTAATTGACGGATATTCAAGCTGCTCTGATACCTCAGGTAACGAGCCCATGGTGGCCAAAGCTTTAAAACCTTGTGACAAACTTTTAAGATCTAATGACAATGACGATGGACAAGTGGTGTAAGATAAAAATGAAGAACCTCCTTCAGAAACAACTGCTTTCCTCGAACATGAATATTTAGCACTACTGAATCCCAACAGGGGGGAAAACAGGTATCAATGGAGCCCTTGAAGGAGTTCGTGCAATCAAATCACCAATAGCACGTCCAGGCCAGAGAAGAAGCTCCCGCCTCCAACAGTGCATCTCATCATACAAACCTAGAGCCTCCTTGTTCTGCTCATTCCGAGTAAGAACAGAAATCATGGCATTCCAAGACACGATATCTTGAAAAGGCATTCTTTAAAAACCAATCCTTGCATCATACATGCTCTCACATTTCCCATACATGTTGAGAGGGGTGTTCCCTACTACAAGGTCTACCATAAGCATAAAAACTCCATGATTCACACCATACTTATGTACAAAGGCTTCGAGACCTGGCTCAGCCTCAGGTCGTCTTATTGAACCTCATTTACAATATGAACATATGTACTTAGGCATCATATAATGACTCAAGTCATGGCACTTAATCCCATGCATCTGGATTTACATTTAATGGCCTCTTATGCATGGTTTCACACCATAGACGTGCCATGGCACGACATCCACCCCCTCTAAACCTACACATCCTCTGGTATGTGCCAAATCATCATCAAGATCCACATATATCTGGATGTCGTCTTCATCTTCTACATTATCAGGGAGATCATCCTCTTCCTCTTCAACCATATCCATGCTATCACTATCAAGCCTCTCATCCTAAGTCTCCTGTGAATCAAAAGGATCACTGTCATGCCTTCTTTTAAACATCTTGATCCTTTTGCCTGCTAACTACAAGATTCTTTATCTCTGTTCCATCAAGCTCACACAGGGTATACGTGGCATTTCCATGCACATGCTTGACAATGTAAGGGCCAAACCATCTTTTTGCAAACTTTCTTTGAACAGTGAATTGGTTGTCAAGACTACTATCATACATTAGGACCCAATCACCTTCTTCAATAGATTTTGGCCGGAGTCTGTGTCTTCTATCAAATCTTTCTTTATATTTCAACCTTGCATCTTTCAAACGAGCTTTAGCAAGCTCTACATCTTCAGGCCTCCTCTCCAGCTGCCTTATTCGCAATGTAAGGAGGTCTTCCCTATTCAATTCTTCCATCCAGGGTAATACATTCCAAGTTGGAACTACTTCTTCAATTGGCATTACTGGCTTCTGACCATACATTAATTCTCCAGGCATGTATCCTGTCACTGAGTTATGAGTTGTACGGTCAGCCCACAAAGCATATGGTAGCAGCCTTGGCCACTCTCGCATTCTTCCTCTGCATGCCTTAGCCAAAGCTTTAATGATTGGAGGATGTCCTCGCTCACTTTTACCATTGCCCTCAGGGTTGTAAGCACATGTTAGGGCCAATTTGATGCCAATTCTAGAGAAGAATTCCCTTGCTTCTTTAACATCTAGCTCACCCCTGTCAGCTGTTATTTTCCCAACACAACCATACCGGCAAATCACATCTTCCAAGAGAAATTTGCATACTGTTTCCATACTCTTTGTTCTAAGAGCACGCCCTTCTACCTGATTTGTCAAATCTTCTCTTGCAAGTGCTATGTACCGCATCTGCCACTAGATCCACTACCCATTTGTAGTGCATGGCAGGTGGGTAGGTTGGTTGCAAGCCATCACGATGTCGCACATTTGAGTACATTTGACATACCATGCATGTTTCCACATATTGGGAAATATCCTTGTACATTCCTTTCCACCAATATCTTTCCTTTATTTTGGTAAAGGTGGCCCACACACTTCGATGTCCAACCCAAAGACTCTCATGGAATTCTTTCATGAGCTTCCTTTGAGTCTCTTTATCACATATGACTCTCTGTGGCATAGCATTCCTCTGCTTAGGATGCTTCCAGAGGTACCCATCCTTTAGAAAATAATTATCTGCTTTTCTGCGGATCCTCTTAAATTCTGAGTCAGACCAATTTTCCTGTCTTGTTAAAGTACTCAAGTATTGACCAATAAGCAACCAATCTCCTTCATACATTTCCTCAGTAAAAGACTCAAGTGCATTTGATAAGCAAGTATGGTCCCCTTTTGCATATGCAGTAGTATAGAATTTTGTACCTACATCATCAATGTCACTAATCGTCCCTTCTTCATCTTCATACCTGGCTCTTGATAGCATATCTGCAACAACTGGGTTATCTTTTCCTGCAATATGCTCAAACTCAGGATTTAGTGACTTGATATAGGCAATCCACCTAAGCATAGCGATATCTGGAGTGGTGCAGCTTGCAATCATCCCAAGGAGTGGCAAGCAATCAGTTTCCACAAGTACAGATGCCCCAATAAGATATTCTTTTTCACATTTTAGAGCAGTGACTATTCCCCATAACTCCCTCTTGATCTGCGGATAATTTCGCTGCTGACGAATGCTTCATACCTTTGCTCCAAATCTGATTACATACCTGTGATCATCCTCATCATCTTGCCCTACTGCCCATCCTATCCCAGTAGGACTAGTATCAACTGTAACAATCACAGGCCTGCCACACTCATAGTCTGCCTTCCTTAGAGTAGGTGATGATTGGAGCAGATATTTCAGCTTTCGCATAGATTTAATATGTGCTGCACTCCACAAAAATTTTTGATTTTTCCTCAAAAGTTGATAAAGAGGATCTGCTACATGTGCATAATGTGGGATCCATATAACATAAAAGACACGTGCACCAAGAAATCTCCTTAGCTCTGTAACATTAATGCATATCTCTTTCATTCTTTGTATTGCATCTATCTTGGCTGGACAAGGTCGACGTCCACTAGTACTACAAAGATGCCCCACTATTAGCACTTCACCAACCCCAAACACTTATTTCAATCAAGATAAAGTAAGATTCACCTCTTCAAGCTTGGATAGAATCATATCACAATCTTTTATATGATTCGCCACAAACTTGCGGCACCCCCTCGAATCCAAATCCCCATCTTTATCTTTCTCATCACAGCCTTTTATTGGCACATCATCCAGAAAAGGCATAGTTATTTGTGGTATGAAGTCTGGCAAGACTTTATTCATTCCATTCATCATATGCGCCACTGAGTTGGTGGCTCCCTATGGTAAGGTACACATCCTTACCAATCCCAAAGGAGTTTTCATTGTGGTCAAGTTCTTGCTTTGTATATGCAGCTGAAACTGATCATATCCCGAATACAGATCACCCATAGAGTATATAGCTTTCCCTGCAAATGCTTCTGCAAACTCGTCCACAATCGGACCTGCTCCCACATTCCTGATTGTGACCTTGTTTACAGGTTGCATGTCTTGAATGAAGCGCAATGTTCCATTTTTCTTTGGCACGGTAAACCATCTGTTGGAATATGGAGCGCATGATGGCTCCTAAATTCCCATCCTGATCTTTTCTTTTAGTAATTCCATCAGCTTTGGCAAGAGAGCCTTTGGTACTGGAATCGGCCCCGCAGATTCCAGGGCACATGTGGAACAGTGAAGATCACCATTGGCACTGTTACACTTGGATCAACACAGCCTATGTCATGCGGCTGAAAAGCAAAGGCTTTCCCATGTTTTACAAGCATCTCCTCAAAGCATTCCCTTTCAACTGGCAACAGAAAATCCTTTTCACCAATCTTCAGCTCTTTTAGGGTTTCCTGTGTAAACTTATGCCCAATTTTCTTCGGATCTCTGAGATTCGGTTGCATAGAGGCTTCATCTATTTTCTCCTTGCTTCCTGGTGGCAAGGGCAAGGCAACTGGTTTCACCTTCTTTGCAACCGTTTTATACTTTGTATCAACATGAGCATCCGTCTCACAATTCAATATGTTTTTACATTCCATCCCCTCAAATTCTCGGATTATATCATACATCCCCACAGATGACACCTCTATCATCTCATTTCCACCCTGTAAGCATGCTCTTCCCATAGCAAAAAGCACATCCATAGTATCCACAAATGACACCTCATCAAGCACCCCTAAAATAAACTCATTCTTCTCCAAAAGACCACACTGCTCAAGACTTTTTTGTTCATTTTGTACATGTCAACGCATGCCATGCTTCAAATCCTTGCTGTGACCCATAGCTAGAAAATCCCTGAAAACTTGCTGAAAAGTTATTTACATTGATTGAGTCCCGCGAGAACTCATTTTCCCTTGTACCATTGAAATCTCGCTTTACAATGGTACCTGGCCAAAATCCCTCATCTCCCTGTAGTTCATGCATTCTTTGTTTATCTTTGGGAGTGACTGTGCTGCTCAAAGAGACTCACGGTTCCTTTCATGGTTAATGTAAACTGTCAAGAACTGAACATCTTTCTTACCATCTTTACTTCTTATTCTTGCATATGCCGAGCCATCATCCAAAACCTTTGCGCACTTGTCGTGCCCCTTCAGCAGAGTGATTACATTCCACCACATTCTCTCTCTCTTCCTTTTGCTGTACCTGTACTCCATGAGTCTTGGAAGTGCTTGCCTCCCCTTGTGATGGAATAGATTCAATTATGGACTGCCTTTTCCTTCGTATAATATCAATTATCTCATCATGGAATTCTTTCTTTGCAATTCCCAAGACTTCCCCCAGTGTAAATTCCACCCTACTGTTTAGAATTCTCTCTTCAAGCACCTTTTTGAGGTCTGTTGTGCGGCTTCAATATCAGATTGAAGCTTGTAGAGTGGACTTTTCCCTTTACCCTTCTCCCTCTCATGCTTCATTTTTGCTGGCACTTCTTCCATTGATACTTCCTGTTGAGGTCTGCTATGCGGTGGAGGCATATGTGATGGCCCAGGATCCTTCTTTTCACTACCACAAGTGACCCTTTTTGATGGCCCTCCTTCCTCATTTTCCCTCTTACGCTTTTCCTCTACCTGTGCCTCATTATTCTGGCATTTTGCAATGTAGACATGAACAGATAAAGAATCCACAGGCTCTTCCCAGCCAGTCTCAAGACGTATACAGTCACCTGCCTCATGCAAAGCCTGCTTAGACACCTTCTTTGACGCAATTAGTTCCATTGTTGATGGCCAAAAATCTTCATTCTCATAATCTTCATCATTCTCAGATTCCTGCTTTGATTGACCAGCCTTTAACCCATAGGTTGCTGCCTCAACCATAGAGATAGCATGGCTAGCAGCCATATCCTCAACCAGCTTTTTCATCCCTCCTCTCCAAAGTTTGTGCTTAATGGAAGACCAGTCTCTGTAAGGTGGATTTTCCCATCTTTGAAAAACACAAGTTGATTTCTGAGGGCTTCCTTATAGCTAGCACAGTCTTTCTTTGCATGTTCTGGGTCATCACACCATATACATCTGAATGTAAACCCTTCTTTGCTTTGAGGCTTTGCATAGAAGCCTGCCCTAATGGTAGCCCTTTTTCTTCAATCCTAGACATCTTCAATTTTAGGTCTCGCATGCCCTTAATAAGCTCTTCCATCGGCCCTTCTACCTTTGGGATTGCAACAGCTGGTTTTGGTAGATTCTCAGGGGTAACAACAGTTATAGGAGTTGTCGAGCTCATCACCATTTTATCTCTCCTTCGCTTCCGCTTTGCTAGCACGGTGACCGCATCCTCGACATCATTCCGATCATTCTTTAGCCCCTGCTCTGTATCCTTATCCTCAAGGAGAATTTCCAGTTTTTCTTGGAGATCTTTCCCAGCTGCTTGTAAGAAGAGCTCTGTTTTTTCCCTGTCCAAGGTTGTGCACTCAATCCTTGATAGCTGGGCATAGTGCTTCTCAAACTCTCTTAGCAACTCTGTGGCAGAAATTCCCATCTTGGGTTTTGTGACCCATTCCAAGAAAGTTCGCTTGGTCACCCGCTCAGATTCCTCCATGAAATAATCATCCTTCAAAGCAAGCTTGAACTCCTCCCAATTTCTGCCACCATGTGCTACCTGTAATCCTCTTATGCGCTCTCTTATTTCAGGGACACATACCAGCTCAAAGCTTCGAACCATATCCTCCTCAGTCACCCTGTTTAGCTCCATTTCCTTTGTGTAATTGCGCAGGTACTTTGTGATGTCCTTACCATCAAATTGATCCACCTTTTTCACAATTGACTGCAGTGCTTTAGTCGTGGAAATTTGCCCCCTCTCTACAGCTTGCTGCTGTTGCATATACATAGTAAACATCTGAAACATTTGCATAACCCCGGGTCAAAATGAACCCCCTGACCCTCAGGATTCTCAGCAATAGCTTCCCTGTGTATTTCACCACACTCTCACCCCAGCAGTTTCACGTCGGGTTCACCAAATCCTGTCGTGATGTGGGCAGTGTCGCTGGGAAAGTGTAAGACTCGCTGGGAAAGTGCGAGACTTCTGGCTGTGAGAGTAGCTTCAAATCCCAGCAAGGAAATAGAATATATATCTCTTCAAGGGGCATAAGACATCTCCATTTTGGATGACATGTACATGTGGCAATTCACTTCAAACATGCCCAATTACAGCTTGATGATTGCACACAAGTCACGAACCAAGAGCTTGATTAACTCAAATCATAGATCACGTGTCCCTTTATCCAAGTGCCTTATACATAACACATGTAGGCATAGCACAATCTTCAAAAGATTTCCGTATACATGTGACCATTTACATCACATGTTTTACATAATATCAACATCACCATTTCAAGATGACTCTTGATCTTATGAAAACCTGCTTTCAGATTCCAACAACTCACAAAGCAAAAGATGACATATGGCATATGTACAACATATTCATGTGATTTTAGAAAACTCCATGTCTAGCAATCCAAAATCCAACCGAGTAGAAAATAAAATCCAAATCCCAGGAATCTCTTTGTATTTTGATGCTTTCTTATTCCAAGACTCTCCAAAACAACAAAAAAAACTTACCCAAAGCCTTACCCAAAAGCTTTAAAGGGGTAGTGTATTTATCCAAGGGCTATATGATTTTTATTTGAAATCGTAAGTAACAAAACAACCAAAATATTACTTATCTCAGAAAAAAAAAGAAGCGAATTTATGCATATCGCTTTTCCCACGTTCTGCTTCACTGTAGTATGCGCCAAAATCAGCATTCGTATATCGTTTTTGACATCACTTCCCTTGTATATTGTGAGATTTTCGAAGATTATATCATTCGATAGCGCTTCATTTCTTCTTTAATTCAAACCCCAGGATGCCCTAAACAGTAGCAAAGCTCAAAAAATTTGATTCTCTGGTCGAATTCTGCTCTGGTTCTGATTTTTTACACCCCCCCTTCCATAAGCGCCGTTTGCCTGGTTATCTTCTATTTCCCGTAAGGAATTCGATTCCCCTTCCCTTTTGCAGCCAAAAAATCGGGTTTCCCAAATTAAAAATATGCTGCGCTTCCTTTTTTCCAGCTTAATACTCGGATATTCCTTTAAAAAAAAAAACCCTTCGCATGCCACGCAAGCCGCCACCTTTGAAGCCAAGTAGCCCATTTGCAAGAGATGAAAAATCACAGTAGTACAACCTGTTCACGGGATCACATCCCTCCGTGATGCACATCACCAAGTACTTGCCATCCTCGGTAACTGCCGATTCAAAGATCCACTTAGGATTCGTAGCGTCCTTCCAGCATAGAATGTCTTCAGCTTGATTAGTGCCCATGACATGATAATACAGCTGATGATTGAGGTTGATATCGATTTTCGTTCCCGCATCTACAGACCCGTCCAAATTTGGTGCAGGATAGCGGCTGTAGAAAAATCCTTTATCATCATGGGTCCGTGCGATTGAAGAGAACTTAACCCATGAGAGTGAATCTTGTTCCCAAGCTTTATCGGCCACTCACATCACTTTGATGCTCATCCAATCGCTACCACTGGAGCTAAGGCCAACTGCCAAAAACTCTGCATTCTCACTAAAAGCTGAAGTTGATAATGCAATGGTCCCATCGTCGCTGAGCTTGTTTGGATCCAGAAGAACATCCGCTTCTCCTTTCAGATTGTCCTGAATATACAATACACTTTGGGCTTGCAGTCCTGTGTTATGGAAATAAAAGTATTTATTCCCTCTTTTAAAAGGGCAATCATATTTTGGATAATCAAAGAGAGCTGTAATTCGCTCACTCAGCTTTTCCCTTAGATAACACGTGCTCAGCACGGCCTTCGTTAATATTCTCTGTGTTTCAACAAACTCCTTCACATCATCAGCATCTGCATCTTCCAACCAGCGGTAGGGATTAGCAAGCATGCCATGGTAATTGTCGCGACCCCACTGAGACATCTCTCTTAATTGACGGATATTCAAGCTGCTCTGATACCTCAGGTAACGAGCCCATGGTGGCCAAAGCTTTAAAACCTTGTGACAAACTTTTAAGATCTAATGACAATGACGATGGACAAGTGGTGTAAGATGAAAATGAAGAACCTCCTTCAAAAACAACTGCTTTCCTCGAACATGAATATTTAGCACTACTGAATCCCAACAGGGGGGGGGAAAACAGGTATCAATGGAGCCCTTGAAGGAGTTCGTGCAATCAAATCACCAATAGCACGTCCAGGCCAGAGAAGAAGCTCCCGCCTCCAACAGTGCATCTCATCATACAAACCCAGAGCCTCCTTGTTCTGCTCATTCCGAGTAAGAACAGAAATCATGGCATTCCAAGACACGATATCTTGAAAAGGCATTCTTTGAAAACCAATCCTTGCATCATACATGCTCTCACATTTCCCATACATGTTGAGAGGGGTGTTCCCTACTACAAGGTCTACCATAAGCATAAAAACTCCATGATTCACACCATACTTATGTACAGAGGCTTCGAGACCTAGCTCAGCCTCAAGTCGTCTTATTGAACCTCATTTACAATATGAACATATGTACTTAGGCATCATATAATGACTCAAGTTAGGGCACTTAATCCCATGCATCTGGATTTACATTTAATGGCCTCTTATGCATGGTTTCACACCATAGACGTGCCATGGCACGACAACGTCTGATCCCGATATGCCAAGATTATGGACATAAGAAGAACATGATTGACTAGTTGGGGAAGAGCCACAAGGGAAAGGCCTTGTGAGAACAATGGATGTAGCATTGCGTGAGAAGATCAATAAATTTTGCATTTAAACTCACATGCTATGGAGAAATGGATCAAGAGATATAACTTGGTGAAGGCTGAAAGGGACCAAGCTCGTTTGAGTTTTAGAAGGAGTGGAACAACCCACACACTACCGTACCCAACAAAACTTGCACTTCTTCCAGACTTTCCTTCTAATAAATGGCTCTAGAAAACCATACTACAAGCTAAACACAATGGTGAATCAATAAGTGATGAGGAGGAGGAGCTTGCATATGGTTGTGATTTCCATGTATGTGAGTTAGAGATATCTATGCATTATCTTTTATGTTGTGCTTGTGTGAATTTATACAATAAAAGTACTTATTTATTGTGCTTGCAGTATTGTAAGTTTGGGACAATTTGGTCACGCGGACGTCACTTTCAAGTAGAAGGAAAGTATTGAGAACAACGAGATTTTCCATGGTCTTTCAAGCACCAAGAGACTTGAAAAATCAGTACTGGGCACTACTTGCTAACCCAAACATGCTTCGATGGTGACCAAACTTTGCAAGCATGTGGGGGTGCATCCCCCCCATGTGCCCGCGAAACTTGGCCCCCATCAAGGAATCTCTGGGTATGATGGTATGGGGAAGAGCGGGATTTTACATGGCCTCTCAACAACTAGCAAGAGACTTGAAAACCCGCACTGGACACTATTTGCTAGCCCAAACATGCTCCGATATGGTGACCAAACTTTTCAAGCATGTGGGGGTGGGTCCCCCCACATGCCCGATGAAGTTTGGTTTCCATCGAAGCATGTTTGGGTACGATGATGGGGAAGAGCGGGATTTCCCATGGCCTCTTAAGCACTAAGAGACTTGAAAAATCCAGAGTGGGCGCTAATTGCTAACCCAAACATGCTTCGATGGTGACCAAAGTTTGTAAGCATGTGGGGGTGGGTCTCCCCAAGATACCCGAGAAGTTTGGTCCCCATCAAAGCATGTTTGGGTACGATGGTATGGGGAAGAGTGGGATTTTCCATGGCCTCTCAAGCACCAAAAGACTTGAAAAATACGTACTGGGCGCTAATTGCCAACTCAAACATGCTCCGATGGTGACCAAACTTTGCAAGCATGTGCGGGTGGGTCCTCCCACATGCTTGCAAAGTCTGGTCCCCATCGGAGCATGTTTGGGTACGATGGTATGGGGAAGAGCGGGATTTTCCATGGCCATTGAAGCATCAAGAGACTTTCAAATCTGCACTGGGTTCTAATTGCTAACCCAAACATGCTCGGGTGGTGACCAAAATTTGCAAGCATGTGGGGGTATTCCTCCCCACATGCTTGCGAAGTTTGGTCCCATTCGGAGCATGTCTGGGTACAATGGTATGGGGAAGAGCGGGATTTTCCATGGCCTCTCAAGCAACAAGAGACTTGAAAAATCTGAACTAGACACTAAATGCTAACCCAAACATGCTACGATGGTGACCAAACTTTGCAAGCATGTGTGGGTGGGTCCCCTCCACATCCTCGCAAGGTTTGGTCATATTTGGAGCATGTTTGGGTACGATGGTATGGGGAAGTGTGGGATTTTCCATGGCATCTCAAGCACCAAGAGACTTGTGGGCACTAATTGCTAACCTAAACATGCTATGATGGTGACCAAACTTTGCAAGCATGTGTGCGTAAACTCCTCCTCCTCTCCTCTAGCCAGCACCCTCATTATGGGTTTTGTACTGACTCCATGCCCAGTTTACCAAAGTGAGAAGACGGCGCCAATTGGGTGATGGGAGAAGTTGGTATATCCCTTGGGATTATAGAGGCTTTCAAGAAGGGAGCATTTGAGGGTGGAGAGGCCAAGGGTTAAGTGGGAGTACTCCGAGGTAGCCAGATAATTAGGGGTGGGGGAGTAGCTGAAGTCAAGGGTATATCACAGTTAGGGACCATGGGATTCGGTTGGAGGGGCAAGGGTGCTTCTTGAAGTTTTTGTTTCCCTTTTGCCTATATAATAGTAGTGGCGAAGGCCACTTTGGACTTCCATTGGAATGTTTGTAACTACAAGATGACAAGAGTAGGAAGGGGTACCTTGGTGATTTTAGGACCCAAATTCGGTGATTTCTTTTATAGTAGTTTTAAGCTTGAAGTAGAGACTTGGGAATCCACCGGTAATTTATCTTTGGGCAAAGCTTAGGGTATGGGTGAGGATGGTTTGGCCTTGGGGAGAATTTAGGCCAGTGATTATCCTATACCCTTTGGGCTTGGGGTGACGAATGGGTTGCCTTCGAGAGGCATGAGGAGATGGTGTTGCTGGTATGTCAGTGTGGGAAGTGGATCAGCGAGGGATCCACAAAGTAGTGGTACCTTCATAATACCTTCTTAGGTATCCACTGGCGAGAGTGTGTGCCCTATGTTTGTCAGTTAGATATGTTAGTAAGGTTAGTTTTAGGTTTGGTCACATTTGGAGCATGTTTGGGTATGATGGTATGGGGAAGAGCGGGATTTTCCATGGCCTCTCAAGCACCAAGAGACTTGAGAAAACTGCACAAGGCACTAATTGCTAACTCAAACATGCTCCAATGGTGACCAAAACTTGCAAGCATATGGGGGTGGTCCCCCACATGCTCGTGAAGTTTGGTAGTCATTGGAGCATGTTTGGGTACGATGGTATGGCAAAGAGTGGGATTTTCCATGCCCTCTCAAGCACTAAGAGACTTGAGAAATCCACAATAGACGCGCTAATTGCTAACCAAAACATGCTCTGATGGGACCAAAATTTGCAAGAATGTGGGGGTGGAGTCCCCCCCACATGCTTGCAAAGTTTTGTCCCCATTGGAGCATGCTTGGGTACGATGGTATAGGGAAGAGCCGCATTTTCCATGGCCTCTTAGGCACGAAGAGACTTGGAAAATCCACAGTAGGTGCTCATTACTAACCCGAGAGAATGCTCGGATGGTGATGACCAAAATTTGCAAGCATGGCAGGTGGGTCCCCCCCACATGCTTGCAAAGTTTAATCCATACCAGAGCATGTTTGGGTATGATGGTATGAAGAAAAGCGGGATTTTCCATCGTCTCTCAAGCACCAAGAGACTTGAAAAATCTACACACTGAGCGCTAATTGCTAACCCAAACATGCTCCGATGGTGACCAAACTTTGCAAGCATGTGGGGGTGGGTGCTCCCCACATGCTAGCAAAATTGAATCCCTTTTGGAGCATCTGTGGGTATGATGGTATAGGAAAGAGCGGGATCTTACATGGCCTCTCAAGCAGCAAGAGACTTGAAAAATCCGCACATGGCACTAATTGCTAACCCAAAAATGCTTCGATGGTGAACAAACTCTTCAAGCATGTCCCCCACATGCCTGACAAAGTTTGGTCCCCATTGGAGGACGTTTGGGTACGATGGTATGGGGAAGAGTGGGATTTCCCATGGCCTCTCAAGCACCAAGAGACTTGAAAAATCCACACTAGCACTAATTGCTAACCCAAACATGCTTTGATGGTGACCAAACTTTGCAAGAATGTGGGGGTGGGTCCCCTTCACATGCCCCAAAAGTTTGGTCCCCATCGAAGCATGTTTGGGTATACGATGGTATGGGGAAGAGCGGAATTTTCCATGGCCTCTCAAGCACCAAGAGACTTGGAAAATCCGCACTGGGTGCTAATTGCTAACTCAAACATGATCCGATATGGTGACGAAACTTTGCGAGCATGTGGGGGTGGATCCCCCCCACATGCTTGTGAAGTTTGGTCCCCATCGGAGCATGTTTGGGTACGATGGTATGGGGAAGAGCGGGATTTGCCATGCCCTCTATGGGGGTGGGTCCCCCTCACATGCTTGCAAAGTTTGGTTCCCATCGGATCATGTTTGGCTACGATGGTATGGGGAAGAGCGGGATTTTCCATGGCCTCTGAAGCACCAAGAGACTTTTAAATCCGCACATGGGGCGTAATTGCTAACCTAAACATGCACTGATGGTGACCAAACTTTGCAAGAATGTGGGGTTGGGGGTCCCCCTCACATGCTCACAAACCTTTGTCCCCATTGGAGCATGTTTGGTTACGATGTTATGGGGAAGAGCGGGATTTTCCATGGCCTCCTAAGCACCAAGAGACTTCAAAAATCCTCACTAGGAGAGCTAATTGCTAACCCAAACATGCTCTGATCGTGACCAAACTTTGTAAGCACATGGGGGTGGGTGCCTCCCACATGCTCACAAAGTTTGGTGCCCATCCGAGCTGGGTACGATGGTATGGAAAAAAGTGGGATTTTCCATGGCCTCTCAAGCACCAAGAGACTTGAAAAATCTGCATTGGGTACTAATTGCTAACCCAAACATGCTCCGATAGTGACCAAACTTTGCAAGCATGTGGGGGTGGGTCCCCCCACATGCTCGCAACGTTTAAACCCCATCGTCGCTGCACGATGGTATGGAGGAGAGCGGGATTTTCCATGGCCTCTTAAGCACCAAGAGACTTGAGAAATCCGCATTGGGACCAATTGCTAACCAAAACATGCTCCAATGGTGAAAAAATTTTGCAAGCACGTGGGGGTGGGTCCTCCGCACATGCTCGCGAAGTTTGGTCCCATTCGGAGCATGTTTGGTTACTATGGTATGGGGAAGAGCGGGATTTTCCATGACCTCTCAAGCACCAAGAGACTTGCAAAATCTGCATTGGGCGCTAATTGCTAACCCAAACATGCTATGATGGTGACCAAACTTTGCAAACATGTGTGGGTGCGTCCCCTCCACATCCGCAAAGGTTTGGTCTTATTTGGAGCATGTTTGGGTACGATTGTATGGGAAGAGGGGGATTTTCCATGGCCTCTCAATGGCCAAATCTTCATCGATTTCATGTCCATTGATGTAGGAATTTCTTCCTCATGTCAAGCGTTTGGGCTCACCCCAATTGAATCATGGAGGTCTCTAAAGCCTTTATGTAGTCCTCCACTAGACATGGAGTAATGAGGCATAGTCCCCCTCAGTAGTCTACGACTTTTATCGTCCTCATCCTCATTCTAAAAAACATGGAATACCTTATGAATACCTAAATCATGTGCATAAGAGATTATGATAGTGAATATATACATTCAGTGAACTCTTTGGACACCCTAAATCTTTGAATCAACTGTAATCTTACACATGCTTTATTGTGATTCATTGTAAACACAAGATTTCTCCCTTGCATCTCTCCCATGGACATGGAATCTTCTGACATAAGCACTCATGCCAAATTTGAATGGGTATCGTGTAATCATTGAAAGAAGAAGGTGTCGAAGATCGTCTATGCAACCTAAAAAGCAACATCTAGAATACAAGTGTATGAACACTCCATTCCATTTCATCAAACACAAAATTCTCTCTCAGGAATCTACCGAAAATAGTTGTCTAGATTTTTTTCTAGTATGTAGCTATGGTGTGGCTATACTTGCGCTCATAGACATGCCCATAGCTGCATATAGGGCAAACAAAACAGATACCTCCCTCCCATGTGATATGCCGTGTGCTTTTGTTTTCTTGAGTTTACTCCTCGCTCCTTAGGATGCTTTTGCGGTGGCAGGCTAAGGCTATGGCTACCTAATCCCCTATCCTCCCTTGCCCTTCACAAGTCCTCCCTTGCGATTCACAAGCCCTTCTCCTCTTCTCCCTTAACAAGCCCTTCTCCTCTTCTCCCTTCATAAGCCCTCGCTCACCTTCACACAACGAAACCCCCTTCTCACCTTCACAAGACCTTCTCACAAGCAAACCCTTCACCTTCACCTTCACCTTCACCCTTCACAACCCTAAACCCGTCTCAACAAACCCTCTTCTCCATTCACAAGGAAGAAAGACCCCATCTCCACAAGCATCACAAGAAAGCCATATCAATGCATGTACCATATCCTTTTTTTTCCTTTAATCTTTTATTTTTTGAAAGTGCAATAATTGCTAAAGTTTGAGACTTTACCTCAAATGTATTGCTTGTTCTCTTGTATGCTTGTATGCTCTCTTGTATGCTTAACTAGTTGTATTAATAGTTATTTATAAATAAAAACTTTACTCACATTTTAATTTTTGTGGCTAGTTCAAATCATTCTTTGTCTAGGTTAAGGCAATCTTCTACAAATAAGATCAACCACGTATAAGCTTCTAGAAAGCATGAGGTAAGCCCCTTAACTCTTTGTTATTTTTGCACTTTCGAGGTACTGGGAATTATTTCTTGAGTTTTCTTTGTCTCTAGTACTTATGCATGCATTAAGGTTATGTATGATCTCATTAAGGTTAATACATAATAGCTTACTACATTATCTTTAATGCATTGTTGCAAGCTTACACAATAATACATTAAGCAAAAGCTTAATGCATAATGTATTCATACGCTTATGCATAAAGCTTAATGAATTATTACATAAGATTTATGCAATAATGCCTTAAGATTTATGTAATAATACATTAATCTTATCCATTCATGCATTAACCTTATGCTTAATGTATTCATGCATTGACCTTATGCATTCATGCAGCGGAAGTAGTACATCTAGCGCAGGGCGAGGTCCTACACTCGGGGCCTCGCCCACGGATATCCGGACAGGTGACTAATTCCTCGGTTCTTCCAAAACCAAACTCGAAAAAACTTCTCTTGCCCGGAAAGCACAGGCGATTCCTCCAGGATAAAATTTTACTCTAACATAGTCAAGATCATTACTGACCAAACTGATCCGACCGCACCTATAAAGATACTCGGCCAGATCAAGGAAGGAACTTGCACTTGGATCATAGAGATCAACACTTTTTTCCCCATCAAGAGGCACATCCGTTGATTCCTATCCATAGAACAATTACTATCCGGGATTTACTTCATCTATCGTAATAACAAAAAGGAGTCTCATTTTACGGATCCATCAGTCGAGCCTGTCCCATGGGTTAGCCAACCGCCCAACCACTGTAGTGATGGGATCCAATTAAGAATTTGGTTAGGTTTATCTGGGGTACCAGGGAAAAGAGTTCCCAGGCCCCCTAACCGGAATTTCAAGCAAATTTAACGCCACTCACACCACTTACACACCCAATATGAAATTGCCTTTTTCCCAGATTCAACTATCTTTAAAGCAATCATTTAGTGAAACCATAGTGTCACGACTCACCGATCATAATCTTTCAAAGTATCCGATTGAATCTTAATTTCCCAATCATTCCTTCATCGGAGTATCTATGGCATCATTGGCAACCAGAATGCTCACCACCTGCTCACTCTCAGGGGCCTTTTCAATAGTCCCTAGCTCATAGTACCCGACAATATATTCACTTATAAAAATCAAGATGGAATCTCCGTTAAAGATCAGCAAGATCAACCAACAGATCCATATAAAAGAACCATGGACTCATCCATTGAGGACCAACAAGGTCAATCAACCAGATCCATGCCCGATTTCAGAAAACAACTCTTACTCCTTGTTCCAATATCTTCCACGATGCACGTGTGGGTATCTTCGACGACCCAGAGCCCGAGCACCATATGGTCAGCACCCTCTAGGATCCTTCACAGGTCACCTAGCGCTTCACTCATAGGCCGCTTCCTTGGTCCCTCATCCACCGTACCGGAAGCTCACCATTTAAATCGAACCGAGGCTGGTCAAGACCTCGGCCAACCTTGCTACGCGAGACGTCCTCCATTGACTCTCCGTTCAGCAGGTGCAACTTTATCAGTTAGGTCTCCATGACCTTAAATTTCACAAGATGGTCAAGATGCTTCCCCAGCATTCTTGACATAAAACAGTCATTTACAAATAGGTCACAAATACAGTTTCTATATTGAACTCTCGTCTTTCCACATTATCCCTCATCAATCCACATTACTTATTCCACATTCCCTTCATATGTGTACTCATTCTCATCCAATCACATCATTTTCCATCTCATCACCTCAAATTCATTCACATCACATATCATCCATTCCTATCGTTCTTAATTTACATTACATCTTATCACATACATTTCTCATTACATCTCATTTATTCATCTTATATCATTCATTCACATTCTGATTCACCTATCATCACATCTCATCCATTTACTCATCTCGACATCCTATCCATTCACATACATATTCGCATTCATTAGTCCTCGTACACATCCACATTCATACATCCACATCGATATCCACAACCATACATACACATCCACATCTGCATTCATACATCCTCATCCATATCCACATCCATACATACACTTCCACATCTGCATTCATACACCCACTTCCATACATACACATCCATATTGATACATCCATATCCACATCCACATCCACATCCATACATCCATATCAATGTTCATATTCATACATCCACATCCACATCTACCTTCATACATCCACATCCACATCCATACATCCACATCCATATCTACATTCATACATCCACATCCACATTCATACATCCATTTTCACATCCACACCCATATCCACATCCTTATCCATACATCCATATCCACGTTCATATTCATACATCCACATCCACATCTACATTCATACATCCATACATCCACATCATACATCCACATTCATACATCCACATCCACATACATTCATACATCTATATCCACATCCATATCCATACATCCATTTCTACATTCCCATTTATATATCCACATACGCCTTCACATCTATTCTTTTACATCACATCCATTCTCGCCCTATCACAACCCATATACATTTTATCCCATCAGATACACTTCTTACCTCATCCCATACACATCTTATCACATCCTAACTCATCTTATCACATCCTAACTCATCCCCTACGCATCTTATCACATCCTATCACATCTCATACGCATCTTATCACATCCTATCACATCTCATACGCATCTTATCACATCCTATCACCTTTCATACACATCTAATCACATCCTATCACTTCCAATACGCATCTTATCACATCCTATCACATCTCATACGCATCTTATCACATCCTATCACATATCATACATCTCTTATCACATCCTATTACTTCCCATACGCATCTTATCACATCCTATCACATCTCATACACATCCTATCACATCTCATACGTATCTTATCACATCCTATCACATCTCATACGCATCTTATCACATCCTATCACATCTCATACGTATCCTATCACATCCTATCACATCTCATACGCATCTTTTCACATACGCATCCTATCACATCCTATCACATCTCATACGCATCTTATCACATCCTATCACATCTCATACACATCTTATTAGGCATAAAGATAACTTTAGTAGGAATAACACTTTTATAATAATCCTTTTATGTAATTTACTATGCGTAACTTTCATTTTAATGAAAATAATACTTTCGAAATAAAAAAAAATCTTTTATGCATCTATGTATGCATAAAATCAAAATTGATAAGAATAACTCTTTTGAATTAAAAATAAAATTCTTTATGCATCTTTCTATGCATTAAGAATATCTCTTTTGAAATTTTGTTTTCTTTATGCATCTTTCTATGCATAAAATCAAAATTGATGAGAATAACACTTTTTTATGCATCTTTCTATGCATAAAATCAAAATTGATGAGAATAACACTTTTGGGTTAAAATAAATTCTTTATGCATCTTTCCATGCATAAATCCAATTTAGTAGGAATTACACTTTTAGAATAAAAGAATTTCTCTTATGTATCTAATTTATGCATAAATTCCATTTATGATGAAAATCTCACTTTTAATATATAAAAAAAATCTTTCATGCATATGTTTATGCATACAAATCATTTATGATGAAAATCATTCTTTTAATATAAAAGAACTTCTTTTATGCATCTAATTTATGCATAAAATCATTGATGATGAAAATCACACTTTTATAATAAAATATTTCTAGTATACATTTTTCTATGCCTAGAATGAAATTAACCCTTTAAGAATACTCATAGGATGGGGATTACTGTTTCTAACATAAAATTTAATTACTAGAATACCTCTTTTTCTTAATTCATCAATTATGCATAACATAAAAATTTAATTTTTTCATGATTATAATGAAATTCTTTCAATTAATCTAGGATTAGAATGAAATTCTTTCAATTAATCTAGGATGATAATTCCTAGAATATGGTAGGAAGTTCTCTTTTCATGCTTTGAATGAAATTGTTTTATGTGTAATTTTTACACAAATTTTGCCATAGCTCCGTTGCTATGAGACTGATAAATCTCAATTATTTTAAAGGATAAAGCTTAACATTAAGGGAATGATTAGAATGATCCCTAATTGGATCATTAACCCATAATGGATTGAATCATCAATATTCATGAAATACATAAACTAAAAGCATTAAAAAAAGCCATTAATTTGGCCTCCAATTAAACAAGCATAGAATATTCTTGGATTCAGGAAAAGCTTTATGAGAAGCTTCATTTGGATTGAGAATAGGTCATGAGAATGACCATTCTTTGAGTGAGAGAGAGAAATTACATAAAAACCATTAAAATTAAGCATAAATGGAAATTTATGTAATTCTTTACTACCATTCATCAATTAACTTCAATAGCATTCAAAAACCATTCCAATTAAGCTTCTCAAGCTTGAGAGGGGTTGAGAAGAGAGAAACATTGAGAAATTATAGAAAAGATCAAAATTCACCATTTACCTTACAAATTGCTTGATTCTTTACTCACGGTAGAGGCCCCCAACCAATCAATTGGTTTGGTGTGTTGATGGAGTCACCAATGGAGATTGACGAAAGAGGGAAGCTCCAATTTCTTCAATTTGGAGAGAATTTTAGAGAATAGTAAAAATTAGCATTATTTCAGCATAATTTTGGCATAGTATAATTCTCATATTTTTTTACAAAGACTCAGGTTCTATTTATAGGAGAGGGAGGCTCTAACCAAGGCCAACTGATTTCTAGAATTTTCTAGATTTTAGTTTGGTTGAATTTGGACCAGATTTGGACCTAGTTTGGTTCCTTTTTGATTCGGTTTGATCCAAGAGAGAGGAGAGATAAAAATATCACATTATTTTTGAGTTTAAAACTCATTCAAGCATGTGAAGTAGGCGCCTCCTTGAAGGGATCCCCTTTCCTTACACATGTGTCAAAATGGAATCATTATACCCAAAATATCCCATTTTTTAGTAATACTCATAGTTTTTTACTAATAAAACTTGTACATAGTCAACTCTTCATCTTATATGGGCATTTACTCATTTTTGGGTATTTTTGTTTTACAAATTGGATTTATCTCCTCCCCACACACATGGATTGATCTTACTGGCCCATAGGAACCTTAATTGGACCATAATCCAAAATTTTTTGAAAATCTAGACCCTTAGGCTAAGGTCCTTTATTCTCATTTCCAATTAATTCCAATTGCACATTGGAAAGTTCTTTTTGAATTTCTGTTTTAGGGGAATTCATTTTAAATACTAGGAGGATTTTTCTATCCAAAAATATCTCAATTTTGGACTACCTCTCTCTAGACATTTTCTCTCTATAGGTCAAAACAGAATCTTTCTTTTATTTCAGAGAGGGGAATAATTTTAAAATCAGAAGGGGAGGTTCTTACACCTGCACATCTCAAAAACCTGGAGGGAGGAATCTTACATCCTACCCCACTTAAAAAACGCGAGATGTCCTCATCTCGCAACTAGAGGACAACTCTTCCCCTTAAGATCCAATTGATTCTAGGGTTCCTTATATTCTGGTCAACCCAACAGAATCCTGGGATAAAGATCACATACATTTCTCATTACATCTCATTTATTCATCTTATATCATTCATTCACATTCTGATTCACCTATCATCACATCTCATCCATTTACTCATCTCAACATCCTATCCATTCACATACATATTCGCATTCATTAGTCCTCGTACACATCCACATCGATATCCACAACCATATATACACATCCACATCCACATCTGCATTCATACATCCTCATCCATATCCACATCCATACATACACTTCCACATCTGCATTCATACACCCACATCCATATTGATACATCCATATCCACATCCATACATCCATATCCAAATTCATATTCATACATCCACATCCACATCCACATCCATACATCCACATCCACATCCATACATCCACATCCACATCCATACATCCACATCCATATCTACATTCATACATCCACATCCACATTCATACATTTATTTCCACATCCACACCCATATCCACATCTATATCCACATCCTTATCCATACATCCATATCCACGTTCATATTCATACATCCAGATCCACATCCACATCTATTTTCATACATCTACATCCACATCCATACATCCACATCCACATCCACATCCACATCCATACATCCACATTCATACATCCACATCCCCATCTACATTCATACATCCACATCCACATCCATACATCCACATCCACATTCATACATCCATTTCCACATCCACACCCATATCCACATCTATATCCACATCCTTATCCATACATCCATATCCACATTCATATTCATACATCCACATCCACATCCTCATTCGCACATCGAGATCCAGATCCACATTCACATTCATACATCTATATCCACATCCATATCCATACATCCATTTCTACATTCCCATTCATATATCCACATACGCCTTCACATCTATTCTTTTACATCACATCCATTCTCGCGCTATCACAACCCATATACATTTTATCCCATCAGATACACTTCTTACCTCATCCCATACACATTTTATCACATCCTAACTCATCTTATTACATCCTAACTCATCCCATACGCATCTTATCACATCCTATCACATCTCATACTACATACACCTCTCATCACATCCTATCACATCTCATACACATCTTATCATATCCTAGCATATCTCATACGCATCTTATCACATCCTATCACATCTCATACACATCTTATCACATCTCATACACATCTTATCACATCCTATCACTTTCCATACGCATCTTATCACATCTTGTCACATCTCATACACATCTTATCACATCCTATCACATCTCATATGCATCTTATCACATCCTATCACATCTCATACACCTCTTATCACATGCTATCACTTCCCATACGCATCTTATCACATCCTATCACTTTTCATACACATCTTATCACATCCTATCACATTTCATACACATCATCTCATACACATCTTATCACATCCTATCACTTCCCATACACGTCTTATCACATCCTATCACATCTCATACGCATCTTATCACATCCTATCACATCTCATACACATCTTATTAGGCATGAAGATAACATTAGTAGGAACAACACTTTTATAATAATCCTTTTATGTAATTTACTATGCGTAATTTCCATTTTAATGAAAATAATACTTTCAAAATAAAAATAAATTTTTTATGCATCTATGTATGCATAAAATCAAAATTGATAAGAATAACTCTTTTGAATTAAAAATAAAATTCTTTATGCATCTTTCTATGTATTAAATCAAAATTGATAAGAATATGTCTTTTGATTTTTTTTTTCTTCATGCATCTTTCTATGCATAAAATCAAAATTGATGAGAATAACACTTTTGGGTTAAAATAAATTCTTTATGCATATTTCCATGCATAAATCCATTTTAGTAGGAATTACACTTTTAGAATAAAAGAATTTCTCTTATGCATCTAATTTATGCATAAAATCCATTTATGATAAAAATCTCACTTTTAATATAAAAAAAAATCTTTTATGCATATTTTTATGCATACAAATTATTTATGATGAAAATCATTCTTTTAATCTAAAATGATCTCTTTTATGCATCTAATTTATGCATAAAATCATTGATGATGAAAATCACACTTTTATAATAGAATATTTCTAGTATACATTTTTCTATGCCTAGAATGAAATTAACCCTTTAAGAATACTCATAGGATGGGGATTACTATTTTTAACATAAAATTTAATTACTAGAAATCCTCTTTTTCTTAATTCATCAATTATGCATAACATAAAAAATTAATTTCTCCATGATTACAATGAAATTCTTTCAATTAATCTAGGATTACAATGAAATTCTTTCAATTAATCTAGGATGATAATTCCTAGAATATGGTAGCAAGTCCTCTTTTCATGCTTTGAATGAAATTATTTTATGTGTATTTTTTACACAAATTTTACCATAGCTCCATTGCTATGACTGATAAATCTCAATTATTTTAAAGGATAAAGCTTAACATTAAGGGAATGATTAGAATGATCCCTAATTGGATCATTAACCCATAATGGATTGAATCATCAATATTCATGACATACATAAACTAAAAGCATTAAAAAAAAGCCATTAATTTGGCCTTCAATTAAACAAGCATAGATTAATCTTGGATTAAGGAAAAGCTTTATGAGAAGCTTCATTTGGATTGACAAAATTGAATCCCTTTTGGAGCATCTTTGGGTATGATGGTATAGGAAAGAGCGGGATCTTACATGGCCTCTCAAGTAGCAAGAGACTTGAAAAATCCGCACATGGCACTAATTGCTAACCCAAAAATGCTTCGATGGTGAACAAACTCTTTAAGCATGTGGGGGTGGGTCCCCCCACATGCGTGACAAAGTTTGGTCCCCATTGGAGGACGTTTGGGTATGATGGTATGGGGAAGAGTGGGATTTCCCATGGCCTCTCAAGCACCAAGAGACTTGAAAAATCCACACTAGCACTAATTTCTAACCCAAACATGCTTTGATGGTGACCAAACTTTGCAAGAATGTGGGGGTGGGTCCCCTTCACATGCACCAAAAGTTTGGTCCTCATCGAAGCATGTTTGGGTATACGATGGTATGGGGAAGAGCGGAATTTTCCATGGCCTCTCAAGCACCAAGAGACTTGGAAAATCCGCACTGGGTGCTAATTGCTAACTCAAACATGATCCGATATGGTGACGAAACTTTGCCAGTATGTGGGGTGGATCCCCCCCACATGCTTGTAAAGTTTGGTCCCCATCGGAGCATGTTTGGGTACGATGGTATGGGGAAGAGCGGGATTTTCCATGCCCTCTATGGGACTGGGTCCCCCTCACATGCTTGCAAAGTTTGGTTCCCATCGGAGCATGTTTGGCTACGATGGTATGGGGAAGAGCGGGATTTTCCATGGCCTCTGAAGCACCAAGAGACTTTTAAATCCGCACGTGGGGCGTAATTGCTAACCCAAACATGCACCGATGGTGACCAAACTTTGCAAGAATGTGGGGTTGGGGGTCCCCCTCACATGCTCGTAAACCTTTGTCCCCATTGGATCATGTTTGGTTACGATGTTATGGGGAAGAGAGGGATTTTCCATGGCCTCCTAAGCACCAAGAGACTTAAAAAATCCTCACTAGGAGAGCTAATTGCTAACCCAAACATGCTCTGATCGTGACCAAACTTTGTAAGCACATGGGGGTGGGTGCCTCCGACATGCTCGCAAAGTTTCGTGCCCATCCGGAGCATGTTTGGGTACGATGGTATGGAAAAAATTAGGATTTTCCATGGCCTCTCAAGCACTAAGAGACTTGAAAAATCTGCATTGGGCGCTAATTGCTAACCCAAACATGCTATGATGGTGACCAAACTTTGCAAACATGTGTGGGTGGGTCCCCTCCACATCCGCAAGCATGTTTGGATCACATTTGGAGCATGTTTGGGTATGATGGTATGGGGAAGAGCGGGATTTTCCATGGCCTCTCAAGCACCAAGAGACTTGAGAAAACTGCACAAGGCGCTAATTGCTAACTCAAACATGCTCCGATGGTGACCAAAATTTGCAAGCATATGGGGGTGGCCCCCCACATGCTCGTGAAGTTTGGTAGTCATTGGAGCATGTTTGGGTACGATGGTATGGCAAAGAGCAAGATTTTCCATGCCCTCTCAAGCACCAAGAGACTTGAGAAATCCACAATAGACGCGCTAATTGCTAACCAAAACATGCTCTGATGGTGACCAAAATTTGCAAGAATGTGGGGGTGGAGTCTCCCCTACATGCTTGCAAAGTTTTGTCCCCATCAGAGCATGCTTGGGTACGATGGTATAGGGAAGAACGGGATTTTCCATGGCCTCTTAGGCACGAAGAGACTTGGAAAATCCACAGTAGGTGCTAATTACTAACCCGAGAGAATGCTCGGATGGTGATGACCAAAATTTGCAAGCATGGGCGGGTGGGTCCCCCCCACATGCTTGCAAAGTTTAATCCATGCCAGAGCATGTTTGGGTATGATGGTATGAAGAACAGCGGGATTTTTCATCGTCTCTCAAGCACCAAGAGACTTGAAAAATCTACACACTGAGCGCTAATTGCTAACCCAAACATGCTCCGATGGTGACCAAACTTTGCAAGCATGTGGGAGTGGGTGCTCCCCACATGCTAGCAAAATTGAATCCCTTTTGGAGCATCTGTGGGTATGATGGTATAGGAAAGAGTGGGATCTTACATGGCCTCTCAAGCAGCAAGAGACTTGAAAAATCCACACATGGCACTAATTGCTAACCCAAAAAAGCTTCAATGGTGAACAAACTCTTCAAGCATGTGAGGGTGGGTCCCCCCACATGCCTGACAAAGTTTGGTCCCCATTGGAGGATGTTTGGGTACGATGGTATGGGAAACAGTGGGACTTCCCACGGCCTCTCAAGCACCAAGAGACTTGAAAAATCCACACTAGCACTAATTGCTAACCCAAACATGCTTTGATGGTGACCAAACTTTGCAAGAATGTGGGGGTGGGTCCCCTTCACATGCCCCAAAAGTTTGGTCCTCATCGAAGCATGTTTGGGTATACGATGGTATGGGGAAGAGTGGAATTTTCCATGGCCTCTCAAGCACCAAGAGACTTGGAAAATCCGCACTGGGTGCTAATTGCTAACTCAAACATGATCCGATACGGTGACGAAACTTTGCCAGCATGTGGGGGTGGATCCCCCCCACATGCTTGTAAAGTTTGGTCCCCATCGGAGCATGTTTGGGTACGATGGTATGGGGAAGAGCGGGATTTTCCATGCCCTCTATGGGGGTGGGTCCCCCTCACATGCTTGCAAAGTTTGCGGAGCATGTTTGGCTACGATGGTATTGGGAAGAGCGGGATTTTCCATGGCCTCTGAAGCACCAAGAGACTTTTAAATCCGCACATGGGACGTAATTGCTAACCCAAACATGCACCGATGGTGACCAAACTTTGCAAGAATGTGGGGTTGGGGGTCCCCCTCACATGCTCGCAAACCTTTGTCCCCATTGGAGCATGTTTGGTTACGATGTTATGGGGAATAGTGGGATTTTCCATGGCCTCCTAAGCACCAAGAGACTTCAAAAATCCTCACTAGGACAGCTAATTGTTTGCTAACCCAAACATGCTCTGATCGTGACCAAACTTTGTAAGCACATGGGGATGGGTGCCTCCCACATGCTCACAAAGTTTGGTGCCTCCCACATGCTCGCCAAGTTGCCGAGCATGTTTGGGTACGATGGTATGGAAAAAAGTGGGATTTTCCATGGCCTCTCAAGCACCAAGAGACTTGAAAAATCTGCATTGGGCACTAATTGCTAACCCAAACATGCTCCGATAGTGACCAAACTTTGCAAGCATGTGGGGGTGGGCCCCCCCACATGCTCGCAACGTTTAAACCCCATCGCTGCACGATGGTATGGAGGAGAGCGGGATTTTCCATGGCCTCTTAAGCACCAAGAGACTTGAGAAATCCGCATTGGGACCAATTGCTAACCAAAACATGCTCCAATGGTGAAAAAATTTTGCAAGCACGTGGGGGTGGGTCCTCCGCACATGCTCGCGAAGTTTGGTCCCATTCGGAGCATGTTTGGTTACTATGGTATGGGGAAGAGCGGGATTTTCCATGACCTCTCAAGCACCAAGAGACTTGAAAAATCCGCATTGGGCGCTAATTGCTAACCCAAACATGCTATGATGGTGACCAAACTTTGCAAACATGTGTGGGTGGGTCCCCTCCACATCCGCAAAGGTTTGGTCTTATTTGGAGCATGTTTGGGTACGATTGTATGGGAAGAGAGGGATTTTCCATGGCCTCTCAATGGCCAAATCTTCATCGATTTCATGTCCATTGATGTAGGAATTTCTTCCTCATGTCAAGCGTTTGGGCTCACCCCAATTGAATCATGGAGGTCTCTAAAGCCTTTATGTAGTCCTCCACTAGACATGGAGTAATGAGGCATAGTCCCCCTCAGTAGTCTACGACTTTTATCGTCCTCATCCTCATTCTAAAAAACATGGAATACCTTATGAATACCTAAATCATGTGCATAAGAGATTATGATAGTGAATATATACATTCAGTGAACTCTTTGAACACCCTAAATCTTTCAATCAACTGTAATCTTACACATGCTTTATTGTGATTCATTGTAAACACAAGATTTCTCCCTTGCATCTCTCCCATGGACATGGAATCTTCTGACATAAGCACTCATGCCAAATTTGAATGGGTATCGTGTAATCATTGAAAGAAGAAGGTGTCGAAGATCGTTTATGCATGGTGGGCACCTAAAAAGCAACATCCAGAATACAAGTGTATGAACACTCCATTCCATTTCATCAAACACAAAATTCTCTCTCAGGAATCTACCGAAAATAGTTGTCTAGATTTTTTTCTAGTACGTAGCTATGGTGTGGCTATACTTGCGCTCATAGACATGCCCATAGCTGCATATAGGGCAAAAAAATCAGATACCTCCCTCCCATGTGATATGCCGTGTGCTTTTGTTTTCTTGAGTTTACTCCTCGTTCCTTAGGATGCTTTTGCGGTGGCAGGCTAAGGCTATGGCTACCTAATCCCCTATCCTCCCTTGCCCTTCACAAGTCCTCCCTTGCGATTCACAAGCCCTTCTCATCTTCTCCCTTAACAAGCCCTCCCTCACCTTCACAAGCCCTTCTCCTCTTCTCCCTTCATAAGCCCTCGCTCACCTTCACACAACGAAACCCCCTTCTCACCTTCACAAGACCTTCTCACAAGCAAACCCTTCACCCTCACCTTCACCTTCACCCTTCACAACCCTAAACCCGTCTCAACAAACCCTCTTCTCCATTCACAAGGAAGAAAGGCCCCATCTCCACAAGCATCACAAGAAAGCCATATCAATGCATGTACCATATCTTTTTTATATCTTTAATCTTTTATTTTTTTAAAGTGCAATAATTGCTAAAGTTTGAGACTTTACCTCAAATGTATTGCTTGTTCTCTTGTATGCTTGTATGCTCTCTTGTATGCTTAACTAGTTATATTAATAGTTATTTATAAAAAAAAACTTTACTCATATTTTAATTTTTGTGGCTAGTTCAAATCATTCTTTGTCTAGGTTAAGGCAATCTTCTACAAATAAGATCAACCACATATAAGCTTCTAAAAAGCATAAGAGGTAAGCCCCTTAACTTTGCTATTTTTGCACTTTCGAGGTACTGGGAATTATTTCTTGAGTTTTCTTTGTCTCTAGTACTTATGCATGCATTAAGGTTATGTATGATCTCATTAAGGTTAATACATAATAGCTTACTACATTATCTTTAATGCATTGTTGCAAGCTTACACAGTAATACATTAAGCAGAAGCTTAATGCATAATGTATTCATACGCTTATGCATAAAGCTTAATGAATTATTACATAAGATTTATGCAATAATGCATTAAGATTTATGTAATAATACATTAATCTTATCCATTCATGTATTAACCTTATGCTTAATGTATTCATGCATTGACCTTATGCATTCATGCATTCACAAGCCTATGCATTAAGCATTACACATTAAGCATTAGGTCTATATGTTAAGCATTAAGCATAAAATTTACTCATCTTTTTCTTTTTGTGTCTCATTCTCCTGGTCTTTGGCTAGGTCAAGGCAATCTTGTCCTGTAAGATCCCTATCTCCCACCGCGCAATGGATTCGGGGTGCTAGCAGCGGAAGTAGTACATCTAGCGCAGGGCAAGGTCCTACACTCGGGGCCTCGCCCACGGATATCCGGACAGGTGACTAATTCCTCGGTTCTTCCAAAACCGAACTCGAAAAAACTTCTCTTGCCCGGAAAGCACAGGCGATTCCTCCAGGATAAAATTTTACGCTAACGTAGTCAAGATCATTACTGACCAAACTGATCCGACCGCACCTATAAAGATACTCGGCCAGATCAAGGAAGAAACTTGCACTTGGATCATAGAGATCAACGCTTTTTTCCCCATCAAGAGGCACATCCGTTGATTCCTATCCATAGAACAATTACTATCCGGGATTTATTTCATCTATCGTAATAACAGAAAGGAGTCTCATTTTACGGATCCATCAGTCCAGCCTGTCCCATGGGTTAGCCAACTGCTGTAGTGATGGGATCCAATTAAGAATTTGGTTAGGTTTATCTGGGGTACCAGGGAAAAGAGTTCCCAGGCCCCCTGACCGGAATTTCAAGCAAATTTAATGCCACTCACACCACTTACACACCCAATATGAAATTGCCTTTTTCCTAGATTCAACTATCTTTAAAAGCAATCATTTAGTGAAACCATAGTGTCAGGACTCACCGATCATAATCTTTCAAAGTATCCGATAGAATCTTAATTCCCAATCATTCCTTCATCGGAGTATCTATGGCATCATTGGCAACCAGAACGCTCACGACCTGCTCACTCAGGGGCCTTTTCAATAGTCCCTAGCTCATAGTACCCGACAATATATTCACTTATAAAAATCAAGATGGAATCTCCGTTAAAGATCAGCAAGATCAACCAACAGATCCATATAAAAGAGCCATGGACTCATCCGTTGAGGACCAGCAAGGTCAATCAACCAGATCCATGCCCGGTTTCAGAAAACAACTCTTACTCCTTGTTCCAATATCTTCCACGATGCACGTGTGGGTATCTTCGGCGACCCAGAGCCCGAGCACCATATGGTCAGCACCCTCTAGGATCCTTCGTAGGTCACCTAGCGCTTCACTCATAGGCTGCTTCCTTGGTCCCTCATCCACCGTACCGGAAGCTCACCATTTAAATCGAACCGAGGCTGGTCAAGACCTCAGCCAAAGACCTCAGCCAACCTTGCTATGCGAGACGTCCTCCATTGACTCTCCGTCAGCAGTTGCAACTTTATCAGTTAGGTCTCCATGACCTTAAATTTCACAAGATGGTCAAGATGCTTCCCCAGCATTCTTGACATAAAACAGTCATTTACAAATAGGTCACAAATACAGTTTCTATATTGAACTCTCGTCTTTCCACATTATCCCTCATCAATCCACATTACTTATTCCACATTCCCTTCATATGTGTACTCATTCTCATCCAATCACATCATTTTCCATCTCATCACCTCAGATTCATTCACATCACATATCATCCATTCCTATCTTTCTTAATTTACATTACATCTTATCACATACATTTCTCATTACATCTCATTTATTCATCTTATATCATTCATTCACATTCTGATTTACCTATCATCACATCTCATCCATTTACTCATCTCGACATCATATCCATTCACATACATATTCGCATTCATTAGTCCTCGTACACATCCACATTCATACATCCACATCGATATCCACAACCATACATACACATCCACATCTGCATTCATACATCCTCATCCATATCCACATCCATACATACACTTCCACATCTGCATTCATACACCCACTTCCATACATACACATCCATATTGATACATCCATATCCACATCCACATCCACATCCATACATCCATATCCATGTTCATATTCATACATCCACATCCACATCTACATTCATACATCTACATCCACATCCATACATCCACATCCATATCTACATTCATACATCCACATCCACATTCATACATCCATTTCCACATCCACACCCATATCCACATCTATATCCACATCCTTATCCATCTATCCATATCCACGTTCATATTCATACATCCACATCCACATCTACATTCATACATCCACATCCACATCCATACATCCACATCCACATCCACATCCACATCCATTCATACATTTATATCCACAGCCATATCCATACATCCATTTCTACATTCCCATTTATATATCCACATACGCCTTCACATCTATTCTTTTACATCACATCCATTCTCGCCCTATCACAACCCATATACATTTGATCTCATCAGATACACTTCTTACCTCATCCCATACCTCATACGCATCTTATCACATCCTATCACATCTCATACGCATCTTATCACATCCTATCACCTTTCATACACATCTAATCACATCCTATCACTTCCAATACGCATCTTATCACATCCTATCACATCTCATACACATCTTATCACATCCTATCACATCTCATACGCATCTTATCACATCCTATCACATCTTATACACCTCTTATCACATCCTATCACTTCCCATACGCATCTTATCACATCCTATCACATCTCATACACATCTTATCACATCCTATCACATCCTATCACATCTCATACACATCTTATCACATCCTATCACATCTCATACGCATCTTATCACATCCTATCACATCTCATACGCATCTTATCACATCCTATCACATCTCATACACATCTTATTAGGCATAAAGACAACTTTAGTAGGAATAACACTTTTATAATAATACTTTTATGTAATTTATTATGCATAAATTCCATTTTAATGAAAATAATACTTTCAAAATAAAACTAAATCTTTTATACAATACATCCACATTCATACATCCACATCCACATCTACATTCATACATCCACATCCACATCCACATTCATACATCCATCTCCACATCCACACCCATATCCACATCTATATCCACATCCTTATCCATACATCCATATCCACGTTCATATTCATACATGCACATCCACATCCTCATTCGCACATCCAGATCCACATTCACATTCATACATCTATATCCACATCCATATCCATACATCCATTTCTACATTCCCATTCATATATCCACATACGCCTTCACATCTATTCTTTTACATCACATCCATTCTCGCGCTATCACAACCTATATACATTTTATCCCATCAGATACACTTCTTACCTCATCCCATACACATCTTATCACATCCTAACTCATCTTATCATGTGCATCCTAACTCATCCCATACGCATCTTATCACATCCTATCACATCTTATACATACACCTCTTATCACATCCTATCAAATCTCATACACATCTTATCACATCCTATCACATCTCATAAGCATCTTATCACATCCTATCACATCGCATACGCATCTTATCACATCTCATACGCATCTTATCACATCCTATCACATCTCATACACATCTTATTAGGCATAAAGACAACTTGCTTGATTCTTTACTCACGGTAGAGGCCCCCAACCAATCAATTGGTTTGGTGTGTTGATGGAGTCACCAATGGAGATTGAAGAAAGAGGGAAGCTCCAATTTCTTCAATTTGGAGAGAATTTTAGAGAATAGTAAAAATTAGCATTATTTCAGCATAATTTTGGCATAGTATAATTCTCATATTTTTTTACAAAGACTCAGGTTCTATTTATAGGAGAGAGAGGCTCTAACCAAGGCCAACTGATATCTAGAATTTTCCAGATTTCAGTTTGGTTGAATTTGGACCAGATTTGGACCTACTTTGGTTCCTTTTTGATTCGGTTTGATCCAAGAGAGAGGAGAGATAAAAATATCACATTATTTTTGAGTTTAAAACTCATTCAAGTATGTGAAGTAAGAGCCTCCTTGAAGGGATCCCCTTTCCTTACACATGTGTCGAAATGGAATCATTAAACCCAAAATATCTCATTTTTTTAGTAATACTCATAGTTTTTTACTAATAAACCTTGTACATAGTCAACTCTTCATCTTATGTGGGCATTTACTCATTTTTGGGTATTTTTGTTTTACAAATTGGATTTATCTCCTCCCCACACATGGATTGATCTTATTGGCCCATAGGAACCTTAATTGGACCATAATCTAAAAATTTCTGAAAATCTAAACCCATAGGCTAAGGTCCTTTATTCTCATTTTCAATTAATTCCAATTGCACATTGGAAAGTTCTTTTTGAATTTCTGTTTCAGGGGAATTCATTTTAAATACTAGGAGGATTTTTCTATCCAAAAATATCTCAGTTTTGGACTACCTCTCTCTAGACATTTTCTCTCTGTAGGTCAAAACAGGGTAAAACAGAATCTTTCTTTTATTTCAGAGAGGGGAATAATTATAAAATTAGAAGGGGAGGTTCTTACACCTGCACACCTCAAAAAGCTGGAGGGAGGAATCTTACATCCTACTCCACTTAAAAAACGCGAGATGTCCTCATCTCGCAACTAGAGGACAACTCTTCTCCTTAAGATCCAATTGATTCTAGGGTTCCTTATATTCTGGTCAACCTAACAGAATCCTCGGATAAAGATCACATACATTTCTCATTACATCTCATTTATTCATCTTATATCATTCATTCACATTCTGATTCACCTATCATCACATCTCATCCATTTACTCATCTCGACATCCTATCCATTCACATACATATTCGCATTCATTAGTCCTCGTACACATCCACATCGATATCAACAACCATACATACACATCCACATCTACATTCATACATCCTCATCCATATCCACATCCATACATACACTTCCACATTTGCATTCATACACCCACTTCCATACATACACATCCATATCCACATCCACATCCACATCCATACATCCATATCCACGTTCATATTCATACATCCACATCCACATCTACATTCACACATCCATACATCCACATCCATATCTACATTCATACATCCACATCAACATTCACATATTTATTTCCACATTCATACATCCACATCCACATTAACATATTTATTTCCACATCCACACCCATATCCACATCTATATCCACATCCTTATCCATACATCCATATCCACGTTCATATTCATACATCCACATCCACATCTACATTCATACATCCACATCCACATCCATACATCCACATTCATACATCCACATCCACATCTACATTCATACATCCACATCCACATCCATACATCCACATCCACATTCATACATCCATTTCCACATCCACACCCATATCCACATCTATATCCATATCCTTATCCATACATCCATATCCACGTTCATATTCATACATCCACATCCACATCCTCATTCGCACATCCAGATCCACATTCACATTCATACAACTATATCCACATCTATATCCATACATCCATTTCTACATTCCCATTCATATATCCACATACGCCTTCATATCTATTCTTTTACATCACATCCATTCTCGCGCTATCACAACCCATATACATTTTATCCCATCAGATACACTTCTTACCTCATCCCATACACATTTTATCACATCCTAACTCATCTTATCACATCCTAACTCATCCCATACGCATCTTATCACATCCTATCACATCTCATACATACACCTCTTATCACATCCTAGCATATCTCATACGCATCTTATCACATCCTATCACATCTTATCACATCTCATACACATCTTATCACATCCTATCACTTTCCATATGCATCTTATCACATCCTGTCACATCCCATACACATCTTATCACATCCTATCACATCCCATACGCATCTTATCACATCCTATCACATCTCATACACCTCTTATCAAATCCTATCACTTCCCATATGCATCTTAACACATCCTATCACTTATCATACACATCTTATCACATCCTATCACATCTCATACACATCTTATCACATCTCATACACATCTTATCACATCCTATCACTTCCCATACACGTCTTATCACATCCTATCACATCTCATACGCATCTTATCACATCCTATCACATCTCATACGCATCTTATCACATCCTATCACATCTCATACACATCTTATTAGGCATAAAGATAACTTTAGTAGGAACAACACTTTTATAATAATCCTTTTATGTAATTTACTATGCGTACATTCCATTCTAATGAAAATAATACTTTCAAAATAAAAATAAATCTTTTATGCATCTATGTATGCATAAAATCAAAATTGATAAGAATAACTCTTTTGAATTAAAAATAAAATTCTTTATGCATCTTTCTATGCATTAAATCAAAATTGATAAGAATATGTCTTTTGAATATTTTTTTTTCTTCATGCATCTTTCTATGCATAAAATCAAAATTGATGAGAATAACACTTTTGGGTTAAAATAAATTATTTATGCATCTTTCCATGCGTAAATCCATTTTAGTAGGAATTACACTTTTAGAATAAAAGAATTTCTCTTATGTATCTAATTTATGCATAAAATCCATTTATGATGAAAATCTCACTTTTAATATAAAAAAAAATCTTTTATGCATATTTTTATGCATACAAATTATTTATGATGAAAATCATTCTTTTAATCTAAAAGAATCTCTTTTATGCATCTAATTTATGCATAAAATCATTGATGAGATGAAAATCACACTTTTATAATAAAATATTTCTAGTATACATTTTTCTATGCCTAGAATGAAATTAACCCTTTAAGAATACTCATAGGATGGGGATTACTATTTTTAACATAAAATTTAATTACTAAAAATCCTCTTTTTCTTAATTCATCAATTATGCATAACATAAAAAATCAATTTCTCCATGATTACAATGAAATTCTTTCAATTAATCTAAGATTAGAATGAAATTCTTTCCATTAATCTAGGATGATAATTCCTAGAATATGGTAGCAAGTCCTCTTTTCATGCTTTGAATGAAATTGTTTTATGTGTATTTTTTACACAAATTTTGCCATAGCTCCGTTGCTATGATTGATAAATCTCAATTATTTTAAAGGATAAAGCTTAACATTAAGAAAATGATTAGAATGATCCCTAATTGGATCATTAATCCATAATGGATTGAATCATCAATATTCATGAAATACATAAACTAAAAGCATTAAAAGAAGCCATTAATTTGGCCTCCAATTAAACAAGCATAAAATAATCTTGGATTAAGGAAAAGATTTATGAGAAGCTTCATTTGGATTGAGAATAGGTCATGAGAATGACCATTCTTTGAGTGAGAAAGAGAAATTACATAAAAACCATTAAAATTAAGCATAAATAGAAATTTATGTAATTATTTACTACCATTCATCAATTAACTTCAATAGCATTCAAAAATTATTCCAATTTAGCTTCTCAAGCTTGAGAGGGGTTGAGAAGAGAGAAACATTGAGAAATTATAGAAAAGATCAAAATTCACCATTTACCTTACAAATTGCTTGATTCTTTACTCACGGTAGAGGCCCCCAACCAATCAATTGGTTTGGTGTGTTGATGGAGTCACCAAATGGAGATTGAAGAAAGAGGGAAGCTCCAATTTCTTCAATTTGGAGAGAATTTTAGAGAATAGTAAAAATTAGCATTATTTCAGCATAATTTTGGCATAGTATAATTCTCATATTTTTTTACAAAGACTCAGGTTCTATTTATAGGAGAGGGAGGCTCTAACCAAGGCCAACTGATTTCTAGAATTTTCTAGATTTCAGTTTGGTTGAATTTGGACCTAGTTTGGTTCCTTTTTGATTCGGTTTGATCCAAGAGAGAGGAGAGATAAAAATATCACATTATTTTTGAGTTTAAAACTCACTCAACAATGTGAAGTAGGTGCCTCCTTGAAGGGATCCCCTTTCCTTACACATGTGTCAAAATGGAATCATTATACCCAAGATATCTCATTTTTTTAGTAATACTCATAGTTTTTTACTAATTAACCTTGTACATAGTCAACTCTTCATCTTATGTGGGCATTTACTCATTTTTGGGTATTTTTGTTTTACAAATTGGATTTATCTCCTCCCCATACATGGATTGATCTTATTGGCCCATAGGAACCTTAATTGGACCATAATCTAAAAATTTCTGAAAATCTAGACCCTTAGGCTAAGGTCCTTTATACTCATTTCCAATTAATTCCAATTGCACATTGGAAAGTTCTTTTTGAATTTTTGTTTCAGGGAAATTCATTTTAAACACTAGGAGGATTTTCCTATCGAAAAATGTATCAATTTTGGACTACCTCTCTCTAGACATTTTCTCTCTGTAGGTCAAAACAGGGTAAAACAGAATCTTTCTTTTATTTTAGAGAGGGAAATAATTATAAGATTAGAAGGGGAGGTTCTTACACCTGCACACCTCAAAAAGCTGGAGGGAGGAATCTTACATGTCTAAACTCCCTCAAATGCGTATAAGCTTCTAAAAAAGATAAGAGGTAAGCCCTTGACCCAAACTCTTTTATGATTTTTTGCATGTTCAGGTGCCAGGGATTATTTACTGTGTATAATGCTTAAGCTTAATGCATTATGCCTATGTATTAATGCTTAATGTATAAGCATAATGCAATATGAATTATGCATAATAAATAATACACATGCTTAATGCATTACACTTAATAGGTTAATGCTTAATGTATAAGCATAATGCAATATGAATTATGCATAATAAATAATACACATGCTTAATGCATTACACTTAATAGGTTAATGCTTAATGTCTCAAGCTTATTACATTATGAGTTATGCATAATGCATTAAGAATATGCTTAATATATTAATGTTTAATTCATTAAGCATAATTCATTAAGTACTAATGCACAAATACATTAAGCATATTCTTAGTTTATTATGAATATGTATTAAACATATGCAATAATGCATTAAGCATAAGCGTTAATGTATCAAGCATAATGCATTAAGTAAATGTAATGCATTATTCTTAATGCATTAAGTGTAATGCTTTAATGCCTTAAGTGTAGTACATTATGCATTAAGCATATGCATTAATGCATAATGAATTAAGAATTAATGCATTAATGGTTTTTCTGATGCTTAATGCATTGTGCATAATGTGTAATGCATTATGCTTAATATATTAATTCTTAATGCATTATACATTTATGCATAATTCATTAAGCATTAATGCATTAGTGCTTAATGTAATAATGCTTAATACATTATGCATGTATATGGTTAACACATTAACTCTTAATGCATTAAGCATTAATGCACTACGCATAATGCATTATGCATAATGTATGAATGCTTTATGAATTATGCATTATGTTTATATGTACAACATGTATAGATCATACACATGATCTATTTAAGCTATGCATTCATATGTGAGCTATGCTCTATCTGTGCTATGTAATGTTTTTATGGATAAAGCTTTTTATGTAATGTATGATCTATGTGAGCTATTCTTTATGCATTAGATGTGGCTATCATGGGGATCATCCCCAATGGATCAAGATCGAATATATGGAGTGGCATATTCTAGTACCCCCCATACCTTCACAATCTAGCACTTGTCCAACTTCAGCAATGAAGTCTGAGACCTTGGAACCTATAAAACACAGAAATCAAACAAAATGCTAAGTCATTTCCTATAAATGAGCATAGACCTAATGCGTGCAAGGTTACAAAACCTACTTACATCCATAAGGAAACCCATCGAGAAAAATCAATGCCTTTTGTAGCTTTCACATTTCAACAAAAATTTTATTGAACTCATTGAATTTGAATGAAACATTACCATCCGCAGTCTTCTTCTTTCCCCATACTACGATGCAAAGTGTATCGTTGATGTGGTAGTAGTCCCTAATCCTACATTTTACATCTTCATTGCTCACTCCCTTTGCTAGACGAACCCTCTTTGGGGGCAGGAAACGGTTGTGCGTGATACATTTCTTATGAAGGGTGTCTCTCCTAGCAATTAATGAAGAGCTTTGTAGCCCTTCGTGCTAATGCCTAACTCATCCATGCATTAACAACATCAACACTGCTGATAGTTTGGGAAACCTCTTGTATGATTTCATTGGAAACAACCATACGTATCTTCTTGCAACTCGGGGATCCCTAATCATTTTAAGGGCATGCTCCCTCGTTTGTGAAAGAGCGCACTTGAGCTCATTACAATCCCCAGCTTGATCAGAACCTGTGGCATCTTAAAGGAATACTCTAAAAACTAGCAAAATTACACTGACATTACACAAGTGCACACATGATTTACATTGGCATTTTGAATTGGAAGCGCTAGAGAGTAAGAAAGAGGAGTTCTACCACACTACATCAATTCTCGGCTTACGAGCCCCCCCCCCAACAGCAAGTGTTCTAATGTGGTTGAGTGGCCTCTTATGCTCCCTAGCTCCAATAGGAGGCACTTTTCATGTGGGAGATGGTCTGCGTAAGCTTTTCCACACATGTTGCTCTCTCTTGATTTACACCCTCAAGCTCCTTGAGTTTTGTTTGAGCCTGAAGTAGGCCTTGGTGTACACTAGCAAGGTTAACTTGGAGCGTATGCAAGTGTGATGACAAGTAGAAGACTCTACTGTGGCATCAATTGTTTCTAATCTCTTGCAGTAGCCAAGCATCCCATTATCACCATTTCCCACATACTGAATAAATGATAGCAAATCTTTGAAAGTGGGTGGGTAATGCACTCTTGGGTCAGCTCGGTAGAGATGCCCATCAACCCATAGATCCACATTAGTGTGACCCCCTTGTCTACGTACATTCCTCTCCTATTATGTGAGATAAACCTTGCCCAAAGTTGCATACTCTTCTAACACCCGCACATGCAAATCCACCTTGCGTCAATGCAATGGCACATTAGTGTTAGTGATTTCACGCAATGCCATGCTTAGAAGGAATTGATAGTGGAAAAGAAGAGGGAGGCCCTAAGATCATAGTAGAGAGAGAGAGAGAGAGAGAGAGAGAGAGAGAGAGAGAGAGAGAGAGAGAGGAGTTAAGATTAGAGGGAGTGAGTGCATGCGATAACCAGAGTTGATACTAAAGAGAGGGAGGATGCAATCATAGGAGAGAGAGAGAGAGAGAGAGTTTGCAAGCCATTAGCTCATAGTAGAGAGAGAAAGGGAGAGTTGAGAGTAGATGAGAGGATTGTAGAGAGAGGGATAGAGTGAGGCTATGCACGCCAAGCTCACAATAGAGAGAGAGAAGAGAGTTGGTTTGGGAGGAAAAAGAGATTAAAAAAGGATTTTTTTACATATATATGGTTTTGGGATAACTTTTAAAGAAAAAAAGTTAAAAAATGAGAGAAAACAAAATTCAAAATTTTTAGCCCCCCCTTAGTTGCGAGATTGATGATGTGGAAATTAACAAAAGATCTCTAATTTGGTTGATTTGGTGGGAAAGTGGAGGCATTAAATGAAGGAGAAAAAGCTGGAGGCATTAAATGATGAGATAGAGTGGGTTTTAGGAGGAAATCAAGGTTAAAAATTGAATGTTATATGTATATATATATTATTCTGGGCTCAATTTCAAAGTATAAAACTTGAAAAATGGGAAAAACAAAATTGTCCATTTTGGCCCCCCTTAGTTACAATCTTCCTAAAAAGAGAAGAGGAGAGAGAATGATAACCTTAGACCCTATTTTTGTAGGGGAGTTATGGGCTAGAAAGCTCAACTTATAGGCTCCAAGTAGCCCTCTTGATTGACCTTGTCTCCTTAGAAATGTCTCCTTAGAAAGCACAAAATTAGCGTTAATCCCTAAAAATTAGGAATCCTTACAAGGCCCAAAAGATGTCCGAAGGTCTCCTAATGTAATAGAAGGAGTTTGGAGCTAGCCTTAATAGGAAGCGCAAGGTGTTGGAGTGAAACAAACAAGACCTACAGACACATGAACCATAAAGCTTACTGGATAAAAAATGAGAGAGGGTTTCTCACTTTATGAGGAGGGATATGAGGGGTTTTCCAAGGAGGGATATGAGAAGAGGGATATAAGTTGTGAGTTTGATATTGAGTGATATGGTAACACCGAGATAAGGCGAGGGTTTAAAAAGGAGGCATCTGAGAAGAGCAAGATGAGGGATGAAAATATGATGTGAGGGTTGAGATATGTAGATCTTTTTCATAAGCTTATGATTATGCATAAGTATATGCTTTATGTGTAAAGATTATGCATCAAGCATAATCATATTATTATGCATAAGGCGTATGTATAAGCTTAATCATATGATTTACAGAAGGAGTATGTAAAAGCTTTATACATAAAGCGTAAACATAAGGTTGTATATGAAGCTTGTATATAAGGTTGTGGTTATGCATAAAGCTTGTATATAAGGTTGTGGTTATGCATAAAGCTTCATGTATAAGATTTACACATAACCATATTAAGCCTATGTGCAATGCTTATACATAAGAATAAAGCTTATATATAGGAGCATATGGTTATTCCTATACTAAAATTTGTACACATAAATAATATTCATAAGCATAAACTTATACATACGAATAAAGCCTTACGCGTTATGCATACTATCAGCCTACCCTCAATGGGACACTTCAAAATCCTCCCAACCCCCCTATCTGTATTAGCTACTAATTGCATTGGACTTGTAAGTGCTCTCTATAGTGTTTAGGGGAGATCTTAAATAGGAGGGGGGATGTTATGAATATCTTCATTTTCACATGACATGCAAGAAAAAAAATAGATGCAGTGGTATGGATGGTAGTAATATAATAGGGCAATTGGTATCACTGAAGATCACATCGAGGCACGAAGATCATGTTTTAGAGCTATGCTATCATGCTTTCGTAGTCATAATCATAGCTACTATTGTGACATACATAGCTTAATTGAAATTTTATATGAAGTTGATCATTCGTAATTGGTTTTCACGTCTTCCCAAAAAGTATTTACTTGATTTTCCACGTCTTTCCAAATGTGTTGAATCAAGGCCGTGCGCCCATGATTGTTATATGTCTCCAAAAACATATTGGTAATCAATAATGTTCGTAGTCATGTAAAACAGGTACTCTGGATCATTGGATGCATAAAAGATCCTCTTGCAAAGCAATGAATATTAGGATCATGTGGTAAAGAAATACCATGATTCTGTTATATCAAACAACAATCATGGTATTTTTACTTCTCAATCGTTGATCAATGCACATCCAATGATCCATAAGTTTCCCAAATGAAATTTCTAATACCATTTACAAATTATATATACCAAGATCATGGTGATGGTTTAATCAAAGTATATGAATACCACCATTGTGATTCGTCTAAAGCACTATCGTGGTTATTTACTAATGATCATGGTATTTTAAACCAGGATCATGGTCTTTGAAGCAGGACTGTGATTTCTAAAGCATGATTGTGGTCTCTCATTTCATACCACGTGGTCGCATGGGAACTAATTCTCCTACTAATCCCATATTCGTGGTTTATTCGTGTTATTCTTTACTTGATTTCGATTATAGAGCTATCTACGCTTGCTAATGCATCTATATTTTTATTTATTATTTCTCCCCTCTAAATCAGTTGTGGTTTGCTTGCTCTCTGTGGGTCTATGGAGGCACGCACGTTAGGTGGATTAGAGGGCCCTCCTCCTAGCGTAATTCAAGTGGATCAGGTGGGTCCGATACCTTTGCATCACGTATATGAGACCTACAGAGGAGATAAACAGTATTTGTAGCACTGGTGTGGAATTAGCCCCGCCACCTTGTGTTTTGTCTCCAACCTTGAGAGAATGTTGGACTCTCTTTGTAGCATCAACTTTATCATAGAGGTGGACCAATGGTTGCAGGAGCATCCGTCGCACGGTCGATTTGTAGAACTGGCGCATGGAATCGACTCCACCACCTTGCATTTTGTATCGGACCTCGAGACAATCCTAGACTCTCTTTGTAGCATTAACTCTATCATAGAGGTGGACTAATGGATGCTCTTCAGAAGCATCGGTCACGCGGTCAACATTGAAAAAAAAGTTATTGAGACGAGGTTCACATTATTTGTTTTGCATCATCGCTATGCGAAATTTAGAAAAGCACAATGGATTATGTATGGAAACTTTTTTGGGTCTCATATTAGAGGTCTATTTTCCTTAAATTAGGAAATTTCATTATCCCATACCATAGCACACACTACAAGAGGCGGGGCCATTAGCCATGCTTTTTTCGATACTTTAGAACTAAGCTTAAAATCCCCTAAACGTCAAAATACCTGTTGAAAAAAGCGTCGAAATAAGCGCCAAAATAAGCGTCGAAACAAGAGTCGAAAAAAGTAATTTTACCATGCATTTTTCGATGGTGTTTTCGACGACTATCTTGACTGATATTTCTGGCATTTCGACACTTATTTTGATTGTCATTTTGATGCTATTTTCGATAGATGTAGGAAACTTTCGACGCTTATTTCGACGCGTGTAGGTATTAATTTTTTTTTGCATAATGGTGCATCCAGCTGCTGCAGTCTTGTATCTTGATGCACCATTATGCCAAATTTATAGAGTACTAAAGGCAACTGTACTCTGATGTGAAGAACGAAGCAAATTTGTTGAAAAAGTTAGAAAGTGCCATAACATTTTCGACATTACAAAGTAGGTACACAATTCACACAAGTGCAAACAATGGCCAAATTATATTGCAAGATTTGAAATTTACATATCAAGCTCTGACGAGATAAGCCAAAATTAAAATTTACAGATCAATATCTGACGAGATAAGACAAAATTTGCATACAATCTATAAATGCTCAAACAAAGATGTGAGAGCTAGCCAAAATGTGTATGTACAAAGGGAAAGACATGGGCAAGGCCACTCTATGCGGAGCCCTCACTCAGTATCAGGCATTGGTCCCTACAAAAATCATACAAGATGCTTTTTTGGTATACCAAAACAACGATCTAACATGACAAGGCAAAGCAAGTATACAAATCATCAGGTTAAGGATTGCCGCACTTACCATATCTACAATGCGCCCCAAATTGAGTTTGGTGCCTTCTCGCTCAAGCTTCTCCAAAAGAGAGAATGTGTTATGGCGGCGAGCAATGTCCTCCTCTTCTCTCGTTGCTAGCCGACCAACCACTTGATTCTAAAAGTACCAAAACAACAAGGTAAGTGTTGATACTTACAAAGTAGAACCGTCGCTTTCAAGGTGAGAGCTTCCTATGCTCTCCATTCAGGCTTTGGCCGCATCCTCTTGTTGCTTGAAGCGTTGGGGATTTTGAGCATGCTTTTCCCTCTCCTCATTCCAATCCTCGGTGCTCATGTACCAGGGCTTCTCACCCCCTACCTTCACCCTCCTAGTCACATCTCCCCGCCAATGTTTCATGACGTCCACCATGTGGTCTTTTATCCACCTTATGGGGACAACATCACTACCGGCCGGCTTTTACTCATCCTTGATTTGATTTATGACTCTATCTTTCTTGTCTTTATCCAACTTTGGCCATAAAGTCATAGTCATTTGTAAAGACAATGTGGCAAAGCTCGTGGATGCGGCTCTTCATCTCTTGCCTGACATTATCCAAAACCACATTGCCATTGACAATTGTGTAAAATTTTTCTCCACCAGCAGGTGTGGGCTGTGTTAAACTGTCGCGAGTTGATCGCGAGCGTAGAGTGCTTGTGGCGCTAGATGGGGAAGGATGCTCACGTGGGGGCGTAGACCCATCCGTGCCCCCACTTGGAAAACAACCGCCTCCACCTCCACTACTCGAGCGTTGTGCTCTGTGAGTGGACGAGCGACTTGAGGGAGGGGTTCTAGTGGCTCTTTGTGGGGTTTCTACAGGTGAACTAGGGTTAGCGGTGGTGGTGCCCGAAGGTGTGGCCGAAGTGCCCACCCCTCTCCAAAAATATTGTTGTGCCATCGCTCTTTGCTGGGGCATGGCTTATGCTAAAAAACCTATGAACTGGTCAGGCGACATGGCATATGGAGAGTAAGCCGGTGTCTCACCTAGAGTGCGAGACATGTTTCTACACACACATAAGAAAGCCCACATGGACACTTTAATAAGAGCATACACATGAATTATCCCTCAACATTTATTATGCATAAAGCTACGCATGAGGCTTATGCATAAAGTATTATGCATAAAGCTTATGCATAAAGCACTATGCATAAGGCCTTAAGCATAAAGCATTATGCATAAAGCTTATGCATGAGGCCTTATATGCATAAAGCTATGCATGAGGCTTATGCATAAAGCATGAATGAGCATTATGCATAATGCTTATGCACAGATCTACAAAACAAATCCCCAGCAGCCAAGGGTGCAATAATAATAGAAAAAAGATAAAAAAACACTTACCTCTTTTTCGTGATGTTGAAATACAGGATTAGAGGACCTACAAAACCAACAAAAGGGTGAGGCAAGGATTAGTAATGCATACATACAAAAGCTTATGCATGAGGCCTTATACATAAAGCTTATGCATAAAGAATTATGCATGAAGCTTTTGTATAAAGCACTATGCAAGCCACGCTTTCCTAAACTAAATCGTATCTCGGCAGTATGCATTAAGCATGCATGCATAGAGCTTAATGCATGCATAGATTAAGCTCTATGAATGCATTAAGCTCTATGCATAGAGCTTAATGCATGCATAGATAGAGCTGAATGCATGCATAGAGATCTATGCAAAGAGCTTAATGCATGTATTAATCTCTATGCATAGAGCTTAATCTATGCATATATCTCTATGCATTATGAATGCATACATAGAGCTTAATCTATGCATTAAGCTATATGAATAGATCTTAATGTATAGATTAAACTCTATGATTAGAGCTCTATGCATGTGCATTAAGCTCTATGCATAGAGGCAGGGATTTCACTGACGTAAACGAAAACATGTGAACATGTTAATAACATATGTTAATAACACAAAAAATCTTGTGATCACATGTTATATTCACAAAGCTTTCACAAGGGCCTAAAAAAATAATCTTTGTCAGGCATAAAAAATCTTCTTAGGTGGCCACTAACCTGCTATTATATGAAGATGGTAACATGAGAACATGTGAATAGCTTATTCCCATGTGTAGCCAAGCTTTTAAGGGGTTCCCAAATGGCAAGTGACCTGTTATTTTGTGAATGGTAACATTGAAACAAGTGAATAACTTGTTCACATGTGTTATTATCACAAAAAATCTTGTGATCATGTGAATATTAAATCCCTGCTTAGAGGACCTACAAAATAAAACCCCTCTTTTTGGTAGATAAAAATAGAGGAAAGAGAGAAAGGAATTTACCTCTTTTTGGTGAAGTTGAAAGAGAGGATCAGAAGACCTACAAAACAAAACAAAAAGTTGAGAAAAAAATTAATGATACAAAACCCTAAAAGTGTGAATATCATGGATACACAAGGAGGTTTATCCTTCAACACGCACACACACCGATTTAACAACCAAGAGGAGAGGAGAGGAGAGGGGAGGGCAGGGCAGGGGAGGGGAGGGGAGGGGAGAGGAGGGGAGGGAGGGCAAAGAAGGAGGTGGAGAAGAGCTTGGGAGAGAGAAAGAACCTGCAAAACAAATGAGAAAGCAAAAAAATAAGAAAATTACTCATAATTACACACACAGACATTTTACATCACATGTACATGTAACCAAGAGGATATGGGAGTGAGGGAAAAGGAGGTATACCTAGTGAGGAAGCACCACACATGCGCACGAAAAAAAACGCAGAAAAAAGAGAGGTTCTGTTTTACTATAAAATCCTGCGCCGTCGATATATGCGTCGAAATAGGCATGGAAAAAAGCATCAAAATAAGCGTGGGAAAGTGAGTCGAAAAGGGCGTGGGAAATAGTGTGGAAAAAAGAGTCAAAAAATAGAATTCCCACGTTCTTTTCGATGCTTATTTTGACGATCGCTACTTTTCATTCAAATTCAAACTCTTTCCAGTTCTTACGCACCCTCGACATTTCAAATTACCTATCACCGACTACCATCCTCCACAAATACTTAAGGCAGGATTCCTCTCCAAAACTAAGCATTCGTTCCCATTTTGCAAATTAATATGGAAACCATGGACGACACCACACCCTCAAATTTTGTTGATTTAGAGGAGAAGACACTTTGCCCATGTACTTGCTGCAAATACCAAGTGGCTCAACGTCGACGAATTTGCAATGATCATACAAAAAAAATGAGAATATTTTCGGTGGAGCGATTGGAACATCTAATTAGTGGCAATGCGCACGTCAACAATGACGAACCAGTGATATTCGGCCTGAACGATGGAGACCAACAAGAGTAGCCACAAACAAGGTGATCCAACAACCCGAGGAACTTGAGGCAGATTGGAGGCGGATTCGGAGAAAATACTAGAACATGACATGGATGACATGATAAATGCCTTACACAATGGATCAGAAAATCGAGGTTTGGAACATGAAGGGGTAGAAGAAAACACACGGCATGTGGAATACGCTTCCCAAGAAGAGAAACAACTACGCAGGCTTTCTTGTCTTCCACTATATCGTGGAGCACATGTGTCTGTTTTACACGCTTTCCTATCCATATTGAACTTGCAATGGATGGTCTCATATGAGCGTATTAAAACTTTTGCGTAAGTGATGATATCATATGCAATTAGTGAGTTATGTACCTTTATATGCATTTTCTTAGCCTGACGATTTTGTGTAATAGCTTATTGAAACATCAAATATTTCCAGAAGATAATGAGATGCCAGTGGACTGTAGTCGAGCAAAAGAAATGTTGCACTCGATTGGCATGGACTACAACACACACGATGCTTGTCCAAATGATTGTATTCTTTATCGGCAAGAATATAACAACACAGTACAATGTCCGCATTATGGTACATCACGATATAGACAAGATGTGCAAGGAGAAAGGGTACCAGCAAAAGTTTTATGACACTTTCCCATCATCCCTCGGATTAAAACAATGTTCAAGTGCAAATCCATTGCAGGATTGATGACTTGGCACCGTAACACTAGGTCCACGGATGGTGTTATGCGTGTGCCCGCCCACAGATTCCCCTGCATGGAAGCACATTGAAGAGAAGTGGGTAGCCTTTTAGGAGGAGGCTCGCCATATTCGACTCGGACTAGCGATGGATGGAGTGAATCCATTTGGTCTACAAATTTCATCATGGAGTACATGGCCTGTTTGTCTAGTAAACTATAAATTCCACCATGGTTAGCGATTAAAAAAGGACATCTTTTATTGTCTTTGATAGTTACTAGAAGTACAAGGTGAAGAACACGGATGTATATTTAGTCCCTTTAGTTGAGGAGCTTCGTGTTCTATGGGAGGGCATTGAAGTTCATGATATTTCCAAGAGGTTTGGACAACGTGTGCTAACATTGAGAGGAATACTTATGTGGACTATGCATGATTGGCCTGGCTATGGAGAGTGCTCATGTAATACTGTAGCTTGTTAACATATTATGTTAAGTCATGATTGTCATCTAAACTTACCCACTACAATCTTTTTTGATGTTCTACAGGGCCTTAAGTGTCAAGGTATAATGGATGTCCATTATGTGGGCCGCAACTTGAGACTCGATACTCAAAGTCTATGAAGAAGATAGTGTACGAGGGCCACAAGAAGTATCTCCCAGTGGACCATCCTTTGCGTGAAGAATTTCTAGGGAGGTCTCCTCGCATATGGAAGAGCAGTGATTGGAGGACCTTATGGGAACTGGATCCAACCTGTACACCTCTAGGAATGAAGCGTCTATCCATTTTCCATCAACTTTCATACTGGAATGACCTTCTAGTGTTCAACCATCTTCTTGACTCAATGCACATTTTCAAGAATATAGCCGAGATGCTTTTGAGAACCATCACAAGAGTAAAGGAGAGCAAGGCACAACGAGATGATTTACAAGAGGTTCAACGCTGCATGCACCACTTATGGGCCTAAAATAGTGCAGATGGAAAGGTGAAGCTACCAAAAGCACCTTGGGTCATGACAAAGGACAAGCAACAACGTGTAAAGAAGTGCATTAGTGAGTTTCGTACCCCTATAGGATGCATGCATTGCTTGAAGGGAGAATTTACAAAGGACGATGAGCTTAGTGGCTTGAAGGGAGAATTTACAAAGGACGATGAGCTTAGTGGCTTGAAGAGTCATGATTGGCACAAATTCTTGCAATTCGTGCTTCCTATAACCATCAAGGATTGCCTCAACGATGACATTAGAGCAACAATTTATAAAATTGGTGCAGTGGTACGTTGGATATCAAGGAAAGAGATTAGTAGAGACACATTAGAATCGGCACGATTAAACTCCATCGAGGCTGTTACAGTGGCTGATAAATACTTTCCAACAAGTATTTTAACCATTCAATTGGACGTGCTAGTTCATGTGGTTGATGAAGTTGTTGTGGCTGGGGTTGTCTATAGCAAATGGATGTTTTTCTTGGAGAGATTTATGAAGACACTTAAAGGATTTGTTCATCAAAGAGCTCGTTTCATGAAGGTAGTATGGCAGCGGGATGGCCTGTTCAAGAATCACTTGTATATATAACTGAATTTCTCAGTATGCCTAATCCCGATATACCAAGATTATGGACACAAGAAGAAGATGATCGACTAGTTGGGGAAGAGCCACAAGAAAAAGGCCTTGTGAGAACAATGGATGTAGTAGTGCGTGAGAAAATCAATAAATTTTGCATCTTAAACTCACATGCTATGGAGAAATGGATCAAGAGATATAACTTGGTGAAGGCTGAAAGGGACCAAGCTCGTTTGAGTTTTAGAAGGAGTCGAACAATCCGCACACTACCGTACCCAACAGAACTTGTACTTCTTCTAGACTTTCCTTCTAATAAATGGCTCGAGCAAACCATACTACGCGCTAAACACAATGGTGAATCAATAAGTGATGAGGAGGAGGAGCTTGCATATGGTTGTGATTTCCATGTATGTGAGTTAGAGATATCTACGCATTGTCTTTTATGTTGTGCTTTCCTGAATTTATACAATAAAAGTACTTATTTATTGTGCTTGCAGTATCGTAAGTTTGGGGCAATTTGGTCACGCAGACATCACTTTCGAGTAGAAGGAATAGATAAAAAGAGCACAACATTTGATTGTGGTGTGAAGGGTAATTTCATGCAAGAAAGTCGTTCAAGTGCAAGTGATGGCAATACTGAAGTAGGCATGCTAGATGATTGTGGAGCCGCATCCAAGATATTATCAAGGCTGGATTCAGAAAGTTTGATATGTTCATTTTTGATGTGAAATGGTTCAAGTTGGTAACTCAAGGGGTGTAAGTAACTGTACGCAAAGACAAGTGTGGATTTCTTCAAGTAGACCGCACAAAGATATGGACTGACCAAAGGGACACATTTGTGCTACCAGAGCACTGTGAACAAGTCATGTTTGTGGAAGACCCGACAGATCATAAATGGTTGTTTGTTATCCAAATAAATCCACGTGGAAATCAAATAATTGAAGAGATGAAAATAGTAGTTGACTATTTGCGAGATGATGCTGAGGAACTCCCCCCAGATCATGTGATGGTTGAGCATACACCACTAGCACCTATTGAACAACAAGAAGAACAAGAAGAAGACATACTAGTTGAGGAAGTAGGTGAGGCTCACATGGGATTAGGATGGGAAGAAGGTGTACTCATTGAGTAAATACATCTTGAACGAGAAACAAACACTAGAGATAATCCAGAAGAAGAAGAGATTCAAGCTGCGTATGATCATGATGCATCGACAGCTCTCATGCTAGAGCTAGAACAGGATGACGAAATGGATAAATTAGGTTCTACTACTACAAGACAAGTGGTTCCACCAATTGACAACAATGATGGAATATTTCTAGAAATAGATTTATTTGGAGCCATGGATCTCGCTGAGGACGAGCAAGTTGATGATGAACTTTAATTTCATTGTAAAATAGAGCACTTTCTTAATTGCACCTTAGTGATGAGGAGGAGGAGCTAGCATTTTTTCTCCTTCAAAGAGCAGGATGGAAGTTATACCCTCCTCTCTCCCTCGGTCCCCCGTCTCTCTCTCTCTATATATATATCTATCTCTTTCTCTCTGATCATCTCTCTCTCTCTCTCTCTCTCTCTCTCTCTCTCTCTCTCTCTCTCTCTCTCTCTCTCTCAGACACATGCTTGCAAAGAGGTAGAAAGAGAAGGCTAAAACACACCAAAGGATGGGAACTAGCAAATATTATATATAAATTTATTTTTTTTTAAATAAAAATTTCGACTGTTATTTCGACTTTATTCTGCGATGACTTTTTCCACGCTTATCTCGACGCATATTTCGACACCTATTTCGACGCACATATTGACGACACGATCAGGCGTGGAAACTAAGCGTCGAAAAATAATGATTCCCTTGTAGTGATAATAAGAGTTGGAACTTGGAAGGGTGATAAGGTAACGTGGTGCCTCTTGCATTGCTTTATGTGAATATGTGAATAATTGAAGGATGATAAGGGCAACCTGGTACTCATGAGTGTCTATCTATCAATTATTTCTTGTTTCAAATGAGATATCCCAACATACAACATACAGAAGAGTTCCAACAAAGGTAACGAAAGGTAAACGATGGGATTACTTCCCTTCCCCCCTTGGGATACACAATATTTTCCCTCCCATGTGGGGCTGTGGGAGCTAGGTAGAGAGCAAAGAGCCCTAGTACATTGGACTTGTAAGTGCTTTTTATAGTGTTTAGAGGAGCTCACTTAGGAGCTGAAATTGTGCGTCCACGTGGCTAGAGTTCATGCCAGGCTGACCGAGGATTTTTGTTCGGATTGAAATGTGCACATTACCAGGTTACTACAATAACGATCCATTACCCGGCCGTTTTTGTGGCGTCCTCAATCTGTCTTATTCGATTGAGCGTCGTCGTGCACTCAAGCTCATGCGTGCATTCAAGCTCAATATAACTTTATCTCACCACCCACATAGCTTACTAGCTCACCACCCACATAGCTTACTAGCTATTCATACGTGCCCACCATTTGAACAACAAAACTTTAGACATGCATTCATACGTGCCCACATGTGAAGACCATGAAAAACAAAGTAAACAAAACTTTACACCCACAACTGAGCTATGGATCCATGGGTGCCCACATTTGAGACCAAAAAACATATAATATATATGAAAAAGGATTTGAACCCCTCCAAGGTTGAAAATGCCGACATTCCAAAAATCAATTTCTGCTAGCGGGCTTAGTGCTTGGTCCATTTGTCCTACTTACGAAGACAAATGAACGAGGCATAGATTTATCCTTAGCCCTTTCCCTCATTATCTTTGTATCAATCTTTTATACGGAAGAGATCACTTGCCCTAGAAGATGTGCCTTTTGCCTTAAAGATTATACTTTAAAGATCTTCTGACATCAACACCATGCCACTTATAATCTTTTTTAAATGGATAACTTTTACAAGATTATTCCTTCTCATACTTATGTCCTAAAAGTGATTGAGTGGCATATGCATGTATTATACTTTTGTTGTGCAATTCCTACAACATTGCAAATAGTTGGGAAATCATGCCGCCATTGCATTGTAAAGTGTGTGTTATGTCACAAGGGTGAAGAGAATAAATGGATGGCATTGAATGGTGCGCAAGAAAGTGCTACAAGAAAAGATTAGTGACTTGAGCCTCCTAACAATGATTCTGAGTTTTCCTAAAATACATTTACTGAGTAGAGATCAAAATTTTAAAAAATCATAAACCATATGAAAGTAATATCCCACCTTATCAAAAGGTTAAGTCGATTAAAGGGTAATATAGTTCTCATCTTTGACTAAACCATGTCATTTCTTTAAAACTTGATAGTTCTATCTACTTCTTTGATCTTTCAAAATAGAAGTTATTACACTAATTTTTAGGTGTGCTTCATCTTGGCATAGAAATTGGATTTTAACCCCCCTCGATGATCGAGGCAATTGGCATCATGAAAGATCACATAGGAGCACCAAGATCGTGCTTTAGAGCTATGCTATCATACTTTCATATGCAGAATCATAGCTACTATTGTGATATACATAACTTTTATATGTAGTAAGTTATTCGTATAATCTATTTTCGCGTCTTCCCAAAAAATATTTACTCAATTTTTCATATCTTTCCAAATGTGTTGAATTAGGGTTGTGCACCCATGATCATTGTATACCTCCAAAAAACTATTGGTAATCATTAATGTTCATGGTCAGCTAAAACATGTCCTCTGGATCATTGGATGCATGAATAATTTTCTTGCGAAGCAATGAATATTAGGATCATGGTATTAAATACCACGATCATGGTAAAGAAATACCATGATCATGTTATATTAAACAACAATCATGGTAGTTTTCCTACTCAACTGTCTATCTATGCACATCTATGCACATCCAATGATCCATAAGTTTTCCAATGATATTTCTAATAACATTTTATAAATTATATATACCAAGATCGTGGAGATGGCGTAATCAAATTATATGAATACCACCATCGTGATTTTTCCAAAGCACTATCGTGGCTATTTACTAACGATCATGGTTTTTTAAACCACGATCCTATTCTTTGAAGCATCACTGTGATTTCTAAAGCACGATTGTGGTCTCTCATTTCATGTCACGTGACCGCATGCGACTAATTCTCCTACTAATCCGGTATTTGCGGTTTATTCGTGTTATTCTCTACTTGATTTCAATTATAGAGCTATCTCCCCCTGCTAATGCATATGTATTTTTGTTCATTATTTTCCCCCTCTAAATTAGTTGTGCTTTGTTTGCTCTCCATGGGTCCATGGAGGCAGGCAACTCAGGTGGATTAGAGGCCCCTCCTCCTCCTAGGAGTTCAGGTGGATCAGGTGGGTTAGATACCTTTGCATCCCATATATGAGACCTACAAAGGAGAAACAAGATTTGTAGCACTGGTGTGGAATCGGCCCCGCCACCTTGTGTTTTATCTGAATGTTAGACATTCTTTGTAGCATTAGCTGTATTATAGAGGTGAACCAATGGCTACTATAGGAGCATCGCTCATGTGGTCAAGGTTCAAAAAACATTCTTGATGAGGTTCACACATGATTGCTCTATTTTTGTGCGCTTTTGCCGCACAGGTCGTAGCTGGGGACTTGCCAGACACCGTATGCGAGCCACGAATGGCTGCAAGCATACAACCAGGGAAGGAAGCTCAAACAGAATGCCAAAGGGTGTGTCACTCACCGCTCAACCGCTGCCTTGAAGGATTCCCGTGTCGCAGCCGTGAAGGAGGAGCCGCCGTCGCCGCTGTGCCGCTACACAGTGCTCGATCGCTCTCTCACACTCTCTCTCTCTCTCACACTCGCAGGAGAAGGAAACCAAAGAGATAAGGCAAGAGCACTCTTGTATTCACAACACATGAGAATGAGGATTTTAGGGTTACATTTGACTCATATAGGTGACTTTGGCCGTTCACACTTGGGCGCCCATACATGGCCGGCCGACCCTAACCCTTATCCTACTGATATCCAAGGTGCGCCTCTCATCGGCGATCACCCAATCCCTTCATCCTTAACATATGGTGCCGACAAGCCTGGCCCATGACTCAGAATATTTAAATTAATGACGTAAAATATAGTACGTCGCCATGTCCGCCATGGGTTAACATGCCCCCCTTCCTGATGTAGATTCCGTCCTCGGAAGCTATGGTATGGTAAGCTCGAGAGGGTGTTGTGGTAGACCGTCTGCAAAACAGGGAAGTAGAGTGAAGGTATGCTGGAATTCAAAAGATATCAAGTGTATAAATTCAAGCATGTTAGACCACAATGGATGTTGCTAGGAGAACTTAGTTTAAGGGTCACATGAGTGAGCTAGTGTAGCAAATTAATAGGAGTTTAAAATTATTGAAAGGAATTCAAGAGTTAGCAAGGTGTCAAAGGTTAATCAAGGTTTATAACTGGCCTAAGTCAAGGAAAATAACCAAGCTTAATAAATAAACAGATGACCACACTGTGTCTACTCTAAGAACAAGTTAATACCACGCATCTAGGGACACAAGAAACATCACAGTTATATACAGGAGCCTTTTGCCTCTCTTTTTTTTTTTAATGCACGTGACAATTTTTACACACAATGGCGACCTTCCTAAGGCAAAACTAACATCGATCCTGGTACCATGTTTAACACAAGGCATTATATATCCAGGAATCTATTAGCTCACTTTAGGCAAGGCTACCCCCTACCAACCAAGGCATCGGTCTGGAGTAGAATACTCCTCGCCTACCAAGTATCAATAAGGCGATAGGCCAACATTAAAGCACATTAAGACTTGTATTGCCATTTATTGTAGGCTTTTTTTTTTAAAAATCTATTTCTTTTGATCTTTGCTCCTGAACTATTATTTGTCTTGCATCCTTTCGACAAGGGGTAAAAGCTATGTCCTAGAGGTCAACACACACATGGCCAGGTGTCAAACATTAAGATGGTTTGACCCTAGACCTAAGACAATCGTATTCCAAGGTTAACTAAAGACATCATGCTGCCTAGGAATATATCCAATAAAGTTAAGCTCATTAATGTTTTACACTAGCATGCAAGCAACTTCAAAAACTAAGTAGTACATTGACAATTTCCATGTGGTCATGCCGTATAGTTTATGAAATTAATTGAACAGAAAAAACGAAAGAGAGTGGGTATGGAAGAATTACACCTGAAATTGGAGATCTCCTTGATTTGATGAGATAGCTTGCAATGTGATGTAGATATATTTTGATGAACGTTGCGGCAGTCTCAAGATATGGAAGCAAACCCACCTCAAACTTTTTAACCTGTACAATCAACTAACAAGCACTATACCTCGAGAGGCACATCAGTGTGAAAATTTCAAGGCTCGTTTAAGGAATCTAAACTAGAAAAAACTTGAAAACACTAACCTACCTACCAGTCACCACACTACTACTGAGGATATGGTAAGAGGATGTTGTAGAGTCCTGGCTCTAGCCCTAAGGCTAAGCCTCTATCCGCATCATCCAAACAAATAAAGTCAACCTCAGTAGTGCCATGAGTTTCATCCGTCCATTCATCATTGTCAGATATTTCCTTTTCATTTTCCCATCCACATAAACTCATCAAAAATGTAACCATGCGAGGATAGTCATCTTGTGGAAAAGGAAAGTATTGGGCTATCGGGGATATGTCCTCTACGGAGTAGGGGTCAGTCATGGTCAATAGGCGAATTAGCCATTCTAATTCCTCAATATTTTCCTCTCTGGCTAGTACATCTATATGATCCCATTCAGTTTCAATTACAGGATAGCACATGTGGAATATCTGAGAAAGGTACAGATGATACCTCTCACCAAAGGTAGGAGTGGATGAAGTGTATGATGATCGGGCATCTGCCATATCTGCAAACACAGATATAGCATCAGTAGGTTTATGACAGGACAATCTAGTTCTTGATTGTATACGAATATTTCTTTTGTTTTTGTGCTCTTGCTCTTTTTACTATTTTTTGTTTTTTTTTCTTTGTTTTTTTTTAAAAAATGTATAAAGCTATATATATACATCCCCTTGAATTTGGCAATTACATGGTCAGGGGAGAAGGTTAAGGAGGAAGCATTAGAATGTCAAGCGTGAGTACATGCTCCCCCTTTCCTTGGGCAGATCATATTATTTGCAATGATGTTGCAGCCTCTTGGAACCAATTTGTCCAGCGGGTCATAGGTTGTGATGTGGGCAGACAGCTTTTTATGACCCTTGTGGCCACATCCAATTGCAGAGATGGTAATGTACGCTCCCATTGACGAATGGAGGAAATGGTTTCCGATGATACTATTACAAGGGGAGACGTAGACTCATCGGTTTTTTGTTGGGTGTTGACAAGAGTAGGTGTAGAGCATGTAGAAACTTCTATATGAGTGTGTGCCTGGCATGAGGAGCTAGAAGCTTCATGTGGCTCCCCCCTTCCTGAGCTAGGTGGTAATGATCGATATCGTTTGGGAATCCAAACTAACTCTGGAAGAAGTGGTGCGGAGCACTCTATTACCTTTCCCTTACCACGGTCTTGAATTGTCATTGGGGTGGCAACAATTGGTTTGCAAGGTTTTACAGGTGATGAAGAGGGATTCAGCTTATGTTTAGGGACCCAAATCTGGTCATTTCCCTCGTAGTACCCTTGGGCTACTAATAATTTTTTAGGGATCCATCGTGATGTTACCTTGCCCTTTTTCGGGTGGGTAGCTGCTTTCCTTTTACGAGGCTTCTTGGTGGCTGAACGAGATTGAGCAGGGGAAGTAGCTATTAACGAAGCTTTGGGGACCCATTTGTTTGTACTCTTTGGCATAGTAAGCGAAGCTTTAGGGACCACCTTGCCTGTTTCCACTCTTGGCGTTGAAGCGTTAGAGGGGTGGCCTACAATCGAAGATGGTTTTGCCACTGGACTTTGTGATTTTTCATTATCTAATATTTGAGTGGATGACTTAGGTGCGGGATTTTGAGCGATCAGACCTAGTGTTGGTTCTTGCGTCGTGACTCGTCTGGTTGCCCAATCGATATTGCATTTGGTGGCCATCATCCATTTGCGCCCTAAGTTTACAGTCCCTTCCATTGTACCAGCAGGCATAACCAAAAAGCTTTGAATTATGGTTCCCTTGTCATAAGCAACCGGAGTGTGCAGAATTCCTGAGACAGGGGTTTTCTTCTTGTTGATTCCTTGAACTTGGATAGAACTCTTGGTTAAAGGTGGTTTTCCCAGTTGACACCACACACCATATGATAGCAAATTGTGTTGAGCTCCTGTATCCAATAATGCATTATACAGCACCTCCCCGTAAGGACTCTGTAACTCAATTGGGTATCTTAGAGGTGGGTCAGATTCCAGTGCATCCTCCTTTGCTTCCTCGAAAAATACTTGCGTAATTCCCAAGTTGGCTTCTCGTTGTCTCCTAGCACATTGTTGACGTTCTTTGGCTTCGACTCTCGCTTGTATCTTTTTAAGCTCAGCTTGTTCTTTAGCTGCCTTCTTTTGATGGATTGCATGTAACTCCTCCTGGCTCAGGGGGTCATAGTATCGTTTGAATTTACTCCCATTAAGGAATCCAATGGTTTCAACTCCGTCGAGAGTCTCCACTCTGATGGTACCTTGCGGGGTAATTTCACATACTCTATATGGTCCCTTACCAGCATATTTGAGCTTCTTCTTTTCGTTTTGCACTCCATACATCAGGACTTTATCCCCAACCTCGATGTCCTTGTCCTTTAAATGGCGATCAAACCATTTTTTCCTTCTATCCTTCTCCACAAGGACATTGTATACAGCCAATTGTCTTTCTTCGTTTAGTCGCTCAAGGATATACAGACGCTCTGCTAAGGGATTACCATCCCAACCCTCTTGAGTAGCAACACGAAGACTAGGAATGACAAATTCCCACGGCATGACTGCTTCTTGGCCATATACCATTTTGAATGGTGTACAATTAATAGCCACTTTGTACGCAGTACGATAGGCCCATAAAGCTGTCGTAAGCTTTAGATCCCAATCCGTGCGATGAGCTTCAACTGTCTTTGTGAAAATAGAGATTAAAGTCTTGTTGGTACTCTCGGCTTGGCCATTCGCTTGCGGATAGTAAGGAGTAGATTTATGATGCGATATCATGAAATTTGTTGTGAGCTCCTTAATCACTTCATTTATAAAATGCGTACCATTGTCGCTCACAAGTTCAAAAGGACAACCGAAGCGTGTGATTATATTTTCAAAGAGGAACTTGGCTGTTGTCCTCGCATCTGCCTTACGTGTCGCTTTCGCTTCAGGCCATTTGGTCATATAGTCAGTGGCCACAATAATATAGCGAGATTGTGTGTTTCGGGCCGCTGGACGAATTGGATCTACAAAGTCTAAACCCCACTTTTCAAATGGTTGGTTTACTTTGATCGGATGTAGGGGCATCTGATCTTTCCTCTGGGGTTTCTTATATCGTTGGCATTCATCGCAACCCTTCACAAAGAGTGATGCATCTTGGAACATAGTGGGCCACCAATACCCTGATTGTAAGATCTTTCGCGCAGTTAAGTCTCCTGAGAAGTGACCACCGGCTACGCCCATATGTGCCTCTTGCAAAATGTATAGATACTCATCCTCTCGGGCACAACGCCTAAGAACATCATCCTTTCCTCTTTTATAAAGGGTCCCAGCTATCAGGCAATAGGGTTCGCATTCTTTGATTAGCTTTCGAGCTAGATCTTTACGAAGCTCCTTGGGCGGAAAGCCATTAACCAAAAAGTTAAAAATCTTCTCACTCCATTCAGGCATTGTCTCCACCATGAACAGGGAAGTGTCCGGTAAGTCATCATCAACCCCCGTAGGAGCCTCACCATTAGGTATGCGAGACAAATGATCAGCCATAACATGTTTTTTGCCAGGTCTCACAACAACAGTGAAATCAAACTCAAGAAGAATCAATAGCCATTGTGTGATTCTTCCTGTGGAGCATGGTTTGTTTACCAGATACAACAATGCTTGATGATCCACATAGAAAACAAACTTGGTGGCAAGGAGGTAATAACGAAATTTCCTTACTGCATATATCATTGCCAACCCTTCTCGCTCCGTAGTGGTGTAGTTCATCTCAGCATCGTTCAACTGGCGACTGGCAAAGCTAATGGGGTAGTCTAGTTTGTGTTCTCCAGGTTGAGTTAACACACACCCAATAGCAAAGTTTGATGCATCAATATGCACATGGAAGAGTAAATCCCAATTAGGCATTCTCAAGATTGGAGCACTCGCCAAGGCCTTCTTTAATAGCTCATAGGCACGGTCACATTCTTCGGTCCAAATAAACTCGATGAGAAGCTTATACAATGGTCGAGCTATCTCGGCGAAGAAGAGAATAAACCTTCGATAATAACCAACGTGGCCCATAAAGCGTTGGACTCCCTTGTAGTTGGTGGGTGGGGGTAATTCCAGAATGACCTTGATTTTATTCTCGTCAGTGGAAATCCCATTTTTGGACACTATATGTCCTAAGATAACTCCGTGTTTAACCCAAAATTGGCATTTGAAAGGATTCAAGGAGATGCGATATAATCTACACCTTTCAAATATTTTTCGTAAACACATCAAGTGCTCGTCCCAAGAGGAATGAACACAAAGATCATCTAAGAAAGCTTCACAGAAGTCCCTTAGATATTCCTTAAAGGCCGTGTTTATCAATCGTTGGAATGTTGCAGGTGCATTGGTCAAGCCAAAAGCCATGACGCGAAAGGCAAACACTCCAAACTCCGTGATAAATGCTGTTTTAGCTTGGTCCTCGTCTGCAATTGTGATCTGATTGTAACCCGAGTACCCATCTAAAAAGCTATATGCCTCCTTGCCTGCCACTCTTTCAAGCACATGTTCAGAATATGGCAAGGGGTAATGATCCCTTCTGGTGGCTGCATTAACCTTTTTGAGATCAACGCACACTCTGAGTTTCCCATTCTTCTTTGGCACGATGACTATCGAAGAAACCCATTCTGAGTGCTCAATAGGATATATGAATCCACATTTTACCAGCTTTTCAATTTCCTCTTGTACAATCTTTGCGTACTTAGGATTCATTGGGTAGGGACGTTGCTGGACTGGTTTAGCAGTGCTAATCATTGGAATCGTGTGTTGCACCACCGAGGGTGGAACACCCTTCATATCATGATATGTCCAAGCAAATATGTCCTTGAATTCTTTAAGAAGCTTCGTAAGTGCAGCTTCTTCCGCCTTGGTGAGGTCTTGAGCAATAAAAACTGGTTTAGACTCCTCACCCAGATCTGCTAAGTCTATCTCCTTGACTACCGCAGGGCCATCGTAGACACCGCTACTCCCATTGGTAGGCGTTCGTTGGGCTTTTGTGTAGACTACTTTACGTTCCCCTGTGGTGAATGATTTGAAATGCTCGGGTGCGGGGTGTAAGTCTACTGGTTCTTGTTGTGCCCGGTTTTTTTCTTTTAATTCCGCCTCCTTTTGTTGTTGAGCCAACTCTTGGTTTTGCCGCCTTCTTGCAGTACGACTTAGTTTTGGCTTCTCTTCGATTTCTAATTGGGCCACGTCATGAGGTTGCGGAATACACCACATGACACTTTGGAGGTATTGTCCCCAATTATCCGCTATCTTCCGATGAGCATCAATGGCTCCTACATAACTAAGCCATTCTGCAGTGGATCGCTCCTTGTTTATTGCAGTGCGTACATTAGCTCGATAGCGTTGGCGCTTATGTCTCGTTTTCTTCTTACCAAGTTTTTGATTTTTGTTTCTATCAGATTCGGACTCACTTGGTCGATCTTCACTTTCGGATGAACTGCAGGAGGTCACTGTCCTAGGCCTTGAGCACCTTGCTTCCACCTTTGGGTGAATATTTGATTCATTTTCCCCATCAGGCTCAGGGTCAGTTTCTTCTTGAGACTCATACTCAGAGTTACATTGGTCAGAGTCTTCGCTACTTTCAGTGTCGGTGGAGTTTGCCACGTTCTCGCCATCAGGAGTCAAGTGCATAACACCTATCATGTTTATTGACACTAACAGTGGCATATCTTGCCCCTCAGGTGTTACCCAACTTGTGCCTCTATTTCCCCATGTGTCTATGGTTGCCGCTAGGTGTACCCAATCCACGTTATCCGACTCAGTCATACCCGGTAGGACATCCATGTAAGGAGAATCTTTCCCATCATCAGTCTCTTTTTTGCATGTATAGCAATACCTTAATGGGGCGGAATGAACAGTGGTATCCGATCGATTATCGATGATAACCTTGCTTCCTAAAGGATGTGCACGACCATTCTCAAGATCAACTCGAATGACAGAGTCCTGGAATTGTAGATAGACATGGTTTTTCGACCAGTCATGCACCATTTGTGCTTCCCTCATGAAAGGACGTCCTAAGATCATTTGATATGACATAGGATGCTTGGAGAAATCCATTACAATGAAGGTATGTTTTACCTTGTATCCCAGGACCTTGATCTTAAGGTCCCTTAACATTCCAATAGGTTTAGCTATGGTTCCGTTTGCCATCTTAACCACTATGTTTGTGACTTCGAGGTGAGGCCTTCCCATAGATTCCCAACAGTTTTTAGTCACAATGCTCACTCCAGCACCACCATCAAGGATTCCCTTTAGAGTTAATCCCTTGGTAGTAATGGGGAGGGTGGCATTAGATTCGTCACCTTCAAAGTACTGTCCCAACTTGTTCACAGGTATTTCCACGACCGAATCTTCATCAAAGTTGGGTTGTAGATCCCAATGCTCCCCTTCATCTTGAAGCGTGTCGGGTCTATCCATATTTGCAAATTGTGGTAACCCCACCTTTAGTTCTCCATTGAGAAATGCCCGAAGAGCTAAGAATAGCTCAGGATCTCCGTATAATTTGGATATGATCATGGTTCTGATCTCAGAGGACATGAAATCCATTAGCTTGGACACATTCAACGGTACTTTTCGAGACATCGCCCCTTGACTAGGGACTGGTGAAGATGGAATCACTTCCTCTTCGATGGGGTCAGGCCTTCCCTCACTAAACATTCTTTCCAGCAAGAAGGGTGTTTGCCCACTTCCGGATGTCCTATCCTCACTTTCTTCCCGAATGATACTAGGTATAGCTAACGGTTTATGGTTCCTGTGAGGCTGAACTTGCGTAGGAAACACTGTGTCTGGAATTTTGATTTTTCTCAAGTTTGGCTCCAGTCCTCTTTGTGTTTCTTCCACCAAACCCCTTAAGTGTTGCACTTGTTCAATCTCCTCAACTGGGTTTGGGTAAGTTCCAATCTTTTTCTTGAGGGTTTTTGGCCCACGTGGCTTGTCTTGGGGAGTCTCAGTCAGTTTGGGTGGTCGAGAGGGCATTAACTGACTTGGTTGTGGGGCCGAGGAAGTTTCCTTCTGTTTCCCCTTATTTATGTACTCGCTTGATTCTCCTTCATTGAGCTCCCGAGTGGGTTCCTCCCTTAAGGTAGTGGCTTTGGTCCCCATGGTTTCTATTGAATCAGAATCATCTTCAAGATCATTCATATACACGGGGTCGTCTCCTGTCCCTATGCTAGTCTTTGAACTTGGCTTGGAGCTCGTGGCATTAAGCGATCTCTTCCGCCGTGTTTTCTTTTTCTTTGCCTGAGCGATTGATGCAGTATCCCTCTCTTCAAGAATGTAGTTTTGATTTTGAAGCATTGACCGTGTAACTACATTCGCGGGTACAACGGGTGTGGTTCCTCGTGCTTGGTTGGTGACCTCAACCAAATTCAATGGCGTAATCTTGGGTGCATTAGGATTATGTGGACATTGAGCGATCAAATGATCTATGCCACAACGATTACATGTGAGTACCGGCATTCCCGATGTGCTCCCTTGATTTGGTTGCATCTGAGTAGTGATCTTCTGTAGCCTATTAGGGCACTCCGCTACACGATGCGGTCCACCACAATCATAGCATTGAAGAGGTGGTCTCCTCGCCAAGGTATTAAGGTTTTGCCCTCTTGTGGCGAGAGCAGCCGCTTGATATACAGGCTTGACTTGCCTGAAATGATCCTCCATGTAGTACTGGGGAATCATTTCAAACGTATCAATCCCGTATGGAACAGTGGGGTCTATCTCCTCTTCAGAATCCCCACATGCACTATGTGACTCACAACCCATCTGGTTTACAGGGGTAATCCTTGGATGTGGAGGTTGTGGTCCTAGCACTGGCGGTGGTAACGGCACAGACTGGATTACATTCGGATTCCTTGGAACTATGTGCTGTGACGGTTGCTCGATAGGTTGTGCAGGCATTAGCGCGGGTACTTGAGGTGTGTTTGACCAAGCTAGTGGTGCCTGGTTTGCCAACATTCGCTTAAGTGTTAGGCAATCTTTAGATTGATGGCCATACTTACCACATGCATTGTAATTCCCATTGAATTTGACTCTAAATGTGGGACATTCACTCGTGCTATGTGGTCCTAAGCACACCGAACACCATTGTTGCTCTCTCCTTGGGTACATATGGCTATTCTGAGGAGCTCGATTACCCCTAAAGTATTCTTGGAGAGCCTTAGTAAGGTCGGTCACAGACATTTCAGATATCTTGGGCTCCTTGGCAATAGGTTTTACCATAATTGGCTCGTGCCCAGATACTTGCGAACTAACGGATTTTGTTTCTGAAGACACCTTTTTACCTGCAATCATCAAGTTGTCTTCTAACTGGATTGCATTGGCAGTGACTGCTTCCCACGTTGTAAGACCTCTAATGACTAGGCCATTGTAAATGTCCTCGTGGCGCAATCCTCGGATGAATCTATCGAGGAGTTGGTTGTTATTGAAGCGTTCATCGGGAGTGCAGCGAGAATTTAGATGCTTCAATCGACTTATAAAGTCTCTCACTGACTCCCCTTCCTCGCGTTCAGCTTTTTGGAGTTGAGACGCTACTCCCCAAAGCACACCCTCACGTATGTATTCTTTCAAGAACAATCTCTTGAGAGTGGGGTAGTGAGTGCGCTCTTCAACCCTTAAGGTTCGATACCAATCTCCGGCCTTCCCACTCAAGGTTAAGCCTAAAGCTTTACACTTATGCAGCTCATTGTGCTCTTCCAAGGAATCACACACGTGTTCAAAGACTTCAATGTGCTTCCTAACATCCTCGTTACCACTGAAGTTTTGAGTGAGCTTAGCCACTTGTACTGCCTTGCTTCTAGGTTCTCTCTCAGGCATACCCCGCATGTTTTCTGCAAATAGATCGTCCAATCGTCTGAGCAAACGCTGCGAGATCACCTAGGTGAGCAGGCATAGCTGGTGGAGGCACTTCCGGGATAGCCTGGCTGATAGGAGTTGGCGTTGGTCTGAGTAGGTTGGCAAATGACGTAGGATATGATATGTGGCTAGGCCTAGCTCCTCTTGGATAAGGGTGCTGATAAGGCGGTCTTGGAGCATACGCCATTGGCATTCTAGGAGGCATAGGAGCTACATGAGCATGAGTAGCAATAGGTACATAAGGCCGATAGGCACTACCATGCACTGTTGTAGGTACTGTTCCACTAGGTAGTGGTGTCGTACTAACTACAGTGGTAACAGGTGCGCTTTCTGTCATGCTCATCATTGGGGTCGGCATTGTGGATTCGTTAATGGAAAGTTGAGCCAAGGTTGGAAAACTAAAGTTACTGCTCGTGGGCTCAACCTGCATTGAGACTCCAGGCGAAACAACATACGAAGGGTCTATGGGACTCCCCGAGGGAGTCTCCAATTGTGATAGGGTTGGTTGTTTTGCCTTGCCCGTATCCCAAAATCTCATAGGGCCAGTGGAAACTAAGTTCACTCCCCTATTTTGCCTCTCAATTTGGATAATTCTATGAATCACCTCACATATCATGTGTTGTTGCTCCTCTAGATTAGTGGCGCTAGATGTAGATCGTAGGACTTCTAACCAACCTACATGGTATGTGTAACCTGTGTATAGGTCAGTTAGAGTCTCTGTGTGTAGATCATATTCCCAATTTTCATTGAGAAATATCCCATCTAGACTTGGTGTGCCAAACGGTTCTCTTGAAGTGGACGCAATGTCACTTCTTATGGATTGGCTTCTAGGGACCTCTACGTTAGGAAGAGTATCGGAAGGTGGTAGCTCAGTAGGGCCCTCATTAAACGAAGTGGGTAGAATATCCACATGGACACTCTTTGCGAGGGTAGGGTCTACATAAGATGTGAATGGCGAATTTACTACCCCTCCTTCCTCATTTACTTCGCTTGTCGCATGTTCAGAGCGTGTAGCTCTACTAAAGGTCTCTATTAGACGACTAAACATGCTAGATCCGGGTTGTGGGGCCCACACTGGCATGTTTTGGCTTGTCTCCTCAGGGTTCTTGGTAGGGTGTCCTTCCATGGCTTCTGAGTTCGAAGATGAGTCACTATCCACTATTCGTGGATCTTGGGTCGCACTCCCTTGGGTTCCAGCCGAAGGCCAAGATGCTAACGTGGAGGGATGGTGTGAGCCTGCGTAGACTGAAACGCTTTCTAGTGGCTCAGACTCCAGCACCCGACCAGAGCGTAGATGCATGTGACGTGGGTACCCTACGTGCGTTGGTAACTACCCTTGAAACTCACACAAGTGGTTTCTTAGGTGTTTCGCACCCCGTTTTTACTTGTTTTTGTGTTGTTTTTAACCCGTTTTTGACCCCCTTACTTACGGTCGAACTTGGACTAGGGCGTATGATAGCTCGAAACGAGCGTATCGTTCAAAGGATCCTAGTGTGCTTTACAGCACCGTGTTCGCCTATCTAGAGCTCCTGTAGTCCTCAAAACAGTCCGTTTCCCTTGGGGGGAAGGGGCAAAAGCCTATTTGCTTGTGGAGGAAAGGGTGAGGGCTTTATCCCACATACTCACTTTACTCCTTGGGGAGTGGGCTACATATAGGGCACAACTTCCCATAAGCTCTCACTTGAAAGAAAGCTATGGAGGCTCACTCTCCTATATATATATATCAAAAGACCGAGGCCGGGGCCGGGGCCGGGGCCGGGGTCGTGGGTCGTGGGTCGATTGGGGTTCTTTCTTTTCAGAATTTTTTTCTCCAATTAGAAAAGCTTTCCTCTCCACATGTTCGGTTCTTTCTTTGAAAATAAAATTTAATTTTTTCTTTTTTTTATTTTTTATTTTCTGTTTTTTTTATTTTCTATTTTTTTTTTGTGAGATAAGTTTTCTATGGTTTCCTTAGGGTTCAGCCTTGGCCGCGGCGCAGTTCGCACACACAGCACAGATCTGGGGATTCAGCAATCCCTCTCACACGCAGAAACCAGATAACAGAACGCACGCCCACACGCGGAGCGAAAATATAACACAAGCAACAAAAATGCAACACAGAAACACCTTAACAACAAACACACAGTCGCTTTCCTACAGTGTAGATTAAACTTCACGCAGCAGCCGAACTGCAAACTGGAGCTTGGTGCAGGGCAACTCCCCGGCAGCGGCGCCAAAAATGTGCGCTTTTGCCGCACAGGTCGTAGCTGGGGACTTGCCAGACACCGTATGCGAGCCACGAATGGCTGCAAGCATACAACCAGGGAAGGAAGCTCAAACAGAATGCCAAGGGTGTGTCACTCACCGCTCAACCGCTGCCTTGAAGGATTCCCGCGTCGCAACCGTGAAGGAGGAGCCGCCGTCGCCGCTCTACCGCCTCTCCGCCGCTGTGCCGCTACACAGTGCTCGATCGCTCTCTCACTCTCTCTCTCTCTCTCTCTCTCTCACACTCGCAGGAGAAGGAAACCAAAGAGATAAGGCAAGAGCACTCTTGTATTCACAACACATGAGAATGAGGATTTTAGGGTTACATTTGACTCATATAGGTGACTTTGGCCGTTCACACTTGGGCGCCCATACATGGCCGGCCGACCCTAACCCTTATCCTACTGATATCCAAGGTGCGCCTCTCATCGGCGATCACCCAATCCCTTCATCCTTAACATATGGTGCCGACAAGCCCGGCCCATGACTCAGAATATTTAAATTAATGACGTAAAATATAGTACGTCGCCATGTCCGCCATGGGTTAACAATTTTCTTCATGATTATTGGTTTTACATCGTCGCTATGTGAAATTTAGAAAGCGCAATGGATTATGCATGGAAACTTTTCTGGGTGTCATACTACAGGTCTATTTTCTTTAAATTAGGAAATTTCATTATCCCATACCATAGTACAGTAAGAGTTTGAGCTTACAAGGGTGAGAAGGTAGGTGTGTCTCTTGCATGGCTACATGCAAATAACTTCTTAACATGGCATGATGATAAGGGCAAGCTGATACTCATGAGTGTCTATTTGTGAATAATCTCTTGTTTTAAATGAGATATCTCAATATAAGGAAGAGTGCGAGCAAAGGTAAATGACAAAATTATTTCTCTTCCCCCCCTTGGGATAAACAATATTTTCCCTCCCATGTGGGGCTGTGGGAGCTAGGTAAAGAGCAAAGAGCCCTAGTACATTGAACTTGTAAGTGCTTTTTATAGTGTTTAGGGGAGCTCTTAAATAGGAGGCCCATAGGAGGGGGTATGTTATGACAATGTGCATTTGTATCCACATGGCTGAAATTGTGGCTGAAGTTAGATAGGACATTGAGAGGAGCTGAAATTGTGTGTCCACATGGCTTGCGTTCACACGCAGCTGACTGAGGATTTTCATGCATCGTTTGGGCTGAAAAGTGCACGTAGAGAGAACAATAGGAGGGGGGATGTTATGATGATCTTCATTTGCACCTGACATGCAAGGATAAAAATAGATGTAATGGTATGGACGTTAGTAATATACTAGGGCAATTTGCATCAATAAAGATCCCAAGATAATGTTTTAGAGCTATGCTATCATGCTTTCGTAGGCATAATCATAGCTACTATTGTGATATGCATAGCTTAATTGAAATTTTATATGCAGTTAGTCATTCCTAATTGATTTTCACGTCTTCCCAAAAAGAATTTACTCGATTTTCCACGTCTTTCCAAATGTGTTGAATTAGGGCCGTGCACCCATGATCGTTAGATGTCTCCAAAAAAATATTGGTAATCAGTAATGTTCGTAGTCACGTAAAACATGTGCTTTAGATAATTGGATGTATAAATGATCCTCTTGCGAAGCAATGGATATTAGGATCATGTCAAAGAAATACCATGATTGTGTTATATTAAACAACAATCATGGTATTTTTGCTTCTCAAACGTTGATCAATGCACATCCAATGATCCATAAGTTTCCCAAATAAAACTCCTAATACAATTTACAAATTATATATACCAAGATCGTGGTGATGGTTTAATCAAAGTATATGAATACCACCATCGTGATTTTTCTAAAGCACTATCGTTGTTATTTTCTAATGATTGTGGTACTTTAAACCAAGATTGTGGTCTTTGAACCAAGATTGTGGTCTTTGAAGCACATCCAATGATCCATAAGTTTCCCAAATAAAACTCCTAATACAATTTACAAATTATATATACCAAGATCGTGGTGATGGTTTAATCAAAGTATATGAATACCACCATCGTGATTTTTCTAAAGCACTATCGTTGTTATTTTCTAATGATTGTGGTACTTTAAACCAAGATTGTGGTCTTTGAAGCACGGCCGTGATTTCTAAAGCACGAATATGGTCTCTCATTTCATGCCACCTGGTCACATGCGAACTAATTCTCCTACTAATCTCGTATTCGTGGTTTATTCGTGTTATTCTCTACTTGATTTCGATTATAGATCTATCTACCCTTGCTATTTTTGTTTATTATTTTCCCCCTCTAAATCAGTTGTGGTTTGCTTGCTCTCTATGGGTCTATGGAGGCATGCATGTCAGGTGGATTATGTCAGGTGGATTAGAGGGCCCTGCTTCTAGCATTTCAAGTGGATCAGCTAGGTTGGATACCTTTGAATCTCGTATATGAGACCTACACAGAGGAGATAAACAGGATTTGTAGCACTCGTGTGGAATCAGCCCCGCCATTCTATGGAATCAGCCCCGCCATTCTGTGTTCTTGAGAGAATGTTGGACTGTCTTTGTAGCATCAACTCTATCATAGAGGTGGAGGAATGGTTGTAGGAGCATCCATCGTGCGGTCGATTTGGAGTGTTAGCATGGAATCAGCTCCAACACCTTGTGTTTTTTCTCGGACCTTGATAACAATCCTAGACTCTCTTTGTAGCATCAACTTTGTCATAGAGGTGGACTAATGGCTGCTCTGTAGGAGCATTGGTCGCGTGGTGGTCAACATTGAAAAAAAGTTATTGTGACGAGGCTCACATTATTCATTTTGCATCATTGCTATGCGAAATTTAGAAAAGCACAATGGATTATGCATGGAAACTTTTTTGGGTCTCATACTAGAGGTCTGTTTTCCTTAAATTAGGAAATTTCATTATCCCATACCATAGCACAATAAGAGTTTGAACTTGGAAGGGTGATAAGGTAAGGTGGTGCCTCTTGCATGGCTACGTGCGAATAACTGAAGGATGATAAGGGCAACCCGGTGCACATGAGTGTCTATCTATGAATTATTCCTTGTTTTTCAAATGAGATATCCCAACATACAGAAGAGTTCCAATAAAGGTGAACGACAGGATTATTTCCCTTCCCGTCTTTGTAGCATTACCCAACCGTCTTTTTCGATTCGAGAGCTTGGTCGTGCAGTCAAGCACACTAAGAGCATTGTCGTGCATTCAATGCTGTAGAACGGATTCAAACATGCAAAATTTAGCTCTCCACCCACATGGCTTACTAGATGTTCATACGTGCCCACATGTGGAGAACATTTGAACAGTATGAAAACTTTTAGCTCTCCACCCAAAATAGAGCTTACTGGGCCATGCATTCATATGTGCAAACATGTGAAGACCATGAAAAACAAAGTAAAGAAAACTTTACATCCAAAACTGGACTATGGATCATGCATTCATATGTGCCCACATGTGAAGAACATGAAAAAACAAAGTAAACAAAACTTTACATCCAAAACTTTACATGGGTGCCCACATGTGAGACCAAAAACATATAATATATATAAACAAGGATTTGAATCCCCCTCGATGATCAAAAAAGCTAATATTCAAAAAATCCAAGTTGGCTAGGGGGCCTTGTGCTTGGTCCATTTGTCCTGCTTACCACAAATGAATGAGGCCTAGATTATCCTTAGCCCTCTCATCATTATCTTTGTATCAGACTTTTATATGGAAGAGTTCACATGCCCACTTGACCTAGAAGATGTGCTATTTACTTTAAAGATTATGCCTTAAAGATCTTCTGACATCAACACCATGCCACTTATAACCTTATTTAAATGGACAACTTCTCCAGGAATATTGTTCCTTTTCTCGTACTTGCATCCTAAAAGTGATTGAGTGGCACATGCATGCATTATACTTCTGTTGTGCAATTCGTACAACATTGCAAATGGTTGGGAAGTCCTCCCACCATTGCATTGTAATGTGTGTGTTATGTCACAAAAGTGAAGAGAGTAAATAGATGACAATAAACAGTGCACAAGAAGGTGTTACAAGAGAAGATTAGTGACTTGAGCCTCCTAGCAATGATTCCTAGTTTTCGTAAAATAGATTTACCAAGTATAGATCAAAATGTTTAAAAACCATAAACCATATGGGAGTCATATCCCACCTTATCAAATGGTCAAGTTGGTAGAGGGTAATATAGTTCTCATCTTTGACTAAGCCATGTGGCTTCTTAAAAACTTAATAGTTTCATGTACTTACTTTGATCTTTCAAAATAGAAATTATTACACTAATTTTTAGGTGTGCTTCATCTTGGCACTGAAATTGTTTGCAAGGCTATTATTTCTTGATATCTTTGGGCACTTAGAAATCCCCTCACTATTTTACTACATAATCAACTCTCTCTCTCTCTCTCTCTCTCTCTCTCTCTCTCTCTCTCTCTCTCTCTCTCTCTCTCTCTCTCTCTCTCTCTCTCTCTCGCATGTACACGCATGTATGCATTGGTGCATGTACATGTGACTATGTGTTGGTACACTTGTGGAAAAAGGAAGAGATTAAGTTTGTTTTGACACCTAAGACTACTCTTGCATTATAACCACTTCAAAATAACATATTATGGAAGCATGCAATGTTTTTTAAAGATTTTGACAAGAAACAGGACATTTACAAGTAAATGAAAAAAATGTCAAGAAGGAGAAGTTTTGCTTATTGCAAAGAATGTTTGACAACATTTACAAGTAAATGAAAAAAATGTCAAGAAGGAGAAGTTTTGCTTATTGCAAAGAATAAAAAGATGTTTTTTAAAGATTTTGACAACATTTACAAGTAAATGAAAAAAATGTCAAGAAGGAGAAGTTTTGCTTATTGCAAATAATAAAAAGATTTTGAAGCCATATATTATTTATTATTAAAAAGATTTTATCTTTTGCAAAGAATGTTGTCCTTTAGTGTTCATTGTGAAAGTCATAATGAGAAGAAGGAAGAGAGTGTGTGAAACCATGTGTAAATGATGATCATTTTGCTAACATGATTTATTATGTAAAGACTCCTCTTTCCTATATTCTTTTTGAGAGCATTCTATGGACAACATGGTAGGTATTGTATTTATTTTGCTTTATGAAAAATTCTAATAGGTTTCAATCTATAGAGAACCTATATATCATGTGTGTTGTAGGGGTGTATTTTAAAAATCGCAAATCTATGATTTTTATATAAACTAGTGTGTTTTGTTTTAAAAATTCCCATATGTAATTTCATTTCTCTAAATTTATCCCAAATATATGGATTTAGAAACTCCTTTGATAAACTCAACTAATACACTTAAATAATCTAAAGTTAATCCCTAGACAAAAAAATATGTTTCTCTGCATTACTAAGATACAGTTAGTGGAGAGATACTCACAATGCTTCATTGATTGGTTGGACAGTTAGTATTGTAAATAATAGTGGAAACTTTAATGATTCTTCATGGGAAAATTGAATATCATAAGCCTTAAAAATAGATTTTATATGTAGTTTTTCTTATATAGTGGATAACTTACTTCTCACACCTCTTATCTATTCTACAAGTAATATTTGAGAAAATACTAAAGTAACTTTTGTTTGTGAACACATTCCAAGGAATTTATAGTAACACTTTTACATAGTAAAGCATTTAGTTAGATCTCTTCAATACTAACATTTTTCAAATAATTGAGAGAATGTACACAACAACATTTTTACATAGTCATCAGTAATTTAATTAGAACTCTTCAATTGTAACATTCTTAGAACTTAAATAGAATATATAATTTACCAAATCAATTTTTTTAGTTTTCAGGTTGGAATGAAAAATTACAACTTTAGATATGGAGGTATAAGGAATTTTGTTTGTAGACAAATTTTAAACAATGTACACTACAACAACAGTTTTACATGTTACATCTCTTCAATATAGTAACATTCTTAAAACCCAAATAAAAATTATATTTTAATAAATAATGTGCTTTAATTTTATGGAAGGAACCAAGAAGATCAATGTTAGATATGGAGGCATTATATAGCCAAGGGAAAACGTCTAGATAACGTTGGAAGAGGTAGTTCAAATGGAAATGCAATGGCTAACCTTTTGGACAAGGGGTGGTGATCAAAAGGGTAGAAAAGTGTTAATCAAAAGGTACACATATGTATACTCTTTTGGACAAGCGATCGTCAAAAAGGTGGACGAGGGTTGAAAAGGCGGGCCTTATATGTGTACTCATTTGGAAAATGGAAGACTCGAGATCTAACAAAGATGTATAGACTCCATGGATGCAGCCAAAGATCTAGAAGTCTACAAGCTTAAAACTACTGAGGTGGATTCTTATGAAGCTTGAATCAAGTAGCTCATGGAAGATCTATGTGTTGAATGTATAGAATAATTTAAGTTACTTTCAAGTAAGATGATTAGTTTAGTCAAGTTCAAAGAGACTGTATCATTTACAAAGAATGGGCTAAAACATATCATCATAATGTAAAGTAGTTTAAGAATGAAGTGACAGCTTTGAAGTTAGAAATTCAAGAGCTGGAAAAAGGAATATAGAACTTGAAGACCACGAGCACAAGATATTGAAAATATTAATAATCTAAGAGAGAAAGTTGTTCTATCTAGAGAGTTAGATGCAACAGTTGCCAAGCTAGATGAGTATGAAGAGGAGATCTAAAATCTGAAAGCACATCATCTAGAATATGCCAATTTAATAAAAGCAAGAGATAAGCTTCTAGAGACACATGGTAAAGAACTTAAGAGCTCTATTCATGTGTTGGAAAATCGAGATGGAAAGATGCCCCAATTTTATTTGAGAATTCTCTTGAGCCTTTGTAGGTTGGAAACTTGTCCATTCTACCAAACTAGCATGCTATACAAAGTATTGTAACATATTTTAGTAAGGAAATTTTACCTTTTTCTTAGCAACCAGTACCCTTTTCACCAATCTCTAGGCTTCTTATAGCCAAATTCATCCTTTCGCTCATATAATAGATAGTAATTTTTGCTAGCCATTGCATCAATCTAGATTAGGATATCATCAGCATATATATTCATGGAGGTAATTATAGAATTTAAATTTATTATTACTTATCTGAATAATCCCCATCATCAAGTGGGTTCCATATTTTTCCCACAAGGTAGCGTACACACTAAGTGCACGAGTGATTAGCTTAGTAAATAGCCCACCTTAGTTTCCCTATTACTTTTACCTTAGCTTAGGCATAGCTTAAGAATGAGACCTCAAATGGCAAGAGATAATATTTTTTCTCTCAATCCAAATGGGTATTTAAGAGCTAATAAGCATGTAAAAGAAGCAATACACGATGCTAGTTATGTATCATTATCTTGCAATTCTATGTTTTGTAATCTATGTGAAAATCATTAGAATGTTCATTAATGGTACAATCATGTTTAATGTTAAAGCTATATGCTATGTTAGTTTATTCGTCGATAGTGTGGTAAACACACGTTTAGCACCATTTCTGGAGGAGCCATAGTTGAATTCAAAGGGGAGGATGGTCTCTAGAACAAAAGCAAGATAAAAGCACGTGTGACAGGCTATTACAAGAAAAGGAATTGGGCCATATAGATGGGATGTTAATGACAATGTTTTTAAAGGATATGGGACAATAACTTATTATTACTCTAGCCTCTCCATTATCCCTAGGGTATTAGGCATAATATTTTCAGTTGAAGATTTGAAACTAGGTGAGAAAAGTGGTGATCACTTCGGTTATTGGTGATCTCCAAGAAGGGACAATTTTGAAAGCGAGCAAAGATCTAATCGTAGATAAACTGAGGCATAATATATGTTGCATTGTTTGAGGTAACTTGGGCTTATGTCCATTTGGTGGCATAGGCCAAGATGTATTTGCACCTCTCTAGTTGCCCAATTGCGGCAAACAAAATCAATGCCTCAATGTTCAAGCAAGATAAATCAAGAAAACTCTAGAGGCAACGTTGGTGTCATAAGCTTTAGAAAAGGGTTTTTCATAATATAAAAATTCAATTTTAGAAAAAGGAAAAATTTTGACTGTTATTTCGACACTTATTCCGACAACCTTTTCCACACATATTTCAACTATTATTTCGATCCATTTTTCCATGCATATTTCGACGCACATATCGACGACGCGTCCATGCCTGGAAACTAAGCGTCAAAAAACAATGATTCTCTTGTAGTGAAAGAAAGTGCTACAAGAAAAGATTAAGGACTTGAGCCTCCTAACAATGATTCCCAGTTTTCCTAAAATACATTTACCGAGTAGAAATCAAAATTTTAAAAAATCATAAACCATATGAAAGTAATATCCCACCTTATCAAAAGGTTAAGTCGATTAAAGGGTAATTTAGTTCTCATCTTTGACTAAACCATGTCGTTTCTTTAAAACTTGATAGTTCTATCTACTTCTTTGATCTTTCAAAATAGAAATTATTACACTAATTTTTAGGTGTGCTTCATCTTGGCATAGAAATTGGATTTCAACCCCCTCGATGATCGAAAAAGCTGACATTCCAAAAATCCATGTTGGCTAGGGGCCATTGTGCTTGGTCTATTTGTCCTACTTACAACAAATGAAGGAGGCCTAAATTTATTGAAAATAAAAGGACGCTAGAAAATAGCATGCAATGGTGTGGACATTAGTAATATAGTAGGGCAATTGGCATCACAAAAGATCACATAGGAGCACCAAGATCGTGCTTTAGAGCTATGCTATCATGCTTTCATAGGTAGAATCATAGCTACTATTGTGATATACACAAATTTTATATGCAGTAAGTTATTCGTATAATCTTTTTTTGCGTCTTCCCAAAAAATATTTACTCAATATTCCATGTCTTTCCAAATGTGTTGAATCAGGGCTGTGCAGCCATGATCGTTGTATATCTCCAAAAAACTATTAGTAATCATTAGTGTTGATGGTCAGCTAAAACATGTCCTCTGGATCATTGGATGCATGAATAATTTGCTTGCGAAACAATGAATATTAGGATCATGGTATTACATACCACGATCATGGTAAAGAAATACCATGATCATGTAATATTAAACAACAATCATGGTATTTTTCCTACGCAATTGTCTATCTATGCACATCCAATGATTTCCCTTCCCCCCTTGGGATACACAATATTTTCCCTCCCATGTGGGGCTGTGGGAGCTAGGTAGAGAGCAAAGAGCCCTAGTACATTGGACTTGTAAGTGCTCTTTATAGTGTTTAGGGGAGCTGAAATTGATGATTGGAGCTGAAATTGTGCGTCCACGTGGCTGGCGTTCATGCCAGGCTCACTGAGGATTCTCGTTCGGACTGAAATGTGCACGCAGAGAGAACAAATGAGCACATTACCCGGTTACTACAATAACGTTGGTGGCCGAGGTGGTGGGTGGCGACCTACAGGCAAATGATGGGTTTACGATAATAATGTTGGTGGCGACCTAAAGGCAAATGATGGGTTTACCATTACCCGGCCGTCTTTGTAGCATTCCTCAATCTGTCTTACTCGATTGGAGAGCGTGGTCGTGCATTCAAGCACAATATAACTCAATGCTGCGGAACAGATTCGAACACGCAAACTTTAGCTCTCCACCCACTAGATGTTCATACGTTGTGGAGACCAGTTGAACGGCACGCAAACTTTTACTGGCCCACGCATTTATACGTGCCCACATGTGAAGACCACATTCATACGTGCCCACATGTGAAGACCATGAAAAAACAAAGTAAACATAGCTTTACATCCAAAACTGGACTATGAATCAATGGGTGCCCACATGTGAGACCAAAAACAAGGATTTTAACCCCCCTCGATGATCAAAAAAGCTGATATTCAAAAAATCCAAGTCGGCTAGGAGGCCTCGTGCTTGGTCCATTTGTCCTGCTTACCCACAGATAAACGAGGTCTAGATTTATCCTTAGTTCTTCCCGTCATTATCTTTATATCAGCCTTTTATATATTGGAAGAGATCACATGCCCACTTGACCTAGAAGATGTGCTATTTACTTTAAAGATTCTGCCTTAAAGATCTTCTTACATCAACACCATGCCACTTATAACCTTTTTTAAATGGACAACTTCTCCAAGATTATTCCTTCCCGTACTTGCATCCTAAAAGTGAGTGAGTGGCACATGCATGCATTATACTTCTCTTGTGCAATTCGTACAGCATTGCAAATAATTGGGAAGTCCTCCCGCCATTGCATTGTTACAAGAGAAGATTAGTGACTTGAGCCTCCTAGCACTGATTCCTAGTTTTCCTAAAATAGATTTACCAAGTATAGATCAAAATGTTTAAAAACCATAAACCATATGAGAGTCATATCCCACCTTATCAAATGGTCAAGTCAGTAGAGGGTAATATAGTTCTCATCTTTGACTAAGCCATGTGGCTTCTTTAAAACTTAATAGTTTCATGTACTTACTTTGATCTTTCAAAATAGAAATTATTACACTAATTTTTAGGTGTGCTTTATCTTGGCACTGAAATTGTTTGCAAGGCTATTCTTTCCTTGATAGCTTTGGGCACTTAGAAATCCCCTCCCTATTTTACTACATAATTAGGTCTCTCTCTCTCTCTCTGTATCTCTCTCTCTGTCTCTGTCTATGTCTCTGTCTCTCTCTCTCTCTCTCTGCATGTACACGCATGTATGTGTTGGTGCATGTACATGTGACTATGTGGTTGTACACTTGTGGAAAAAGGAAGAGCTTAAGTTTGTTTTGACACCTAAGACTACTCTTGCATTATAACCACTTCAAAATAACATATTATGGAAGCATGCAAATTTTTTTAAAGATTTTGACAAGAAACAGAACATCTACAAGTAGATGAAAAAAATGTCAAGAAGGAGAAGTTTTGCTTATTGCAAAAAGAATAAAAAGATTTTGAAGCCATATATTATTTATTACTAAAAATATTTTATCTTATGCAAAGACTGGTGTTCTTTAGTGTTCATTGTGAAAGTCATAATGAGAAGAAAGAAGAGAGTGTGTGAAACCATGTGTAAATGATGATCATTGCTAACATGATTTATTATGTAAAGACTCCTCTTTCCTATATTCTTTGTGAGAGCATGCTATGGACAACATGGTAGGTATTGTATTTTTTTTGATTTATGAAAAATTCTAATAGGTTTTAATCTATAAAGAACCTATATATCATGTGTGTTGTAGGGGTGTATTTTGAAAATCGCATATCTATGATTTTTATATAAACTAGTGTGTTTTGTTTTAAAAATTCCCATATGTAATTTCATTTCTCTAAATTTATCCCAAATATATGGATTTAGAAACTCCATTGATGAGCTCTACTGATACACTTAAATATTCTAAAGTTGATCCCTAGACAAAAAAATATGTTTCTCTGCATTACTAAGATACATTTAGTGGAGAGATACTCACAATGCTTCATTGATTGGTTGGATAGTTAGTATTGTAAATAATAGTGGAAACTTTAATGATTCTTCATGGGCAAACTGAATATCATAAGCCTAAAAAATAGATTTTATATGTAGTATTTCTTATATAGTGGATAACTTACTTCTCACACCTCTTATCTATTCTCCAAGTATTATTTGAGAAAATACTAAAGTAACTTTTGTTTGTGAACACATTCCAAGGAATTTATAGTAACACTTTTACAAAGTAAAGCATTTAGGTAGATCTCTTCAATACTAACATTCTTCAAATATTTGAGAGAATATACACAACAACATTTTTACATAGTCATCAATAACTTAATTAGAACTCTTCAATTGTAACATTCTTAGAACTTAAATAAAATACATAATTTACCAAATCAAATTTTTTACTTTTCAAGTTAGAATGAAAAACTCCAACTTTAGATATGGAGGTATAATGAATTTTGTTTGTAGACATATTTCAAACAATGTACACTACAACACCAGCTTTACATGTTATGTCTCTTCAATAGTAACATTCTTAAAACCAAAATAGAAATTATAATTTAATAAATAATGTGCTTTAATTTTATGAAAGGAACCAAGAAGATCAATGTTAGATATGGAGGCATAATATAGCCAAGGGCAAATAGTCACATTGCCTTGAGGTAAAACCTCTACAGATAAGTGGTCATGTTTTTAAAAAGATTCATGTAGTTCGCCTCATATTTTATACTCATTAGAATCAATTATGGACAAACCTTTCAATACAACAAAAAAAAGAGAGTAAGAAGATGGACACATGGTTAACCTTTTAGAAAAGGGTCATTCAAAAGTTTGGATAATGTTGAAAGAGGTAGTTCAAATGGAAATGCAATGGCTAACCTTTTGGACAAGGGGTGGTGATCAAAAGGGTAGACAAGTGTTGATCAAAAGGTAGACATATGTATACTCTTGTGGACAAGCGATTGTAAAAAAGGTGGACAAGGGTTGAAAAGGTGGGCGTTATATGTGTACTCATTTGGAAAATGGAAGACTCGAGATCTAGCAAAGATGTATAGACTCCATGGACGCAGCCAAAGATCTAGAAGTCTACAAGCTTAAAACTACTGATGTGGATTCTTATGAAGCTTGAATCAAGTAGCTCATTGAATATCTATGTGTTGAATGTATAAAATAATTTAAGTTACTTTTAAGTAAGATGATCAGTTTAGTCAGGTTCAAAGAGACTGTATCATTTACAAAGAATGGGCTAAAGCATATCATTCTAATGTAAAGTAGTTTAAGAATAAAGTGATAGCTTTGAAGTTCAAGAGAAGGAAAAAGGAATATACTTACTTGAAGACCAACGAGCACAAGATATTGAAAATATTAATAATCTAAGAGAGAAAGTTGTTCTATCTAGAGAGTTAGATGCAAAAGTTGCCAAGATAGATGAGTATGAAGAGGAGATATTAAATCTGAAAGCACATCATCTAGAATATGCCAATTTAATAAAAGCAAGAGATAAACTTTTGGAGACACATGCTAAAGAACTTAAGAGCTCTATTCATGTGTTGGAAAATCGAGATGCAAAGATGCCCCAATTTTATTTGAGAATGCTCTCGAGACTTTGTAGGTTGGAAACTTGTCCATTCTACCAAACTAGCATGCTATACAAAGTGTTGTAACATATTTCAGTAAAGAAAGTTTACCTTTTACTTAGCAGACAGCCAGTAGCCTTTTCAACAATCTGTAGGCTTATTATCCAAATTCATCCTTCCGCTCATATAGTAGATACTAATTTTTGATAGCCATTGCATCAATCTAGATTAGGATATCATTAGCATATATATTCATGGAGGGAATTATAGAGTTTAAATTTATTATTACTTATCTGAATAATCCCCATCATCAAGTGGGTTCCATATTTTTCCCCCAAGGGAGAGTACACACTAAAGTGCGCGAGTGATTAGCTTAGTAAATAGCCCACATTAGTTTCCCTATTACTTTTACCTTAGCCTAGGCATAGCTTAAGAATGAGACCTCAAATGGCAAGAGATAATGCTTTTTTCTCAATCCAAATGGGTATTTAAGAGCTAATAAGCATGTAAACGAAGCAATACATTATGCTAGTTATGTATCATTGTCTTGCAATTCTATGTTTTGTAATCTATGTGATAATCATCAGAATATTCATTAATGTTGTAATCATGTTTAATGTTAAATCCATATGCTATGTTAGTTTATTCGCCAATAGTGGTTAACACACGTTTAGTACCATTTCTGGAGGAGCCATAGTTGAATTCAAAGGGGAGGATGGCCTCTAGATCCAAATCGAGATAAAAGCACGTGTGCCGGGCTGTTACAGGAAAGGCATTGGGCCACTATAGATGGGATGTTAATGACAATGTTTTTTTACGGATGTGGGACAATAACTTATTATTACTCTAGCCTCTCCATTAGCCCTAGGGTAGTAGGCACATTATTACTCTAGCCTCTCCATTAGCCCTAGGGTAGTAGGCACATTGTTACTCTAGCCTCTCCATTAGCCCTAGGGTAGTAGGCACATTGTTACTCTAGCCTCTCCATTAGCCCTAGGGTAGTAGGCACATTATTTTCAGTGGAAGATTTGAAACTAGGTGAGAAAAGTGGTGATCACTTTGTTGACAGTGTGACCCTTGGTTATTGGTGTCGAAAGTGAGCAAAGATCTAATCGTAGATAAATTGAGCCACAATATATGTTGTATTGTTTGGGGTAACTTGGGCTTCTGTCCATTTGGTGGCATAGGACAAGATGTATTTGCACCTCTCTAGTTGCCACCAACAAAATCAATCCCTCAATCTTCAAGCTCCAGAGGGTACGTTTGTGTCATAAGCTTTAGAAAAGGGTTTTTCATCCTTGAACGAGTAAGGAAGACCAGAGCCAAATTTGAGAAATTCATTTTGCAATGATATGAATGGGGTAATGGCCTTCAGATTTCCTTGTGTGACAATCCTCAATGAAGTAAGACACTTTATGGGGGCTAAGACAACATCTCGATAGTGCTTTGCTTTTTACAACTGGCCAGCCACTAATTGGTAACGCTAACTCTTTATGAGGAGACGATGATTGTCCTCATGGTTTGCACCAGTAGGGAAAGCACATTTGGAGATTAAAAAAAGGACATCCCTATACCAATCTAGGGTATCATACACCTTAGACAACATACTATCAGGAATATCATAATTCATACATATGGATGAATTCCTTCATCGACCTGAGATAGTTTATACAAAATCCATGGGCCATACAAGTTGAATATGTATGAGAGATTGTCACATAACTCTTGTTCACTTACTCTCACATGTGCTAGGACTGGCGTAGAGCTCGGGCATGCCCAGTTTTTTCACTTCAATTTTGAAAATCTTTGTTGTGCCTTAAAAGGCAAGAGATGGTGTCAAAGTTGCAAAAGCTTGAGGTCCATGTGAAACATGTATGTGAGGGATTGATTTCAGGCAAGATGAAACAGACATCTTGAGGCCCATGTCAAAGTTTCCAAAGCTTGAGGCCCATGTTATAAACATGTATGTAAGGGGTGGATTTTCAAGCAAGATTTAATGGCCATCATTCCCAAAAGATGAATTAGTAAGGGCTATCAAGAAATTAAAGCTATTATTTAACGATGTATGTGGTTCTATGGGGACACCATCGTTGGAGGGATATCTCTACTTTGTGACTATTATTAATGACTACACTAGGCTCACTTGGATGTATCCCACTTAAACAAAATGAGAGGTTCTAACATGCATTGCATTTTTTTTAAATGGCTCAAAAAGGCTATGTATATAAAGATGGCTCAAAAAGGGCTATGTATATAAAGATGGCACTATTTATACAGATTGAGGGGGGAGTATATGTCAAACGAGTTTCATGTATAAGTTTCTATGAAGTTCACACCCTTTGTATAGATTGAGGGGGGAAGTATATGCTAATTGAGTTTCACATATATATGGCTACAAGAGGCATAAAGAATCAATGATTGTTCCCTACACACATGAGCGAAATGGTGTGGTTGAGAGAAGGAAAATATCCCTCATGGATATGGCACATTGCCTAGTTAGAGGCTAGGATATGCCTCATATTTTTGGCTGGAGGAAGCTTGAAAGTTATCTGTGCCACTTATATGCTAAATAGATGTCCCACGAAGGCCCTTATGAAGCTTAGAATGGACGGAAGCCCCCTTTGGCTCATTTTCATGTTTTTGGTTATTTAGCTTATTCTATTAAAGTGGTTGCAAGATGAGGTTATCTAGTGTCATTTAGTGGGCGCCCTTGGGTTTAGCCTAAAAACAGGCATTTTTTCAAGAAGAATAGCCAAGCTCTCCTAGTTAGCCAAGGAGTTTCACTTCAAGGTCTTCTAAGGAAACATCATATGTAAGTTTGGGCACCTAAAACTATAATCTGATCACATATCCAATAATTGCAAATCCCCTTTTCTTTGGGAACCAAAATTGTATACAGGCCCTGTTAGAGGTTTGGACAGGTACACTAAATGTGAGTAAATTTCTATAACTTTGCATATCATAAATTAAAATAACATAGAGCTTAACTTGATTTATCGAGTAATTTTTTATGTGTTCTACTATTTTCTATATTGTTTAAAAGGTATTAGAATTGTTAAAAAACATAATATTTTATCCTCCCACCACATCTACCATTTAAAATGCTCAATTTGTATGGATGTAGTGATGATTAGATTGAGAAAGATTAGTAGAATGTGGGTCTAAGGTAAAAATACAAATCTAACGGTTGGATTTTTGTAGATTTACTTTGGAAAATTTGTTTATGACTGTGATCAGAGGCCCATTAAATCAATTGTAATTTAATTCTAGAAAATCAAATATAGAATCTTTCAATCTAAAAACTCTACGGATCAATATACTTGTTGCCATGAATTTATTTAAAAAATTTTGGCTTAAATTTGAGTATGGGAAGGTCCATTTTCAATCCTCCCAAGTGAAAATTCCCATATTGTGTCCACTCTCCCCTTTTCAGGTCTAAAACCAATCCTGGTTAGGTTTGGAAATCTAGGCTTGGTAAACTTCAAAGCCTAGATATCATGCCACGTGTGAGCCTTGGGTAAGCAGAAATCTTATATATGCATGCCACTTTATGTCCACATCAGCTTCGAGAGGATCCACATAAGCACCTTGCCACCTCCACCCTCCACGTCAACATGGCAACCCAGTTGACTCCCCACCTCATCATCCTAGTTATCTCATTAATGCCACATCTTCTTGCCACCTTAGCATGTCACCTCATTTATGCTAGGTGGAAAGCTAAATAGCTTGCCACCTTTGCACAAATATGCTTTAGACTCATATGTGAGAAAGGTGGCAAGCGATTTAGCTTTCCACACCTAGCATAAATGGATGGTTGGTAAGGTATACTGCTTGTTGCCATCTTTCCTACATGCAAGTCTAACGTGTAAATGCACTTGCACTCATATTTAAAAGAGGCGAAAAGATTTTGAGTTTGCCACCTAGCCTAAAAGGAGGATCATTGACAGCGTTTTAGCCACAGGGGGTGCACTAGTAAGAAACCATATGTATCATGTGCGTTTTAGCCACAGGGGGTGCACTAGTAAGAAATCCTATGCATCATGTGCATTCAAGGGGTATTTAAAAAATCCTATGCATCATGTGCGTTTTAGCCACAGGGTAAGAAATCCTATGCATCATGTGCATTCAAGGGGTATTTAAAAAATCCCGTACCTTTGAATTTTTCATGAATAAAATGACCCCTTTTTATTTATGGACTTGTGGGTTTTTTTTTAAATCGATTGAAAAAACCCTTTCTATAAATGTATTTCTTTAAACTTACCATAAAAGTTTGAATTAAAAAACCCCTTCATTTGAACTTGTATGCTATACTTACATATTTTTAGGTGAACCCCCAAAGGTTTTAGCTTACTAGCTCTCTTACATGCAAGTCTAAAGCATAAATATACTTTGGACTCATAGTTGAGGGAGGTGCCAAGCATTTTAGCTTGCCATCTAGCCTAAATGAATGGTTGGTAAGTTAGAATGCTTCTCCCAATTTTCCTACATGCAAGTTTGAAGCATAAATCGACTTAGGCTCATATCTAAGAGAGGCAAGAAGCATTTATCTTGCCACCCAACCCAAATGGATGGTCAATAATCATTTTATCTTGTCAGCTTTCCTACATGCATCTAAAGAGTAAATATGCTTTGGACTCATATCTAAGAGAGGTGGTAAGCATTTTAGCGTGCCACCTAGACTAAATGGATGGTTGGCAAGCCAAAACTCTTCCCATTTCTCCTAGAGACCGTTCTCAAGTAATACATTGTGAACTTGCATCTAGGAGAGATGGAAAATATTTAAGCCTATGGAGAGCATGGGCAAGCCTATGTAAGCCATGGGAAAGCATGAAAGCATAGCCATGTGATACATTCCTACCCAACTCTCTCCCACACATGGGGCACTTCACATGCAGGACATATGCATGGACCATGTGACCTTGACTAGGACAAAAACGTAATAGCAAAATAGGAAAGAGAGGGTGAAACATACCTTCTAAGTGTTCACAACAATGATTGAGGATTGTGGTGGCTTGAGTAGTCTTCTTCTTTAAGTGCTCTCAACCTAGGCTAAAACCCATAAAAAATGAGTTAGTATTTAACACAAGTTCTGTAATTGGACACTAAAGTGTCATGAGGACACTTTAGTGTCCTGTTTCTCACCAAAACTTTGGAATTTTTTGGGCAACCTAGAAACAACATTTCTACACCTTGTTTCAACCATAGGTCGATTAAAAGTCAAAAAATAAAGAGGATTTTTTATGATGTCAAAACACAAGCTATATTAGAAATTTGACAAAAAACTCTAACTTGAAATTTTCATTGAAATTTGAAGCTGTTTTGTCAAAAATCCCATAAAATGCCTATAACTTCTTGAATAAATCATGTTTTTCATGTTTGTAAAAGCCAATTGGTAGAACTTGGGGTTCAAAACAACACAATCTTTTTTAGGTCCTAGTTCCTAAGCTACTTGTGAACTATAACAAAAATCTCATAATTACCAAGATGCTGAAAAAGAGGAAAATTTTGGCCTTCAAAAGGTACTTCCATAAAACTAGGGTTATGTTAGTGCAAATTGGCAATCGGAAATGATTATATAGTTCAAAACCAAGTCAATAAATATTTTTTGGGGTCCCAAGCTCAAGTAAATCTTGCTACTTGAGCGCTATCTTAGTTTTTCAATCGTGCTACATTTTTCAAAATTTCTAAATTCTCTCTCAACAACCATGAAACAAAGGTTTTAGGTGCCCAAATTATGTTTGTACAATGTACCTTAGCGGAATTATTCTATACAGACAAAATGTTGCAAGTTTACTAAGGAATGTAATGCGTATGACTCAAGAATCTAAATCCAGAATTTTTGTTGTGTGCAGTTTTGACATTTTGAAACAATTAATATTTGTAGCTTACTAAGGAGCTTTTACATATAACTTTAAGATCTCAATGGATAGAGAGCATTCTATCACCTTAAAAAACTTGCAAACACATTAAAACCATGTATTGGTTTGGATACAAATGGATGCTAAAAAGTGGTGTATCAAACACACACAACTTCCTACTATTTTAGACACTCTCAATTGAATTTTATTTCATGTGAAACTTGGCAAAATATTTCACACAAATATGAAATAATTACTTGGAATTTTTCACAGGGCTTAGTGATTTTTCTCTCTAAGCTTATAAGGTGGTTTTCTCAAACGTGAGTTGCAATCTCATGCAAGTCCTATTTATGGGTGTAATTCCTTATCGTGCTAGCATCCAAATTGCAAGGTTACATTTTTTAAAGACAAACTAGGTCACATATTCAAACTCCTCAAGAGGGATTTTGAATATGTCTTCCCTAGCGCAAGTAGCATTTTATTTGCATCGTCCGAAAAAGGACACTTAAGTGTCCTTTTTTAGTACCAAACTAGTGTTAAGCATAAAACCACTTTTCAAAATCATACATTATGTTTAAAAGTTGACCTGAACTTGAATTGAAGCATGTCAAGTGTACAAATTGGTAGACTATATACACAATAAAATAATGCATGATAAGATAGCAAAAAGTACTAAAATAAATGAAGAGCACAGCCACGTCAAGAGCCACAAAAATTTAAAAGAATTTATGTATAAAAAAATCACTCACATGGCTACGACCACGCAGCTATAGCTGCAGGATTAATTACACATATAACTGTGCAAATAACCATGTGTACAACAACATGTAAAGCCACACACCTAATTGCATATACAGCCACGCACCTAACAGTGTCTATAGCCATGCACCTAACCACATATATAGCCATGCGTGGCTATAGCCACAGACTGTCTGCAAAAAAAAGGGAATAGAATGCGTGACATATGTGGGGACATGCCCCACATCTCTCCCCCATTTTGTCCCTGTTCTTTTTTAATCACATTACTTAAACATTGGTGAATAATAACATTTTTTTAGAACACTTAAATACTTAAAACATAAAAATTAATTGCAATACAATAATGTCATGGATTAAGTTGCAAAAATTACATACATAGTAACCAAATTACATAAGGTTTTCATGTCTAAAAATGAATAAAGATGAAGACATAAAAAACTAATTAAATTTATGCTTCATCTTCATCTTCATCTTTGCCTACATCTTCACCACATGCACCACCACCTTCATCATTACTGTCACTTTCAACATCATTGTCTTCTGGCATTAAATAGTGCTAGAATGCAAAAAACATAAGCCACAAGTAAAACAAGTTGGATGATAAATAAAATTCAAGTTTAGGGTCTCACCAAGACGCCCTGTCGAGCTGGTTGGAAATCCATTTCAGTGACCACTCCCTAGCATTTGAACCACTCCAAAGTGGTGGCTTCATTTTGATGCTTATCTATTCTCCCCAAACGATGGGGGGTCACTGAAAAAAATCAGTGTGTGGTGGGTTTTGGAAATGCACATGCATGTACATGAAGTCTCTCTCTTTCTATTCTCCCTATGGTTTGAAGACATCCTTATAGGTTTGGTTGACTAAATGAAGGGAGTTATAATAAACCCTCTATCTTGTTTTGTCCATATAAGTCCTACCCTCCTCACATAAAGGCTATAGTAAATCATACCACCCTCCCCGGGCACGTCGTCTATCCCTAATATAGGTGAAGGTGACTGTGTGCCTCCCCCAAAGCATCCGCCACACCCATCTTTCCCACTACTAGATCACCACGGCTTAGAGAAGCCCTCAAGCTATCACCACCTGAGTGGCACTGTGAGGATGTCACATGCTAAAGCTTTATCCATAAAAACATTACATAGCATAGATAGAGTGTAGCTCACATATGAACGCATAGCTTAAATAGAGCATTTGCATGCTCTATACATGTTCTACGTATAAACATCATGCATAATTCATGAAGCATTCATATATTATGCATAATGCATTATGCTTAGTGCATTAATGCTTAATGCACTATGCATAATGCATTAAGCATTATGCTTAGTGCATTATGCTTAGTGCATTAATGCTTAATGCATTAATGCTTAATGCATTATGCATAATGCATTAAGCATTAATGCGTTAACCATATACATGCATAATGTATTAAGCATTATTACATTAAGCACTAATGCATTAATGCTTAATGAATTATGCATAAATGCATAATGCATTAAGATTTAATATATTAAGCATTAATGCATTAAGCATAATGCATTAAGCATAAGAAAAACCATTAATGCATTAAGCCTGATGCATTAATGCATAATGCAATAAGCATTAATGCATTAATGTTTATGCTTATTCTTAATTCATTATTGCATATGGTTAATACATAAGCATAATGCATTAAGCATATGCTTAATGCATAATGTACTACACTTAATGCATTAAAGCATTACACTTAATCCATTAATGGTTAATGCATTAAGTATTAATGCATTACACATTATACATTTGCTTAATGCATTACACTTAATACATTAATGCTTATACTTAATGCATGATTGCATATGTTTAATACATATTCATAATAACCTAAGAATATGCTTAATGTATTTGTGCATTAATACTTAATGCATTATGCTTAATCAATTAAACATTAATATATTAAGCATATTCTTAATGCATTGTGCATAATTCATAATGCAATAAGCTTGAGACATCAAGCATTAAGCTATTAAGTGTAATGCATTAAGCATGTGTATTATTCATTATGCATAATTCATAATGCAATAATCTTGAGACATTAAGCATTAAGCTATTAAGTGTAATGCATTAAGCATGTGTATTATTCATTATGCATAATTCATATTGCATTATGCTTATACATTAAGAATTAATACATAGGCATAATGCATTAAGCTTAAGCATTATACACAAGAAAAACAAACTCAAGAAATAATCCCTAGCACCTGAACATGCAAAAAGTCACAAAAGAGTTTGATCAAGGGCTTAACTCGTATCCTTTTTAGAAGCTTGTACGTAGCTGAGGGAGTTTGGAGAAGACTGCCTTGACCTAGCCACAGATCAGGATAATGAGACACAAAAAGAAAAAGATGAGTAGATTTTATGCTTAATGCTTAACGTATAGATTTAATGCTAAATGCATAGGCTTGTGAATGCATAAATGCATAAGGTCAATGCATGAATACATTAAGCATAAGCTTAATGCATGAATGGATAAGCTTAATGTATTAAGCATAAGCTTAATGCATAATGGATAATCTTAATGTATTATTACATAAATCTTAATGCATTATTGCATAAATCTTACGTAATAATTTATTAAGCTTTATGCATAATCTTAAGGGCAGCGTGGTACTCATGAGTGTCTATCTATGAATTATTTCTTGTTTCAAGTGAGATATCCCAACGTACACAAGAGTTCCAACAAAGGTAAAGAAAGGTAAACGACGGGATTACTTCCCTTCCCCCTTGGGATACACAATATTTTCCCTCCCATGTGGGGCTGTGGGAGATAGGTAGAGAGCAAAGAGCCCTAGTACATTGGACTTGTAAGTGCTTTTTATAGTGTTTAGAGGAGGAGCTGAAATTGTGCGTCCACGTGGCTGGCGTTCATGCCAGGCTGACCGAGGATTTTCGTTCGGACTGAACAAAAAATGAGCACATTACCCGGTTACTACAATAACGTTAGGTGGTGGGTGGCGACCTACAGGCAAATGATGGGTTTAGGATAATAATGTTCGACAGGCCAGCCCATTACCCGGCCGTCTTTGTGGCATTCCCCTCGCATCTACTACGCGTCCTCAATCTGTCTTATTCGATTGGCTAACGTCGAGCTTGCCGACGTTTCGTCGAGGGTCGTCAAGCTCACGCGTGCATTCAATGCTGCGTAAGGGATTTGAACACGCAAACTTTAGCTCACGAGTCACCACCCACATAGCTTACTAGCTGTTCATAACCATTTGAAGTTTGAACAACACGCTAACTTTAGCCATGCATTCATACGTGCCCACATGTGAAGACCATGAAAAAAATAAAGTAAACAAAACTTTACACCCACAACTGAGCTATGGATCCATGGGTGCCCACATGTGAGACCAAAAACTTATAATATATATGAAAAAGGATTTTAACCCCTCCAAGGTTGAAAATGCCGACATTCCAAAAATCAATGTCTGCAAGCTGGCTTAGTGCTTAGTCCATTTGTCCTACTTACGACAAATGAACGAGGCATAGATTTATCCTTAGCCCTTTCCCTCATTATCTTTGTATCAGTCTTTTATACGGAAGAGATCACATGCCCACTTGCCCTGGAAGATGTGCCTTTTGCCTTAAAGATTATACTTTGAAGATCTTCTGACATCAACACCATGCCACTTATAATCTTTTTTAAATGGATAACTTTTACAAGATTATTCCTTCTCGTACTTGCATCCTAAAAGTGATTGAGTGGCATATGCACGTATTATACTTTTGTTGTGTAATTCCTACAACATTGCAAATAGTTGGGAAGTGGTGCCACCATTGCATTGTAAAGTGTGTTATGTCACAAGGGTGAAGACTAGAGTAAATGAATGGCAATGAATGGTGTGCAAGAAAGTGCTACAAGAAAAGATTAGTGACTTGAGCCTCCTAACAATGATTCCCAGTTTTCCTAAAATGTATTTACCGAGTAGAGATCAAAATTGTAAAAAAATCATAAACCATATGAAAGTAATATCCCACCTTATCAAAAGGTTAAGTTGATTAAAGGATAATATAGTTCTCATCTTTGACTAAACCATGTCGTTTCTTTAAAACTTGATAGTTCTATCTACTTCTTTGATCTTTCAAAATAGAAATTCTTACACTAATTTTTAGGTGTGCTTCATCTTGGCATAGAAATTGGATTTTAACCCCCCTCGACAATCGAAAAAGCTGACAATCCAAGATCGTGCTTTAGAGCTATGCCATCATGCTTTCATAGGCAGAATCGTAGCTACTATTGTGATATACATAAATTTTATATACAGTAAGTTATTTGTATAATCTATTTTTGCATCTTCCCAAAAAATATTTACTCAATTTTCCATGTCTTTCCAAATGTGTTGAATCAGGACTGTGCACCCATGATCGTTGTATATCTCCAAAAAACTACTGGTAATCATTAAGTGTTCATGGGCTTAGCTAAAACATGTCCTCTGGATCATTGGATGTATGAATAATTTGCTTGCGAAGCAATGAATATTAGGATCATGGTATTAACTACCACAATCATGGTAAAGAAGTACCATGATCGTGTTATACTAAACAACAATCCTCGTATTTTTCCTACTCAACTGTCTATCTATGCACATCCAATGATTCATAAGTCTTCCAAATGATATTTCCAATAACATCTTACAAATTATATATACCAAGATCGTGGTGATGGTGTAATCGAATTATATGAATACCACCATCGCGATTTTTCCAAAGCACTATCGTGGGCTATTTACTAACCATCGTGGTTTTTTAAACCACGATCCTGGTCTTTGAAGCATCACTGTGATTTCTAAAGCACGATTGTGGTCTCTCATTTCATGTCATGTGACCGCATGCGAACTAATTCTCCTACTAATCCTGTATTTGCGGTTTATTCATTTTATTCTCTACTTGATTTCAATTATGGAGCTATCTCCCCTTGCTAATCCATCTATATTTTTGTTCATTATTTCCCCCCTCTAAATTAGTTGTGCTTTGCTTGCTCTCTGTGGGTCCATGGAGGCAGGCAACTCACGTGGATTAGAGGGCCCCTCCTCCTCCTAGGAGTTTAGGTGGATCAGGTGGGTTAGATACCTTTGCATCCCATATATGAGACCTACAGAAGAGGAGATAAACACGATTTGTAGCACTGGTGTGGAATCAGCCCTGCCACCTTGTGTTTTGTCTCTAACCTTGACGAATGTTGGACTCTCTTTGTAGCATCAACTGTATCATAGAGGTGAACCAATGGCTAGTAGAGGAGCATTGCTCGTGTGGTTAAGGTTCAAAAAACGTTCTTGATGAGGCTCACACATGATTGCTCTATTTTCTTATCACGATTATTGGTTTTACATCGTGGCTATGTGAAATTTAGAAAAGCACAATGGATTATGTATGAAATTTTTTTTGGGTGTCATACTAGAGGTCTATTTTCCTTAAATTAGGAAATTTCATTATTCCATACCATAGCACAGTACAAGTTTGAGCTTGGAAGGGTGATAAGGTAGGTTGTGCCTCTTGCATGGCTACGTGCGAATAACTTCTTAACATGGCAGGATGATAAGGGCAAGCTGATACTCTATTTGTGAATAATCTCTTGTTTTAAATGAGATATCTCAACATAAGGAAGAGTGCGAGCAAAGGTAAACGCAGGATTATTTCTCTTCCCCCCCCCTTGGGATAAACAATATTTTCTCTCCCATGTGGGGCTGTGGGAGCTAGGTAAAGAGCAAAGAGCCCTAGTACATTGAACTTGTAAGTGCTTTTTATAGTGTTTAGGGGAGCTCTTAAGGCAAACCAAGGATTTGAAATGTGTCTTCCCAAAAAATATTTACTCAATTTTCCATGTCTTCCCAAAAAATATTTACTCAATTTTCCATGTCTTTCCAAATGTGTTGAATCAAGGCTGTGCACCCATGATCATTGTATATCTCCAAAAAACTATTGGTAATCATTAGTGTCATGGTGGTCAGCTAAAACATATCCTCTGGATCATTGGAAGCATGAATAATTTGCTTGCGAAGCAATGAATATTAGGATCATGGTTTTAAATACCACAATCATGGTAAAGAAATACCATGATCGTGTTATATTAAACAAAAATCATGATATTTTTCCTACTCAACTGTCTATCTATGCACATCCAATGATCCATAAGTTTTTCAAATGATATTTCTAATAACATTTTATAAATTATATATACCAAGATCTTTGTGATGGTGTAATCGAATCATATGAATACCACCATCGTGAAATTTCCAAAGAGCTATCGTGGGCTATTTACTAACGATCATGGTTTTTTAAACCATGATCCTGGTCTTAGAAGCATCATTGTGATTTCTAAAGCACGATTGTGGTCTCTCATTTCATGTCACGTGACCGCATGCAAACTAATTCTCCTACAAATCCTGTACTGGGTGGTTGCAAGATGAGGTTATCTAGTTTCATGTAGTGGGCACCCTTGGCTTTAGCCTGAAACTAGCATTTTTTCAAGAAGAATAGCCAATATCTCCTAGTTAGCCAAGGAGTTTTACTTCAAGGTCTTCTAATGAAACATCATATGAAAAGTTGGTGTTCCACGGGAACACTCACGGGAACACGGATTATGGAAGGAGGCCGGAAGCAATTAATGCAAGAGAGCGGGATTGTAGCCATGGGAACATAAAGACGCACATAATTTTTTCATATTTTTGTGCCAAAGTGCAATGTAAATCGTTTTAGGCCAATGTGGGTTCTAAATGAGAGTTCTAAGTGTATTAAGCAAGGCTCACTTATGGGGTTGTCCGCCCATGTGTGAAAGAGGCCTAGGGTTAGGGTTAGTGACATCTCTACAAAAGATATGTTAGCTAAAGAAAGGGCACGTTTTTGGCCATTCTCATAAGCTATTGAGTGAAGCTCTTGAGCTCTCAAGCTATGGAAACTCTCTAACTCTCTCTCTATTGTACTCTAATGAGCATCAAGCTCGAATGAGTATAGTTCCACTTCTTTCCCTTAATCTATTTTAGCATCATTGAAGTAGATTAATCTATGATTTCTTTCTTTCTCTTGTGTATGCACGCTTGTAGTGTGTGTGTGTGTAGTCTCCATTGATGCAAGCTCTTGCCCACTTCATTGGCAATGAGTTATTCATGGATAGACTCTCTCTATGAGCTTGTGGGTTTGTGAATGTTACATTCTATGCTTGCTTAAGCTTGTGGGTTAGTAGATGCACGCTTATGGGTTTGCTGGCATTAGGGAAAGCTAAGATTTAATCAATGTTTGAATGGGATTAAGAGATTGCCATGCATTGCTTGTTCTCTTGTTTAGTGTAGTGGATTTAAGGGATTGAGAGATTGATTGAGGTGTTGAATGGTTGAATCGTCAAGTGGTGGTTCGTGTATGTGAGCTCTCCCTCATGGGATAAGCCTTCATGCACTAATCGCGTCGAGTCCTCGGATTGACATTGTGTTTCTTAACACATTTGTTGATCGGTAGTACTCTATGAGCACTATATTGCACGGTAGAGAGAACCGCTCAATGGCGCCGCTGCCGATGAAAGAGTGCCTACATTAGTTGAGCACCATACACACACTACCACTCCTTGTTAAGCTCCAATCGGTTGCAAAACTGTTGGATAGGAGAGAAGGCTTTGGGACTAATTTTGGTACTTATTTAAGACTAATCTGTTAAATTCTCTTTATTTGTCTTGCAATTTGAGTGCGAGTGGCTAGCTACGCTTCTCCCTTGAGGTTAGGACAAGGATTCAACACACGGGAAGGATTGGAGGTAGGTGCTAAACCTACCAATTTCAATTTGTGTGCGAAAGAGAGAGGCCTGTTTTTGCATTTCTGTCATTCTATTTGAGGATAATTTTTACTATCTGAGGTTAATTTTTACAAGTCTTAATTTTCTGCATGTTCGTTTTATTTTCTGTTCTTAGCTTAGTTTAGTTTTCTGCATCTTTAATTTTATGCATTTTAGTTCTCTTTTAAACCTGCATTTTAGTTCTCTGTTAAACCTGCACCTGTAGAGAAACTGAAATCTATACACACACATGAAGATTGAACATTTTGAATTTGTTGCAAATCTCACAGCTGCACACGCATTGAGTTTCCTGCACACGCATTGAGTTCACCGCACACGCACTTCAAAAAAAGGAAAAAAAAATAATAATAAAAGAAGACGGCTGTGCATGAACAGTGCATCGTGCGGAGAGACCCACACACCGCACCATAAAGACCGCCACCGCACCGGATAAGGGAGTCTGGAAAATTTTTCATTTTCTGCCGCAAAAAATTGGGAGGTTATCTAACTTTTCGAGAGGAGTTAGAAAACACCCATCGTCGAAATTTCAGTCTCGGAACCATTTTCCCATAGTGTCAGTATGGGAAACTGGTAAACTTTAGGCGATTTTTGATCCTGAAAAATACGCTTTTTTTTTTGGCCTAATGTGTTCGAGGGGGTTCAAAATGGGTTCTGGCAAAGTTTGAGCCAACTTGAAAATTTTAGAATTTTTTTGAAAAAAAAAACCTAAAAATTTGACCTTACGCACTTGCGGTCGGGAAGTCATATAGACACTGCCATAGGGTCTAGGGCACCTTCTAGAGTACCTACGCAAGAAAGTGGGACCCAATTGGTAGGAAATTTGGCAGATATTGCTGAAACCTTTTTCAAATCCCAATCTGATACCCTTTCTAGGACAACTAGCTCATTGTCTATGGACAATCTAGGGCCGTCAAATAGTCATCCCTTAGCCCCAAATAGGACACTCACAAGATCTTTTAATCCATTTGAAGCCGAAACCATAGGGTTACCACTCAGGATCAAGATTTTACATCCCAAGAAGTGCATGAGGAGCATCAACCTCAACCTGGGCCTAGTGCTAAACAAGATGAGGCTAGTACAACCGAGGATAGTTCAGGGGGTTCTGTTTTTGTGGATAAGGTGAACGAGACTCTAGATGCCATCATTGATGCTCATAGAAGTCGCATTGCAGCTTTATCTGAGCTACCCAAGAAGCTTCAAGAATACCCAAACCCTCGTGAGGAGAAGATCAATCTAGCTGTACATCAGCAACTCATTAGGGAAGCTCAATCAATACTTGAGGGCCCACCTCCACCTATTCCTTGGGGTCCCACCTCTCTTAAGCCAACATTAGAAACCATACCAGAAGTGTCATCAAGTTGGGAAATAAAAAGTGAGCTGATCTCACAAGCTCATAGCGAGAAGCCGGCACCAATTGACACCCCATTGAAAGAAGGCATTCTGCCACCATCTCGTCTTGCCTTCCCATGCAATGATGAAGTTAATGATGCTTATAACGAGGACATGGCAAATGAGATGTGGGCACCAGTTCAAGAGAAAGTTAATGAGAATATGTCCTCTATTATTTCACCTCCATTCTCTGAAGTGGATTTTACCAGGGGCACAGAAAACAACTTTAGACGCCCAAGCACCCACAGGAGGAAGTTCAAACAATTGTTTCTCCTAGAAGTAAGCATACAATAAAAACCTTACCATCTTATTTGGGAGAATATGAGAACTGTTCTGAAACCTTAGGGATACCCTCCATGCATAGAAGGTTGACAAAGGAGATGGATATGGGTAGCGTGCAAGCTATTTTGTCAGCATCAGTGGCTTGTACCTTACCTTTGCTTGATTTGATAAAGCTTCGACCAGAGTTGTGGAATGATATTGCCACATGTTTGTCAGAGCAGGTATTGCTACAGAAGGGTCACCATCAATGTACTATACACCCTGAGACAAAGCATGTTATGCCAGTTCCTATCAACAAAGTAGGAAAATTTTGTGAGGACGATCAAGGAAATGCTACCCTCCCATTAGAAGTGCGAAAAGTAGCTTCAACTGCAATACTTGATAGTGGTGCAGGAGTGGGCATTGTGACAAGGTCCATTTGGGAAAAGTGGGGCAAACTAGCTATTAGGAGTATAAGGATGCACTTGCAGCTAGCAGATGGAAGCTTAAAACATCCCATTGGGCTACTAGAGAACATATTGGTCACCACATGTGGGATTGAATATGAGCACACATTTGCAGCAGTGGATTTTGGAAAGCATCCAAACTATGAAGTGATATTGGGTAGACCATTCATGCGATAATTTCAAATGATTCAAGATTGGGGATACAATTATTTGTACCTCCGACGATTCTGTCATCACAAGGGTCAACCTAAAGAATCACTCATATCGTGATGTAACAAGGTCTCCAATAAATGAGTTAGATTCTGCTTCATCTGAGGGCTCAAGAGTTACATTGTCAGATGGGCGAGAAGATCTGTGGATGTGTGGAGCCTCATGTAAGGATTTCAACACTGAGAGACTTAAGGGTAATCGAAGTGTATCAGATGAGACATACATTCCAGAACCCTTCCTTGAGCACTTAATTGATCCCCTAGAATGGAGTCATGTCCTTGCAACATTATCGACATGTGCTTTACCTAAGCCAATTCAATTTTGTGACTCAGATGGATATAACATTATTCCTATACGAATGGTACAACCACGTGACCTTCTAGATGATTTGTACTATGGGGTTGCATCCACAGCACTGCATGTAGAGGAAGTCTCAGTGGAAGATTTAACACTCGAATCGGCTAATGATGTTGATAAGGAAGATGGATGGGACTCTGACTTTGATGATGATGTGATAATCCCCGAGGAAGAGTTAGGAAAGGCACGCCTACTCTTGAGAGGAAGGGAGGTTCAAGTAGAGATCCCTCGAAGCCGACCCAAACGTAAATTATGCTGTAAGAGCCATAAGAGAATCCGTAAACAAGATGAGAGGGAACAACGTGAGAGAATACAAAAAGAAAACGAGGAGTTTAAGAATGAACACTCTCTACCACCACCTCACTTCTCAGGAAAGAATGGATATCTGTGTGATGGATGCGAGGGGGAAAGAGGTAATGGAGTACATGCGTGGGGTAGTATCAAACTTGTATAGAAATTGTTTTAAAGATCAAAATAGCCGATTAGTTGGGGAGGTGATAGATGCTGTACATAGTCGGTACCCCAATCCCCCACATGCGACATTCTCGGATGTATGGGGAAGGACGCGAATAAGGGAGATCTTAAGTAATAAAAGATCTCACCTTAAGAAACTCGTGTACGATGATGGGCTAAATGTAGCTGCGGGTGGCTATCCTGCTGAGAAACCTACCACTGCGCACAAACACGAGTGGAAGGAGGCAGAGAAACGAGCAAAGGGTGGCGTGAAGAGCAGGCAGCATATGGAGGCACGACGGATCCAGATGGAGACCATTGGATCTTTGCATTTCGGATTTGGCGGCGTCAAGTCATGGGAGGCAGAGTTCGTAAGTATCTTGCCACTTTATTTGATTGTTTACTTAATTCATTGATTCTATGATTGTTTTAATCTTACAAATTGTGTTGATTATGATACAGCGAGACGGGTTACGGGGAGGAAGCCCACAGCCCACGATATTGGGTATGCTCGTCGGCATAGCAAACGTGACACGTGGGCCCTCTTCAAAGCCGAGGGACGTATTACGGACGCGCAGTTTGAGATGGCCATGAGACCATACGGTTGACAGGAACTTGAAAACTCTAAACGAATGATTTTGGTTTATTGAATTACATATATATATATACTTATATACTATATATTACTTGAACATGCACAAGCTGCTGCTACTGATGATGATCCACCCACCGCCACTGTGCAGAGGGTGGATGTGAGCACTACTCATCGGACATTCCGACCGATGTGAGCTCATCTGATCATGGAGGGAGCAGAGAGTCATCATCTGGGTCTGAGTAGTACTCAGACTTATAGTATCACATTCCATATTGAGGATGTGGTTGTATATATATTTTTGTAACTGAAGCCATGGGCTACTTCGACATATGGGCTACTTCGACATATGGACTCCCTTGTATATATGTGTACACATAAAATTTTGATAGTAATATTGAATCATGAATTGATAGTATTGCATTCATGTCTATCTTGAATCGTGTGTTGACAATGTATGCATTCATGTCGTTCTTGTCTTAAATCTTCCTCGTGGATGGTGCAATGCACCAAAAAAAACAAATCCAGAGAGTGTTATTGGGTGCTAGAATGCTCGAATAGCATTCTGGTACCAAATAGCCCTCTCTGGACTTTTTTTTGCTCTTTGTTCGCGTGTATAGACGCGTTAACTCTGCAAAAAGTCGCATGTATATACGTGGATATCTGGGAAATACGCGTGTTTATACGCGGATAATCTGTGAAATACGTGTGTATATATGCGAATACACTGTGAAATACGCATGTATAAGCGCAGCTAAAATGACAAAACGCATGTATACACCCTCGTATGAGCGCGTCTAAGCGCAGCTAAAATGACAAAACGCGTGTATACACCCTCGTATGAGAGCGTCTAAGAGCAGCTAAACTGACAAAATGCATGTATACGCCCGCGTATCAGCGCGGTTAAATGCTTCTATACACGCGCTTTTACACGCATGTCTCTGGCCACGGTGATACACGCGCTGATACACGGGCCCGTTACATTTTTTCCACAAGTCATTTTTAGCAGCTAGGAGCGCGGGTATGAGCCCGATCCCTTGTAGTGAACGTTTTTGACATTACAAAGTAGGTACACAATTCACACAAGTGCAAACAATGGCGAACAATGAAACGTCGTGATGATCGCGAGCGTGGAGTGCTTCTCGCGCTAGATGGGGAAGGACGCTCACCTGGGGGGCGTAGACCCATCCGTTCCTCCACTTGGACAACAACCGCCTCCACCTCCACTACTCGAGCATTGTGCTCTGCGCGCGAGTGGACGAGCAACCTGAGGGAGGGGTTCTAGCGGCTCTTTATGGGGTTTCTATAGGTGAACTAGGGTTAGCGGTGGTGGTGCCCGATGGTGCAGCCGAAGTGCCCACCCCAGTATGTGTTATGTCACAAGGGTGAAGAGAGTAAACGGATGGCAATGAATGGTGCGCAACACTACAAGAGGCAGGGCCATTATCCACGCTTTTTTTGACGCTTTAGAACTAAGCTTAGAATCTCCTAAACGTCAAAATACTCGTCGAAAAAAGCGTCAAAATAGAAGCGCCGAAGTAAGCATCGAAACAAGAGTCGAAAAAGTAATTTTACCACGCATTTTTCAATGGTGTTTTCGATGACTATCTCGACTGATATTTTGACTACTATTTTGAATACAATTTCAAAGCGTATTTTGACACTTATTTCGACCGTCATTTATACGTTGTTTTCGACGGATGCAGGAAACTTTGACGAATGCAAGAAACTTTCGACGCTATTTTCGCGGGTGCAGGAAACTTTCAATGCTTATTTCAACGCATGCAGGTATTAAACCTTTTTTGGCATAATGGTGCATCCAGCTGTAGTCTTGTAGAGCTGGATGCACCATTATGCCAAATTTATAGAGTACTGGTGGACGGGGGGGGAGTTTAGTCCTATCAGGTTTCCAACTCCTTTTCAACGAGTATTTTGACGTTAAGGAGATTTTAAGCTTAGTTCTAAAGCGTCGAAAATAGCATGGATAATGGCCCCGCCTCTTGTAGTGTTGCGCACCATTCATTGCCATCCATTTACTCTCTTCACCTTTGTGACATAACACACAGTAGGGCGGGCACTTCGGCCGCACCATCAAGCACCATCACCGCTAACCCTAGTTCACCTATAGAAACCCTATAAAGAGCTCCCCCTCGGGTCGCTCGTCCACTCGCAGAGCACAATGCTCGAGTAGTGGAGGTGGAGGCGGTTGTTGTCAAAGTGGAGGAACGGATGGGTCTACGCCCCCACGTGAGCGTCCTTCCCCATCTAGCGCCAGAAGCACTGCATGCTCGCGATCGTTCGTGACATTTCGACACACAGTGCACACCCATCGATGGAGAAAAATTTTACACAATTGTCAATGGAAATCTGGTTTTGGATAATGTCGGGCAAGAGAGGAAGAGCCACATCCGCGAGCTTTGCCACATTGTCTTTGCAAATGACTTTCTGACTTTATGGCCAAAGTTGGAGAAAGACAAGAAAGATAGAGTCATAAATCAAATCAAGGATGAGTACAAGCCGGCCGGCGATAGTGATGTCATCCCCATAAGGTGGATAAAGGACCACATGGTGGACGTCATGAAACATTTTGGCAGGGAGATGTGACTAGGAGAGTGAAGGTAGAGGGTGAGAAGCCTTGATACATGAGCACCGAGGATTGGAATGAGGAGAGGCAAAAGCATGCTAAAAATCCCCAATGCTACAAGAAATAAGAGGATGCGGACAAAGCCCGAATGGAGAGCGTAGGAAGCTCTCACCTTGGAAGCGGTGGTTGGGATGCATTCCATGTCTACTTTGAAGGATCAACATTTATCTTGTATGTTTCATTTGATATTATGTCTACTTTGTAAGTATTAACGCTTATCTTGTTATTTTGGTACTTTTAGAATCAAGTGGTTGATCAGCCGCACAACAAAGAGAAGAGGAGGACATTGCTCGCTGCCATAACACATACTTTCTTTTAGAGAATCTTGAGCGAGAAGGTGCCAACCTTAATTGGGGGTGCATTGTAGATATGGTAAGTGCGGCAAGCCTTAACCTTATGATTTGTATACTTGCTTATTCTTGTTCTGTTAGATTGTTGGTTTGGTATACCAAAAAAAGCATCTTGTATGGTTTTTGCAGGGACCAATGCTGCCTGATCCTGAGTGAGGGCTCCGCATAGAGTGGCCTTGCCCATGTCTTTCCCCTTGTACATACACATTTTGGTGAGCTCACATCTTTGTTTGAGCTTGTATAGATTGTATGCAATTTTTGGCTTATCTCATCAGAGCTTGATATGTAAATTTCACATCTTGCAATATAAATTGGCCATTGTTTGCGCTTGTGTGTGAATTGTGTACCTACTTTGTAATGTCGAAAACGTTATGGCACTCTCTCTAACTTTTTCAACAAATTCGCTTCGTTCTTCACATCAGAGTACAGTGAGAGTACAGTTACCTTCGTTACTTTATAAATTTGGCTTAATGGTGCATCCACCTACAAGACTACAGCTAGATGCACCATTAAGCCAAAAAAAAAAACAATACCTGCACGCGTCGAAATAAGCATTGAAATTTTCCTGCATCCGTCGAAAATAGCGTCGAAAGTTTCCTACATTCGTCTCGAAAACAGTGTCGAAAGTTTCCTGTATCCATCGAAAACAACGTATAAATGATAGTCGAAATAAGTGTCTAAATACGCGTCGAAATTGTAGTCCAAATATGAGTCAAAATAGTCGTCAAAAACACCATCGAAAAATGCGTGGTAAAATTACTTTTTTCGACTCTTGTTTCGATGCTTATTTCCACGTTTCCATTTCAATGCTTTTTTCAACGAGTATTTTGACGTTAAGGAGATTTTAAGCTTAGTTCTAAAGCGTTGAAAATAGCATGGATAATGGCCCCGCCTCTTGTAGTGTTGCGCACCATTCATTGCCATCCATTTACTCTCTTCACCCTTGTGACATAACACACAGTAGGGCGGGCACTTCAGCCGCACCATCAGGCACCATCACCCCGCTAACCCTAGTTCACCTATAGAAACCCTATAAAGAGCCGCCCCTCAGGTCGCTCATCCACTCGCAGAGCACAATGCTCGAGTAGTGGAGGTGGAGGTGGTTGTTGTCAAAGTGGAGGAACGGATGGGTCTACGCCCCCACGTGAGAGTCCTTCCCCATCTAGCGCTAGAAGCACTCCACGCTCGCGATCGTTCGTGACATTTCGACACACAATCCACACCCATCGATGGAGAAAAGTTTTACACAATTGTCAATGGAAATGTGGTTTTGGATAATGTCGGGCAAGAGAGGAAGAGCCACATCCGCGAGCTTTGCCACATTGTCTTTGCAAATGACTTTCTGACTTTATGGCCAAAGTTGAATAAAGACAAGAAAGATAGAGTCATAAATCAAATCAAGGATGAGTACAAGCCGGCCGACGATAATGATGTCATCCCCATAAGGTGGATAAAGGACCACATGGTGGACGTCATGAAACATTTTGGCAGGGAGATGTGACTAGGAGAGTGAAGGCAGAGGGTGAGAAACCTTGGTACATGAGCACCGAGGATTGGAATGAGGAGAGGCAAAAGCATGCTAAAAATCCCCAACGCTACAAGCAATAAGAGGATGCGGCCAAAGCCTGAATTGAGAGCGTAGGAAGCTCTCACCTTGGAAGCGACGGTTGGGATGCATTCCATGTCTACTTTGTAAGGATCAACATTTATCTTGTATGTTTCATTTGATGCTATGTCCTTTTTGTAAGTATCAATGCTTATCTTGTCATTTTGGTACTTTTAGAATCAAGTGGTTGGCCAGCCGACAACAAGAGAAGAGGAGGACATTGCTCGCTACCATAACACATACTTTCTTTTAGCGAATCTTGAGCGAGAAGGTGCCAATCTTAATTGGGGGTGCATTGTAGATATGGTAAGTGCGGCAAGCCTTAACCTTATGATTTGTATACTTTCTTATTCTTGTCATGTTAGATTGTTGGTTTGGTATACCAAAAAAAGCATCTTGTATGGTTTTTGCAGGGACCAATGCTGCCTGATCCTGAGTGAGGGCTCCGCATAGAGTGGCCTTGCCCATGTCTTTCCCCTTGTACAGACACATTTTGGTGAGCTCACATCTTTGTTTGAGCTTGTGCAGATTGTATGCAATTTTTGGCTTGGCTCATCTCGTCAGATCTTGATATGTAAATTTCACATCTTGCAATATAAATTGGCCATTGTTTGCACTTGTGTGTGAATTGTGTACCTACTTTGTAATGTCGAAAACGTTATGGCACTCTCTCTAACTTTTTCAACAAATTCGCTTCGTTCTTCACATCACTCTCTCTCTCTCTCTCTCTCTCTCTCTCTCTTATGCCTCCTCCACTGCTCTATCCCTCCCTCTCTCTCATGCCGTCTCTCTCTCTCTCTCTCCCCCTCTCTCTGATGCCCTCTCTCCCTCTCTTATGCTCTGTCCCTCTCTTTCTCTCTATATATATATCCCCCTTGCTCTCTCTCTCTCTCTCTCTCTCTCTCTCTCTCTCTCTCTCTCAGAACAGAGAGAGAGAGAGAGAGAGAGAGAGAGCAAGGGGGATATAGAGAGAGAGAGAGAGAGAGAGCAAGGGGGATATATATATAGAGAGAGAGAGAGAGGGACAGAGCATAAGAGAGGGAGAGAGGGAGAGAGAGAGAGAGAGAGAGAGAGAGAGGAGTGGAGGGGCAAGGCTGGGCTAGGTTGGGAGGAGGGAGAAGACATGAGAGATATTGGTTGTCAAAAAAATCCCACTTGGAGAAGCTTGCTCCATGCCCATCCCTAGAAATTCTAGAATTTTGAGATGTTATGTCATCCACAATGTGCTCATCATTCCCACCACTAGGGTCAAATGGAAATTTATTACCCTATTTTATTAAAGAGTTGTCCTCATGTGACTCTTTATCTTGTGTTTTTTCATGGCAATCCTCAAATTCTTCACTCTCATAGAAACGTGGAAATAAGCATCAAAACAAGAGTCGAAAAAAGTAATTTTACCACACATTTTTCGATGGTGTTTTTGACGACTATCTCGACTGATATTTCGACTACAATTTTGACGCGTATTTAGACACTTATTTGGACTGTCATTTATACGTTGTTTTCGATGGATGCAAGAAACTTTCGACGCTATTTTTGATGGATGGAGGAAACTTTCAATGCTTATTTCGACGCGTGCAGGTATTGTTTTTTTTTTGCATAATGGTGCATCTAGCTGTAGTCTTGTAAAGGTGGATGCACCATTAAGCCAAATTTATAAAGTACCGAAGAAGGCAACTATACTCTGATGTGAAGAACGAATCGAATTTGTTAAAAAAGTTAGAGAGAGTGCCATAACGTTTTCGACTTTACAAAGTAGGAACACACTTCACAGAAGTGCAAACAATAGCCAAATTATATTACAAGATGTGAAATTTACATATCAAGCTCTGATGAGATAAGCCAAATATTGCATACAATCTATACAAGCTCAAACAAAGATGTGAGCTTACCAAAATGTGTATGTACAAGGGGAAAGACATGGGCAAGGCCACTTTATGCTGCGGAGCCCTCACTCACGATCAGGTATTGGTTCTGCAAAAACCATACAAGATGCTTTTTTTGGTATACCAAAACAACAATCTAACATGACAAGGCAAACCAAGTATACAAATCATAAGGTTAAGGCTTGCCGTACTTACCATGTCTACAATGGGCCTCCAATTGAGGTTGGCGCCTTCTCACTCAAGCTTCTCGAAAAGAAAGTATGTGTTATGGCGGCGATGAGCAGTCCTCTTCTCCTGTTGTCGGTCGACCAACCACTTGATTCTAAAAGTACCAAAATAACAAGATAAGTGTTGATACTTACAAAGTAGACATAACATCAAATGAAACATACAAGATAAATGTTGATACTTACAAAGTAGACATGGAATGCGTCCCAACCGCGGCTTCCAAGGTGAGAGCTTCCTACGCTCTCCATTCGGGCTTTGGCCGCATCCTCTTGTTGCGTGAAGCATTGGGGATTTCGAGCATGCTTCTGCCTCTCCTCATTCCAATCCTCAGTGCTCATGTACAAGGCTTCTCACCCCCTGCCTTCACTCTCCTCATCACATCTCCCCGCCAATGTTTCATGACGTCCACCATGTGGTCCTTTATCCACCTTATGGGAACAATATCACTACCACCGGCCGGCTTGTACTCATCCTTGATTTGATTTATGACTCTATCTTTCTTGTCTTTATCCAACTTTGGTCATAAAGTCATAGTCATTTGCAAATACAATGTGGCAAAGCTCGCGGATGTGGCTCTTCATCTGTTGCCCGACATTATCCAAAACCACATTGCCATTGACAATTGTGTAAAATTTTTCTCCGTCGATGGGTGTGGGCTGTGTGTTGAAACGTTGCGAGCGTGGAGTGCTTCTGGCGCTAGATGGGGAAGGACTCTCACATGGGGGCGTAGACCCATCCGTGCCCCCACTTGGACAACAACCCGCCTCCACCTCCACTACTTGAGCATTGTGCTGCTACGTGAGGGAGGGGTTCTAGCGGCTCTTTATGGGGTTTCTATAGGTGAACTAGGGTTAGCGGTGATGGTGCCTGATGGTGCGGCCGAAGTGCCCGCCCCTCTCCCAAAATATTGTTGTGTCATCGTTCTTTGCTCAAGCGTGGCTTGTGCTAAGAAACCCATGAACTGGTCAGGCGACATGGCATATGGAGAGAAGGATGGAGAGTAAGCCGGTGTCTCATTTGGAGTGCGAGACATGTTTCTACACACACATAACAAAGCCCACATGGACACTTTAATAAGAGCATACACATGAATTATCCCTCAACATTCATTACGCATAAAGCTATGCATGAGACTTATGCATAAAGCATTATGCATAAAGCACTATGCATAAGGTCTTATGCATAAAGCACTATGCGTAAAGCTTATGCATGAGGCCTTATGCAGAAAGCTATGCATGAGGCTTATGCATAAAGCATGAACGAGCATTATGTATAAAGCATTATGCATAATGCTTATGCGCAAATCTACAAAACAAATCCCCAGCACCCAAGGGTGCAATAATAATAGATATCTATGCATTGTCTTTTATGTTGTGCTTTCATGAATTTATACAATAAAAGTACTTATTTATTGTGCTTTCAGTATCGTAAGTTTGGGGCAATTTGGTCACACGGACGTCACTTTTGAGTAGAAGGAATAGATAAAAAAAGAACAAAATTTGATTGTGGTGTGAAGGCTAATTTCATGCAAGGAAGTCGTTCAAGTGCAAGTGATGCAATACTGAAGTAGGCATGCTAGATTATTGTGGACAATCCAAGATATTATCAAGGTTGGATTCAGAAAGTTTGATATGTTCATTTTTGATGTGAAATGGTTCAAGTTAGTAACTCAAGGGGCGCAAGTAACTGTACACAAAGACAAGTGTAGACCGCACAAAGATATGGATTGACCAAAGGGACACATTTGTGCTACCAGAGCACTATGAGCAAGTCATCTTTATGGAAGACCCGATAGATCATAAATTGTTGTTTGTGATCCAAATAAATCCACGTGGAAAACAAACATTTGAAGAGGTGAAAATAGCAGTTGACTATTTGCCAGATGCTGAGGAACTCCCCCCCAGATCAAGTGATGGTTAAGCATACACCACTAGCACCTATTGAACAACAAGAAGACCAACAAGAAGACATACTAGTTGAGCATACACCACTAGCACCTATTGAATAACAAGAAGACCAACAAGAAGACATACTAGTTGAGGAAGTACGTGAGGCTCACACGGGATTAGGATCGGATGATGAAGGTGTACTCATTGAGAAAATACATCTTCAACAAGAAACAAACACTAGAGATAATCTAGAAGAAGAAGAGATTCAAGCTGAGTATGCTCATGATGCATCGACAGCTCTCATGCTGGAGCTAGAAGAGGATGATGACATGGATGAATTACCCTCTACTACTACAAGACAACTGGTTCCACCAATTGACAACAATGATGGAGTATTTCAAGAAATAGATTTATTTGGAGCCATGGATCTCGCTAAGGATGAGCAAGTTGATGATGAAAAATTAATTTCATTGTAAAATAGAGCACTTTCTTAATTGCACCTTAGTGATGAGGAGTAGGAGCTAGCATTTCTTCTCCTTCAAAGAGCATGATAGAAGTTATAACCTCCTCTCTGCCTCGTCTCCCCCCTCCCTCCCTCTCTCTCTCTCTCTCTCTGTATCTATCTCTTTCTCTCTGATCATCTCTCTCTCTCTCTCTCTCTCTCTCTCTCTCTCTCTAATAGACACATATGCTTGCAAAGATGTAGAAAGAGAAGGATGGGAACTAGCAAATATTATATATAAATTCAATTTCAAAAGAAGGAAAAATTTTGATTGTTATTTCCACGCTTATTCCGACAACCTTTTCCACACATATTTCAACTATTATTTCGATCCATTTTTCCACACGTATTTCGACGCACATATCGACGACGCTACCACGCGTTGTCGTGCCATGGCACGTCTATGGTGTGAAACCATGCATGTGAGGCCATCAAATGCAAATCCAGATGCATGGGGTTAAGTGCCATGACGAGTCATTATATGATGCCTGAGTACATATGTTCATATTGTAAATGAGGTTCAATAAGACGAGCTGAGGCTGAGCCAGGTCTCGAAGCCTCTGTACATGAGTGTGGTGTGAATTATGGAGTTTTATGCATATGGTAGACCTTGTAGTAGGGAACACCCTTCTTATCATGTATGGAAATGCAAAAGTATGTATGATGTGAGGATTGGTTTTGAAAGAATGCCCTTTTGAGATATCGTGTCTTGGAATGCCATGATTTCTGTGCTTGCTCAGAATCGATATAATCAGAATACTTTGGATTTTTTTTCAACTGATGATGCTGGAAGGTTTGATGCCAGAAGACTTTAAGCTTGGAGAGAGTGAAAATGTTTTTCATATGCTTGGCAGAATGATCGGGGAAGGTATCAAGACAAATCTGGTTACATTCGGTAGTGTTCTAAATGCATGCAGTCATGCAGGTCTAATGGAAAAAGGTCCTTGTACCTTGAGGCCATTAGCAATGACTATGGTCTCATCCCAACTCTTGAGCATTTCACTTGCATTCTTGATCTCCTTGGCCGGGCAGGCCATGTAGACAAGGCGGTAGCTTTGATTAAGAAGATGCCATTTCATCCTGGTATTGTGAATTGGCATACTGTGTTGGGAGCTTGTCGAACATGAGGCAATGTCGAGCTTGGACGCCATGCCTTTGAACATGCAGTGCGATTGGATGAAAAGGATCCTGCATCTTATATCTGTATGTCTAACATCTATGTAGATGCTGCTATGCAGGAGGATGCGAAAAAGGTTGAGGTAATGAGAATGGAAAGATAAGCAAGCGCCAGCTGGAAACGTATATGCAAGGTGGCGGGTGGCAGCTTGCGTGATATAAAAAAGAATATTTTTTTTTGAAAATTTCCAGATATTATGCAGAATATAAGCAGGCACAGTATTTTAAATTGGAAAATCGCGATTTTTGGGCTGCAAAAGGTGGTGGGGCGCCGATTTCCTTGCGGGAAAATGAGGAAAAACCAGAGATGTGAAGGGAGGACACATATCGGAGTTCAGGGTCTGCAGAAAAAAGGAGAACCAGTCGCCATCTACCAGAGATTTTCAAATCTAAACAGTATCTACTGTTCATAGCTTGTAGGTGCTAGAATTGAAGAGGGATTTGAGTACTATTGAAAGAGATGCTTTCAGTTTTTCCATGTTCTCTTCATCGCGCAGTCTGCAGTGAAGCGACTTTAGAGATTAGCAAAATAAAATCAAAGAAAAATTTCACTTGAATACCTTCAGATAAGTGGGTTTTTTTATTATTTTGTTACTACTTCCTACGATTTAGAAAAATCATATAACTCATATATCCTTAAAGGTTTTGGAAAATGAGTTAAAGGCTTTGGAGAATGAGTTAAAGGTTTTGGAACTTGGAGATTTGTGGAATAAAGGTATCAAAAATACATTTAAGCCCCGGGAAGTTGGTTTACTTTCTACTCGATCGAATTTTGGAATTCATGAGCATGTTATAGTTATGCCATATGCCATCTTTGTTTGTGAGATGTTAGAATTTAAAAGCAGGTTTTCAGGTGATAAAGAACATCTTGAAATGATGGAATTGATGACACTGGATGTATGGAATGTAAATGGTCACATGTATGTTGGAAATATTTGAAGGTTATGTTATGCCTACATGTGATTGGTTCAAGGGATTTGGAAAGAGGAGCCAGGGAATCTATGCTTGGAAAGGGACAAGTACGTGGTACACAAATTTTGTGCAATCATCCAGGCTGAATTCAAGGATGTATTGAGGTGAATCAAGACACATGTATATGTCATTAAAAATGGATATGTCCTATGCTCCTTAGAGAATTTTGTGTGTGAGTTTCCTTGTGGAGTTTGGTACCTACTCTCACAGCTAGAAGTCTCGTACTTTCCCAGCGACACCGTCCACGTCACGACAGTGCTTTGGTGAACCCGACGTGAAACTACTGGGGTGAGAGTGTGGTGAAATATACAGGGAAGATATGGCTGAGAATTCTGAGGGTCAGGGGGTTCATTTTGACCCCGGAGATATGCAGATGTTTCAGATGTTTACTATGTACATGCAACAGCAGCAAGCTGCTGAGAGGGGACAAATTTCCACGACCAAAGCACTACAATCAATTGTGAAAAAGGTGGATCAATTTGATGGAAAGGATATCACAAAGTACTTGCGCAATTACATAAAGGAAATGGAGCTAAACAGGGTGACTGAGGAGGATATGGTTCGAAGTTTTGAGCTGGTATGTGTTCCTGAAATAAGAGAGCGCATAAGAGGATTGGAGACAGCACATGGTGACAGAAATTGGGAGGAGTTCAAGCTGGCTTTAAAGGACGAATATTTCATGGAGGATTCTGAGCGAGTGACCAAACGAACCTTCTTGGAATGGGTTACAAAACCTAAAATGGGAATTTCTGCCACAGAGCTGCTAAGAGAGTTTGAGAAGCGCTATGCCCAGCTGTCAAGGATAGAGCGTACAACTTTGGACAGAGAAAAAACAGAGCTCTTCTTACAAGCAGCTGGGAAAGATCTCCAAGAAAAACTGGAAATTCTTCTCGAGGATAAGGATACAGAGCAAGGACTAAAGAGTGATTGGAATGATGTTGAGGATGCGGTCACTATGCTAGCAAAGCGGCAACGAAGGAGGGATAAAATGGTGATGAGCTCGGGAACTCCTATAACTGCTGTTACCCCTGAGAATCTACCAAAACTAGCTGCTACAATCCCAAAGGTAGAAGGACCAATGGATGAGCTTATTAAGGGTATGCGTGACCTGAAATTGAAGATGTCCAGGATTGAAGAAAAGGGGCTACCATTAGGGCAAGCTTCTATGCAAAGGCCTCAAAGCAAAGAAGGGTTTACATACAGATGCATATGGTGTGATGACCCAGAACATGCAACGAAAGATTGTGCTAGCTATAAAGAAGCTCTTAAAAATCAACTTGTGTTTTTCAAAGATGGGAAAATCCATCTTACAGAGACTGGTCTTCCATTGAGTACAAACTTTGGGAAAGGAGGGATGAAAAAGCTGGTTGAGGATATGGCTGCTAGTCATGCCATCTCTATGGTTGAGGCAGCAACCTATGGATTAAAGGCTGGTCAATCAAAGCAGGGATCTGAGAATGATGAAGATTATGAGAATGAGAATTTTTGGCCATCAACAATGGAATTAATTGCGTCAAAGAAGGTATCTAAGCAAGCTTTGCATGAGGCAGGTGACTGTATACATCTTGAGACTGGCTGGGAGGAGCCTGTGGATTCTTTATTTGTTCATGCCTACATTGCTAAATGCCAGAATAATGAGGCACAGGTAGAGGAGAAGCGTAAAAGGGAAAATGAGGAAGGAGGGCCATCAAAAAGAGTTACACGTGGAAGTGAAAAGAAGGATCCTGGGCCATCACATATGCCTCCACAGCATAGCAGACCTCCACAGGAAGTATCAATTGAAGAAGTGCCAGCAAAAATGAAGCATGAGAAGGAGAAGGGTAAAGGGAAAAGTCCACTCTACAAGCTTCAATCTGATATTGAAGCTGCAACACAGATCTCAAAAAGGTGCTTGAAGAGAGGATTCTAAACAGCAGGGTGGAATTTACACTAGGGAAAGTCTTGGGGATTTCAAAGAAAGAATTTCATGATGAGATAATTGATATTATACGAAGGAAAAGGCAGTCCATAATTGAATCTATTCCATCACAAGGGGAGGAAAGCACTTCTAAGACTCATAGAGTACAGGCACAGCAAAAGGAAGAGAGAGAAAATGTGGTGGAATGTAATCACTCTGCTGATGGGGCACGACAAGTGTGCTTTGTGGAAGAGGATGATGAAAAAGAAGTTCTTACAAAGAGTCATTACTCCAGGAGCCATTGGGCAAGAGCAACTACTGAAACCCTTATCAAGATAGGTGATTTGGAAGAGCCATATGTCGCTCTAATTGATCATGGGTCTGAAATAAATCTTATGGCTAAAAATCTCTACAACAAATGTAAGTGGCCAATGGATGTGGATCATGGGTGGATGATTAAAGCAGCTAATAACTCATCTGGAGAGCTCTATGCAGCATGTCCAAATGTAAGGGTAACTAGGGGATGTGAAAGATGATCAGAACTTCTTTGTTCAGCAGATGTCATCGTATCCCCTTATCCTTGGGCAACCCTACATTACAGCTGTAAGGATGGAAACAAAGGTTTTGGATGATGGCTCGGCATATGCGAGAATAAGGAGTAAAGATGGCAAGAAAGCTGTTCAGTTCTTGACAGTTTGCATTAACCATGAAAGGAATCGTGAGTCTCTTCGAGCACAGTCACTCCCAAAGATAAATAGAGAATTCATGAATTACAGGGAGATGAGGGATTTTGGCCAGGTGCCATTGTAAAGCGGGATTCCAATGGTACAAGGGAAAATGAGTTCTCGTAGGACTCAATCAATGTAAATAACTTTTCAGTAAATTTTCAGGGATTCTCTAGCTATGGATCACTGGTCTTTGTAAAAAGCAAGGATTTGAAGCATGGCATGCGTAGACATGTACAAAATGAACAAAAAAGTCTTGAGCAGTGTGGTCTTTTGGAGAAGAATGAGTTTATTTCAGGGGTGCTTGATGAGGTGTCATTTGTAGATACTATGGATGTGCTTTTTGATATGGGAAGAGCATGCTTACAGGGTGGAAATGAGATGATAGAGGTGTCATCTGTGGAGATGTATGATATAATCCGGGAATTTGAGGGGGTGGAATGTAAAAACATGAATTGCGAGATGGATGCTCATGTTGATACAAAGTACAAAACAGTTGCAAAGAAGGTGAAACCAGTTGCCTTGCCTTTGCCACCAGGAAGCAAGGAGAAAATAGATGAAGCTTCTATGCAACCAAATCTTAGAGATCCGAAGAAAATTGGGCATAAGTTTACACAGGAAACTCTAAAAGAGCTGAAGATTGGTGAGAAGGATTTTCTGTTGCCAGTTGAAAAGAAATGATCAAAAATTTTTGTGGAATGTAGCACATACTAAAGCTATGCGGAAGCTGAAATATCTGCTTCAATCATCACCTACTATAAGGAAGGCAGATTACGAGGGTGGTAGGCCTGTGATTGTTATAGTTGACACTAGTCCTACTGGGATAGGATGGGCAGTAGGGCAAGATGATGAGGATGATCACAGGTATGTAATCAGATTTGGAGCAAAGGTATTAAGCTTTCGACAACGAAAGTATCCATAGATCAAGAGAGAGTTATGGGGAATAGTCACTGCTCTAAAATGTGAAAAAGAATATCTTATTGGGGCATCTGTACTTGTGGAAACAGATTGCTTGCCACTTCTTGGGATGATAGCAAGCTGTACCACTCCAGATATTGCTATGCTTAGGTGGATTGCCTATATCAAGTCACTAAATCCGGAGTTTGAGCATATTGCAGGAAAAGATAATCCAGTTGCAGATATGCTATCAAGAGCCAGGTATGAAGATGAAAAAGAGATGATTAGTGACATTGATGATGTGGGTACAAAGTTCTACACTACAGCATATGCAAAAGGGGACCATATTTGCCTATCAAATGCACTTGAGTCTTTTATTGAGGAAATGTATGAAAGAGATTGGTTGCTTATTGGTCAATATTTGAGTACTCTGACAAGACAAGAAAATTGGTCTGACTCAGAATTTAAGAGGATCCGCAGAAAAGCATATGGTTATTTTCTAAAGGATGGGTACCTCTGGAAGCATCCTAAGCAGAGGAATGCTATGCCACAGAGAGTCATATGTGATAAAGAGACTCAAGGGAAGCTTGTGAAAGAATTCCATGAGAGTCTCTGGGCTGGACATCGAAGTGTGTGGGCCACCTTTACCAAAATAAAGGAAAAATATTGGTGGAAAGGAATGTACAAGAATATTTCCCAATATGTGGAAACATGCATGGTATGTCAAATGTACTCAAATGTGCGACATCATGATGGATTGCAACCAACCTACCCACTTGCCATGCACTACAAATGGGTAGTGGATCTAGTTACAATGCCTTTTGGAATTTGGCAGATGTGGTACATAGCACTTGCAAGAGAAGATTTGACAAATCAGGTAGAGGGGCGTGCTCTTAGAACAAAGAGTACGGAAACAGTATGCAAATTTCTCTTGGAAGATATGATTTGCCGGTATGGTTGTGTTGGGAAAATAACAGTTGATAGGGGTGAGCTAGATGTTGAAGAAGCAAGGGAATTCTTCTCTAGAATTGGCATCAAACTGTCCCTAACATGTGCTTACAATCCTGAGGGCAATGGAAAAAGTGAGCGAGGACATCCTCCAATCATTAAAGCTTTGGCTAAGGCATGCAGAGAAAGAATGCGAGAGTGGCCAAAACTGCTATCATATGCCTTGTGGGCTGACCGTACAACTCATAGCTCAGTGACAGGATACATGCCTGCAGAATTAATGTATGGTCAGAAGCCAGTGATGCCAGTTGAAGAAGTAGTTCTAACTTGGAATGTATTGCCCTGGGTGGAAGGATTGAGCAGAGAAGACCTCCTTGCATGCGAATAAGACAGTTGGAGAGGAGGCCTGAAGATGTAGAGCTTGCTAAAGCTCGCTTGAAAGATGCAAGGTTGAAAAATAAAGAAAGATTTGATAGAAGACACAGACTCTGGCCAAAACCTATTGAAGAAGGTGATTGGGTCCTAATGTATGATAGTAGCCTTGACAACCAATTCACTGTTCAAAGAAAATTTGCAAAAAGATGGTTTGGCCCTTACATTGTCAAGCATGTGCATGGAAATGCCACGTATACCCTGTGTGAGCTTGATGGAACAGAGATAAAGAATCTTGTAGCAGGCAAAAGGATCAAGATGTTTAAAAGAAGGCATGATAATGATCCTTTTGATTCACAGGGAACTCAGGATGAGAGGCTTGACAGCGATAGTATGGGTATGGTTGAAGAGGAAGAGGATGATCTTCCTGGTAATGTAGAAGAAGAAGATGACATCCAGACTTTATATGTGGATCTTGATGATGATTTGGCACATACCAGAGGATGTGCAGGTTTAGAGGGGGTGGATGTCATGCCATGGCACGTCTATGGTGTGAAACCATGCATGTGAGGCCATCAAATGCAAATCCAGATGCATGGGGTTAAGTGCCATGACGAGTCATTATATGATGCCTGAGTACATATGTTCATGTTGTAAATGAGGTTCAATAAGACGAGCTGAGGCTGAGCCAGGTCTCAAAGCCTCTGTACATGAGTGTGGTGTGAATTATGAAGTTTTATGCATATGGTAGACCTTGTAGTAGGGAACACCCTTCTTATCATGTATGGAAATGCAAAAGTATGTATGATGTGAGGATTGGTTTTGAAAGAATGCCCTTTTGAGATATCGTGTCTTGGAATGCCATGATTTCTGTGCTTGCTCAGAATCGATATAATCAGAATACTTTGGATTTTTTTTCAACTGATGATGCTGGAAGGTTTGATGCCAGAAGACTTTAAGCTTGGAGAGAGTGAAAATGTTTTTCATATGCTTGGCAGAATGATCGGGGAAGGTATCAAGCCAAATCTGGTTACATTCGGTAGTGTTCTAAATGCATGCAGTCATGCAGGTCTAATGAAAAAAGGTCCTTGTACCTTGAGGCCATTAGCAATGACTATGGTCTCATCCCAACTCTTGAGCATTACACTTGCATTGTTGATCTCCTTGGCCAGGCAGGCCATGTAGACAAGGCGGTAGCTTTGATTAAGAAGATGCCATTTCATCCTGGTATTGTGAATTGGCATACTGTGTTGGGAGCTTGTCGAACATGAGGCAATGTCGAGCTTGGACGCCATGCCTTCGAACATGCAGTGCGATTGGATGAAAAGGATCCTGCATCTTATATCTGTATGTCTAACATCTATGTAGATGCTGCTATGCAGGAGGATGCGAAAAAGGTTGAGGTAATGAGAATGGAAAGATAAGCAAGTGCCAGCTGGAAACGTATATGCAAGGTGGCGGTTGGCAGCTTGCGTGATATAAAAAAGAATATTTTTTTTAGAAATTTCCGGATATTATGCAGAATATAAGCAGGCGCAGTATTTTAAATTGGAAAATCGCGATTTTTGGGCTACAAAAGGTGGTGGGGCGCCGATTTCCTTGCAGGAAAATGAGGAAAAACCAGAGATGTGAAGGGAGGGCGCATATCGGAGTTCAGGGTCTGCAGAAAAAAGGAGAACCAGTCGCCATCTACCAGAGATTTTCAAATCTAAACAGTATCTACTGTTCATAGCTTGTAGGTGCTAGAATTGAAGAGGGATTTGAGTACTATTGAAAGAGATGCTTTCAGTTTTTCCACGTTCTCTTCATTGCGCAGTCTGCAGCAAAGCGACTTTAGAGATTAGCAAAATAAAATCAAAGAAAAATTTCACTTGAATACCTTCAGATAAGTGGGTTTTTTTTATTATTTTGTTACTACTTCCTACGATTTAGAAAAATCGTATAACTCATATATCCTTAAAGGTTTTGGAAAATGAGTTAAAGGCTTTGGAGAATGAGTTAAAGGTTTTGGAACTTGGAGATTTGTGGAATAAAGGTATCAAAAATACATTTAAGCCCCGGGAAGTTGGTTTACTTTCTACTCGATCGAATTTTGGAATTCATGAGCATGTTATAGTTATGCCATATGCCATCTTTGTTTGTGAGATGTTAGAATTTAAAAGCAGGTTTTCAGGTGATAAAGAACATCTTGAAATGATGGAATTGATGACACTGGATGTATGGAATGTAAATGGTCACATGTATGTTGGAAATATTTGAAGGTTATGTTATGCCTACATGTGATTGGTTCAAGGGATTTGGAAAGAGGAGCCAGGGAATCTATGCTTGGAAAGGGACAAGTACTTGGTACACAAATTTTGTGCAATCATCAGGTTGAATTCAAGGATGTATTGAGGTGAATTGACACATGTATATGTCATTAAAAATGGATATGTCCTATGCTCCTTGGAGAATTTTGTGTGTGAGTTTCCTTGTGGAGTTTGGTACCTACTCTCACAGCTAGAAGTCTCGTACTTTCCCAGCGACACCGTCCACGTCACGACAGCGTGGAAACTAAGCGTCGAAAAATAATGATTCTCTTGTAGTGCAAGAAAGTGCTACAAAAAAAGATTAGTGACTTGAGCCTCCTAACAATGATTCCCAGTTTTCCTAAAATACATTTACCGAGTAGAAATCAAAATTTTAAAAAATCATAAATCATATGAAAGTAATATCCCACCTTATCAAAAGGTAAAGTCGATTAAAGGGTAATATAGTTCTTATCTTTGACTAAACCATGTCGTTTCTCTAAAACTTGATAGTTCTATCTACTTCTTTGATCTTTCAAAATCGAAATTATTACACTAAATTTTTAGGTGTGCTTCTTTTTGGCATAGAACTTGGATTTTAACCCCCCTCGATGATCGAAAAAGCTGACATTCCAAAAATCAAGTTGGCTAGGGGCCATTGTGCTTGGTCTATTTGTCCTACTTACAACAAATGAAGGAGGCCTAAATTTATTGAAAATAAAAGGATGCTAGAAAATAGCATGCAATGGTGTGGACATTAGTAATATAGTAGGGCAATAGGCATCACAAAAGATCCCATAGGAGCACCAAGATCGTGCTTTAGAGCTATGCTATCATGCTTTCATAGGTAGAATCATAGCTACTATTGTGATATACACAAATTTTATATGCAGTAAGTTATTCGTATAATCTATTTTTGCGTCTTCCCAAAAAATATTTACTCAATATTCCATGTCTTTCCAAATGTGTTGAATCAGGGCTATGCAGCCATGATCGTTGTATATCTCCAAAAAACTATTAGTAATCATTAGTGTTGATGGTCAGCTAAAACATGTCCTCTGGATCATTGGATGCATGAATAATTTGTTTGCGAAGCAATGAATATTAGGATCATGGTATTACATACCACGATCATGGTAAAGAAATACCATGATCATGTAATATTAAACAACAATCATGGTATTTTTCCTACTCAACTGTCTATCTATGCACATCCAATGACTTCCCTTCCCCCCTTGGGATACACAATATTTTCCCTCCCATGTGGGGCTGTGGGATCTAGGTAGAGAGCAAAGAGCCCTATTACATTGGACTTGTAAGTGCTCTTTATACTGTTTAGGGGAGCTGAAATTGATGATTGGAGCTGAAATTGTGCGTCCACGTGGCTGGCGTTCATGCTAGGCTCACTGAGGATTCTCGTTCGGACTGAAATGTGCACGCAGAGAGAACAAATGAGCACATTACCCGGTTACTACAATAACGTTGGTGGCCGAGGTGGTGGGTGGCGACCTACAGGCAAATGATGGGTTTACGATAATAATGTTGGTGGCGACCTAAAGGCAAATGATGGGTTTACCATTACCCGGCCGTCTTTGTAGCATTCCTCAATCTGTCTTACTCGATTGGAGAGCGTGGTCGTGCATTCAAGCACAATATAACTCAATGCTGCGGAACGGATTCGAACACGCAAACTTTAGCTTTCCACCCACATGGCTTACTAGATGTTCATACGTGCCCACATGTGGAGACCAGTTGAACGGCACGCAAACTTTTAGATCTCCACCCAGAATATAGCTTACTGGCCCAAGCATTCATACGTGCCCACATGTGAAGACCACATTCATACGTGCCCACATGTGAAGACCATGAAAAAGCAAAGTAAACATAACTTTTCATCCAAAACTGGACTATGGATCAATGGGTGCCCACATGTGAGACCAAAAACAAGGATTTTAACCCCCCTCGATGATCAAAAAAGCTGATATTCAAAAAATCCAAGTCGGCTAGGGGGCCTCGTGCTTGGTACATTTGTCCTGCTTACCCACAGATGAACGAGGCCTAGATTTATCCTTAGTCCTTCCCGTCATTATCTTTGTATCAGCCTTTTATATATTGGAAGAGATCACATGCCCACTTGACCTAGAAGATGTGCTATTTACTTTAAAGATTGTGCCTTAAAGATCTTCTGACATCAAATGGACAACTTCTCCAAGATTATTCCTTCTCGTACTTGCATCCTAAAAGTGATTGAGTGGCACATGCATGCATTATACTTCTGTTGTGCAATTCGTACAGCATTGCAAATAGTTGGGAAGTCCTCCCGCCATTGCATTGTAATGTGTGTGTTATGTCACAAGAGTGAAGAGAGTAAATGGATGGCAATGAACGGTGCACAAGAAGGTGTTACAAGAGAACATTAGTGACTTAACCTCCTAGCAAGCACTGATTCCTAGTTTTCCTAAAATAGATTTACCAAGTATAGATCAAAATGTTTAAAAACCATAAACCATATGAGAGTCATATCCCACCTTATCAAATGGTCAAGTCGGTAGAGGGTGATATAGTTCTCATCTTTGACTAAGCCATGTGGCTTCTTTAAAACTTAATAGTTCCATGTACTTACTTTGATCTTTCAAAATAGAAATTATTACACTAATTTTTAGGTGTGCTTCATCTTGGAACTGAAATTGTTTGCAAGGCTCTTCTTTCCTTGATAGCTTTGGGCACCTAGAAATCCCCTCCCTATTTTACTACATAATCAGGTCTCTCTCTCTCTCTCTCTCTCTCTCTCTCTCTGCATGTACATGCATGTATGCATTGGTGCATGTACATGTGACTATGTGGTTGTACACTTGTGGAAAAAGGAAGAGCTTAAGTTTGTTTTGACACCTAAATAAGTGTCAAAATACGCGTCGAAATATCAGTTGAGATAGTCGTCGAAAACACCGTTGAAAAATGTGTGGTAAAATTACTTTTTTCGACTCTTGTTTTGACTCTTGTTTCGATGCTTATTTCGGCACTTATTTCGAGGTTTCTATTTCGATGCTTTTTTCAAAGAGTATTTTGATGTTTAGGGGATTTTAAGCTTAGTTCTAAAGCATCGAAAAAAGCCTGGATAATGGCCTCGCCTCTTGTAGTGTTGCGCACCATTCATTGCCATCCATTTATTCTCTTCACCCTTGTGACATAACACACACTTTACAATGCAACAAGCATATTGATCCCTACGGTTTTTAGATTGAAAGATTCAATATTTGATTTTCTAGAATTAAAATACAATTGATTTAATGGGCCTCTCACAGTCATAACAAATTTTCCAAAGTAAATCTATAAAAATCCAACCATTAGATTTGTAATTTTACCTTATACTTACATTCTACTAATCTTTCCCAATCTAATCATCACTAAGATCCATACAATTTGAGCATTCTAAATGGTAGATGTGGTGGGAGGAAAAAATAGTATGTTTTTTTAACAATTCTAATGCCTTTTAAATAAAATAGAAAATAGTAGAACACATCAAAAATTACTCAATCAATCAAGTAAGCTCTATGTTATCTGTATTTGTGATATAAGTGGGAACATCATATGAGTAATAATGTAAAAGTTATAGGCAATTTACTCACATTTAGTGTACCTGTCTAAACCTCCGACAAGGTCTGTATACAACTTTGGTTCCCAAAGAAAAGTTTTAATCCATTTGAAGCCGACACCATGGGGTTAACACTCAATGTGAGACTCCAATATGTCTACACGAATGCTCAAGGAGCTGAGATCTTTAGGGATCCACAACAATGGTATCTTGTTAAGATAGCAGACATTTTCTCCGAACTTGATAGAGCACCTCTAGTCAATGACCAGGGTAACATGTACATGGGTGGAGATGGTGTTCGCTACGAAGTCACCTATCATCCAAAGAATGTAGACAAATTAGGGGAGCTCTCTAAAACTGAGTTCTTAGACTTATCAAAACTTTCCAGAGCAAGGGAGTCTAGAGATGATTGGCTCATTGAGCCGGACATGCTTGGACCCTCCAATGCCCAGTCCTCAAAGCCATCCATAGATGATTTACTTCTTGTAGATCTAAATTTGGAAAGGGATAGGAAAGGCAAGAGCAAAATGGATCAGGGGGCTGAGAACCAATGGGAGTTTGTACGACAAATTCTAGTGACAAAGGTCTTACAAGATGACCCACTTCAAGAGGTCTATAAGGACTCTTTAGAGGGATATTATGCCACAACTAGAATGCCAGAGCTAGATCTTCCTCTAGCACTTGTGGTGGTAGTTGAGAAGCTTGCAGGACACATGAACCGAATAATTGATGAATGGGCCAATGAATACCGAACCTTAGATTGGAAGGAGATTCGGGAGCTCACGTGGAAAGGACAACCATTATTCATGGAAGTGTTCTCAACAAATACAGCCAAACCAGGAGAGACAGCCTTTCCTGGAGAAACTGTTGCTCCTCCCCTACGAGAGTTCACTAGAGAGGGACCCTCAACATCAAAGTGGACCACTGCTAGTAGCCCAACTCTAGCACCAAGATATTGTCCTACACCAAAAGTACGACCACAGGTCACACCACAACAACATTTCTCTCACTATGACAGTCGGAGGGTAGGTGAGCCAACTCGGCCTCCCATAAATGCACCTCCTGAAATGCGGGTGACAAGATCTTTGGAGGGGTTTGGTGAGGCTGGTAATAGGGGACCCACACCAATTTGGGATGCATGTGGACCATCTTACCAAAGAGAGGAACAATTCCCACTGAGAGTGAGAGGCCGTAGGCCCTATGATGAGTATTCAAGACAAGTAAGGCTATCAACTCTTCAGAAACTGGTAAAGAAGTACGAAGGGTCAGGAGATCCATATGACCATGTAGCAGCATTTAGGCAAGCAGTTCGAGCTGAGCAAGTGGCTGACAAGCATACTCAAATTGAAAGATTTGGGCTCACTCTTGAGGGAAAGGCCCTTGCGTGGTTTTAGGCACTAGAGGCTTCAGACAAATCTTCTTTACGAGTTTTGGAAGAGAGATTCATTGCTGCTTTTTCCTTGATGGGAATTCAACATGACACGGTAGCACACATCTACTCTTTCAAGCAAGGCAAGACTCAGAGTGTTAGAGACTGTGTAAATAGAATGAAGCAGTACATTAACCGTTGCCCAGAAGATGAGAAGCCCGCCCAGAGTCGATTAATTTCTCTCTTCTTAAAAGGACTGAAAAATTCAACACTACATACACATCTCTATGCAAAGAAGCATACAAATTTCAATGAGTGTTGCCATGATGCTATGGACTTCACAGATAACTTCAAATTCCAAGATGGTTCTAGCCCTGAGGTGAAACCTAGAGATCAGTGGGGTGATGACCAAAGTTCAGGGTCTAGCGCGCTAGTAAATTCAGACCAGATAGCTAACCTAGTATTAAGGAGATTGGGACAAACCTATCGCCCACCCATGCAGCCACAACAACAGCAGCAGAGAATGAGGAGTGTACTACCTACAGGTCCTCATCTTTGTGGAGCATGTGGCGGTAACCATAAAACTGAAGAATGTAATACCTTTTCTCCTCTAGTAACAAACCAACCCACAAAAAAGTGGTGCCAGGCCTGTGCTCATATGAGATTGGGAAATCCTTATTATATTCTCCCAACGATTGAGCCAAAATACATCCAATTGCAAAGTTTGAAGCATCAATATGGACATGAAAGATTTGGTTCCAATCTGATAAGATGGGTGCAGACACTAATGCTTGCTTCAACTTTTCAAAGGATTCCTCACACTCGTCAGTCCAATTAAACTTTATAAGAAGAGCACTGGCTAGGATAGCGTACATGTAGATTAATCGACGATAATAGCCACAATGTCCCATGAATATTTGTACCCCTTTAGGGTTGATAGGCCGAGATAATGAGACAATGATATCAATTTTATCCATATCTGTTGAAATGCCATTGCGAGAAACAATATGGCCCAAAATCTTCCCTTGTCTTACCATGAATTTGCACTTGTCAGGATTCAAGCATATACGATAAACTTGACACTTTTGAAACACAAGTCTGAGGTGTTCTATATGATCATCACGCTCTTGCGAGTGAACACATAAATCATCCATGAAGATCTCAAGAAATAGCCTAAGGTACTCCTTGAATACATGACTCATTAACGGCTGAAAGTGTGAGATCCCTGTCTCCACCACGCAACGGATTCGGGGTGCTAGCAACGGAAGTAACACTTCTTGCACGGGGCAGGGTCCCACACTCGGGGCCTCGCCCACGGATATCCGAACAAGAAACTAATCCGTCGGGTTTTTCCAAAACCGAACCTGGATAAACTTCCTTTATCCGGAAAGCACGGGCGATTCCACCAGGATAACTTTTTTACTCTAACGTAGGCAAGACCATTACTGATCAAACTGATCCGACTGCACCTATAAAGATACTCGGTCAGATCAAGGAAGAAACTTGCACTTGGATCATTGGGATCAACGCTTTTTTCCCCATCAAGAGGCACAGTCGTTGATTCATATCCATAGAACAATTACTATCTGGGATTTACTTCATCTATCCTAATAACAGAAATTGAGTCTCGATTTACGGATCCATCAGTCCAGCCTAACCCCATCCAGTCCCATGGGTTAGCCAACTGCCCAACCACTGTAGTGATGGGATCCAATTAGGAATTTGGTTAGGTTTTGTCCCGGGTACCAAGGAAAAGAGTTCCAAGGCCCCCTAGCGGGAAGTTCATGCAAACATAAAACTAGTCACACCACTTATATGAAATTGCCTTTTTCTCAGCATCAGCTAACTTTAAAACAATCCTTTAATGAAACCATAGTATCACTGATCACAATCTTCCAAATTATCCGATTGATTCTTAATTTCCCATCATTCCTTCATCAGAGTATCTATGGCATCATTGGCAACCAGAACGCTCACCACCTGTCCACTCAGGGGCCTTTTCAATAGTTCCTAGCCCATAATACTCGGTAATATAATCACTTATAAAAATCAAGATGGACTCTCGTTGAAGATCAGCAAGATCAACCAACAGATCCATATAAAGAGCCATGGACTCATCCATTGAAGACCAGCAAGGTCAATCAACCAGATCCATGCCTGGTTTCAGAAAAACAACTCTTACTCCTTGTTCCAATATCTTCCTTGACGCACGTGTGGGTATCCTTGGCGACCCAGAGCCCGAGCACCGTATGGTCAGCACCCTCTAGGATCCTTCGCAGGTGACCTAGCGCTTCACTCATAGGTCGCTTCCTTGGTCCCTCATCCACCGTACCGGAAGCTCACCATTTTAATCAAACCGAGGCTGGTCAAGACCTCGGTCGACCTTGCTACGCGAGACATCATCCATTGACTCTCCGTCAGCAGTTGCAACTTTATCAGTTAGGTCTCTATGACCTTAATCCATAAGACGGTCAAAATGCTTCCCCAGCATTCTTGACATAAAACAGTCATTTAGAAACAGTCACAAAATACAGTTTCTATATCGAACTCCGTCTTTCCACATTATCCCTCCTCAATCCACATTACTTATTCCACATTCCCTTCATATGTACTCATTCTCATCCATTCATATCGATGACACATTATTTCCCATACATATTCACATTCATTATTCTTCATACACATCCATGCATACATCCATTTTCACATCCTTATTCATACATCCACATCCACATACATACACATCCACATTCATACATCTATACATCCACATCCATATCCACATTCACATCCATACATCCACATCCACATTCATACATCCAAATCCACATGTATACATCCCTACATACACATCCATATGCATACATCCACATCCACATTCGTACATCCACATCTATATGCACATTCATACATCCATTCTCACCCTATCACAACCCATATACATCTTATCCCATCACATACACTTCTTACCTCATCCCATACACATCTTATCACATCTTAACTCATCTTATCACATCCTAACTCATCTCATCACATCTTAACTCATCTTATCACATCCTAACTCATCTCATATGCATCTTATCGCATCTCATCACATCTCATACACCTCTTATCACATCCTAACTCATCTTATCACATCCTAACTCATCTCATATACATCTTATCCCATCACATACACTTCTTACCTATGCTTGAAGCCTTGTAGTCGCCCCTTCCAATGATGTAGCATATTCCCCAGTTGACGCACATCCCATACACATCTTATCACATCTTAACTCATCTTATCACATCCTAACTCATCTCATATGCATCTTATCACATCTCATCACATCTCATACACCTCTATCACATCCTAACTCATCTCATATACATCTTATCACATCTCATATATCTCTTATCACATCCTATCTCTTTCCATATCTATTTATAGAATACAAGGGAATTCTTATATTTGATATAAGATTTTTTTACGCATCTAATTATGCATAAATTCCATTTAAGGAGACTAACACTTTTAAAATAAAAATCAATCTTTTATGCATCTTCCTATGCATAAATTCATTTTAAATGAGAGTGACACTTTGAATTAAAATTCAATCTTTTATGCATCTTTCTATGCATAAATTCAATTTAGATGAGAATGATACTTTTGAATTAAAAATCAATCTTTTATGCATCTTCTTATGCATAAATTCAATTTAGTAGGACTACACTTTTAGAATACAAGAATTTTTCTTATGCATCTAATTTAAGCATAAAATCCATTTATGATGAAAATCTCACTTTTAGTATAAAAATATCTTTTATGCATACCTCTATGCATGAAATCCAATTGTGATAAAAGTAACACTTTTACAATATAATAATTATTTTTTTTCTGTAATACTTTTACAATAAAATAATAATTTATTTTTTTTTCACCTCTATGCACGAAATTCAATATGATAAAAGTAACATTTTTATAATAAAATAATTATTTTTTTAAACAGTTTTATAATAAAATAATCATTTTTTTCATACCTCTATGCATGAAATTCAATATGCTAAAAGTAACACTTTTATAAAAAAATATTTATCTTTTATGCATACCTCTATGCATGAAATTCAATTATGCTAAAAGTAACACTTTTATAATAAAATATTCATCTTTTATGCATACCTCTATGCATAAAATTCAATTATGCTAAAAGTAACACTTTTATAATAAAATATGCATCGTTTATGCATACCTCTATGCATGAAATTTAATTATGCTAAAAGTAACACTTTTATAATAAAATATTCATCTTATATGCATACCTCTATGCATGAAATTCAATTATGCTAAAAGTAACACTTTTATAAAAAAAAATTCATCTTTTATGCATAACTCTATGCATGAAATTCATTTATGGTAAAAGTAACACTTTTATAATAAAATATTCATCTTATATGCATACCTCTATGCATGAGATTCAATTATGCTAAAAGTAACACTTTTATAATAAAATATTCATCTTTTATGCATACCTCTATGCATGAAATTCAATTATACTAAAAGTAACACTTTTACAATAAAATATTTATCTTTTATGCATAATAATAAAATAATCATTATAAAACTTGACATTAATCAATTAATCATTCACCTAGGATAGAGAATGGTTGGTTTTGTTAGAAAAGAGAGGAAAATACCTTTTCATAATGAGGTATAACATTTTTAGAGAAGACATAAAACATAAGAACCATTAAAGCCATAAAAATCATAAAATAAGTGAAAAGAAGAATCACCAACTTACTAATGACTTTGAAAGCTTTCCTTTGGCTTGATGGTTTGAGGGTTCAACTCTTGTTTGGACAAGAGTGGCCAACCAATCTTTGGAAGAGGGAAATGTCAAAAACTAATGAATTATTAATAAATTCATAATTCTTGGCTTGGGTGAAATAGAGTAACAATGCACTAAACACTATATATTTTCAACAAAGGGGGAGGCTTCTATTTATAGGAAAAATTGAGCTCCTAACCAAACAAACTGATTCTAGAATTTTCCAAGTCAGTTTGGTAAATTTTTAACCATTTTTAGGTCAGTTAAGCTAACTTTTTGGAACTAGACTTAAATGAGGAGAGAGGAGAGATAAAATATCTCAAATTTTTATGATAAAAAACTCAATTTGCCCATGTGAAGTAGGCGCCTCATTGAAGGCCCTCCCCTTCCTTACATATGTATCAAAAATGGAATCATTATACTCAAATATCTCATATTTTTAATATTGCTCATAGTTTCTTATTAATTAACCTTGTACATATTCAACTCTTCACCTTATGTGAGAATTGAAGGGACTCCCCTTCCTTACATATGTGTTAAAATCGAGTCATTATACCCAAAATATCTCATATTATTAAAATTACTCATAGTTTCTTATTAATAAACCTTGTACATATTCAACTCTTCACCTTATGTGAGCATTGAAGGGACTCCCCTTCCTTACATATGTGTCAAAATATCTCATATTATTAAAATTACTCATAGTTTCTTATTAATAAACCTTGTACATATTCAACTCTTCACCTTATGTGAGCATTTACTCATTTTTGGGTATCTTCTTTTACAAAATTGGATTTATCTCCTCCCCACACATGGATTGATCTTATTGGCCCATAAGAACCTTAATTGGATCATAATCCAAGAATTTTTGAAAATCTAGACCCTCAGGCTAAGGTCCTTTATACCCATTTCCAATTAACTCCAGTTACACATTGGAAAGTTCTTTTTGAATTTTTGTTTCAGGGGAATTCATTCTACTAAGATGAGATATTTTTCTATCCAAAAATATTAAAAATCTGAATATTCTCTCTCTAGAATATTTTCTCTCTCTATGTCAAAATAGGTAGAGACGAGATCTCTTATATTTCTGAAGAGGAAATTGATTACAGGGAAAGATACTAGACATCAAAAAGGGTTGGGGGAGGAATCTTACAGAAAGGTTGCAGGTGCATTTGTTAGACCAAATGGCATAACACGATAGGCAAAGATGCCATCTTCAGAGCAAAGGCTGTCTTTCTTGTGTAGATCCTTCGGATCAATTGACACTTGATTGTAATCGGAGAATCCATCCAAGAAACTATATGCCTTTTTTCCTGCAACTCGTTCCAAAACATGATCCGTGATTAGAAGTGGGTAATGATCACGTACTATAGCTGCATTTACCTTCTTGAGGTTTACACATACTCGAAGTTTTCCATTTTTCTTGGGCACCACTACAATAGGGGAGACCCATTCAGTGTGTTCAATCTCATAGATAAATTTTACCTCTAAGAGCTTGTCTATTTCTTCTTTTATCTTTCGTGCAAAATTCTCATTGTAAGTATAAGGACGTTGCTTGGAAGGCTTTGCATCCTCTCTCAATGGAATTGTATGCTGACATATGCTTGGATCAACTCCTTTGAGGTCTTTATAACTCCAAGCAAAAACATCGCGATACTCCTTTATTGTTTGAATTAATAACTTCTCCTCATCTAAGGACAAGTCTGTGGCAATCCACACATAGCGAGTCTCTTCTCCTGGCTTAGCGATATCAATTTTTTTGCATCTTCTGGACCATCATATGAAACCCCTCGCATGCTTGGCTTTTGTCGTATGGGCTGTTGAAGAACAATCTTCCGATCTTGAAGAGTGTACTGTGTGAAGTTGGGGGGAACATTGAGACCTTTTTCTTGTCCACTTGAGTCATCACTAATTGAAGACCATGCGGTTTTGAGCTCTCTTTTGCAATCTTGCATCAGAGTTTTTCGTTCAATCTTTATCTTTGCACTTCCGACACTCTCTTTTGAATCTGTTTGAGACTTGAGTTTTTGTTTTGGTCTCTTTGTTTTTTTACAATTTTTGCTAACAGTTTTTAGCTTTTCTCCTGGTTGGAATCCATCTGATCGTTTTACTTGGTCTTTGATACTATCTTGTGCTTGGACATAGTACAGATATCCTTTCAGTAAAGAAAGTTTACCTTTTACTTAGTAGCAGCCAGTAGCCTTTTCAACAATCTCTAGGCTTCTTAGCCAAATTCATCCTTTTGCTCATATAGTAGATACTAATTTTCGATAGCCATTGCATCAATCTAGATTAGGATATCATTAGCATATATATTCATGGAGGAAATTATAGAATTTAAATTTATTATTACTTATTTGAATAATCCCCATCATCAAGTGGGTTCCATATTTTTCCTGCAAGGGAGAGTACACACTAAGTGCACGAGTGATTAGCTTAGTAAATATTCCACATTAGTTTCCCTATTACTTTTACCTTAGCTTAGGCATAGCTTAAGAATGAGACCTCAAATGGCAAGAGAGAATGTTTTTTTCTCAATCCAAATGGGTATGTAAGAGCTAATAAGCATGTAAACGAAGCAATACATGATGCTAGTTATGTATCATTGCCTTGCAATTCTATGTTTTTCTATGTGATAATCATTAGAATATTCATTAATGTTGTAATCATGTTTAATGTTAAATTCATATGCTATGTTAGTTTATTCGCTAATAGTGGTTAACACACGTTAGTACCATTTCTGGAGGAGCCATAGTTGAATTCAAAGGGGAGGATGGCAGCAAGATAAAAGCACTTGTGTTGGGCTGTTATTACAGGAAAGGCATTGGGCCACTATGGATGGGATGTTAATGACAATGTTTTTTTACGGATGTGGGACAATAAGTTATTATTACTCTAGCCTCTCCATTAGCCCTAGGGTAGTAGGCACATTATTTTCAGTGGAAGATCTGAAACTAGGTAAGAAAAGTTGTGATCACTTTGTTGACAGTGTGACCCTTGGTTATTGGTGATCTCCAGGGGACAATGTCGAAAGCGAGCAAAGATCTAATCGTAGATAAATTGAGCCACAATATATGTTGTATTGTTTGGGGTAACTTGGGCTTCTGTCCATTTGGTGGCATAGGACAAGATGTATTTGCACCTCTCTAGTTGTCTCCAACAAAATCAATGCCTCAATGTTCAGACAAGATAACTCCAGAGGGTACGTTGGTGTCATAAGCTTTAGAAAAGGGTTTTTCATCCTTGAACGGGTAAGGAAGACCAGAGCCGAATTTAAGAAATTCATTTTGCAATGATATGACGGGGTAATGGCCTCTAGATTTCTTTTTTTTTTCAAAAAAGGGGCTGTTATATTAAGAAAAAGGGAGGAGCGGATTTACAAGGGCCATATTTGCATGGCTGACACGTGGAGTCATTCCAAAAAGGATCCTAGGAAGCATGGCCAATTGGCAATCGCGGCGCACGTGAAGGCATGTGCGCCGCGTGTGAGGGGGGTGGGCTCTTTGCATGGCGAGCCGAGCCTGATCTTCGTAGATTTCTCTCGCTGATTCTCCTTCCGCTTGATGCTCAAACCTTGCCCCGACGCCGGCTCCAACAGGCTGGTCGAGGGGAGGGGGTAGCAAGGGCACTACCTCTTCCTCCTTAGCCCCTTCCTTCACGGGCTGAGCTGGCTCCTCCACACAGCTCAAGCCTGGATTGCAGATTCTCTGCCGTCGTCGCCAAGCAGTACTGCCGGATCTCCTTCGCTTGAACCGTCTGCAGATTCTGGGAATCGGCAGAGGGGCTCGATCTGTCCGACAATCTTTTGGTTGCGATTCAGAGAGGGTGAGCTCCTCCTTCCTCCGACCATGGTAATCTCTTAAGGTGATCTTTTTTATGAGGGCTCGAATCAGGTCTGGTTACTTGCAGCTTTTTCAGGTTTGATGTCATGCATCATCTTGCGGGCCTTGATTTTAGCTTTTGAAACCCCTTGATTTAATCTCACTCGTCATCTGTGTTGTTGGGCCTTGTATTGCCTGCAGAGGATGACGGTGCCAGCTACTCTCCGCTGCAGAGATGGGTGGCTTGAGACTCGGCTGCTCTGTTTAGATGTGATCCACCGTTCTTGCAGGGGGCAAAGGGGCCTTCGCTGGTGTCTGCCCTTCTTGATGAGGTGGGCCTTGAGGACGGTGCTTGGGTTGGCGCTGCCAAGGTGGTCTTGCAGGTCGCTTTCCGGGACCTGTCCTTTCTCGTTTCTGTCGGCTTGCAGGAGACTGGTTAACATTTGTACTGTATATTGAATGAGTCCTGAATCATTCATCCGATTCGATTTGGGTTTGTAGAGAACCTGTTGCTGACTGTTAGCCGTATGAAGATCAGCTTTGTTGCATGCAGATTATGTCAATCAGCGTTTTGTCTTTGGTCTTGACTAACCTGATTTTTTCCTTGATTGTTTCCAATTTTTGTTTGATGAAGTCTGATGCTTTCCTGTTACATTTAATTTCGAGCTTTTCCTCTAAGCTGATTAGATAAGGTAGTCTTTGAGCCCAGTATCTGCTGCATGTAGTAATTAAACTGATAGACAGCGGGGGGCATTTAATATCTGAATTGTTGAACGTTGCTGCTAATCTGAGCATCCATGCATGCCATAGATATTCAGTTCTAATGACATTCCACAGCATGTCAGAACAGCCTATGGTTTCTCCCAGTAATATCTGTTTCCATGATAGCTCTGTGCCCCATTTAGATGCTGAGTTTTGCAGCTCTTTGAGAGATTGTGAAATGTGATGACACTGTAAGAAAATATGAATATCGTCTTCTGGGAGACCACATCTGGCGCATTGGTTAGAGGCCACATTAAATTTGGCTGCCTTGCTTTGGGTCCATAGAGCCCTATAAGCAATGAGCCATGCTAGGCATGACTTCTTGGGATCAGTGAGGGGGTTCCAGAGGTTCCTGAGGCTGTTGTACCATTTTTTGCGGTCCCACTGCAGGTGCCATCTACGGTTGAGGGGTAGGTGGATGGGAGGGGATTTTGAAAACTTAGGGATGGGGAGGAGAGGTTTACTGCCTGACCATTGGTAAGCACAGATGTTGAAAGTAGGAGGGAAGTCCAGCTTCCAGGTTTCTTGCAGGTCCCACTTCGAGGTTCTGCTTTGTACGAGGTCCAGCTCCGGGGTCCTGCAGTCGTACTTTGCCTCTAGATTTCCTTGTGTGACAATCCTTAATGAAGTAAGACACTTTATGGGGGCTCAGACAACGTCTCGATCGTGCTTCCCTCCCATGTGGGGCTGTGGGAGCTAGGTAGAGAGCAAAGAGCCCTAGTACATTGGACTTGTAAGTGCTCTTTATAGTGTTTAGGGGAGCTGAAATTGATGATTGGAGCTGAAATTGTGCGTCCACGTGGCTGGCGTTCATGCCAGGCTCACTGAGGATTTTCGTTCGGACTGAAATGTGCACGCAGAGAGAACAAATGAGCACATTACCCGGTTACTACAATAACGTTGGTGGCCGAGGTGGTGGGTGGCGACCTACAGGCAAATGATGGGTTTACGATAATAATGTTGGTGGCGACCTAAAGGCAAATGATGGGTTTACCATTACCCGGCCGTCTTTGTAGCATTCCTCAATCTGTCTTACTCGATTGGAGAGCGTGGTCGTGCATTCAAGCACAATATAACTCAATGCTGCGGAACGGATGCGAACACGCAAACTTTAGCTCTCCACCCACTAGATGTTCATACGTGCCACCAGTTGAACGGCACGCAAACTTTTAGCTCTCCACCCAGAATATAGCTTACTGGCCCATGCATTCATACGTGCCCACATGTGAAGACCATGAAAAAACAAAGTAAACATAACTTTACATCCAAAACTGGACTATGGATCAATGGGCGCCCACATGGACCAAAAATAAGGATTTTAACCCCCCTCGATGATCAAAAAAGCTGATATTCAAAAAATCCAAGTCTGCTAGGGGACCTCGTGCTTGGTCCATTTGTCTTGCTTACCCACAGATGAACGAGGCCTAGATTTATCCTTAGTCCTTCCCGTCATTATCTTTGTATCAGCCTTTTATATATTGGAAGAGATCACATGCCCACTTGACCTAGAAGATGTGCTATTTACTTTAAATATTGTGCCTTAAAGATCTTCTAACATCAACACCATGCCACTTATAACCTTTTTTAAATGGATAACTTCCCAAAGATTATTCCTTCTCGTACTTGCATCCTAAAAGTGAGTGAGTGGCACATGCATGCATTATACTTCTGTTGTGCAATTCATATAGCATTGCAAATAGTTGGGAAGTCCTCCTGCCATTGCATTGTAATGTGTGTGTTATGTCACAAGAGTGAAGAGAGCAAATGGATGGCAATGAACGGTGCACAAGAAGGTGTTACAAGAGAAGATTAGTGACTTGAGCCTCCTAGCACTGATTCCTAGTTTTCCTAAAAAAGATTTACCAAGTATAGATCAAAATGTTTAAAAACCATAAACCATATGAGAGTCATATCCCACCTTATCAAATGGTCAAGTCGGTAGAGGGTAATATAGTTCTCATCTTTGACTAAGCCATGTGGCTTCTTTAAAACTTAATTGTTCCATGTACTTACTTTGATCTTTCAAAATAGAAATTATTACAGTAATTTTTAGGTGTGCTTCATCTTGGCACTGAAATTGTTTGCAAGGCTATTCTTTCCTTGATAGCTTTGGGCACTTAGAAATCCCCTTCCTATTTTACTACATAATCAGGTCTCTCTCTCTCTCTCTCTCTCTCTCTCTCTCTCTCTACACATGTACACGCATGTATGCATTGGTGCATGTACATGTGACTATGTGGTTGTACACTTGTGGAAAGAGGAAGAGCTTAAGTTTGTTTTTGACACCTAAGACTACTCTTGCATTATAACCACTTCAAAATAACATATTATGGAAGCATGCAAATTTTTTTAAAGATTTTGACAAGAAACAGAACATCTACAAGTAGATGAAAAAAATGTCAAGAAGGAGAAGTTTTGCTTATTGCAAAAAGAATAAAAAGATTTTGAAGCCATATATTATTTATTATTAAAAAGATTTTATCTTATGCAAAGACTGGTGTTCTTTAGTGTTCATTGTGAAAGTCATAATGAGAAGAGAGAAGAGAGTTTGTGAAACCATGTGTAAATGATGATCATTGCTAACATAATTTATTATGTAAAGACTCCTCTTTCCTATATTCTTTGTGAGAGCATGCTATGGACAACATGGTAGGTATTGTATTTATTTTGATTTATGAAAAATTCTAATAGGTTTCAATCTATAGAGAACCTATATATCATGTGTGTTGTAGGGGTGTATTTTAAAAATCGCATATCTATGATTTTTATATAAACTAGTGTGTTTTGTTTTAAAAAATCCCATATGTAATTTCATTTCTCTAAATTTATCCTAAATATATGGATTTAGAAACTCCATTGATGAGCTCAACTGATACACTTAAGTATTCTAAAGTTAATACCTAAACAAAAAAATATGTTTCTCTGCATTACTAAGATACATTTAGTGGAGAGATACTCACAATGCTTCATTGATTAGTTGGATAGTTAGTATTGTAAATAATAGTGGAAACTTTAATGATTCTTCATGGGTAAACTGAATATCATAAGCCTAAAAAATAGATTTTATATGTAGTTTTTCTTATATAGTGGAAGGAACCAAGAAGATCAATGTTAGATATGGAGGCATAATATAGCCAAGGGCAAATAGTCACATTGCCTCGAGCTAAAACCTCTACAAATAAGTGGTCATGTTTTTAAAAAGATTCATGTAGAAATGCCTCATATTTTATACTCATTAGAATCAATTATGGACAAACCTTTCAATACAACAAAAAAAAGAGAGAGTAACAAGATGGACACATGGTTAACCTTTTAGAAAATGGTCATTCGAAAGTCTCGATAACGTTGAAAGAGGTAGTTCAAATGGAAATGCAATGGCTAACCTTTTGGACAAGGGGGGTGGTGATCAAAAGGGTAGACAAGTGTTGATCAAAAGGTAGACATATGTATACTCTTGTGGACAAGCGATCGTGAAAAAGGTGGACAAGGGTTGAAAAGGCGAGCCTTATATGTGTACTCATTTGGAAAATGGAAGAGTGGAGATCTAGCAAAGATGTATAGACTCCATGGATGCAACCAAAGATCTAGAAGTCTACAAGCTTAAATCTACTGATGTGGATTCTTATGAAGCTTGAATCAAGTAGCTCATTGAATATCTATGTGTTGGATGTATAAAATAGTTAAAGTTACTTTTAAGTAACATGATCAGTTTAGTCAGGTTCAAAGAGACTGTATCATTTACAAAGAATGGGCTAAAGCATATCATCCTAATGTAAAGTAGTTTAAGAATGAAGTGATAGCTTTGAAGTTAGAAATTCAAGAGCAGGAAAAAGGAATATACTAACTTGAAGACCAACGAGCACAAGATATTGAAAATATAAATAATCTAAGAGAGAAAGTTGTTCTATCTAGAGAGTTAGATGCAAAAGTTGCCAAGATAGATGAGTATGAAGAGGAGATCTAAAATCTGAAAGCACATCATCTAGAATATGCCAATTCAATAAAAGCAAGAGATAAACTTTTGGAGACACATGCTAAAGAACTTAAGAGCTCTATTCATGTGTTGGAAAATCGAGATGCAAAAATACCCCAATTTTATTTGAGAATGCTCTCGGGACTGTGTAGGTTGGAAACTTGTCCATTCTACCAAACTAGCATGCTATACAAAGTGTTGTAACATATTTCAGTAAGGAAAGTTTACCTTTTTCTTAGCAGCAGCCAGTAGCCTTTTCAACAATCTCTAGGCTTCCTAGCCAAATTTATCCTTCCGCTCATATAATAGATACTAATTTTTGATAGCCATTGCATCAATCTAGATTAGGATATCATTAGCATATATATTCATGGAGGGAATTATAGAATTTAAATTTATTATTACTTATCTGAATAATCCCCATCATCAAGTGGGTTCCATATTTTTCCCGCAAGGGAGAGTACACACTAAGTGCACGAGTGATTAGCTTAGTAAAAAGCCCACATTAGTTTCCCTATTACTTTTACCTTAGCTTAGGCATAGCTTAAGAATGAGACCTCAAATGGCAAGAGATAATGTTTTTTTCTCAATCCAAATGGGTATTTAACAGCTAATAAGCATAACGAAGTAATACATGATGCTAGTTATGTATCATTGTCTTGTAATTATATGTTTTGTAATCTATGTAATAATCATCAGAATATTCATTAATGTTGTAATCATGTTTAATGTTAAATCCATATGCTATGTTAGTTTATTCGCCAATAGTGGTTAACACACGTTTAGTACCATTTCTGGAGGAGCCATAGTTGAATTCAAAGGGGAGGATGGCCTCTAGATCAAAAGCGAGATAAAAGCACGTGTGCCAGGCTGTTTTACAGGAAAGGCATTGGGCCACTATACATGGGATGTTAATGACAATGTTTTTTACGGATGTGGGACAATAACTTATTGTTACTCTAGCCTCTCCATTAGCCCTAGGGTAGTAGGCACATTATTTTCAGTGGAAGATCTGAAACTATGTGAGAAAAGTGGTGATCACTTCGTTGACAGTGTGACCCTTGGTTATTGGTGATCTCCAGGGGACAATGTCGAAAGCGAGCAAAGATCTAATCGTAGATAAATTGAGCCACAATATATGTTGTATTGTTTGTGGTAACTTGGGCTTCTGTCCATTTGGTGGCATAGGACAAGATGAATTTGAACTTTTCTAGTTGCCTCCAAAAAAATCAATGCCTCAATGATCAAGCAAGATAACTCCAGAGGGTATGTTGGTGTCATAAGCTTTAGAAAAGGGTTTTTCATCCTTGAATGGGTAAGGAAGACCAGAGCCGAATTTGAGAAATTCATTTTGCAATGATATGAACGGGGTAATGGCCTCCAGATTTCCTTGTGTGACAATCCTCAATGAAGTAAGACACTTTATGGGGGCTCCGACAACCTCTCGATCGTGCTTTGCTTTTTACATCTGGCCAGCCACTAATTGGTAAGGCTGACTCATTATGAGGAGACGATGATTATCCTTATGGTTTTTTTACTAGTAGGGAAATCTTTGTTGTGCCTTAAAAGGCAAGAGATGGTGTCAAAGTTGCAAAAGCTTGAGGCCCATGTGAAACATGTATGTGAGGGATTGATTTCAGGCAAGATGAAACGGACATCTTGAGGCCCATGTCAAAGTTTCCAAAGCTTGAGGCCCATGTTATTAATATGTATGTAAGGTGTGGATTTTCAAGCAAGATTTAATGGCCATCATTCCCAAAGAGATGAATTAGTAAGGGCTATCAAGAAATTAAAGCTATTATTTAACGATGTATGTGGTTCTATGGGAACACAATCGATGGAGGGATATCTCTACTTTGTGACTATTATTAATGACTACACTAGGCTCACTTGGATGTATCATCCCACTTAAACAAAATGAGAGGTTCTAACATGCATTGCATTTTTTTTAAATGGCTGAAAAAGGCTATGTATATAAAGATGGCACTATTTATACAGATTGAGGGGGGAGTATATGTCAAATGAGTTTCATGTATAAATAGCTCAAATTGAGAGGTTAGACATTTTGTTTCTATGAAGTTCACACCCTTTGTATAGATTGAGAGGGGAAGCATATTCTAATTGAGTTTCAAATATATATGGCTACAAGAGGCATAAACAATCAATGATTGTTCCCTACACACATGAGCGAAATGGTGTGGTTGAGAGGAAGAAAATATCCCTCATAGATATGGCACGTTGCCTAGTTAAGAGGCTAGGATATGCCTCATATTTTTGGCTGGAGGAAGCTTGAAAGTTATCTGTGCCACTTATATGCTAAATAGATGTCCCACGAAGGCCCTTATGAAGCTTAGAATGGACGGAAGCCCCCTTTGGCTCATTTGCATGTTTTTGGTTATTTAGCTTATTCTATTAGGGTGGTTGCAAGATGAGGTTATCTAGTGTCGTTTAGTGGGCGCCATTAGGTTTAGCCTGAAAACATACATTTTTTCAAGAAGAATAGCCAAGCTCTTCTAGTTAGCCAAGGAGTTTCACTTCAAGGTCTTCTAATGAAACATCATATGCAAATTTGGGCACCTAAAACTATAATCTGATCACATATCCAATAATTGCAAATCCCCTTTTCTTTGGGAACCAAAATTGTATACAGGCCCTGTTAGAGGTTTGGACAAGTACACTAACTGTGAGTAAATTTCTATAACTTTACATATCACAAATTAAAATAACATAGAGCTTAACATGATTTATCGAGTACACTAAATGTGAGTAAATTTCTATAACTTTGCATATCACAAATTACAATAACATAGAGCTTAACATGATTTATCGAGTACACTAAATGTGAGTAAATTTCTATAACTTTGCATATCACAAATTACAATAACATAGAGCTTAACATGATTTATCGTGTAATTTTTTATGTGTTCTACTATTTTCTATATTGTTTAAAAGGCATTAGAATTGTTAAAAAACATACTATTTTGTCCTCCCACCACATCTACCATTTAAAATGCTCAATTTGTATGGATGTAGTGATCATTGGATTGAGGAAGATTAGTAGAATGTGGGTCTAAGGTAAAAATATAAATCTAATAGTTGGATTTTTATAGATTTACTTTGGAAAATGTGTTCATGACTGTGAGAGGCCCATTATATCAATTGTAATTTAATTCTAGAAAATCAAATATGGAATCTTTCAATCTAAAAACTCTAGGGATCAATATACTTGTTGCCATGAATTTATTTAAAAAATTTTGGCTTAAATTTGAGTGTGGGAAGGTCCATTTTCAATCCTCCCAAGTGAAAATTCCCATATTGTGTCCACTCTCCCCTTTTCAGGTCTAAAACCAATCCTGGTTAGGTTTGGAAATCTAGGCTTGGTAAACTTCAAAGCCTAGATATCATGCCATGTGTGAGGCTTGGGTAGGCACAAATCTTATATATGCATGCCACTTTATGTCCACATCAGCTTCGAGAGGATCCACATAAGCACCTTGCCACCTCCACCCTCCACGTCAACATGGTCAACCTAGTTGACTTCCCACCTCATCATCCTAGTCATCATTAATGCCACATCTTCTTGCCACCTTTGCATGCCACCTCGCACTTGTTGACATGGCATGTCACATCATGGAATTACCACATCAATCATATTAGTGCCACATGTTAAGAAAATGCAACATGTCACCTCCTTCCCACCTTCCCATTTTTTTCAAAAATATATTTTTAAAAAAGTTAATTTAGTATATTTTTAGTGTTTTTACAAAAAAAGAGAAATAAAATATATAATCTTAAATAATAAAATGTATATAACTTATTAGTATAAAAGAATTTAAAATCACTAATTTAAAAGGATTATATTTTGGAATTAGATAAATAATATTATTTTTAAAGTTCATGTTATTTAATTTTAAAAATTTATTTTTTAAAATTAAATATTTCTTAAAAATATTTTATGTGTAGGAATAACCTTCGAATAAAATTTGAAAAAAATACATTATAAAAGAAAATGCAGTTATATAATTATTAAAAAATGATAAATTTATATATCTAGTAATGATAAATATTTAGACTTATAAATATTTATTATTAATAATATTACTTTTTTAAGTGGATAATAGTTTATCTTTAATTATCTTTATGTTTATCTTAATTATCCAATCAATCTTAGATAGGAAATCTAATGAGATTTGAAGTGGATAACCTATTTTTTCTATATAATCACACATCTCTTGTACTATCCCATCATTTAGCCTGCACATGACTTTTTCTCTCTTAGCTTCCTTGAGAATGGGTTCTTAAAATCGTAGGAGTTGGATTCAAGAGAAGGAGAGGAAAAGGGTAGCTCGTGAGAGAAAGAGAGAGTGGAGAGCACGTCAACGAGCAACATCTTCCATTGGTGATAATCCAAGCCTCACTCCTCCTCTTCCACTTCCTCTCCCTCTGCCCCCCCCCCCACTACCCCTTAGTTTAGATAATCCACATGAACCCGCCCTTCCTGAGCCCCCTTCTCTTCCACAAGAACCCACCCCCCTCCTTTGGGTGCCCATAGTGTGGATAGGAAAGAACTATCAAAGTCATGATTTGCGTAAGAATAAACCCTTTATTGGTAAGTTTACAAAGTAGCATTTTGATTAATATCATGCTAGTCATTCATTATTTTTTGAGACAAGATCAAAGTAAAAACCAAATGCACTTTGAATTTAAGGTTTAAGTATATATAAGAGTATCCCTCCATGTATATGTTAAATCAATGCATCTAAATCAAATGCCATTCAAGATATACAAGTTTATGTACTATCATTGCATAAAAGAAGAGTAAGGTTAAAAGTTATAAATGCATACTAAAAAACTATATCTCACTACAAGGAATTGAGGCATAACTAGCATTCCTACCAGTGATAAACGATGGGTTTCAAAAGTGTCGATTAGTAGGATCGCTAGTACGGGATTCTTGGTAACTTTGCTCATAACCAACGAGGTTACGAGTGATAGTTTTGCTCGTAAAATTGTTGTTAGAAGTGCTGGATACCAGAAAATAATAATAATAATAATCAATAGAGTATGAGAAATGCTCCACTTTTGCTCTTTATATTATGCTATTCTAAGATATAGATTGGAAGTTATGTCCAATTTAAGTTATACGTAGCTTCAAATTGTACTTTACATGAACAAGAAACTAAAAGAAAAGTAATTATTATCCATATAACTTGCTTACCTTACATTACATAAGGTAGGCATGCAAAAGTGCTTGGATACATTTACCATTTTGGAGAGAAAGGTTGAGTAGCAGTCTTGCTCTCTTACTCTCTATATCCATGTACAAGAGAATAAATGTTGTCCACCTAGCCTAAGAGAGACAACAAGCATGTCCCCTTGACACCTACTAACCTAAATGGATGGTCAACAAGAATTTTAGCTTGCCATCTCTCCTACTACAAGTCATCTCTCCTACTACAAGTCCGAAGCACAAATATGCTTTAGGCTCATATGTGAGAAAGGTGGCAAGTGCTTTAGCTTTCCACCTAGCATAAATGGATGGTTGGTAAGTTATACTGCTTGTTGCCAACTTTCCTACATGCAAGTCTAACGTGTAAATGCACTTGCACTCATATTTAAAAGAGACGAAAAGATTTTGAGCTTGCCACTTAGACTAAAAGGAGGATCATTGACAGCGTTTTAGCCATAGGGGGTGCACTAGTAAGAAATCATATGTATCATGTGCGTTTTAGCCACACGGGTGCACTAGTAAGAAACCCTATGCATCATGTGCATTCAAGGGGTATTTAAAAAATCCCATACCTTTTATTTTTCATGAATAAAATGACCCCTTTTTATTTATGGACTTGTGGGTTTTTTTTAATCGATTTAAAAAACCCTTTCTATAAATGTATTTCTATAAACTTACCATAAAAGTTTGAATTAAAAAACCCCTTCATTTGAACTTGTGTGCTATACTTACATATTTTTAGGTGAACCCCCAAAGGTTTTAGCATACTAGCTCTCTTACATGCAATTCTAAAGCATAAATATACTTTTGACTCATAGTTGAGGGAGGTGCCAAGCATTTTAGCTTTCCATCCAGCCTAAATTAATGGTTGGCTTGTTAGAATGCTTCCCAATTTTCCTACATGCAAGTTTGAAGCATAAATCGACTTGGGCTCATATCTAAGAGAGGCAAGAAGCATTTATCTTGCCACCTAGCCTAAATGGATGGTCAATAATCATTTTATCATGTCAGCTTTCCTACATGCATCTAAAGAGTAAATATGCTTTGGACTCATATCTAAGAAAGGTGATAAGCGTTTTAGACTGCCACCTAGACTAAATGGATGGTTGGCAAGCCAAAACTCTTCCCATTTCGCCTAGAGACAAGTCTCAAGTATAAATACATTGTGAACTTGCATCTAGGAGAGATTGAAAACATTTAAGCCTATGGAGAGCATGGGCAAGCCTATGCAAGCCATGGGAAAGCATGAAAGCATAGCCATGTGATACATTCCTACCCAACTCTCTCCCACACATGGGGCACTTCACATGCAGGACATATGCATGGACCATGTGACCTTGACTAGGACAAAAACGTAATAGCAAAATAGGAAAGAAAGGGTGAAACATACCTTCTAAGCGTTCACAATGATTGAGGATTGTGGTGGCTTGAGTAGTCTTCTTCTTTAAGTTCTCTCAACCTAGACTAAAACCCATAAAAAATGAGTTAGTATTTAAGCATAAAACCACTTTTCAAAACCATACATTATGTTTAAAAGTTGACCTAAACTTGAATTGAAGCATGTAAAGTGTATAAATTGGTAGACTATATACACAATAGAATAATGCATGATAAGATAGCAAAAACCACTAAAACAAATGAAGAGCACAACCACGTCAAGAGCCACAAAAATTTAAAAGAATCTATGTATAAAAAAATAATTCACATGGCTACGACCACGCAACTATAGCTGCACGATTAATTACACATGTAACCGTGCAAATAACCATGTGTACAACAATATATATAGCCACACACCTAATTGCATATACAGCCACGCACCTAACAATATCTATAGCCATGCACCTAACCACATATATAGCCATGCATTGCTCTAGCCACAGACTGTCTGCAAAAAAAGGGAACTGAATGCGCGACATATGTTGGGACATGTGTCCCCACATCTCTCCCCCATTTTGTCCCTGTTCTTTTTTAATCACATTACTTAAACATTGGTTAATCACATTTTTTTAGAACACTTAAATACTTAAAACATTAAAATTAATTGCAATACAATAATGTCATGGATTAAGTTGTAAAAATTACATACATAGTAGCCACATTACATAAGGTGTTCATGTCTAGAAATGAATAAAGATGAAGACATCAAAAACTAATTAAATTTATGCTTCATCTTTGTCTTCATTTTCATCTTCATCTTTGCCTACATCTTCACCACATGCACCACCACCTTTATCATTATTGTCACTTTCAACATCGTTGTCTTCTGGCATTAAATAGTGATAGAATGTGAAAAACATAAGCCACAAGTCAAATAAGTTGGATGATAAATAAAATTCAATTTTAGGGTCTCACCAAGATGCCGTGTCGAGCTGGTTGTTGGAAATCCGTTTCAATGACCACTCCCTAGCGTTTGAACCACTCCAAAGTGGTGGCTTCATTTTGATGCTTATCTATTCTCCTCAAACGATGGGGGGTCACTGTTACCCTTTCCTATAACAAACAACAACATGCATGAGATATGAAAATCATGATGACACATGAAGTAAACTTAGTGAAAAAAGAATAGAGAAAACTTATAACTCGTGCAAACCAGCCTGCATTTCCTCCGAATCCATACTTTGTCACACCACACTTCAGTAGAGTTGACTCGCATGCATCACCTTTGTTGAAGGTGTTGAGTACCCTCCTTGGCTTCCTTCTTCGCCTTCTTCCAAACCTTAATGGTACAATTGGTAGGCATTTGTTTCCCCTCTCCCACGCACCTCTTGTGCAAGAGATCCTATTATTGAGGATCTTTATAATGCAATTCCTTGCCCACTCATCGAAAAAATGAGTGTGGTGGGTTTTGGAAATGCACATGAAGTCTCTTTCTTTCTATTCTCTCTCTCCATGTACATGAAGTCTCTCTCTTTCTATTCTCCCTATGGTTTGAAGACATCCTTATAGGTTTGGTTGACTAAATGAAGGGAGGTATAATAAACCCTCTATCTTGTTTTGTCCATATAAGTCCTACCCTTCTCATCAAGGCTATAGTAAATCATACCACCCTCCCCGAGCACGTCGTTTATCGCTAATATAGGTGAAGGTGACTGTGTGCCTCCCTCAAAGCATCCACCACACCCATCTTTCCCACTACTAGATCACCACGGCTTAGAGAAGCACTCAAGCTATCACCACCTAAGTGGCACCGTGAGGATGTCACATGCTAAAATGAGATGGCATCATGGATGGGATAGAAGTGCATTGAGCAGCACTTGGAGGAGCTAAAGGACGAGGAGTAGGGAAAGTGGAAGTGTGAGGGGTAGGCAAAGTAGAAGTGTGAGGGGTAGGCAAAGTAGAAGTGTGAGGGGTAGGCAAAGTAGAAGTGAGAGGAGTAGAGAAGGTGGTGGGATACATGGATGTGGAGGACTGTGGGTAGCTGAAGTGTCTTGCATATAAAAGGCTAGAGATAAGCCCGAGCGACTCAATTGGGTTCAGCCGGTTCTAAATCGCGTGTGACTCTAAAACATGTTGTGAATGTGGATCATCTACAAGTATGGGGGGTACTAGAATATGCCACTCCATATATTCAGTCTTGGCTCGTTGGGGATGATCCCTATGATGGCCACATCTAAATCATAAAAGCATAGCTCACATAGATCATACATTACATAAAAAGCTTTATCCATAAAAACATTACATAGCATAGATAGAGCATAGCTCACATATGAATGCATACCTTAAATAGAGCATGTGTATGCTCTATACATGTTCTACGTATAAACATAATGCATAATTCATAAAGCATTCATACATTATGCATAATGCATAATGCATTATGCTTAGTGCATTAATGCTTAATGGATTATGCATAATGCATTAAGCGTAAATGCGTTAACCATATACATGTACAATGTATTAAGCATTATTACATTAAGCACTAATGCATTAATGCTTAATGAATTATGCATAAATGCATAATGCATTGAGAATTAATATATTAAGCATTAATGCATTACACATTATGCACGATACATTATGCACAATGTATTAAGCATAAGAAAAACCATTAATGCATTAAGCTTGATGCATTAATGCATAATGCAATAAGCATTAATGCATTAATGTTTATGCTTATGCTTAATTCATTATTGCATATGGTTAATACATAAGCATAATGCATTAAGCATATGCCTAATGCATAATGTACTACACTTAATGCATTAAAGCATTACACTTAATCCATTAATGGTTAATCCATTAAGTATTAATGCATTACGCTTAATACATTTACTTAATGCATTACACTTAATACATTAATGCTTATACTTAATGCATGATTGCATATGTTTAATACATATTCATAATAAACTAAGAATATGCTTAATGTATTTGTGCATTAATGCTTATTGAATTAAACATTAATATATTAAGCATATTCTTAATGCTTATTGAATTAAACATTAATATATTAAGCATATTCTTAATGCATTATGCATAATTCATAATCCCATAAGCTTGAGACATTAAGCATTAAGCTATTAAGTGTAATGCATTAAGCATGTGTATTATTCATCATGCATAATTCATATTGCATTATGCTAATACATTAAGAATTAATACATAGGCATAATGCATTAAGCTTCAGCATGGTACAAGAAAAACAAACTCAAGAAATAATCCATAGCACCTGAACATGCAAAAAATCACAAAAGAGTTTGGTCAAGGGCTTACATCTTATCCTTTTTAGAAGCTTGTACGTAGTTGAGGGAGTTTGGAGAAGATTGCCTTGACCTAGCCACAGATCAGGATAATGAGACACAAAAAGAAACAGATGAGTAAATTTTATGCTTAATGCTTAACGTATAGATTTAATGCTTAATGCATAGGCTTGTGAATGCATGAATACATTAAGCAATAACGTATAGATTTAATGCTTAATGCTTAATGCATAGGCTTGTGAATGCATGAATGCATAAGGTCAATGCATGAATACATTAAGCAATAAGCTTAATGCATGAATGGATAAGCTTAATGTATTATTACATAAATCTTAATGCATTATTGCATAGATCTTATGTAATAATTCATTAAGCTTTATGCATAATCTTATGAATACATTATGCATTAAGCTTATGCTTAATGTATTATTGTGTAAGCTGGCAACAATGCATTAAAGATAATGTAGTAAGCTATTACGTATTAACCTTAATGAAATCATACATAACCTTAATGCATGCATAAGTACTAGAGACAAAGAAAACTCAAGAAATAATCCCCAACACCCCGAAGTGTAAAAATAACAAAGAGTTAAGGGGCTTACCTCTTATGCTTTTTAGAAGCTTGTATTGTGGTTTACATAGCTTAATTGAAATTTTATATTATGCAGTTAGTCATTCGTAATTGGTTTTCACGTCTTCCCAAAAAGCATTTACTTGATTTTTCACGTCTTTCCAAATGTGTTGAATCAAGGTCGAGCACCCATGATCGTTAGATGTCTCCGAAATAATATTGGAAATCATTAATGTTCGTAGTCACGTAAAAAATGTGCTCTGGATCATTGGATGCATAAATGATCCTCTTGCGAAGCAATGAATATTAGGATCACGGTAAAGAAATACCATGATTGTGTTATATTAAACAACAATCATGTCCCAAATGAGATTTCTAATACCATTTACGAGTTATATATACCAAGATCGTGGTGATGGTTTAATCAAAGTATACGAATACCACCATCGTGATTTTTCTAAAGCACTATCGTGGTTATTTACTAATGATCGTGGTATTTTAAACCAGGATTGTGGTCTTTGAAGCACGACTGTGATTTCTAAAGCACGATTATGGTCTCTCATTTCATGCCACGTGGTCACATATGCGAACTAATTCTCCTACTAATCCCATATTCATGGTTTATTCGTGTTATTCTCTACTTGATTTCGATTATAGAGCTATCTACCCTTGCTAATGCATCTATATTTTTGTTTATTATTTTCCCCCTCTAAATCAGTTGTGGTTTGCTTGCTCTCTGTGGGTCTATGGAGGCAAGCATGTCAGATGGATTAGAGGGCCCTCCTCCTAGCAGTTCCAATGGATCAAGTGGGTCTGACACCTTTACATCTCGTATATGAGACCTACAGAGGAGATAAACAGCATTTGTAGCACTGGTGTGGAATCGGCCCCGCCACCCTGTGTTTTGTCTCCAACCTTGAGAGAATGCTGGACTCTCTTTGTAGCATCAACTCTATCATAGAGGTGGACCAATGGTTGTAGGAGCATCCATCACACGATCGATTTGTAGCACTGGCGCATGGAATCAGCTCCAACACCTTGCGTTTTGCCTCGGGCCTTGAGACAATCCTAGACTCTCTTTGTAGCATCAAATCTATCATAGAGGTGGATTAATGGCTGCTCTGCAGGAGCATCGGTTGCGCGGTCAACATTGAAAAAAAGTTATTGAGGTTCACATTATTCGTTTCGCATCATCGCTATGCGAAATTTAGAAAAGTTATTGAGGTTCATATTATTCTTTTCGCATCATCGCTATGCGAAAATTAGAAAAGCACAATGGATTTTGCATGGAAACTTTTTTGGGTCTCATACTAGAGGTCTATTTTCCTTAAATTAGGAAATTTCATTATCCCATACCATAGCACAATAAGAGTTGGAACTTGGAAGGGTGCTAAGGTAAGGTGGTGCCTCTTGCATGGCTACGTGTGAATAAAGGAAGGATGATAAGGGCAGCCTGGTACTCATGAGTGTCTATCTAAGAATTATTTCTTGTTTCAAATGAGATATCCCAACATACGGAAGAGTTCCAACAACGGTAAAGAAAGGTAAACGACGGGATTACTTCCCTTCCCCGCTTGGGATACACAATATTTTCCCTCCCATGTGGGGCTGTGGGAGCTAGGTAGAGAGCAAAGAGCCCTAGTACATTGGACTTGTAAGTGTTTTTTATAGTGTTTAGAGGAGCTCACTTAGGAGCTGAAATTGTGCGTCCACGTGGCTGGCATTCGTGCCAGGCTGACCGAGGATTTTCGTTCGGACTGAAATGTGCAGGCAGAGAGAACAAATAAGCACATTACCCGGTTACTACAATAACGTTGGTGGCCGAGGTGGTGGGTGGCGACCTACAGGCAAGTGATGGGTTTACGATAATAATGTTCGCGGCGACCTACAGGCAAGCCCATTACCCGGCCGTCTTTGTGGCATTCCCCTCGCATCTGTCTTATTCGATTGGCAAACGTCGAGCGTCGTCGTGCACTCGTGCATTCAATGCTGCGTAAGGGATTTGAACACGCAAACTTTAGCTCACCACCCACATAGCTTACTAGCTGTTCATACGTGCCCACCATTTGAACAACACGCAAACTTTAGCTCACCACCCACATAGCTTACTAGCTGTTCATATTGCCCACCATTTGAACAACACGCAAACTTTAACCATGCATTCATACGTGCCCACATGTGAAGACCATGAAAAAAATAAAGTAAACAAAACTTTACACCCACAACTGAGCTATGGGTGCCCACATGTGAGACCAAAAACATATAATATATGTGAAAAAGGATTTTAACCCCTCCAAGGTTGAAAATGCCGACATTCCAAAAATCAATATCTACAAAAGCGGGCTTAGTGCTTGGTCCATTTGTCCTACTTACAACAAATGAATGAGGCATAGATTTATCCTTAGCCCTTTCCCTCATTATCTTTGTATCAGTCTTTTATACGGAAGAGATCACATGCCCACTTGCCCTGGAAGATGTGCCTTTTGCCTTAAAGATTATACTTTAAAGATCTTCTGACATCAACACCATGCCACTTATAATCTTTTTTAAATGGATAACTTCTACAAGATTATTCCTTCTCGTACTTGCATCCTAAAAGTGATTGAGTGGCATATGCACGTATTATACTTTTGTTGTGCAATTCCTACAACATTGCAAATAGTTGGGAAATGGTGCCACCATTGCATTGTAAAGTGTGTGTTATGTCACAAGGGTGAAGACTAGAGTAAATGGATGGCAATGAATGGTGCGCAAGAAAGTGCTACAAGAAAAGATTAGTGACTTGAGCCTCCTAACAATGATTCCCAGTTTTCCTAAAATATATATATACCGAGTAGAGATCAAAATTGTAAAAAAATCATAAACCATATGAAAGTAATATCCCACCTTATCAAAAGGCTAAGTCGATTAAAGGATAATATAGTTCTCATCTTTGACTAAACCATGTCGTTTCTTTAAAACTTGATAGTTCTATCTACTTCTTTGATCTTTCAAAATAGAAATTCTTACACTAATTTTTAGGTGTGCTTCATCTTGGCATAGAAATTGGATTTTAACCCCCTTCGATGATCGAAAAAGCTGACAATCCAAGATCGTGCTTTAGAGCTATGCTATCATGCTTTCATAGGCAGAATCGTAGCTACTATTATTGTATACATAAATTTTATATACAGTAAGTTATTTGTATAATCTATTTTTGCATCTTCCCAAAAAATATTTACTAAATTTTCAATGTCTTTCCAAATGTGTTGAATAAGGGCTGTGCACCCATGATCGTTGTATATCTCGAAAAACTATTGGTAATCATTAGTGTTCATGGGGTCAGCTAAAACATGTCCTCTAGATCATTGGATGCATGAATAATTTGCTTTGCAAAGCAATGAATATTAGGATCATGGTATTAAATACCATGATGATGGTAAAGAAATACCATGATCGTGTTATATTAAACAACATTCATGGTATTTTTTCTACTCAACTGTCTATCTATGCACATCCAATGATCCATAAGTTTTCCAAATGATTTTTCTAATAACATTTTACAAATTATATATACCAAGATCATGGTGATGGTGTAATCAAAATATATGAATACCACCATCGTGATTTTTCCAAAGCACTTCGTGGGCTGTTTACTAACCATCGTGGTTTTTTAAACCACGATCCTGGTCTTTGAAGCATCATTGTGATTTCTAAAGCACGATTGTGGTCTCTCATTTCATGTCACGTGACCGCATGCAAACTATCTCTCCTACTAATCCCGTATTTACGGTTTATTCATTTTATTCTCTACTTGATTTTGATTATAGAGCTATCTCCCCTTGCTAATGCATCTATATTTTTGTTCATTATTTTCCCCCTCTAAATTAGCTGTGCTTTGCTTGCTCTCTGTGGGTCCATGGAGGCAGGCAACTCACATGGATTAGAGGGCCCCTCCTCCTCATAGGAGTTTAGGTGGATCAGGTGGGTTAGATACCTTTGCATCCCATATATGAGACCTACAGAGGAGATAAACAGGATTTGTAGCACTGGTGTGGAATCAGCCACGCCACCTTCTATTTTGTATCTGACCTTGACGAATGTTGGACTCTCTTTGTAGCATCAACGGTATCATAGAGGTGAACCAATGGCCACTACAAGAGCATCGCTTGTGTGGTCAAGGTTCAAAAAACATTCTTGATGAGGCTCACACATGATTGCTCTTTTTTCTTCATGATTATTGGTTTTACATCGTTGCTATCTGAAACTTAGAAAAGCACATTGGAGAATGCATGAAAACTTTTCTGGGTGTCATACTAGAGGTCTATTTTCCTTAAATTAGGAAATTTCATTATCCCATACCATAGCACAGTAAGAGTTTGAGCTTGGAAGGGTGGTAAGGTAGGTTGTGCCTCTTGCATGGCTACGTGCGAATAACTTCTTAACATGGCAGGATGATAAGGGCAAGCTGATACTCTATTTGTGAATAATCTCTTGTTTTAAATGAGATATCTCAATATAAGGAAGAGTGCGAGCAAAGGTAAACACAGGATTATTTCTCTTCCCCCCCCCTTGGGATAAACAATATTTTCCCTCCCATGTGCAGCTGTGGGAGCTAGGTAAAGAGCAAAGAGCTCTAGTACATTGAACTTGTACGTGCTTTTTATAGTGTTTAGGGGAGCTCTTAAGGCAAACCAAGGATTTGAAATGTGTTTTCCCAAAAAATATTTACTCAATTTTCCATGTCTTTCCAAATGTGTTGAATCAAGGCTATGCAGCCATGATCATTGTATATCTCCAAAAAACTATTGGTAATCATTAGTGTCATGGTTAGCTAAAACATATCCTCTGGCTCACTCAAGCTTCTCCAAAAGAAATTACGTGTTATGGCAGCGAAACGAGCAATGTCCTCCTCTTCTCTTGTTGTCGGCCGACCAGCCACTTGATTCTAAAAGTACCAAAATAACAAGATAAGCATTGATACTGACAAAGTAGACATAACATCAAATGAAACATACAAGATAAATGTTGATACTTACAAAGTAGACATGGAATGCATCTTAACCGCCACTTCCAAGGTGAGAGCTTCCTACGCTCTCCATTCGAGCTTTGGCCGCATCCTCTTGTTGCTTGTAGCGTTGGGGATTTCGAGCATGCTTTTGCCTCTCCTCATTCCAATCCTCAGTGCTCATGTACCAAGGCTTCTCACCCCCTGCCATCTCCCTGCGAATGTTTCATGATGTCCACCATGTGGTCCTTTATCCACCTTATGGGGACGACATCACTACCGCCGGCCAGCCAGCTTTACTCATCCTTGATTTGATTTATGACTCTATCTTTCTTGTTTTTATCCAACTTTGGCCATAAAGTCATAAAGTCATTTGCAAAGACAATGTGGCAAAGCTCGCAGATGTGGCTCTTCATCTCTTGACCGACATTATCCAAAACCACATTCCCATTGACAATTGTGTAAAATTTTTCTCCATCGACGGGTGTGGGCTGTGTGTCGAAACGTCACGAGTGCTTATGGTGCTAGATGGGGAAGGACGCTCACTTGGGGACGTAGACCCATCCGTGCCCCCACTTGGACAACAACCGCCTCCACCCCCACTACTCGAGCATTATGCTCTCTGCTGCTGCGAGTGGATGAGCTACGTGAGGGAGGGGTTCTAGCAGCTCTTTATGGGTTTCTATAGGTGAACTAGGGTTATCGGTGATGGTCCCCGATGGTGCGGCCGATGTGCCCGCCCCTCTACCAAAATATTGTTGTGCCATCGCTCTTTGCTCGTGCGTGGCTTGTGCTAAAAAACCCATGAACTGGTCAGGCGACATGGCATATGGAGAGAAGGATGGAGAGTAAGCCGGTGTCTCATTTGGAGTGCGAGACATGTTTCTACACACACATAACAAAGCCCACATGGACACTTTAATAATAGCATACAGATGAATTATCCATCAACATTCATTGTGCATAAAGCTATGCATGAGGCTTATGCATAAAGCACTATGCATAAGGCCTTATGCATAAAGCATTATGCATAAAGCTTATGCATGAGGCCTTATGCATAAAGATATGCATGAGGCTTATGCATAAAGCATGAATGAGCATTATGTATAAAGCATTATGCATAATGTTATGCGCAAATCTACAAAACAAATCCCTAGCACCCAAGGGTGCAATAATAATAGAATAAAAACACATAACAAAGCCCACATGGACACTTTAATAAGAGCATACACATGAATTATCCCTCAACATTCATTATGCATAAAGCTTGTGCATAAAGCTATGCATGAGGCTTATGCATAAAGCACTATGTATAAGGCCTTATGCAGAAAGCTTATGCATGAGGCCTTATGCATCAAGCTATGCATGAGGCTTATGCATAAGCATGAATGAGCATTATGTATAAAGCATTATGCATAATGCTTATGCGCAAATCTACAAAACAAATCCCTAATACCAAAGGGTACAATAATAATAGACCAATAATAGATATCTATGCATTGTCTTTTATGTTGTGCTTTCGTGAATTTATACAATAAAAGTACTTATTTATTGTGCTTGCAGTATCGTAAGTTTGGGGCAATTTGGTCACACGGACGTCACTTTCGAGTAGAAGGAATAGTTAAAAAGAGAACAACATTTGATTGTGGTGTGAAGGCTAATTTCATGCAAGAAAGTCCTTCAAGTGTAAGTGATGCAATAATGAAGTAGGCATGCTAGATTATTGTGGAACAATCCAAGATATTATCAAGGTTGGATTCAGAAAGTTTGATATGTTCATTTTTGATGTGAAATGGTTCAAGTTGGTAACTCAAGGGGGGGCGCAAGTAACTGTACGCAAAGACAAGTGTGGATTTCTTGAAGTAGACCGCACAAAGATATGGACTGACCAAAGGGACACATTTGTGCTACCAGAGCACTGTGAGCAAGTCATCTTTGTGGAAGACCCAACAGATCATAAATTGTTGTTTGTGATCCAAATAAATCCATGTGGAAAACAAACATTTGAAGAGGTGAAAATAGCAGTTGACTATTTGCCACATGCTGGGGAACTCCCCCGCAGATCATGTGATGGTTGAGCATACACCACTAGCACCTATTGAACAATAAGAAGACCAAGAAGAAGACATACTTGTTGAGGAAGTAGGTGAGGTTCACACGGGATTAGGATCCGATGAAGGTGTACTCATTGAGCAAATACATCTTCAACGAGAAATAGACACTAGAGATAATCTAGAAGAAGAAGAGATTCAGGCTGAGTATGATCACCATGAAGCATCGACAGCTTTCATGCTAGAGCTAGAAGAGGATGACGACATGGATGAATTACCTTCTACTACTACAAGACAACTGGTTCCACCAATTGACAACAATGATGGAGTATTTCTGTGATATACACAAATTTTATATGCAGTAAGTTATTTGTATAATCTATTTTTGCGTCTTCCCAAAAAATATTTACTCAATATGCCATGTCTTTCCAAATGTGTTGAATCAGGACTGTGCAGCCCCATGATCGTTGTATATCTTCAAAAAGCTATTGGTAATCATTAGTGTTGATGGCCAGCTAAAACATGTCCTTTGGATCATTGGATGCATGAATAATTTGCTTGCGAAGCAATGAATATTAGGATCATGGTATTACATACCACGATCATGGTAAAGAAATACCATGATCATGTAATATTAAACAACAATCATGGTATTTTTTCTAATCAACTGTCTATCTTTGCACATCCAACGATCCATAAGTTTTCCAAATGATATTTCTAAATAACATTTAACAAATTATATATACCAAGATCATGGTGATGGTGTAATCAAATTATATGAATACCACCATCGTGATTTTTCCAAAGCACTATCATGGCTATTTACTAACGATCGTGGTTTTTTAAACCACGATCCTAGACTTCAACAGCACGATTGTGGTCTCTCATTTCATGTCACATGACCGCATGCGAACTAATTCTCCTACTAACCCCGTATTTACGATTTATTCATGTTATTCTCTACTTGATTTCGATTATAGAGCTATCTCCCCATGCTAATGCATCTATATTTTTGTTTATTATTTTCCCCCTCTAAATTAGTTCTGCTTTGCTTGCTCTCCATGGGTCCATGGATGCATGCAACTCAGGTGGATTAGAGGCCCCTCCTCCTCCTAGGAGTTCAGGTGGATCAGGTGGGTTAGATACCTTTGCATCCTATATATGAGACCTACAGATGAGATAAATAGAATTTGTAACACTGGTGTGGAATTGGCCCCGCCACCTTGTGTTTTGTCTCCAACCTTGAGCGAAGGTTGGACTCTCTTTGTAGCATCAACTGTATCATAGAGGTGAACCAATGGCTACTACAGGAGCAAAGCTTGTGTGGTCAAGGTTCAAAAAACGTTCTTGATCACACATGATTGCTCTATTTTCTTCACGATTATTGGTTTTACATCGCCGCTATGCGAAATTTAGAAAAGCACAATGGATATGAAGACTTTTCTGGGTGTCATACTAGAGGTCTATTTTCCTTAAATTAGGAAATTTCATTATCTCATACCATAGCATAGTAAGAGTTTGAGCTTGGCAGGGTGATAAGGTAGGTGGTGCATCTTTCATGGCTATGTGCGAATAACTTCTTAACATGGCAAGATGATAAGGGCAAGCTGATACTCTATTTGTGAATAATCTCTTGTTTTAAATGAGATATCTCAACATAAGGAAGAGTGTGAGCAAAGATAAACGACCAGATTATTTCTCTTCCCCCCCCCTTGGGATAAACAATATTTTCCCTCCCATATGGGGTTGTGCGACCCTCTCATGTGGGGTTGTGGGAGGATGGTAAAGAGCAAAGAGCCCTAGTACATTGAACTTGTAAGTGCTTTTTATAGTGTTTAGGGGAGCTCTTATATAGGAGGTCCATAGGAGGTAAAGAGCAAAGAGCCCTAGTACATTGAACTTGTAAGTGCTTTTTATAGTGTTTATAGTGTTTAGGGGAGCTCTTAAATAGGAGGTCCATAGGAGGGGGTATGTTATGATGATGTGCATTTCCACCTGACATGGCGTCTAGCGTCCACGTGGTTGGCGTTCACGCACAGCTGACTGAGGATTTTCATCCGTCGTTCGGACTGAAAAGTGTACGCAGAGAGAACAAATAGGAGGGGGGATGTTATGACGATCTTCATTTGCACCTGACATGCAAGGAAAAAAGTGGATACAGTGGTATGGACATTAGTAATATAATAGGGCAATTGGCATCACTAAAGATCCCAAGATCGTGTTTTAGAGCTATGCTATCAAGCTTTCGTAGGCATAATCATAGCTACTATTGTCATATACATAGCCCAATTAAAATTTTATATGCAGTTAGTCATTCCTAATTGATTTCACGTCTTCCCAAAAAAGTATTTACATAATTATCACGTCTTTCCAAATGTGTTAAAATTGGGCCGTACACCCATGATCAGTTAGATGTCTCCAAAAAAATATTGGTAATCAGTAATGTTCGTAGTCATGTAAAACATGTGCTCTTGATGATTGGATGCATAAATGATCCTCTTGCAAAGCAATGAATATTAGGATCATGGTAAAGAAATACCATGATTGTGTTATATTAAACAACAATCATGGTATTTTTACTTCTCAATCGTTGATCATCCAATGATCCATAAGTTTCCCGCGAATGAAATTTCTAATACCATTACAAATTATATATACCAAGATCGTGGTGATGGTTTAATCAAAGTATACGAATACCACCATCGTGATTTTGCTAAAGCACTATCATGGTTATTTACTAATGATCATGGTATTTTAAACCAGGATCTTGGTCTTTGAAGCACGACCGTGATTTCTAAAGCTCGATTGTGGTCTCTCATTTCATGCCACATGGTCGCATGTGAACTAATTCACCTACTTATCCCGTATTCGTGGTTTATTCATGTTATTCTCTACTTGATTTCAATTATAGAGCTATCTACCCTTGCTAATGCATCTATAGTTTTGTTTATTATTTTCCCCCTCTAAATAAGTTGTGGTTTGCTTGCTCTCTTTGGGTCTATGGAGGCAAGCACGTCAGGTGGATTAGAGGGCCCTCCTCCTAGCAGTTCAAGTGGATCAGGTGGGTGGGATATCTTTGCATCTCGTATATGAGACCTATAGAGGAGATAAACGGGATTTGTAGCATTGGTGTGGAATCGATGCCACCACCTTGTGTTTTGTCTCCAACCACACATGTATGCGTTGGTGCATGTACATGTCACTAGGTGTTGGTACACTTGTGGTGGAAAAAGGAAGAGCTTAAGTTTGTTTTGGCACCTAAGACTACTCTTGCATTATAACCACTTCAAAATAACATATTATGGAAGCATGCAAATGTTTGTAAAGATTTTGACAAGAAACTGAACATCTACATGAAAAAAATGTCAACAAGGAGAAGTTTTGCTTATTGTTGCAAAAAGAATAAAAAGATTTTGAAGCCATATATTATTTATTATTGAAAAGATTTTATCTTATGCAAAGACTGGTGTTCTTTAGTGTGTTCATTGTGAAAGTCAAATGAGAAGAAAGAAGAGAGTGTGTGAAACCATGTGTAAATGATGATCATTGCTAACATGATTTATTATGTAAAGACTTCTATTTCCTATATTCTTTGTGAGAGCATGCTATGGACAACATGTTAGGTATTGTATTTATTTTGAATTATGAAAAATTCTAATAGGTTTCAATCTATAGAGAACCTATATATCATGTGTGTTGTAGGGGTGTATTTTAAAAATCGCATATCTATTATTCTTATATAAACTAGTGTGTTTTGTTTTAAAAATCTCCGTATGTAATTTCATTTCTCTAAATTTATCCCAAATATATGGATTTATAAACTCCATTGATGAACTCAACTGATACACTTCAATATTCTAAAGTTAATCCTCCTAGACAAAAAAAATATGTTTCTCTGCATTACTAAGATACATTTAGTGGAGAGATACTCACAATGCTTCATTGATTGGTTGGACAGGTAGTATTGTAAATAATAGTGGAAACTTTAATGATTCTTCATGGGCAAACTGAATATCATAAGCCTGAAAAATAGATTTTATATGTAGTGTTTCTTATATAGTGGATACCTAACTTCTCACACCTCTTATCTATTCTGCAAGTAATATTTGAGAAAATACTAAAGTAACTTTGTTTGTGAACACATTCCAAGGAATTTATAGTAACACTTTTATATAGTAAAGCATTTAGGTAGATCTCTTCAATACTAACATTCTTCAAATATTCGAGAGAGTATAAACAACAACATTTTTACATAGTCATCAATAACTTAATTAAAACTCTTCAATTGTAACATTCTTAGAACTTAAATAGAATATATAATTTACCAACTCAAATTTCTTAGTTTTCAGGTTGGAATAAAAAACTACCAACTCAAATTTCTTGTTGAGTACCCTCCTTGGCTTCCTTCTTCGCCTTCTTCCAAACCTTAATGGTGCAATTGGTAGGCATTTGTTTCCCCTCTCCCATGCACCTCTTGTGCAAGAGATCCTATTATTGAGGATCTTTATAATGCAATTCCTTGCCCACTCATCGAAAAAATGAGTATGTGGTGGGTTTTGGAAATGCACATGAAGTCTCTCTCTTTCTATTCTCTCTCTCCATGTACATGAAGTCTCTCTCTTTCTATTCTCTCTCTCCATGTACATGAAGTCTCTCTCTTTCTATTCTCCCTATGGTTTGAAGACATCCTTATAGGTTTGGTTGACTAAATGAAGGGAGGTATAATAAACCCTCTATCTTGTTTTGTCCATATAAGTCCTACCCTTCTCATCAAGGCTATAGTAAATCATACCACCCTCCCCGAACACGTCGTCTATCGCTAATATAGGTGAAGGTGACTGTGTGCCTCCCTCAAAGCATCCACCACACCCATCTTTCCCACTACTAGATCACCACGGCTTAGAGAAGCACTCAAGCTATCACCACCTAAGTGGCACCGTGAGGATGTCACATGCTAAAATGAGATGGCATCGTGGATGGGATAGAAGTGCATTGAGCAGCACTTGGAGGAGCTAAAGGACGAGGAGTAGGGAAAGTGGAAGTGTGAGGGGTAGGCAAAGTAGAAGTGAGAGGATTAGGGAAGGTGGTGGGGATACATGGATGTGGAGGACTGTGGGTAGTTGAAGTGTCTTGCATATAAAAGGCTAGAGATAAGCCCGAGCGACTCAATTTGGTTCAGCCGGTTCTAAATCGCTTGTGACTCTAAAACATGTTGTGAATGTGGATCATCTACAGGTATGGAGGGTACTAGAATATGCCACTCCATATATTCAGTCTTGGCTCGTTGGGGATGATCCCCATGATGGCCACATCTAATGCATAAAAGCATAGCTCACATAGATCATACATTACATAAAAAGCTTTATCCATAAAAACATTACATAGCATAGATAGAGCATAGCTCACATATGAATGCATAGCTTAAATAGAGCATGTGTATGCTCTATACATGTTCTACGTATAAACATAATGCATAATTCATAAAGCATTCATACATTATGCATAATGCATAATGCATAATGCATTATGCTTAGTGCATTAATGCTTAATGCATTATGCATAATGCATTGAGCGTAAATGCGTTAACCATATACATGCATAATGTATTAAGAATTATTACATTAAGCACTAATGCATTAATGCTTGATGAATTATGCATAAATGCATAATGCATTGAGAATTAATATACTAAGCATTAATGCATTACACATCATGCACAATGTATTAAGCATAAGAAAAACCATCAATGCATTAAGCTTGATGCATTAATGCATAATGCAATAAGCATTAATGCATTAATGTTTATGCTTATTCTTAATTCATTATTGCATATGGTTAATACATAAGCATATGCCTAATGCATAATGTACTACACTTAATGCATTAAAGCATTACACTTAATCCATTAATGGTTAATGCATTAAGTATTAATGCATTACGCTTAATACATTTACTTAATGCATTACACTTAATACATTAATGCTTATACTTAATGCATGACTGCATATGTTTAATACATATTCATAATAAACTAAGAATAAGCTTAATGTATTTGTGCATTAATACTTAATGCATTATGCTTATTGAATTAAACATTAATATATTAAGCATATTCTTATTGCATTATGCATAATTCATAATCCCATAAGCTTGAGACATTAAGCATTAAGCTATTAAGTGTAATGCATTAAGCATGTGTATTATTCATTATGCATAATTCCTATTGCATTATGCTAATACATTAAGAATTAATACATACGCATAATGCATTAAGCTTCAGCATGGTACACAAGAAAAACAAACTCAAGAAATAATCCGTAGCACCTGAACATGCAAAAAGTCACAAAAGAGTTTGGTCAAGGGCTTACATCTTATCCGTTTTAGAAGCTTGTACGTAGTTGAGGGAGTTTGCAGAAGATTGCCTTGACCTAGCCACAGATCAGGATAATGAGACACAAATTTTATGCTTAATGCTTTACGTATAGATATCATGGTATTTTTTCTTCTCAATCATTGATCAATGCACATCCAATGATCCATAAGTTTCCCAAATGAAATTTCTAATACCATTTATAAGTTATATATACCAAGATCATGGTGATGGTTTAATCAAAGTATACGAATACCACCATCGTGATTTTCCTAAAGCACTATCGTGGTTATTTACTAATGATCGTGGTATTTTAAACTAGGATCGTGGTCTTTGAAGCACGACTGTGATTTCTAAAGCACGATTGTGGTCTCTCATTTCATGCCACGTGGTCGCATATGCAAGGTAATTCTCCTACTAATCCCGTATTCGTGGTTTATTCGTGTTATTCTCTACTTGATTTCGATTATAGAGCTATCTACTCTTGCTAATGCATCTATATTTTTGTTTATTATTTTCCCCCTCTAAATCAGTTGTGGTTTTCTTGCTCTCTGTGGGTCTATGGAGGCAAGCATGTCAGGTGGATTAGAGGGCCCTCCTCGTAGCAGTTCAGGTGGATCAAGTGGGTCGGATACCTTTACATCTCGTATATGGAGATAAACAGCATTTGTGGAATCGGCCCCGCCACCCTGTTTTTTGTCTCCAACCTTGAGAGAATGCTGGACTCTCTTTGTAGCATCAACTCTATCATAGAGGTGGACCAATGGTTATAGGAGCATCCGTCACACGATCGATTTGTAGCGTTGGCGCATGGAATCGGCTCCAGAGGAGATAAACAGCATTTGTAGCACTGGTGTGGAATCGGCCCCGCCACCCTGTGTTTTGTCTCCAACCTTGAGAGAATGCTGGACTCTCTTTGCAGCATCAACTCTATCATAGAGGTGGACCAATGGTTGTAGGAGCATCCGTCACACGATCGATTTGTAGCACTGGCGCATGGAATCAGCTCCACCACCTTGTGTTTTGCCTCGGGCCTTGAGACAATCCTAGACTCTCTTTGTAGCATCAAATCTATCATAGAGGTGGATTAATGGCTGCTCTGCAGGAGCATCGGTTGCGCGGTCAACATTGAAAAAAAGTTATTGAGGTTCACATTATTCGTTTCGCATCATCGCTATGCGAAATTTAGAAAAGTTATTGAGGTTCATATTATTCTTTTTGCATCATCGCTATGCGAAAATTAGAAAAGCACAATGGATTTTGCATGGAAACTTTTTTGGGTCTCATACTAGAGGTCTATTTTCCTTAAATTAGGAAATTTCATTATCCCATACCATAGCACAATAAGAGTTGGAACTTGGAAGGGTGCTAAGGTAAGGTGGTGCCTCTTGCATGGCTACGTGTGAATAACGGAAGGATGATAAGGGCAGCCTGGTACTCATGAGTGTCTATCTATGAATTATTTCTTGTTTCAAATGAGATATCCCAACATACGGAAGAGTTCCAACAAAGGTAAAGAAAGGTAATCGACGGGATTACTTCCCTTCCCCCCTTGGGATACACAATATTTTCCCTCCCATGTGGGGCTGTGGGAGCTAGGTAGAGAGCAAAGAGCCCTAGTACATTGGACTTGTAAGTGTTTTTTATAGTGTTTAGAGGAGCTCACTTAGGAGCTGAAATTGTGCGTCCACGTGGCTGGCATTCGTGCCAGGCTGACCGAGGATTTTCGTTCGGACTGAAATGTGCAGGCAGAGAGAACAAATGAGCACATTACCCGGTTACTACAATAACGTTGGTGGCCGAGATGGTGGGTGGCGACCTACAGGCAAGTGATGGGTTTAGGATAATAATGTTCGCGGCGACCTACAGGCAAGCCCATTACCCGGCCGTCTTTGTGGCATTCCCCTCGCATCTGTCTTATTCGATTGGCAAACGTCGAGCGTCCTCGTGCACTCGTGCATTCAATGCTGCGTAAGGGATTTGAACACGCAAACTTTAGCTCACCACCCACATAGCTTACTAGCTGTTCATACGTGCCCACCATTTGAACAACACGCAAACTTTAGCTCACCACCCACATAGCTTACTAGCTGTTCATACGTGCCCACCATTTGAACAACACGCAAACTTTAGCCATGCATTCATACGTGCCCACATGTGAAGACCATGAAAGAAATAAAGTAAACAAAACTTTACACCCACAACTGAGGTATGGATCCAAGTGGCTATGTTTTCAGCCTTGGTAGTGGAGCTGTGAGTTGGAGCAGTAAAAAGCAACCTACAGTTGCTTTATCTACCACAGAGGCAGAGTATCGTGGAGCAGCCATAGCTGCATGTGAGGCTATGTAGTTGAAGAAGTTGCTAGATGATGTCAGGTTACAGAGTGATATGAGAGTTGTCATTCATTGTGACAACATGAGTAGTATTCAGCTTGCTAGCAACCCAGTTTATCATGCCAGGACCAAACATATTGAGGTCCACTATCACTTCATCAGAGAGAAAGTGCTAGATGGGCATGTTGATTTGACATATGTGTAGACAGATGAGCAGGTTGCAGATATCTTTACCAAAGCACTTGGTAAGGATAAGTTCGAGTATTTCCGTACTAGATTGGGAGTCCTAGAGATGGACATGTCGAGCTTGAGGGGGAGTGTTGAAATGTCAAGCTCATATACAGCTGGAGGATAGCACATGGGTGCTGACAGAGTGACAGTATGGTAGATAGATATCGTGTGGTGTGTTTATGACCGCGTCCAGCTGGTCATGTGTGGTGTGGACATTACATTAGGTTTACTTTGTAGTGTGGACATAACACTATGTTGTGTTCTCCTTTTGTGTGTGAGAGAGATGGTGACTATTGCTACTCTCCTTCTTTATGATTGATGGATATGGATTAGGGTTTGCTTCTCTTGTGTGTGTTCCCTCCTGCTTCTGTTTTTTATCATAGATTTCCTTGTGTGACAATCCTTAATGAAGTAAGACACTTTATGGGGGTTCAGACAACGTCTCGATCCTGCTTTGCTTTTTACAACTCGCCAACCACTAATTGGTAAGGCTGACTCTTTATGAGGAGATGATGATTGTCCTTATGGTTTGCGCCAGTAGGGAAAGCACATGTGGAGATTAGAAAAAGTACATCCCCATACCAATCTAGGGTATCATACACCTTAGACAACATACTATCAATCTAATGGTTCAAATTGCACAATATTAAATTTACTTCGTGCATATGTTTCATCACAACCTAAACAATAGGATAAGTATATCCATATTTTGTAATTTGCATATAACAACACACCGCATTCATCCACTGGAAAAGCACCTTTTGCAATTGTGTATGAAAAAGTTTTACCTACTTCTATCACTCGTTTGTCACACACTACTGAAGCTGCAGATCAATTCACCATTGATTTCACTTCCATTCATGATCATGTTCGTAAAGCTATTTCTAATGCACAAGAGAAATACACTAACCAAGCTAATGAGAAAAGAAAGCACAATCGTTGGAGGGATATCTCTACTTTGTGACTACTATTAATGACTACACTAGGCTCACTTGGATGTATCCCACTTAAACAAAATGAGAGGTTCTAACATGCATTGCATTTTTTTAAATGGCTCAAAAAGGCTATGTATATAAAGATGGCACTATTTATACAGATTGAGGGGGGAGTATATGTCAAACGAGTTTCATGTATAAATAGCTCAAATTGAGAGGTTAGACATTTTGTTTCTATGAAGTTCACACCCTTTGTATAGATTGAGAGGGGAAGCATATTCTAATTGAGTTTCAAATATATATGGCTACAAGAGGCATAAACAATCAATGATTGTTCCCTACACACATGAGCGAAATGGTGTGGTTGAGAGGAAGAAAATATCCCTCATAGATATGGCACGTTGCCTAGTTAAGAGGCTAGGATATGCCTCATATTTTTGGCTGGAGGAAGCTTGAAAGTTATCTATGCCACTTATATGCTAAATAGGAGTCCCACGAAGGCCCTTATGAAGCTTAGAATGGATGGAAGCCCCTAGACGGAAGCCCCCTTTGGCTCATTTGCATGTTTTTGGTTATTTAGCTTATTCTATTAGGGTGGTTGCAAGATGCGGTTATCTAGTGTCGTTTAGTGGGCGCCCTTGGGTTTAGCCTGAAAACAGGTATTTTTTCAAGAAGAATAGCCAAGCTCTCATAGTTAGCCAAGGAGTTTCACTTCAAGGTCTTCTAATGAAACTATAATCTGATCACATATCCAATAATTGCAAATCTCCTTTTCTTTGGGAACCAAAAGTGTCTACAGGCCCTGTTAGAGGTTTGGTCAGGTACACTAAATGTGAGTAAATTTCTATAACTTTGCATATCACAAATTAAAATAACATAGAGCTTAACTTGATTTATCGAGTAATTTTTTTATGTATTCTACTATTTTCTATATTGTTTAAAAGGCATTAGAATTGTTAAAAAACATACTATTTTGTCCTCCCACCACATCTACCAAGTGATGATTAGATTGAGGAAGATTAGTAGAATGTGGGTCTAAGGTAAAAATACAAATCTAACGGTTGGATTTTTGTAGATTTACTTTGAAAAATTTGTTTATGACTGTGAGAGGTCCATTAAATCAATTGTAATTTAATTCTAGAAAATCAAATATGGAGTCTTTCAATCTAAAAACTCTAGGGATCAATATACTTGCCATGAATTTTTTTTTAAAAAAAATTTGGCTTGACTTCCCATATTATGTCCACTCTCCCCTTTTCAAGTCTAAAACCAATCCTGGTTAGGTTTGGAAATCTAGGCTTGGTAAACTTCAAGGCCTAGATATCATGCCTTGTGTGAGGCTTGGGTAGGCACAAATCTTATATATGCATGCCACTTTATGTCCAGATCAGCTTCGAGAGGATTCACATAAGCACCTTGCCACCTCTACACTCCACGTCAACATGGTCAACCTAGTTGACTCCCCACCTCATCATCCTAGTCATACATCAACCATAATAGTGCCACATGTCAAGAAAATGCAACGTGTCATGCATGCATGTGACACGTGGCACCTCCTTCCCACCTTTCCATTTTTTTCAAAAACTTTTTTTTAGAAAAGTTAATTTAGTATATTTTTAGTGTTTTTACAAAAAAAGAGAAATAAAATATATAGTTTTAAATTATAAAATATATATAACTTATTAATATAAAAGAATTTAAAATCACTAATTTTAAAGGATTATATTTTGGAATTAGATAAATAATATTATTTTTAAATTTCATGTTATTTAATTTTATAAAAAATATTTTTTAAAATTGAATATTTCTTGAAAGTATTTTATGTGTAGGATTAACCTTTGAATAAAATTTGAAAAAATAACATTATAAAAGAAAATACAATTATATAATTATTTAAAAATGATAAATTTAAAGATAAATTTTTATATCTAGTAATGATAAATATTTAGACTTGTAAATATTTATTATTAATAATATTACTTTTTTAAGTGGATAATAGTTTATCTTTAATTATCTTTATGTTTATCTTAATTATTCAATCAATCTTAGATAAGAAATCTAATGAGATTTGAAGTGGATAACCTATTTTTCCTATATAATCACACATCTCTTGTACTATCCCACACTTATCTCTAGTACTATCCCATCATTTAGCCTTCACATGACTTTTTCTCTCTTAGCTTCCTTGAGAATGGGTTCTCAAAGTCGTAGGAGTTGGAAACCTGATAGGACTAGACTCCCCCCCGTCCACCAAGTTCAAGAGAAGGAGAGGAAAAGGGTAGCTCGTGAGAGAAAGAGAGAGTGGAGAGCACGTCAACGAGAAACATCTTCCATTGGCGATGATCCAAGCCTCACTCCTCCTCTTCCACTTCCTCTCCCTCCGCCCCCCACTACCCCTTAGTTTAGATAATCCACATGAACCCGCCCTTCTTGAACCCCCTTCTCTTCCACAAGAACCCAACCCCCCTCCTTTGGGCACCCATAGTGTGGATAGGAAAGAACTATCAAAGTCATGATTTGAGTAAGAATAAACCCTTTATTGGTAAGTTTACAAAGTAGCATTTTGATTAATATCAAGCTAGTGATTCATTATGTTTTGAGACAAGTTCAAAGTAAAAACCAAATGCACTTTGAATTTAAGGTGTAAGTACATATAAGAGTATCCCTCCCTGTATATGTTAAATCAATGCATCTAAATCAAATGCCATTCAAGATATGCAAGTTTATGTACTATCATTGCATAAAAGAAGAGTAAGGCTAAAAGCTATAAATGCATACTAAAAAACTATATCTCACTACAAGGAAATGAGGGTCAACTAGCATTCCTACCAGTGATAAATGACGGGTTTCAAAAGTGTCGATTAGTACGGGATCCTTGGTAACTTTGCTCATAACCAACGAGGTTACCAGTGATAGTTTTGGTCGTAAAATTGTTGTTAGAAGTGCTATTTACCAAATAATAATAATAATAATAATCAATAGAGTATGAGAAATGCTCCACTTTTGCTCTTTATATTATGCTATTCTGAGATATAGATTAGAAGTTATGTCCAATTTACGTTATACATAGCTTCAAATTGTACTTTACATGAACAAGCAACCAAAAGAAAAGTAATTATTATCCATATAACTTGCTTACTTTACATTACATAAGGTAGGCATGCAAAAGTGCTTGGATACATTTACCATTTTGGAGAGAAAGGTTGAGTAGCAGTCTTGCTCTCTTACTCTCTATATCCATGTACAAGAGAATAAATGTTGTCCACCTAGCCTAAGAAAGACAACAAGCATTTCACCTTGACACCTAACCTAAATGGATGGTCAACAAGAATTTTAGCTTGCCATCTCTCCTACTACAAGTCATCTCTCCTACTACAAGTCCGAAGCACAAATATGCTTTAGACTCATATGTGAGAAAGGTGGCAAGTGCTTTAGCTTTCCACCTAGCATAAATGGATGGTTGGTAAGTTATACTGCTTGTTGCCAACTTTCCTACATGCAAGTCTAACGTGTAAATGCACTTGCACTCATATTTAAAAGAGGCGAAAAGATTTTGAGCTTCCCACCTAGACCAAAAGGAGGATTATTGACACATTTTAGCCACACTGGGTGCAGTAGTAAGAAACCATATGTATCATGTGCGTTTTAGCCACAGGGGTGCACTAGTAAGAAACCCTATGCATCATGTGCATTCAAGGGGTATTTAAAAAATCCCGTACCTTTTATTTTTCATGAATAAAATGACCCCTTTTTATTTATGGACTTGTGGGTTTTTTTTGATCGATTAAAAAAACCCTTTCTATAAATGTATTTTTGTAAACTTACCATAAAAGTTTGAATTAAAAAACCCCTTCATTTGAACTTTTGTGCTATACTTACATATTTTTAGGTGAACCCTCAAAGGTTTTAGCATACTAGCTCTCTTACATGCAAGTCTAAAGCATAAATATACTTTGGACTCATAGTTGAGGGAGGTGCCAAGCATTTTAGCTTGCCATCTAGCCTAAATTAATGGTTGGCTTGTTAGAATGCTTCCCAATTTTCCTACATGCAAGTTTGAAGCATAAATCGACTTGGGCTCATATCTAAGAGAGGTAAGAAGCATTTATTTTGCCACCCAGCCTAAATGGATGGTCAATAATCATTTTATCTTGTCAGCTTTCCTACATGCATCTAAAGAGTAAATATGCTTTGGACTCATATCTAAGAGAGGTGGTAAGCATTTATCTTGCCACCCATGGTCAATAATCATCTTATCTTGTCAGCTTTCCTACATGCATCTAAAGAGCAAATATGCTTTGGACTCATATCTAAGAGAGGTGGTAAGCGTTTTAGCCTGCCACCTAGACTAAATGGATGGTTGGCAAGCCAAAATTCTTCCCATTTCTCTTAGAGATAAGTCTCAAGTATAAATACATTGTCAACTTGCATCTAGGAGAGATGGAAAACATTTAAGCCTAGGGAGAGCATGGGCAAGCCTATGTAAGCCATGGGAAAGCATGAAAGCATAGCCATGTGATACATTCCTACCCAACTCTCTCCCACACATGGGGCACTTCACATGCAGGACATATGCATGGACCATGTGACCTTGACTAGGACAAAGCCGTAATAGCAAAATAGGAAAGAGAGGGTGAAACATACCTTCTAAGCATTCACAATGATTGAGGATTGTGGTGGCTTGAGTAGTCTTCGTCTTCAAGTGCTCTCAGCCTAGGCTAAAACCCATAAAAAATGAGTTAGTATTTAAGCATAAAACCACTTTTCATGTTTAAAAGTTGACCTAAACTTGAATTGAAGCATGTCAAGTGTACAAATTGGTAGACTATATACACAATAAAATAATGCATGATAAGATAGCAAAAACCATAAAAACAAATGAAGAGCACAGCCACGTCAAGAGCCACAAAAATTTAAAAGAATCTATGTATAAAAAAAATCATTCACATGGCTACGACCACGCAGCTATAGCTGCACGATTAATTACACATATACATATAACCATGCAAATAACCATGTGTACAACAACATGTATAGCCACACACCTAATTGCATATACAGCCACGCACCTAACAGTGTCTATAGCCATGCACTAACCACATATATAGCCATGCGTGGCTGTAGCCACAGACTCTCTGCAAAAAAAGGGGAACAGAATGCGCGACATATTTGGGGACATGTGTCCCCACATCTCTCCCCCATTTTGTCCCTGTTCTTTTTTAATCACATTACTTAAACATTGATTAATAACATTTTTTTAGAACACCTAAATACTTAAAACATAAAAATTAATTTCAATACAATCATGTCATGGATTAAGTTGCAAAAATTACATACATAGTAACCAAATTACATAAGGTGTTCATGTCTAAAAATGAATAAAGATGAGGACATCAAAAACTAATTAAATTTATGCTTCATTTTCGTCTTCATTTTCATATTCATCTTTGCCTACATCTTCACCACATGCACCACCACCTTCATTCATTATTGTCACTTTCAACATCGTTGTCTTCTGGCATTAAAAAGTGATGGAATGCAAAAAAACATAAGCCACAAGTAAAACAAGTTGGATGATAAATAAAATTCAAGTTTAGGGTCTCACCAAGACGCCCTGTCGAACTGGTTGGAAATTCGTTTCAATGAGTGACCACTCCCTAGCGTTTGAACCACTCCAAAGTGGTGGCTTCATTTTGATGCTTATCTATTCTCCCCAAACAATGGGGGGTCACTGTTACCCTTTCCTATAACAAACTACAACATGCATGAGATATGAAAATCACGACGACACATGAAGTAAACTTAGTGAAAAATGGCATAGAGAAAACTTATAACTCATGCGAGCCAGCAACCTGCATTTCCTCCGAATCCATACTTTGTCGCACCGCACTTCAGTAGAGTTGACTCGCATGCATCGCCTTTGTTGAGGGTGTTGAGTACCCTCCTTGGCTTCCTTCTTTGCCTTCTTCCAGACCTTAATGGTGCAATTGGCAGGCATTTGTTTCCCCTCTTCCATGCACCTCTTGTGTAAAAGATCCTGTTATTGAGGATCTTTATAATGCAATTCCTTGCCCACTCATCGAAAAAATGAGTGTGTGGTGGGTTTTGGAAATGCACATGCATGTACATGAAGTCTCTTCTATTCTCCCTATGGTTTGAAGACATCCTTATAGGTTTGGTTGACTAAATGAAGGGAGGTATAGTAAACCCTCTATCTTGTTTTGTCCATATAAGTCCTACCCTCCTCACATCAAGGCTATAGGAAATCATACCACCCTCCCCGGGCACGTCATCTATCGCGCACTAATATAGGTGAAGGTGACTATGTGCCTCCCCCAAAGCATCCGCCACACCCATCTTTCCCACTACTAGATTACCACGGCTTAGAGAAGCACTCAAGCTATCACCACCTGAGTGGCACCGTGCGGATGTCACATGCTAAAAGGAGATGGCATCATGGATGGGATAGAAGTGCATTGAGCAGCACTAGGAGGAGCTAAAGGACGAGGAGTAGGGAAAGTGGAAGCGTGAGGGGTAGGCAAAGTAGAAGTGAGAGGAGTAGGGAAGGTGGTGGGATACATGGATGTGGACGACTGTGGGTAGCTGAAGTGTCTTCCGTATAAAAGGCTAGAGATAAGCCCGAGCGACTCAATTGGGTTCAGACGGTTCTAAATTGCGTGTGACTCTAAAACATGTTGTGAATGTGGATCATCTACAAGTATGGGGGTACTAGAATATGCCACTCCATATATTCGGTCTTGGTCCATTGGGGATGATCCCCATGATGGCCACATCTAATGCATAAAAGCATAGCTCACATAGATCATACATTACATAAAAAGCTTATCCATAAAAACATTACATAGCATAGATAGAGCATAGCTCACATATGAATGCATAGCTTAAATAGAGCATGTGTATGCTCTATACATGTTCTACGTATAAACATGATGCATAATTCATAAAGCATTCATACATTTTGCATAATGCATAATGCATTATGCTTAGTGCATTAATGCTTAATGCATTATGCATAACACATTAGGCGTTAATGTGTTAACCATATACATGCATAATGTATTAAGCATTATTACATTAAGCACTAATGCATTAATGCTTGATGAATTATGCATAATGCATAATGCATTAGGAGTTAATAGATTAAGCATTAAGATTCAATAGATTAAGCATTAATGCATTAAGCATTAGGAGTTAATAGATTAAGCATTTAGATTTAATAGATTAATGCATAATGCATTAGGAGTTAATAGATTAAGCATTAAGATTTAATAGATTAAGCATTAATGCATTAAGCATAATGCATTACACACATTATCCACAATGCATTAAGCATAAAAAAACCATTAATGCATTAAGCCTGATGCATTAATGTTTATGCTTATTCTTAATTCATTATTGCATATGGTTAATACATAAGCATAATGCATTAAGCATATGATTAATGCATAATGTACTACACTTAATGCATTAAAGCATTACACTTAATCCATTAATGGTTAATGCATTAAGTATTAATGCATTACGCTTAATACATTTACTTAAAACATTACACTTAATACATTAATGCTTATACTTAATGCATGATTGCATATGTTTAATACATATTCATAATAAACTAAGAATATGCTTAATGTATTTGTGCATTACATTTACTTAATACATTACACTTAATACATTAATGCATGATTACATATGTTTAATACATATTCATAATAAACTAAGAATATGCTTAATGTATTTGTGCATTAATACTTAATGCATTATGCTTAATGAATTAAACATTAATATATTAAGCATATTCTTAATGCATTATGCATAATTCATAATGCAATAAGCTTGAGACATTAAGCATTAAGCTATTGAATAATTATGCATAATTCATATTGCATTATGCTTATACATTAAGAATTAATACATAGGCATAATGCATTAAGCTTAAGCATTATACACAAGAAAAACAAACTCAAGAAAAAATCCCTAGCTCCTAAACATGCAAAAAATCACAAAAGAGTTTGGTCAAGGGCTTACCTCGTATCCTTTTTAGAAGCTTGTACGTAGCTGAGCGAGTTTGGAGAAGACTGCCTTGACCTAGCCACAGATCAGAATAATGAGACACAAAAAGAAACAGATGAGTAAATTTTATGCTTAATGCTTAAGGTATAGATTTAATGCTAAATGCATAGGCTTGTGAATGTGTGAATGCATAAGGTCAATGCATGAATACATTAAGCATAAGCTTAATGCATGAATGGATAAGCTTAATGTATTATTACATAAATCTTAATGCATTATTGCATAAATCTTATGTAATAATTCATTAGGCTTTATGCATAATCTTAATGCATTATTGCATAAATCTTAATGCATTATTGCATAAATCTTATGTAATAATTCATTAGGCTTTATGCATAATCTTATGAATACGTTATGCATTAAGCTTATACTTAATGTATTATTGTGTAAGCTTGCAACAATGCTATTATATATTAACCTTAATCAAATCATACATAACCTTAATGCATGCATAAGTACTAGAGACAAAGAAAACTCAAGAAATAATCCCCAACACCCCGAAAGTGCAAAAATAACAAAGAGTTAAGGGGCTTACCTCTTATGCTTTTTAGAAGCTTGTATTGTGGTATACATAGCTTAATTGAAATTTTATATGTAGTTAGTCATTCGTAATTGGTTTTCACGTCTTCCCAAAAAGTACTTACTTGATTTTTCACATCTTTCCAAATCAGTTAAATCAAGGTCGTGCACCCATGATCGTTAGATGTCTCCAAAAAAATATTGGAAATCAATAATGTTTGTAGTCACGTAAAAAATGTGCTCTGGATCATTGGATGCATAAATGATCCTCTTGCGAAGCAATGAATATTGGGATCATGGTAAAGAAATACCATGATTGTGTTATATTAAACAACAATCATGGTATTTTTTCTTCTCAATCGTTGATCAATGCACATCCAATGATCCATAAGTTTCCCAAATGAAATTTCTAATACCATTTATAAGTTATATATACCAAGATCATGGTGATGGTTTAATCAAAGTATACGAATACCACCATCGTGATTTTCCTAAAGCACTATCGTGGTTATTTACTAATGATCGTGGTATTTTAAACCAGTATCGTGGTCTTTGAAGCACGGCTGTGATTTCTAAAGCACGATTGTGGTTTCTCATTTCATGCCACGTGGTCGCATATGCAAGGTAATTTCCTACTAATCCCGTATTCGTGGTTTATTCGTGTTATTCTCTACTTGATTTCTATAGAGCTATCTACTCTTGCTAATGCATCTATATTTTTGTTTATTATTTTTTGCCTCTAAATCAGTTGTGGTTTGCTTGCTCTCTATGGGTCTATGGAGGCAAGCATGTCAGGTGGATTAGAGGGCCCTCCTCCTAGTAGTTCAAGTGGATCAAGTGGGTCGGATACCTTTACATCTCGTATATGAGACCTGCAGAGGAGATAAACAGCATTTGTAGAATCGGCCCCGCCACCTTGTTTTTTGTCTCCAACCTTGAGAGAATGCTGGACTCTCTTTGTAGCATCAACTCTATCATGGAGGTGGACCAATGGTTATAGGAGCATCCGTCACACGATCGATTTGTAGCGCTGGCGCATGGAATCGGCTCCACCACCTTGCATTTTGCCTCGGACCTTGAGACAATCCTAGACTCTCTTTGTAGCATCAAATCTATCATAGAGGTGGACTAATGGCTGCTCTGTAGGAGCATCAGTCGCGTGGTCAACATTGAAAAAAAGTCATTGATGAGGTTCACATTATTCGTTTCGCATCATCGCTATGCGAAATTTAGAAAAGCACAATGGATTATGCATGGAAACTTTTTCGGGTCTCATACTAGAGGTCTATTTTTCTTAAATTAGGAAATTTCATTATCCCATACCATAGCACAATAAGAGTTGGAACTTGGAAGGGTGATAAGGTAAGGTAGTGCCTCTTGCATGGCTACGTGTGAATAACTGAAGGATGATAAGGGCAGCTTGGTATACTCATGAGTGTCTATTTATGAATTATTTCTTGTTTCAAATGAGATATCCCAACATATAGAAGAGTTCCAACAAAGGTAAAGAACGGTAAACGACTCGATTACTTCCCTTCCCCCTTGGGATACACAATATTTTCCCTCCCATGTGGGGCTGTGGGAGCTAGGTAGAGAGCAAAGAGCCCTAGTACATTGGACTTGTAAGTGCTTTTTATAGTGTTTAGAGAAACTCAATTAGGAGCTGAAATTGTGCGTCCACGTGGCTGGCGTTCATGCCAGGCTGAAATTGTGCAGAGGGAACAAATGAACGTTGGTGGCCGAGGTGGTGGGTGGCGACCTACAGGCAAATGATGGGTTTAGGATAATAATGTTCGCGGCGACCTACAGGCAAGCTTATTACCCGGCCTCGCATTCCCCTCGCATCTACTACGCGTCCTCAATCTGTCTTATTGGATTGGCAAACGTCGTGCACTCAAGCTCACGCGTGCATTCAATGCTGCGTAAGGGATTTGAACACGCAAACTTTAGCTACATAGCTGTTCATACGTGCCCACCATTTGAACAACACGCAAACTTTAGCCATGCATTCATACGTGCCCACACCATTTGAACAACACGCAAACTTTAGCCATGTGCCCACATGTGAAGACCATGAAAAAAATAAAGTAAACAAAACTTTACACCCACAACTGAGCTATGGATCCATGGGTGCCCACATGTGAGATCAAGAACATATAATATATATGAAAAAGGATTTTAACCCCTCCAAGGTTGAAAATGCCGACATTCTAAAAATCAACGTCTGCAAGCGGGCTTAGTGCTTGGTCCATTTGTCCTACATACGACAAATGAACGAGGCATAGATTTATCCTTAGCCCTTTCCCTCATTATCTTTGTATCAGTCTTTTATACGAAGAGATCACATGCTCACTTGCCCTGGAAGATGTGCCTTTTGCCTTAAAGATTATACTTTAAAGATCTTCTGACATCAACACCATGCCACTTATAATCTTTTTTAAATGGATAACTTCTACAAGATTATTCCTTCTCGTACTTGCATCCTAAAAGTGATTGAGTGGCATATGCACGTATTATACTTTTGTTGTGCAATTCCTACAACATTGCAAATAGTTGGGAAATGGTGCCACCATTGCATTGTAAAGTGTGTGTTATGTCACAAGGGTGAAGACTAGAGTAAATGGATGGCAATGAATGGTGCGCAAGAAAGTGCTACAAGAAAATATTAGTGACTTGAGCCTCCTAACAATGATTCCTAGTTTTCCTAAAATATATTTACCGAGTAGAGATCAAAATTGTAAAAAAATCATAAACCATATGAAAGTAATATCCCACCTTATCAAAAGGTTAAGTCGATTAAAGGATAATATAGTTCTCATCTTTGAATAAACCATGTCGTTTCTTTAAAACTTGATAGCTCTATCTACTTCTTCGATCTTTCAAAATAGAAATTCCTACACTAACTTTTAGGTGTGCTTCATCTCGGCATAGAAATTGGATTTTAACCCCCCCTCGATGATCGAAAAAGCTGACAATCCAAGATCATGCTTTAGAGCTATGCTATCATGCTTTCATAGGCAGAATCGTAGCTACTATTGTGATATACATAAATTTTATATACAGTAAGTTATTTGTATAATCTATTTTTGCATCTTCCCAAAAAATATTTACTCAATTTTCCATGTCTTTCCAAATGTGTTAAATCAGAGCTGTGCACCCATGATCGTTGTATATCTCCAAAAAACTATTGGTAATCATTAGTGTTCATGGGGTCAGCTAAAACATGTCGTCTGGATCATTGGATGCATGAGTAATTTGCTTGCGAAGCAACGAATATTAGGATCATGGTATTAAATATCACGATCATGGTAAATAAATACCATGATTGTGTTATACTAAACAACAATCCTCGTATTATTCCTACTCAACTGTCTATCTATGCACATCCAATGATTCATAAGTTTTCCAAAGGATATTTCTAATAACATCTTACAAATTATATATACCAAGATCGTGGTGATGGTGTAATCAAATTATATGAATACCACCATCGTGATTTTTCCAAAGCACTATCATGGGCTATTTACTAACCATCATGGTTTTTTAAACCACGATCCTGGTCTTTGAAGCATCACTCTCTCTGATTACTAAAGCACGATTGTGGTCTCTCATTTCATGTCACGTGACCAATGTGAACTAATTTTCCTACTAATCCCGTATTTGCGGTTTATTCATTTTATTCTCTACTTGATTTCGATTATGGAGCTATCTCCCCTTGCTAATCCATCTATATTTTTGTTCATTATTTTCCCCCTCTAGATTAGTTGTGCTTTGCTTGCTCTCTGTGGGTCCATGGAGGCAGGCAACATACGTGGATTAGAGGGCCCCTCCTCCTCCTAGGAGTTTAGGTGGATCAGGTGGGTTAGATACCTTTGCATCCCATATATGAGAGGATTTGTAGCACTGGTGTGGAATCAGCCCTCCCACCTTGTGTTTTGTCTCTGGTGACGAATGTTGGACTCTCTTTGTAGCATCAACTGTATCATAGAGGTGAACCAATGGCTAGTACAGGAGAATTGCTCGTGTGGTCAAGGTTCAAAAAACGTTCTTGATGAGGCTCACACATGATTGCTCTATTTTCTTCACGATTATTGGTTTTACATCGTCGCTATGTGAAACTTAGAAAAGCACAATGGATTTTGTATGAAAACTTTTCTGGGTGTCATACGAGAGGTCTATTTTCCTTAAATTAGAAAATTTCATTATTCCATACCATAGCACAGTAAGAGTTTGAGCTTGGAAGGGTGATAAGGTAGGTTGTGCATCTTGCATGGCTGCGTGCGAATAACTTCTTGACATGGCAGGATGATAAGGGCAAGCTGATACTCTATTTGTGAATAATCTCTTATTTTAAATGAGATATCTCAACATAAGGAAGAGTGCAAGCAAAGGTAAATGCAGAATTATTTCTCTTCCCCCCCTTGGGATAAACAATATTTTCCCTCCCATGTGGGGCTGTGGGAGCTAGGTAAAGAGCAAAGAGCCCTAGTACATTGAGCTTGTAAGTGCTTTTTATAGTGTTTAGGGGAGCTCTTAAGGCAAACCAAGGATTTGAAATGTGTCTTCCCAAAAAGTATTTACTCAATTTTCCATGTCTTTCCAAATGTGTTGAATCAAGGCTATGCACCCATGATCATTGTATATCTGCGGACGCAGGAAACTTTCGATGTTTTCGATGAATGCAGGAAACTTTCGACGCTATTTTTTACGGATGCAAGAAACTTTTTCAACGCTTATTTCGATGCATGCAGGTATTAAACTTTTTTCGGCATAATGGTGCATCCAGCTACAGTCTTGTAGCTGGATGCACCATTATGCCAAATTTTTAGAGTACCGCCGGCAGGCAACTATACTCTGATGTGAAGAACAAAGCGAATTTGTTAAAAAAGTTAGAGAGAGTGCCATAATGTTTTCGACGTTACAAAGTACGTACACAATTCACACAAGTGCAAACAATGGCAAACAATGAAACGTCGCGAGATGATCGCGAGCGTGGAGTGCTTTTGGTGCTAGATGGGGAAGGACGCTCACGTAGGGGCGTAGACCCATCCGTTCCTCCACTTGGACAACCATCGCCTCCACCTCCACTACTCGAGCATTGTGCTCTCTGCGACAAGTGGACGAGCGACCAAAGGGAGGGATTCTAGCGGCTCTTTATGGGGTTTCTATAGGTGAACTAGGGTTAGCGGTGGTGGTGCTCGATGGTGCGGCCGAAGTGCCCGCCCCAGTATGTGTTATGTCACAAGGGTGAAGAGAGTAAATGGATGGCAAGGAATGGTGTGCAACACTACAAGAGGCGGGGCCATTATCCATGCTTTTTTCGATGCTTTAGAACTAAGCTTAAAATCTCATAAACGTCAAAATACTCGTCGAAAAAAGAGTTGAAATAGAAATGTCGAAATAAGCATCGAAACAAGAGTCGAAAAAAGTAATTTTACCACGCATTTTTTGACGGTGTTTTCGACGACGATCTCGACTGATATTTCGACTACTATTTCGACTACAATTTCGACACGTATTTCAATACTTATTTTGACTATCATTTATACGTTATTTTCGAGGATGCAGGAAACTTTCGACGTTGTTTTCGATGAATGCAAAAAACTTTCGATGCTATTTTTGAGGGATGCAGGAAACTTTCGACGCTTATTTGGATGCATGCAGGTATTAAACATTTTTTGGCATAATTGTGCATCCAGCTATAGTCTTGTAGCAAGATGCACTATTATGCCAAATTTATAGAGTACCGAAGGCAACTGTACTCTGATTTGAAGAACAAAGCGAATTTGTTGAAAAAGTTAGAGAGAGAGCCATAACGTTTTCAACATTACAAAGTAGGTACACAATTCACACACGTGTGCAAACAATGGCCAATTTATATTGCAAGATGTGAAATTTACATATCAAGCTCTGACGAGATAAGCCAAAATTGAAATTTACATACAAAGCTCTGATGAGATGAGCCAAAAATTGCATACAATCTATACAAGCTCAAACAAAGATGTGAGCTCACCAAAATGTATATGTACAAGGGGAAAGACATGGGCAAGGCCACTCTATGCGGAGCCCTCACTCAAGATCAGGCATTGGTCGGTGCAAAAACCATACAAGATGTTTTTTTGGTATACCAAACCAACGATCTAACATGATAAGGTTAAGCAAGTATACAAATCATAAGGTTAAGGCTTGCCGCACCTACCATATCTACAATGCGCCCCCAATTGAGGTTGGTGCCTTCTCGCTCAAGACTCTCCAAAAGAAAGTATGTGTTATGGCAGCGAGAGCAATGTCCTCCTCTTCTCATGTTCTCGGCTGACCGACCACTTGATTCTAAAAGTACCAAAATAACAAGATAAGCGTTGATACTTACAAAGTAGACATAACATCAAGTGAAACATACAAGATAAATGTTGATACTAACAAAGTAGACATGGAATGCGTCCCAACCGCCGCTTCCAAGGTGAGAGCATCCTACGCTCTCCATTCGAGCTTTGGCCACGCATCATCTTGTTGCTTGTAGCGTTGGGGATTTTGAGTATGCTTTTGCCTCTCCTCATTGCAATCCTCGGTGCTCATGCATCAAGGCTTCTCACCCTCTGCCTTCACTCTCCTAGTCACATCTCCCCGCCAACATGTTTCATGACGTCCACCATGTGGTCCTTTATCCACCTTATGGGGATGACATCACTGTCTCGCCGGCTTATACTCAGCCTTGATTTGATTTATGACTCTATCTTTCTTGTCTATATTCAACTTTGGCCATGAAGTCATAAAGTCATTTGCAAAAGACAATGTGGCAAAGCTCGTGGATGTGGCTCTTCATCTCTTGCCTGACATTATCGAAAACCACATTTCCATTGACAATTGTGTAAAATTTATCTCCATCGATGGTGGGTGTGGGATGTGTGTCAAGATGTCGCGGACGATCGTAAGCGTGGAGTGCTTCTAGCGCGCTAGATGGGGAAGGATGCTCACGTGGGAGCGTAGACCCATCCATTCCTCCACTTGGACAATAACCGCCTCCACCTCCACTACTTAAGCATTGTGCTCTGCAAGTGGATGAGCGACCTGAGGGAGGGGTTCTAACAGCTCTTTATGGGGTTTCTATATGTGAACTAGGGTTAGCGGTGGTGGTGCACGATGGTGCGGCCGAAGTGCCCGCCCCAGTGTGTGTTATGTCACAAGAGTGAACAGAGTAAATGGATGGCAATTAGTGGTGCGCAACACTACAAGAGGCGGGGCCATTGTCCATGCTATTTTCGACTCCTTAGAACTAAGCTTAAAATCTCCTAAATGTCAAAATACTCGTCGAAACAAACGTCTAAATAGAAATGTCAAAATAAGCGCCGAAATAAGCATCGAAACAAGAGTCGAAAAAAGTAATTTTAACACTCATTTTTTGATGGTGTTTTCGACGACTATCTCGACTGATATTTTGACTGCTATTTCCACTATAATTTTGATGCGTATTTCGACACTTATTTCGATTGTCATTCGTACGTTGTTTTCGACGGATGCAGGAAACTTTCGACGCTGTTTTCAACCAATGCAGGAAACTTTCAATGCTATTTTCGACGGATGCAGGAAACTTTCGACGCGTGCATGTATTAATTTTTTTTTGCATAATGGTGCATCCAGCTGTGATGTAGTCTTATAGCTGGATGTACCATTGAGCCAAATTTATATAGTACCGAAGGCAACTACCGAAGGTAACTGTACTCTGATGTGAAGAACGAAAAAGCAAATTTGTTGAAAAAGTTAGAGAGAGTGCCATAATGTTTTTCGACATTACAAAGTAGGTACACAATTCACACAAGTGCAAACAATAGCCAAATTATATTACAAGATGTGAAATTTACATATCAAGCTCTGATGAGATAAGCCAAAAATTGCATACAATCTTTACAAGCTCAAACAAAGATGTGAGCTGACCAAAATGTGTATGTACAAGGGGAAAGACATGGGCAAGGCCACTTTATGCGGAGCCCTCACTCAGGAGGATCAGGCATTGGTTCTGCAAAAACCATACAAGATGCTTTTTCTGGTATACCAAAACAACAATCTAACATGACAAGGCAAAGCAAGTATACAAATCATAAGGTTAAGGCTTGCCGCACTTACCATATCTAGAATGGGACTCCAATTGAGGTTGGCGCCTTCTCGCTCAAGCTTCTCCAGAAAGTATGTGTTATGGTGGCGGTGAGCAATGTCCTCTTCTCTTGTTGTTGTCGGTCGACCAACCACTTGATTCTAAAAGTACCAAAAGAACAAGATAAGCGTTGATACTTACAAAGTAGACATAACATCATTTAATGAAACATACAAGATAAATGTTGATACTTACAAAGTAGACATGGAATGCATCCCAAGCGCCGCTTCCAAGGTGAGAGCTTCCTACGCTCTCCATTCGAGCTTTGGCCGCATCCTCTTGTTGCTTGAAGCGTTGGGGATTTCGAGCATGCTTCTGCCTCTCCTCATTCCAATCCTCGATGCTCATGTACCAAGGCTTCTCACCCCCTGCCTTCACTCTCGTAGTCACATCTCCCCCGCCAATGTTTCATGACATCCACCATGTGGTCCTTTATCCACCTTATGGGAACGATATCACTACCGTCGGCGGCCGGCTTGTACTCATCCTTGATTTGATTTATGACTCTATCTTTCTTGTCTTTATCCAACTTTGGCCATAAAGTCATAAAGTCATTTGCAAAGACAATGTGGCAAAGCTCGCGGATGTGGCTCTTCATCTCTTGCCCGACATTATCCAAAACCACATTGCCATCGACAATTGTGTAAAATTTTTCTCCATCGAGACGGGTGTGGGCTGTGTGTTGAAACGTCGCGAGCGTGGAGTGCTTCTGGCGCTAGATGGGGAGAAGGACGCTCACATGGGGGCGTAGACCCATCCATGCCCCCACTTGGACAACAATCGCCTCCACCTCCACTACTCGAGCATTATGCTCTGCGAGTGGATGAGCTACGTGAGGGAGGGGTTGTAGCGGCTCTTTATGGGGTTTCTATAGGTGAACTAGGGTTAGCGGTGATGGTGCCCGATGGTGCAGCCCAACTGCCCGCCCCTCTCCCAAACTATTGTTGTGCCATCGTTCTTTGCTCAGGCGTGGCTTGTGCTAAAAAACCCATGAACTGGTGAGGCAACATGGCATATGGAGAGAAGGATGGAGAGTAAGTCGGTGTCTCATTTGAAGTGCGAGACATATTTATACACACACATAACAAAGCCCACATGGACACTTTAATAAGAGCATACACATGAATTATCCCTCAACATGCGTTATGCATAAAGCTTGTGCATAGAGCTATGCATGAGGCTTATGCATAAAGCATTATGCATAAAGCATTATGCATAAAGCACTATGCATAAGGCCTTATGCAGAAATCTATTGCATGAGGCCTTATGCATAAAGCTATGCATGAGGCTTATGCATAAAGCATGAATGAGCATTATGTGTAAAGCATTATGCATAATGCTTATGCGCAAATCTAAAAACAAATCCCTAGCACCCAAGGGTGCAATAATAATAGACCAATAATAGATATCTATGCATTGTCTTTTATGTTGTGCTTTCGTGAATTTATACAATAAAAGTACTTATTTATTGTGCTTGCGGTATCAAGTTTGGGGCAATTTGGTCACACGGACGTCACTTTTGAGTAGAAGGAATAGATAAAAAGAGAATAACATTTGATTGTGGTGTGAAGGCAAGAAAGTCGTTCAAGTGCAAGTGATGCAATACTGAAGTAGGCATGCTAGATTATTGTGGAACAATCCAATATATTATCAAGGTTGGATTCAGAAAGTTTGATATGTTCATTTTTGATGTGAAATGGTTCAAGTTGGTAACTCAAGGGACGCAAGTAACTGTATGCAAAGAAAAGTGTGGATTTCTTGAAGTAGACCACACAAAGATATGGATTGACCAAAGGGACACATTTGTGTTACCAGAGCATTATGAGCAAGTTTATCTTTGTGGAAGACCGGACAGATCATAAATTGTTGTTTGTGATCCAAATAAATCCACGTGGAAAACAAACATTTGAAGAGGTGAAAATAGCAATTGACTATTTGCCAGATGCTGAGGAACTCTCCCCAAATCATGTGGTGGTTGAGCATACACCACTAGCACCTATTGAACAACAAGAAGACCAAGAAGAAGACATACTAGTTGAGGAAGTAGGTGAGGCTCACACGGGATTTGGATCAGATGAAGGTGTACTCATTGAGCAAATACATCTTCAACAAGAAACAGACACTAGAGATAATCTAGAAGAGATTCAAGCTGAGTATGATCATGATGCATCGACAGCTCTCATGCTGGAGCTAGAAGAGGATGACGACATGGATGAATTACCTTCTACTACTACAAGATAACTGGTTCAACCAATCTTCTACTACTACAAGACAACTGGTTCAACCAATTGACAATAATGATGGAGTATTTCAAGAAATAGATTTATTTGGAGCCATGGATCTCGCTAACGATGAGCAAGTTGATGAATGAAAAATTAATTTCATTGTAAAATAGAGCACTTTCTTAATTGCACCTTAGTGATGAGGAGGAGGAGCTAGGATTTTTTCTCCTTCAAAGAGCATGATGGAAGTTATACCCTCCTCTCTGCCTCGGCTCCCCCCCCTCTCTCTCTCTCTCTCTCTTTATCTATCTCTTTCTCTCTGATCATATCTCTCTCTAGCTCTCTCTCTCTCTCTCTCCCCCTCATAGACACATATGCAAAGAGGTAGAAAGAGAAGGCTAAAACACACCCCAGGATGGGAACTAGCAAATATTATATATAAATTCAATTTCAAAGAAAGGAAAAATTTCGACTCTTATTTGGACGCTTATTCCGACAACCTTTTCCACACATATTTCAACTATTATTTCGATCCATTTTTCCACATGTATTTTGACGCACATATCGATGACGCGACCACGCGTGGAAACTAAGTGTCGAAAAATAATGATTCTCTTGTAGTGCAAGAAAGTGCTACAAGAAAAGATTAGTGACTTGAGCCTCCTAACAATGATTCCCAGTTTTCCTAAAATACATTTATCGAGTAGAAATCAAAATTTTAAAAAATCATAAACTATATGAAAGTAATATCCCACCTTATCAAAAGGTTAAGTCGATTAAAGGGTAATATAGTTCTCATCTTTGACTAAACCATGTCGTTTCTTTAAAACTTGATAGTTCTATCTAGTTCTTTGATCTTTCAAAATAGAAAATATTACACTAATTTTTAGGTATGCTTCATCTTGGCATAGAAATTGGATTTCAACCCCCCTCGATGATCGAAAAAGCTGACATTCCAAAAATCCATGTTGGCTAGGGGCCGTTGTGCTTGGTCTATTTGTCCTACTTACAACAAATGAAGGAGGCCTAAATTTATTGAAAATAATAAGACGCTAGAAAATAGCATGCAATGGTGTGGACATTAGTAATACAGTAGGGCAATTGGCATCACAAAAGATCCCATAGGAGCACCAAGATCGTGCTTTAGAGCTATGCTATCATGCTTTCATAGGTAGAATCATAGCTACTATTGTGATATACACAAATTTTATATGCACTAAGTTATTCGTATAATCTATTTTTGCGTCTTCCCAAAAAATATTTACTCAATATTCCATGTCTTTCCAAATGTGTTGAATCAGGGCTGTGCAGCCATGATCGTTGTATATCTCCAAAAAACTATTAGTAATCATTAGTGTTGATGGTCAGCTAAAACATGTCCTCTGGATCATTGGATGCATGAATAATTTGCTTGCGAAACAATGAATATTAGGATCATGGTATTACATACCACGATCATGGTAAAGAAATACCATGATCATGTAATATTAAACAACAATCATGGTATTTTTCCTACTCAATTGTCTATCTATGCACATCCAATGATTTCCCTTCCCCCCTTGGGATACACAATATTTTCCCTCCCATGTGGGGCTGTGGGAGCTAGGTAGAGAGCAAAGAGCCCTAGTACATTGGACTTGTAAGTGCTCTCTATAGTGTTTAGGGGAGCTGAAATTGATGATTGGAGCTGAAATTGTGCGTCCACGTGGCTGGCGTTCATGCCAGGCTCACTGAGGATTTTCGTTCGGACTGAAATGTGCACGCAGAGAGAACAAATGAGCACATTACCCGGTTTCTACAATAACGTTGGTGGTCGAGGTGGTGGGTGGCGACCTACAGGCAAATGATGGGTTTACGATAATAATGTTGGTGGCGACCTAAAGGCAAATGATGGGTTTACCATTACCCGGCCGTCTTTGTAGCATTCCTCAATCTGTCTTACTCGATTGGAGAGCGTGGTCGTGCATTCAAGCACAATATAACTCAATGCTGCGGAACGGATGCGAACACGCAAACTTTAGCTCTCCACCCACTAGATGTTCATACGTGCCACCAGTTGAACGGCACGCAAACTTTTAGCTCTCCACCCAGAATATAGGTTACTGGCCCATGCATTCATACGTGCCCACATGTGAAGACCATGAAAAAACAAAGTAAACATAACTTTACATCCAAAACTGGACTATGGATCAATGGGTGCCCACATGGACCAAAAACAAGGATTTTAACCCCCCTCGATGATCAAAAAAGCTGATATTCAAAAAATCCAAGTCGGCTAGGGGACCTCGTGCTTGGTCCATTTGTCTTGCTTACCCACAGGTGAACGAGGCCTAGATTTATCCTTAGTCCTTCCCGTCATTATCTTTGTATCAGCCTTTTATATATTGGAAGAGATCACATGCCCACTTGACCTAGAAGATGTGCTATTTACTTTAAATATTGTGCCTTAAAGATCTTCTAACATCAACACCATGCCACTTATAACCTTTTTTAAATGGATAACTTCCCCAAGATTATTCCTTCTCGTACTTGCATCCTAAAAGTGAGTGAGTGGCACATGCATGCATTATACTTCTATTGTGCAATTCGTACAGCATTGCAAATAGTTGGGAAGTCCTCCTACCATTGCATTGTAATGTGTGTGTTATGTCATAAGAGTGAAGAGAGTAAATGGATGGCAATGAACGGTGCACAAGAAGGTGTTACAAGAGAAGATTAGTGACTTGAGCCTCCTAGCACTGATTCCTAGTTTTCCTAAAATAGATTTACCAAGTATAGATCAAAATGTTTAAAAACCATAAACCATATGAGAGTCATATCCCACCTTATCAAATGGTGAAGTCGGTAGAGGGTAATAAAGTTCTCATCTTTGACTAAGCCATGTGGCTTCTTTAAAACTTAATTGTTCCATGTACTTACTTTGATCTTTCAAAATAGAAATTATTACACTAATTTTTAGGTGTGCTTCATCTTGGCACTGAAATTGTTTGCAAGGCTATTCTTTCCTTGATAGCTTTGGGCACTTAGAAATCCCCTCCCTATTTTACTACATAATCAGGTCTCTCTCTCTCTCTCCGAGTCTCTCTCTCTTTGCATGTACACACATAATCAGGTCTCTCTCTCTCTCTCTCTCTCTCTCTCTCTCTCTCTCTCTCGCTCTCTCTCTGTGTGTGTGTGTGCACATGTACATGCATGTATGCGTTGGTGCATGTACATGTGACTGTGGTTGTACACTTGTGGAAAAAGGAAGAGCTTAAGTTTGTTTTTGACACCTAAGACTACTCTTGCATTATAACCACTTCAAAATAACATATTATGGAAGCATGCAATTTTTTTTAAAGATTTTGACAAGAAATAGAACATCTACAAGTAGATGAAAAAAATGTCAAGAAGGAGAAGTTTTGCTTATTGCAAAAAGAATAAAAAGATTTTGAAGCCATATATTATTTATTATTAAAAAGATCTTATCTTATGCAAAGACTGGTGTTCTTTAGTGTTCATTGTGAAAGTCATAATGAGAAGAGAGAAGAGAGTGTGTGAAACCATGTGTAAATGATGATCATTGCTAACATAATTTATTATGTAAAGACTCCTCTTTCCTATATTCTTTGTGAGAGAATGCTATGGACAACACGGTAGGTATTGTATTTATTTTGATTTATGAAAAATTCTAATAGGTTTCAATCTATAGACAACCTATATATCATGTGTGTTGTAGGGGTGTATTTTAAAAATCGCATATCTATGATTTTTATATAAACTAGTGTGTTTTGTTTTAAAAAATCCCATATGTAATTTCATTTCTCTAAATTTATCCTAAATATATGGATTTAGAAACTCCATTGATGAACTCAACTGATACACTTAAATATTCTAAAGTTAATCCCTAGACAAAAAAATATGTTTCTCTGCATTACTAAGATACATTTAGTGGAGAGATACTCACAATGCTTCATTGATTAGTTGGATAGTTAGTATTGTAAATAATAGTGGAAATTTTAATGATTCTTCATGGGTAAACTGAATATCATAAGCCTAAAAAATAGATTTTATATGTAGTTTTTCCTATATAGTGGAAGGAACCAAGAAGATCAATGTTAGATATGGAGGCATAATATAGCCAAGGGCAAATAGTCACATTGCCTCGAGCTAAAACCTCTACAAATAAGTGGTCATGTTTTTAAAAAGATTCATGTAGAAATGCCTCATATTTTATACTCATTAGAATCAATTATGGACAAACATTTCAATACAACAAAAAAAAGAGAGAGTAACAAGATGGACACATGGTTAACCTTTTAGAAAAGGGTCATTCAAAAGTCTGGATAACGTTGAAAGAGGTAGTTCAAATGGAAATGCAATGGCTAACCTTTTGGACAAGGGGGGTGGCGATCAAAAGGGTAGACAAGTGTTGATCAAAAGGTAGACATATGTATACTCTTGTGGACAAGCGATCGTAAAAAAGGTGGAAAAGGGTTGAAAAGGCGGGCCTTATATGTGTACTCATTTGGAAAATGGAAGAGTGGAGATCTAGCAAAGATGTATAGACTCCATGGATGCAACCAAAGATCTAGAAGTCTACAAGCTTAAATCTACTGATGTGGATTCTTATGAAGCTTGAATCAAGTAGCTCATTGAATATCTATGTGTTGGATGTATAAAATAGTTAAAATTCCTTTTAAGTAAGATGATCAGTTTAGTCAGGTTCAAAGAGACTGTATCATTTACAAAGAATGGGCTAAATCATATCATCCTAATGTAACGTAGTTTAAGAATGAAGTGATAGCTTTGGAGTTAGAAATTCAAGAGCAGGAAAAAGGAATATACTAACTTGAAGAACAACGAGCATAAGATATTGAAAATATTAATAATCTAAGAGAGAAAGTTGTTCTATCTAGAGAGTTAGATGCAAAAGTTGCCAAGATAGATGAGTATGAAGAGGAGATCTAAAATTTGAAAGCACATCATCTAGAATATGCCAATTCAATAAAAGCAAGAGATAAACTTTTGGAGACACATGCTAAAGAACTTAAGAGGTCTATTCATGTGTTGAAAAATCGAGATGCAAAGATACCCCAATTTTATTTGAGAATGCTCTCAGGACTTTGTAGGTTGGAAACTTGTCCATTCTACCAAACTAGCATGCTATACAAAGTGTTGTAACATATTTCAGTAAAGAACGTTTACCTTTTTCTTAGCAGCAGCCAGTAGCCTTTTCAACAATCTCTAGGCTTCCTAGCCAAATTCATCCTTCCGCTCATATAATAGATACTAATTTTTGACAGCCATTGCATCAATCTAGATTAGGATATCATTAGCATATATATTCATGGAGGGAATTATAGAATATTTATTATTACTTATCTGAATAATCCCCATCATCAAGTGGGTTCATATTTTTCCCGCAAGAGAGAGTACACTCTAAGTGCGCGAGTGATTAGCTTAGTAAAAAGCCCACATTAGTTTACCTATTACTTTTACCTTAGCTTAGGCATAGCTTAAGAATGAGACCTCAAATGGCAAGAGATAATGTTTTTTTCTCAATCCAAATGGGTATTTAACAGCTAATAAGCATAACGAAGTAATACATGATGCTAGTTATGTATCATTGTCTTGCAATTCTATGTTTTGTAATCTATGTAATAATCATCAGAATATTCATTAATGTTGTAATCATGTTTAATGTTAAATCCATATGCTATGTTAGTTTATTCGCCAATAGTGGTTAACACACATTTAGTACCATTTCTGGAGGAGCCATAGTTGAATTCAAAGGGGAGGATGGCCTCTAGATCAAAAGCGAGATAAAAGCACGTGTGCCAGGCTATTACAAGAAAGGCATTGGGCCACTATAGATGGGATGTTAATGACAATGTTTTTTACGGATGTGGGACAATAACTTATTGTTACTCTAGCCTCTCCATTAGCCCTAGGGTAGTAGGCACATTATTTTCAGTGGAAGATCTGAAACTTTGTGAGAAAAGTGGTGATCACTTCGTTGACAGTGTGACCCTTGGTTATTGGTGATCTACAGGGGACAATGTCGAAAGTGAGCAAAGATCTAATCGTAGATAAATTGAGCCACAATATATGTTGTATTTCTTGGGGTAACTTGGGCTTCTGTCCATTTGGTGGCATAGGACAAGATGTATTTGAACTTTTCTAGTTGCCTCCAACAAAATCAATGCCTCAATGTTCAAGCAAGATAACTCCAGAGGGTATGTTGGTGTCATAAGCTTTAGAAAAGGGTTTTTCATCCTTGAACGGGTAAGGAAGACAAGAGCCGAATTTGAGAAATTCATTTTGCAATGATATGAACGGGGTAATGGCCTCCATATTTTCTTGTGTGACAATCCTCAATGAAGTAAGACACTTTATGGGGGCTCAGACAACCTCTCGATCGTGCTTTGCTTTTTACAATTGTCCAGCCACTAATTGGTAAGGCTGACTCATTATAAGGAGACGATGATTGTCCTTATGGTTTTTTTACTAGTAGGGAAAGCACATGTGGAGATTAAAAAAAGTACATCCCCATACCAATCTAGGGTATCATACACCTTAGACAACACCTTAGACAACATACTATCAGGAATATCATAATTTATACATATGGATGAATTCCTTCATCGACCTGAGATAGTCTATACAAAATCCATGGGCCATACAAGTTGAATATGTATGAGAGATTGTCACATAATTCTTGTTCACTTACTCTCACATGTGCTAGGACTGGCATAGAGCTCGGGCATGCCCAGTTTTTTCACTTCAATTTTGAAAATCTTTGTTGTGCCTTAAAAGGCAAGAGATGGTGTGAAAGTTGCAAAAGCTTGAGGCCCATGTGAAACATGTATGTGAGGGATTGATTTCAGGCAAGATGAAACGGACATCTTGAGGCCCATGTCAAAGTTTCCAAAGCTTGAGGCCCATGTTATTAATATGTATGTAAGGGGTGGATTTGCAAGCAAGATTTAATGGCCATCATTCCCAAAAGATGAATTAGTAAGGGCTATCAAGAAATTAAAGCTATTATTTAACGATGTATGTGGTTCTATGGGGACACCATCGATGGAGGGATATCTCTACTTTGTGACTATTATTAATGACTACACTAGGCTCACTTGGATGTATCCCACTTAAACAAAATGAGAGGTTCTAACATGCATTGCATTTTTTTAAATAGGCTATGTATATAAAGATGGCACTATTTATACAGATTGAGGGGGGAGTATATGTCAAACGAGTTTCATGTATAAATAGCTCAAATTGAGAGGTTAGACATTTTGTTTCTATGAAGTTCACACCCTTTGTATAGATTGAGGGGGGAAGTATATGCTAATTGAGTTTCAAATATATATGGCTACAAGAGGCATAAACAATCAATGATTGTTCCCTACACACATGAGCGAAATGGTGTGGTTGAGAGGAAGAAAATATCCCTCATGGATATGGCACGTTGCCTAGTTAGAGGCTAGGATATGCCTCATATTTTTGGCTGGAGGAAGCTTGAAAGTTATCCGTGCCACTTATATGCTAAATAGATGTCCCACGAAGGCCCTTATGAAGCTTAGAATGGATGGAAGCCCCCTTTGGCTCATTTGCATGTTTTTTGTTATTTAGCTTATTCTATTAGGGTGGTTGCAAGATGAGGTTATCTAGTGTCGTTTAGTGGGCGCCCTTAGGTTTAGCCTGAAAACAGACATTTTTTCAAGAAGAATAGCCAAGCTCTTCTAGTTAGCCAAGGAGTTTCACTTCAAGGTCTTCTAATGAAACATCATATGCAAATTTGGGCACCTAAAACTATAATCTGATCACATATCCAATAATTGCAAATCCCCTTTTCTTTGGGAACCAAAATTGTATACAGGCCCTGTTAGAGGTTTGGACAAGTACACTTAATGTGAGTAAATTTCTATAACTTTACATATCACAAATTAAAATAACATAGAGCTTAACATGATTTATCGAGTAAACTAAATGTGAGTAAATTTCTATAACTTTGCATATCACAAATTACAATAACATAGAGCTTAACATGATTTATCGAGTACACTAAATGTGAGTAGATTTCTATAACTTTGCATATCACAAATTACAATAACATAGAGATTAACATGATTTATCATGTAATTTTTTATGTGTTCTACTATTTTCTATATTGTTTAAAAGGCATTAGAATTGTTAAAAAAATATACTATTTTGTCCTCCCACCACATCTACCATTTAAAATGCTCAATTTGTATGGATGTAGTGATCATTAGATTGAGGAAGATTAGTAGAATGTGGGTCTAAGGTAAAAATACAAATCTAATGCTTGGATTTTTGTAGATTTACTTTGGAAAATTTGTTCATGACTATGAGAGGCCTATTAAATCAATTGTAATTTAATTCTAGAAAATGAAATATGGAATCTTTCAATCTAAAAACTCTAGGGATCAATATACTTGTTGCCATAAATTTATTTAAAAAATTTTGGCTTAAATTTGAGTGTGGGAAGGTCCATTTTCAATCCTCCCAAAGTGAAAGTTCCCATATTGTGTCCACTCTCCCCTTTTCAGGTCTAAAACCAATCCTGGGGTAAAGTTTAGAAATCTAGGCTTGGTAAACTTCAAAGCCTAGATATCATGCCATGTGTGAGGCTTGGGTAGGCACAAATCTTATATATGCATGTCACTTTATGTCCACATCAGCTTCGAGAGGATCCACATAAGCACCTTGCCACCTCCACCCTCCACGTCAACATGGTCAACCTAGTTGACTTCCCACCTCATCATCCTAGTCATCATTAATGCCACATCTTCTTACCACCTCGCACTTGTTGACATGGCATGCCATATCTCATGGAATTACCACATCAATCATATTAGTGCCACATGTTAAGAAAATGCAACATGTCACCTCCTTCCCACCTTCCCATTTTTTTCAAAAACATATTTTTGGAAAAGTTAATTTAGTATATTTTTAGTGTTTTTACAAAAAAAGAGAAATAAAATATATAATCTTAAATAATAAAATGTATATAACTTATTAGTATAAAAGAATTTAAAATCACTAATTTAAAAGGATTATATTCTGGAATTAGATAAATAATATTATTTTTAAAGTTCATGTTATTTAATTTTAAAAATTTATTTTTTAAAATTGAATATTTCTTGAAAATATTTTATGTGTAGGATTAACCTTCGAATAAAATTTGAAAAAAATACATTATAAAAGAAAATACAGTTATATAATTATTAAAAAATGATAAATTTAAAGATAAATTTATATATCTAGTAATGATAAATATTTAGACTTGTAAATATTTATTATTAATAATATTACTTTTTTAAGTGGATAATAGTTTATCTTTAATTATCTTTATGTTTATCTTAATTATCCAATCAATCTTAGATAGGAAATCTAATGAGATTTGAAGTGGATAACCTATTTTTCCTATATAATCACATATCTCTTGTACTATCCCACACTTATCTTTAGTACTATCCCATCATTTAGCCTTCACATGACTTTTTCTCTCTTAGCTTCCATGAGAATGGGTTCTTAAAGTCCTAGGAGTTGGAAACCTGATAGGACTAGACTCCCCCCGTCCACCAAGTTCAAGAGAAGGAGAGAAAAAGGGTAGCTCGTGAGAGAAAGAGAGAGTGGAGAGCACGTCAACGAGCAACATCTTGCATTGGTGAAAATCCAAGCCTCACTCCTCCTCTTCCACTTCCTCTCCCTCTTCCCCCCCCCCCACTACCCCTTAGTTTAGATAATCCACATGAACCCGCCCTTCCTGAGCCCCCTTCTCTTCCACAAGAACCCACCCCCCTCCTTTGGGTGCCCATAGTGTGGATAGGAAAGAACTATCAAAGTCATGATTTGAGTAAGAATAAACCCTTTATTGGTAAGTTTACAAAGTAACATTTTGATTAATATCAAGCTAGCTCGGGGGGGTCACTATATGTAAATCCTCTATATCACGTGCGTTCAAGGCCTATTTAAAAAGTCCCTTATCTGTGAATTTTTTAGTGAATATAATGTATCCTTTCCTATTCAAATCTGTAAATTTTTTTTAAAATACAATAAATAAATCCCCTCTGTAAATATATTTCTGTAAGTTTTAAATATTTAAAATGTCCTTCTGTTGAACCCACGTGATACTTACATATTTATACGAGTGACCCCCCCGAGCAAGCTAGTCATTCATTATTTTTTGAGATAAGATCAAAGTAAAAACCAAATGCACTTTGAATTTAAGGTTTAAGTATATATAAGAGTATCCCTCCATGTATATGTTAAATCAATGCATCTAAATCAAATGCCATTCAAGATATGCAAGTTTATGTAATATCATTGCATAAAAGAAGAGTAAGGTTAAAAGTTATAAATGCATACTAAAAAACTATATCTCACTACAAGGAATTGAGGCATAACTAGCATTCCTACGAGTGATAAACGACGGGTTTCAAAAGTGTCGATTAGTAGGATCGCTAGTACGGGATGCTTGGTAACTTTGCTCATATAACCAACGAGGTTACGAGTGATAGTCTTGCTCGTAAAATTGTTGTTAGAAGTGCTGGATACCAAAAAATAATAATAATAATAATCAATAGAGTATGAGAAATGCTCCACTTTTGCTCTTTGTATTATGCTATTCTAAGATATAGATTAGAAGTTATGTCCAATTTAAGTTATACGTAGCTTCAAATTGTACTTTACATGAACAAGAAACCAAAAGAAAAGTAATTATTATCCATATAACTTGCTTACCTTACATTAGATAAGGTAGGCATTCAAAAGTGCCTGGATACATTTACCATTTTGGAGAGAAAGGTTGAGTAGCAGTCTTGCTCTCTTACTCTCTATATCCATGTACAAGAGAGTAAATGTTGTCCACCTAGCCTAAGAGAGACAACAAGCATTTCCCCTTCACACCTAACCTAAATGGATGGTCAACAAGAATTTTAGCTTGCCATCTCTCCTACTACAAGTCATCTCTCCTACTACAAGTCCGAAGCACAAATATGCTTTAGACTCATATGTGAGAAAGGTGGCAAGTGCTTTAGCTTTCCACCTAGCATAAATGGATGGTTGGTAAGTTATACTGCTTGTTGCCAACTTTCCTACATGCAAGTCTAACGTGTAAATGCACTTGCACTCATATTTAAAAGAGACGGAAAGATTTTGAGTTGCCACTTAGACTAAAAGGAGGATCATTGACAGCGTTTTAGCCACAGGGGGTGCACTAGTAAGAAATCATATGTATCATGTGCGTTTTAGCCACACGGGTGCACTAGTAAGAAGCCCTATGCATCATGTGCATTCAAGGGGTATTTAAAAAATCCCGTACCTTTTATTTTTCATGAATAAAATGACCCCTTTTTATTTATGGACTTGTGGGTTTTTTTTAATCGATAAAAAAAACCCTTTCTATAAATGTATTTCTATAAGCTTACCATAAAAGTTTGAATTAAAAAACCCCTTCATTTGAACTTGTGTGCTATACTTACATATTTTTAGGTGAACCCCTAAAGGTTTTAGCATACTAGCTCTCTTACATGCAATTCTAAAGCATAAATATACTTTGGACTCATAGTTGAGGGAGGTGCCAAGCATTTTAGCTTTCCATCCAGCCTAAATTAATGGTTGGCTTGTTAGAATGCTTCCCAATTTTCCTACATGCAAGTTTGAAGGATAAATCGACTTGGGCTCATATCTAAAAGAGGCAAGAAGCATTTATCTTGCCACCCAGCCTAAATGGATGGTCAATATTCATTTTATCAGGTCAGTTTCCTACATGCATCTAAAGAGTAAATATGCTTTGGACTCATATCTAAGAAAGGTGATAAGCGTTTTAGACTGCCACCTAGACTAAATGGATGGTTGGCAAGCCAAAACTCTTCCCATTTCGCCTAGAGACAAGTCTGAACTTGCATCTAGGAGAGATTGAAAACATTTAAGCCTATGGAGAGCATGGGCAAGCCTATGCAAGCCATGGGAAAGCATGAAAGCATAGCCATGTGATGCATTCCTACCCAACTCTCTCCCACACATGGGGCACTTCACATGCAGGACATATGCATGGACCATGTGACCTTGACTAGGACAAAAATGTAATAGCAAAATAGGAAAGAAAGGGTGAAACATACCTCACAATGATTGAGGATTATGGTGGCTTGAGTAGTCTTCTTCTTTAAGTGCTCTCAACCTAGGCTAAAACCCATAAAAAATGAGTTAGTATTTAAGCATAAAACCACTTTTCAAAACCATACATTATGTTTAAAAGTTGACCTAAACTTGAATTGAAGCATGTAAAGTGTACAAATTGGTAGACTATACATTAGGGCCAAAAACATCTCAAAATGGGCTGTGTAAGGAATTTCGCTAACTTGCTAATTAGTAGAATGTTGACGGTCAAAACGGCTCCAAATTTAACCGTTTTGGATATTTAAAGCGTATCTATCTGATTGAATACGTATCTAAGTGCATATTTTAAAATCTAAAAAAATATATCGTTTTCATGCTACTCTTTAATGGCTCGTCTCGAAATTTGTCCTCTTTTAGTGACTACGTGGCAAAAGGACCATTCTCTCCAAACGCGCTCTTATCCATTCTCCAAAAAAATTTCACTCCTCTGCTTCTCTGAAAATTTCACAAGCTACATCTCATTCTCATTTTTCTGTGTCTCTCATGTTCTAATAGCTCTGCTTATATTTTTAGCTCTGTTAGTAATGAGTGATACATCTAATCGTAAGTTTCATTTGAATATCAAGCTCAACCAAGAGTATGCAACTACACGGAGTGTCTACCAAAGATCCCTTTCATGTGCAAATGAAGCTCAACATCTTCGCAACGAAGGAAAGAAGCATATTGACCTATGGACAGATGGAAGTCTATATCCATCGGATCCCAAAACAGGAAGGTATCCTTCTTTTCACACACCACATGATTTGATTAGATTTGTTGGTGATGGGGAGGATGGCTTACTTGGTTATAGTTCAAGACTATCTCAATCACATATTAATTATGCAGAATATACTACATATCTTCAAAATACTTCATCTTTGAATGCAACAAAAATTATAGAACTTGAAAACAAAATAGTGTCTTTGAAACAAGAAAATGATCAATTGAAAACCTTAAAAGAAACTCCAATATGATTAAGAGCACGAGTAAAACGAATGCGGGATGTAGTTAACTTAACAGAGAGATTTGGAAAAAGAAAAAAAAGGTTAAAACTTGTAAGAGATCATGTTACTAACCTTCTAGGATTTGACATGTCTAATGCTCAGGAAAGGGTAAGATTTTTGAATGAGCTTATGAATAGGTCGGATATCTTGAAACTTTTAGAACTTCCTGAAAATCAAACTCAAAAAAAACTGGTCTTTCGACATCTTTTAAAAGATATGGACTTATTAGTCCAGCCTTCCCAAATGCAAGAAGTTTGTGACACAGTGGGAGTGAGTAGAAAGGGATACAGAGCCATCTCTAAAACCTGGTTCAGGGTCCTTAAGTATTACAAAATCAAAGCTTTTGGGTTGCCTAGACCTCACAATGTTGGAAAATACAGAACTCTGTTAAATCAGGAAATTTCTAAACATTTCGGAGAGTATTTCCATATTGAGGGAACAATGCCATATGAGAGACAAAAAAAAAATCATCTTTTGAATACAACGTTTATAATAATATTTGGATGAACATTAGAAAAGTCCAATCTTTTATGGTGAGATATTACAACATAAGGGAAATAGATTGTGAAGGAAAACTTATATTTGTTTTAAAATTAGATGAAGCTCAAATCCAAAAATGTCAAAAAATGGAAAGAATATCTATATCCCTAATGAATAAAGCATTGGACTATAGTCAAGGTAAGCTTGATTCTCCATACCACAAAACTCAATCAGAAATGGAGCTATGGTGGATTGGATCAGCTCAGGTACCAGTAGAGAGTCATGAAACATTAAAGTGGCTCTTCTCACAAACAGACATTCCTTTAGTTATTCAGAGCCAAAATACAGGTGAACACCTTCATGTTGACGACATAGGTGATTTCATTGTGGAATGGCATTTGAGTGCCGACCTCAAGGCGTTGAAGTGTATGTTTGGTGTATGTGGAGGAGCAAATACCAAATATCCATGTCTGTATTGCATGGCAAGCACAGGGACAAGAGAATGGCTTGCAGAAAATGAGATTAGAAAACCACCATCCAGAAATAATGTGAATGTCGCGATTATCCAACTTCTCTTAAAATATGGGATCCAATTCTACCAATACATTTGAAAAATGTGCATATTTGTACATTGCATGCAGAGATAAGAATCTTGGACAAATTGCTCAGACTTCATCTGGACTATGCATATTCTATTAAGCCGACTAAACTTGCAGATGAGTGCATAGAAAAGTGCGAAGCCTTGCTCTCTCAAATGGGTTTTCATGGTGGGGAAGTGCATCTTAAAAAAGATCCTGTTCTTTCTGGGAGGTACAAGTGATGTTCTGCAAGATGTTTCAATGGGAGGAGCAAAAGCGAGAAGATTTTTGAGCAACCATGACACCAAACAAGTCAACGCAATGTGGAACTGTTGGAAACAGCTATGTGTCATCACCACAAATGTCAAAAGTAGACCAGATGTAGCCAACAAACGTATGGAAGTTTGAAAAAAACTCGATAATTTTTTCAAAGTCCTTAGACAACAAGTTGGTTCAAATACTTATGCAGATGATTTCAAAAAAGCAATAAAGCTTTTGATCAAAGCTATCATAGATGCCTGGGGAGAAAAAGACATAACTTATTACTTGGTGAGTGTTTAGACTTATCAAAACAGTTATAAATTGGTGTGTCTAGACTTATTACTTGTACTTTCTTAAATGTACTAACAAAAATTATCTTTGTAGCATATTCTTTACTTGCATGGACCATATTTTGCTACAGAAGGACCACTTGCAACATGGAATACACAAGGAATGGAAAAGTCTCATTATCAAGCGAGAACTTAATTTTTTAGATGTACCCGAAGAGGAGGAGGTGGACAAAGAAGAAGCAATGCACTAAACGAATTATTCAATTGGTTCTACAGGAGGCAATTACAAAGGATGAGATCATAGACCCAGCAATCTGAAACTACACCAACACCTCAAGAAAGAGACTAATGATTACTAACACATTTGTACCTCTAACAAAATATTTGCTAAAATAAAATCAGTCCTTGCAAAATATTGTGTACATTAGTATTTATTTCTCTTGGGACTACTTGGCATGTCACCTCTGTATCTCAAAAATTTTCTCCTTCTATAACCTCCAAGAAGATTGATATCTAACACCTCAACTACAGCTGCATAGCTAGAGTAGCAAAGAAAGTATCCTGCTCTTGAGGCATTGAAACCTGTAGCATATCCAAAGATTCTAAGAGCAGCAGCTCTCTCCAGAAGCAAAACCTTGTTAGCATTTATTTGAAGGGGAGTATATCCCATGAACCTTGACAACACCTTCAAGGCAAATATTGGCAACTCAGCATCTTCAGAGAAGTTCATGTGGAATGCATAGAACACAGCCTTATCCAATGTAGGCAAGTAGTGCATGAGAGCAGATGAAGGCCTTCTTGACCTAGTTTCTGTAGATTTCACTTTGCTGCCTCTAGCTCTTCCCAGAAAATCATCCTTATCAAGCAATTCAATCTGCAAGACAAAAACCTCAATTAAAAAAAAATTACAATCACAATAACATTTAACAAAAGATTAAATGGAAGCTACCTTCTGCAACTCATCCTCAATTACTACTTTGTCTTTCATCAAGTTGCATGAGCCAACCCTTTCCACTTTATCAGAATCTGCCTGAAGCTTGAAATCTCTGCCAAAAGACTCAATACCTAACTCAATAAGCCTGTTCTCAAAATCCTCATCACTCAAGGAAGGTTTCCCCTCTTCCATTTTTTAAGGCACAAGGCAAGTGCATCATTAGCAGGGATAAATGAGTTGTCAGATGTTTGCAAATCAAGTGCCAAAAACTCTTGCTTTGGCTCTACTTCTGTATCAATAAAGTCTTTGGCCACTTCACAAGCTTCTGAAATTGCTGCAATACAGTAGTCTTCTCTGATATTGAAGAGACATTGAAGATAGGAAAGAGGAATAAAATCTTTCTCATTGATATAGAAGAAAGGAAGGTTTGGAAGAGTAACAGAGGATTCAGATATGCTTGCTTCCTCTGAGGGCCCTTCAGCAATAGTGGAAGTCCTAAATTCTGCAACATCAAGATTGGCACTTTCTTTCTCCTCAGCTTGAACATCAATTTCTTCCTCTTCTAAAATCTCACATTTCTCTATCTTTGAAACTGTGGTGACATTTAAGTTTTTTTCCTCATTCTCTGCATCAATTTCTGGTTGTTGCTCTTTATCCTGTATTTCTGCTTTCAAAAATAGGAAGAAAAGAAAGGAGACATCCTTGGGGACAAGGTTGCAATGCTTTTTATGGATTGGACAAGAAATAAATGAAGGGCATGTGAAAGAGGTTCTATTTGAAAATCTACTGAACCTCTTTGTTACTTTGGCTTTCTCCACAGATAGCTGTGTAAAATCTGTAAGGTGACAAAAATCATGGTCTCCGATACGAAAACAATGAGCTTGAATTGACATTTCAAATTGCTTGTACTCATCTTCAAGAATGTCCTTTAGCTTCAACAAAACATCTGAAAGAGAAAACCTTGGATTGAAAATCTCCACTGCATCAACGTATATCTTCATATCATGACTATCTTGCAAAATAGCATTCAAGAGTTTCTCACTTTGGCTTTCTTCAACAAGTTCATGTCGACCCGCAACACCTTTACTCATTGAGATATTTGAGAAAAATGCCTGAAAAATTCTGATGAGCCAGAACGAAGCGAAAATGAAAGGTCCAAAAAAATTGGAATGCCTCTATCGCTTGGTGCGGGCTTTGACAATTCCAAGGTCTAGAAATAAATTTTGAGTTTTGCAAAATAGGGCTAGGAAGAGAATACGGTGCACAGCTTGATTTGATGCAAATAAGTGGTCCAAAACTGGGGAAAAAAATTGAAAGTGAGTTTTGAAAAATATATGTTGCGTGATTAAAACACATTAAATAGTGACCGTTTATGCCACGTGGCAAAAATGATTACATAACACGTGTTCCCAACGGTACTTTGTACGACATATCCGAGGTATAAAAAGTTAATTTTGTTGAAAATATTCATATTTTTCTCCGACACTGTATCAAGCGAAAGCAGGCTACCTTTTATTTCCCAAACCTACTTTTCCCATATCAAGCGATTTCACAATTCCGTGCCCGAATCAAGCGAATACGCTCATCCGAGATCCTTGGAGTTTCCCAATCGCTTCGTTCGGGACTTCTAGTTTTCTTTATTTCCTGCCCGAATCAAGCGATTACACTCATCCGAGATTCTTGGATTCTCCTCTTCGCTTCGTTCGGGACTTCTACTTTTTTTATTTCCTGCCCGAATCAAGCGATTATCACTTTCCATTATCTTTGGATTCGCTCTATCGCTTCGTTTGGGCTACCTCATTTCTTTGTCCTATTATACAAATCGCTTCATCTGGTCTCTTTTTTTAAGCTTCAATGGCAAGGACAAAGCAGACTGCAAGGAAAGTCTACCCACCATTGGAGACTGAAAAAGCTGAAGACAAGCCAGGACCTTCCAAACAAGAAAACCCTCTTCCAAAGCCTCGTGCGAGGGCGACAGCAAGAAAGAGATTGAATTATCAGGTGAGGTCCTTAAGAGAGATAAGAGCAGCACAGAAATCTACAAGTCTTCTTATCCCTCGACTGCCATTTATTCGGGTTGTCAGGGACATATCAGAAAGGTTAGTTGGCAAAATGAGACACACAAATCTTCAGAAAGTTCGATGGGAGACCCAGGCCCTCATGTGTCTTCAAGAGGCTGCTGAAGATTTTTTAATCGACTTTATGAATGATGGCTACATTGCTGCTGCATTTGCTCATAGGATCACTCTTATGAGCAAAGATTTTGTGCTTGTGTCCAGACTTAGATATAAGTTTGACAAAGCTTTGGAGCCTATTCCAAGTCAAGATATGAGAGCTTTTGAAATCCTTAATATCCCTCCAGCAAGGCAACCCAAGAAATCTGTTGTTATTGAAGATATTTCTCATCCTTATGATACAAGAAAAGCTCAGGATATCAAAGAAGAATTTGAAAAAGAGAGAGAGCAGGAGAAGATTTCAGAGGATGCCATTCTTTCTCAGCAAGCTGAAATTCTCCATTCATCCAATTCAGAGCTTTATCAGAATGTGTCAGGTCAAATGATAGTAGATGTGTCCATGCCTGGAGAGGATGAGGTGTATTGTGACATTTCCCCTGAGGACACAAGCATGCTTGTGAATCCTAATATTGAGATATTTGACACAGTCCTCTTCATCTGTCTGAGGTTTGTGTGGATTTGCTTTTGTTTTCTTGATGAATTTCTCAGACTCCATATTTTGTTGACATGTTTTGTTTGTGTCTCCAGATGTCTTATGAGGGATCTTCATGAATCAATGGCTGTGCAAGTGACAATTCTTGATCCCCTTGTTACACAGTGCCTTTTCAATAGGCAAGGGGATCTTGCAAGTTTCCTCAAAAACTTTGATATGCTTACCTGCAATTACATTGTGTACCCTTATGTTGAAGCGTAAGACTCATACTCAATTACCTTTTGCCTATTATAGACATGACAGTATTCATAACTAATTTCAGTATTCATATTATCACAGAGGCCATTGGAGTCTTATTATCATCAATCTATTGGATAGAGATGTGATCTTTATGAACTCTTTGGCATCCATCCATGGGAGAAGTAAAATGTAAGAATCAACTTTTCCATGGGTTGACCCTCAAATTTCTTGCATGATTTCAATTATTTGGTTGACCCTCAAAATTTTATGTTTGCAGTGCTGCCAAACTTATCTTGAGTTTTCTAGCTTCTACCTATGTAGACTACAAACTTGAAGATTTTAAGTACTAGTTCCCTTGCAGAAAGACTCAACATCTTGTGGATGGATGGTTCTTGCTAATGCTTGGAGATTTCTTGAGTCAAGATTTAGAATGACAACACTTCCTGTAAGTTCATGAATGAAAACCATTGATTGATTTAATGAATACATTTAGTGACCTGTTTTCTTACTTTCTTATTTTCTTTTGTCTTAGTTGCATGAGTATCCAGATTCTTGGGTAAGTTGGGTAAGGGAGAAGGCAGTGTCCATGGTTTTGAGCAGATCCATCAATCCATATGATCCTGATTCTCCCTTTCCACCTAATAAAGGAGCCAAGGATACAACTTCAAAGAAAAGGAAAAGGGAGAAGAAGGAAAGCAAAGACAAGGATGACTCATTCAAGAAGGAAAAGACCTCTGCCAAAGAGAAGAAGAAGAGAAAGAAGAGCCCTACTAAGAGCAGATCTTCCAAGGGGAAAAAGAGCCATTCTAAAGAGAAGAGCCATTAGGCTAAAGGAAAGATCCCTCAGGCTACAGAGAAGATCCCTATTCCTCCTGCTAAAGAGAAGAGCCCTAGCCCACTTGCTAAAGAGAAGACCCCTAGCCCTCCTGCCAAAGAGATGAGCTCTTCACCAGCTCAAGGGAAGACACCTATCAAAGAGAAAATCCCTAGTCCTCCTACCAAAGAGAAGAGCTCTTCTCCAGCTCAAGAGAAGACACCTATCAAAGAGAAGACCCCTGTCAAAGAGAGGAGTGCTACTAAAGGTCTTCCTTTTCACTCACCAGTGAAATTTAAAATTCAGAAGCGTCGTTTGTCCAACAAAGGTAGTAAGAGGGCAAATGTTGGCTCTCCATTAAATTTCTTGTTCATGTTCCCCAAGAAGACTGCCAAGTCTCCAAGGCCAACCTCCAAAGAACCTTCTCCAAAACCAGACCGCACTGCCAAATCTCCCTCGCCAACACGTGAAGGTCTCAGAGAGGAGCCCAACTTACCACCATTAGGGGAATTCACTCTAAAGTCTTCTCCAACACCTCAAGTGCTGAAAACTCGAGAACTTGAACCTCAATCAGCAAAATTTGATCGAAGCAAACAGAAGAGAGAAAGATTCTCTAAAGATGCAGGGTCATCTCATGCCAAAAGGAAAGTTGATTTTGTAGAGTGATTCCACATATTGGATTTTGTTTTGTTCATTTTGTCCATATGAACACACCCTCTTTGGGACAATTTTCTGTACTTAGATTCAGTATCAATAATTTGATATTCAACTGTTAAACCTTGTTTTGTGTCACGAACAGTTTGTTAACCAATTTTGTGAAGAAGTCAAGACGAAATCTAGCAGAATATATTGATTACATTATTGGAGAAATCCTTTTCAACTATACAAACTTGCCCTTGCAAGTGGCTCAAATACAACTTTTTTTGGGGGGAGACATGTGATGCATGAAGTTACACTCTCCATCCTTGTACGGACAACAATATCATCTACTTTGAATCTAAATTCAGGTGATATTTCGTCCAGAAACTCAAGCGACTCTCTAACATGTTGTAGTCGCCAGTTTGATGTTACTATGAGTTTCCTGGGATCTATGAATGGATGGACTATGATGTTAAATTCAAACTCTGGACAATTCTCTTCAGAATCCAAAGGGACCCAACTACCAAGCTTGCTTTTCCATCTCCTATAGTCATAGCCCAAAACTAGGGATTGGCGACACAGTTGGTATGAGATGGACAAAGAATTTGGGCTTACTCTACAACTGATATTGTCCCCCATATGAAAAGTTTCCTTGGTACTCCATCCTTCTCCAAGTACAGTGTCCAGATCAGTCAGAGATAGTCTTCTATTAAGCCACATCGTTCTTGTCCTCTCCAATTCCATTGTTTTGAAACATGCCACAAAGACATGTATAGGCAAGAACCATTGAAGTTTAATCCTTCTTGAAATCCTTCCAGGAGACATTGCTTTAAGAATATCATCTTTGATTTTGGATTTGAAGCTTATTATGGTATTTGGATCAGGAACTTCCCATTCTAGTGACATTATTGTGGGAATAGGTATGTCATATAATTCTCCATGAACACCTTCTCTTGATGGAACCCTGTATTCTGCAAAATACACAAATAAATCCACTGATTTATAAAATGAAGGTGGTTTGTCTGCGTACATGACATCTGCAATCCCCTTGTGAATTGCATTGAATGTGCCACTTAAGCTCTCAACAGGCTGCCACTCCACAGCTGTTGATGGAAAGATAACTGAAATGAAACAAACAACAAATATATCAGAAAGAGAAATATTGTGTTGTATCAAATAGATAAAGGTTTGTTGAATTACAGTAAGAATGGAGAATTGGATGTTCATCCAAGTTCAACACCATGTCTTTAGCCATGTAGACATGTTGAATTTTTGCAAGCCAGCCATTGTCGGTCACTTTGAATGCAAGAACACGACCTTTCCAATGGGATTTCACTTCATTTTGCTTGGTTCTTTTCACCCTGTGGGCACCTTTGCAAGAGGGAAGCATTGTTACCCAATCATTCACACGAAAAGACATGGGTTTCCAAACACCATCTTCTCTCGTGTTATGAAAATCACAAGAAGTTATATTATGAGAAGGACGACATGACGATGCCATAGAAGCTCACAGATAAGAGAAAAATAGTAAATCTTTTGAATAGTGAATCTTTTGAATAGTGAATCTTTTGAAAGTGCAAAGAAAGGAGAATAAACCATATGCCAAAATGAAGGGAAGGTGGAAAGTAGACGTCTGAAAAAATTTGGTGTTTTGTCATTAATAGCGTTGTTTTCAAGGCCTGAAAAGAGGATTTCGTATCTTTATGCTTGATTTTTTGAAATAAAAAATGGAACAAGATGTCACTATTTTGGACCCAAACTTTAATGTTAGCCATCGTAAACGTCTAAATTTAGCCGTTTTAGCCGTTCGCCACTAAAATAGAACCGTTAAGAAGACATTTGGAGGAGACAAGAATGCCATACTTTTGTATACGTGTCAATTCACAATTGGACAATTTCTTAATCCTTAGATTAACAAACAGCCCTTTTCTAGCCATTTTTGGCCCTAATGATACACAATAAAATAATGCATGATAAGATAGCAAAAACCACTAAAACAAATGAAGAGCACAACCACGTCAAGAGCCACAAAAATTTAAAAGAATCTATGTATAAAAAAATAATTCACATGGCTACGACCACGCAACTATAGCTGCACGATTAATTACACATGTAACCGTGCAAATAACCATGTGTACAACAATATATATAGCCACACACCTAATTGCATATACAGCCACGCACCTAACAATGTCTATAGCCATGCACCTAACCACATATATAGCCATGCATTGCTCTAGCCATAGACTGTCTGTAAAAAAAGGGAACTGAATGCGCGACATATGTTGGGACATGTGTCCCCACATCTCTCCCCCATTTTGTCCCTGTTCTTTTTTAATCACATTACTTAAACATTGGTTAATCAAGTTTAGGGTCTCACCAAGATGCCGTGTCGAGCTGGTTGGAAATCCGTTTCAATGACCACTCCCTAGCGTTTGAACCACTCCAAAGTGGTGGCTTCATTTTGATGCTTATCTATTCTCCCCAAACGATGGGGGGTCACTGTTACCCTTTCCTATAACAAACTACAACATGCATGAGATATGAAAATCATGATGACACATGAAGTAAACTTAGTGAAAGAAGAATAGAGAAAACTTATAACTCGTGCAAACCAGCCTGCATTTCCTCCGAATCCATACTTTGTCACACCGTACTTCAGTAGAGTTGACTCGCATGCATCGCCTTTTGTTGAGGGTGTTGAGTACCCTCCTTGGCTTCCTTCTTCGCCTTCTTCCAAACCTTAATGGTGCAATTGGTAGGCATTTGTTTCCCCTCTCCCACGCACCTCTTGTGCAAGAGATCCTATTATTGAGGATCTTTATAATGCAATTCCTTGCCCACTCATCGAAAAAATGAGTATGTGGTGGGTTTTGGAAATGCACATGAAGTCTCTTTCTTTCTATTCTCTCTCTTCATGTACATGAAGTCTCTCTCTTTATATTCTCCCTATGGTTTGAAGACATCCTTATAGGTCTGGTTGACTAAATGAAGGGAGGTATAATAAACCCTCTATCTTGTTTTGTCCATATAAGTCCTACCCTTCTCATCAAGGCTATAGTAAATCATACCACCCTCCCCGAGCACGTCGTTTATCACTAATATAGGTGAAGGTGACTGTGTGCCACCCTCAAAGCATCCACCACACCCATCTTTCCCACTACTAGATCACCACGGCTTAGAGAAGCACTCAAGCTATCACCACCTAAGTGGCACCGTGAGGATGTCACATGCTAAAATGAGATGGCATCGTGGATGGGATAGAAGTGCATTGAGCAGCACTTGGAGGAGCTAAAGGACGAGGAGTAGGGAAAGTGGAAGTGTGAGGGGGGTAGGCAAAGTAGAAGTGAGAGGAGTAGGGAAGGTGGTGGGATACATGGATGTGGAGGACTATGGGTAGCTGAAGTGTCTTGCATATAAAGGCTAGAGATAAGCCCGAGCGACTCAATTGGGTTCAGCCGGTTCTAAATCGCGTGTGACTCTAAAACATGTTGTGAATGTGGATCATCTACAGGTATGGGGGGTACTAGAATATGCCACTCCATATATTCAGTCTTGGCTCGTTGGGGATGATCCCCATGATGGCCACATCTAATGCATAAAAGCATAGCTCACATAGATCATACATTACATAAAGAGCTTTATCCATAAAAACATTACATAGCATAGATAGAGCATAGCTCACATATAAATGCATACCTTAAATAGAGCATGTGTATGCTCTATACATGTTCTACGTATAAACATAATGCATAATTCATAAAGCATTCATACATTATGCATAATGCATAATGCATTATGCTTAGTGCATTAATGCTTAATGCATTAAGCGTTAATGCGTTAACCATATACATGCATAATGTATTAAGCATTATTACATTAAGCACTAATGCATTAATGCTTAATGAATTATGCATAAATGCATAATGCATTGAGAATTAATATATTAAGCATTAATGCATTACACATTATGCACAATACATTATGCACAATGTATTAAGCATAAGAAAAACCATTAATGCATTAAGCTTGATGCAGTAATGCATAATGGAATAAGCATTAATGCATTAATGTTTATGCTTATTCTTAATTCATTATTGCATATGGTTAATACATAAGCATAATGCATTAAGCATATGCCTAATGCATAATGTACTACTCTTAATGCATTAAAGCATCACACTTAATCCATTAATGGTTAATGCATTAAGTATTAATGCATTACGCTTAATACATTTACTTAATGCATTACACTTAATACATTAATGCTTATACTTAATGCATGATTGCATATGTTTAATACATATTCATAATAAACTAAGAATATGCTTAATGTATTTGTGCATTAATGCTTAATGCATTATGCTTATTGAATTAAACATTAATATATTAAGCATATTCTTAATGCATTATGCATAATTCATAATGCCATAAGCTTGAGACATTAAGCATTAAGCTATCAAGTGTAATGCATTAAGCATGTGTATTATTCATCATGCATAATTCATATTGCATTATGCTAATACATTAAGAATTAATACATAGGCATAATGCATTAAGCTTCAGCATGGCGCACAAGAAAAACATACTCAAGAAATAATCCGTAGCACCTGAACATGCAAAAAATCACAAAAGAGTTTGGTCAAGGGCTTACATCTTATCCTTTTTAGAAGCTTGTACGTAGTTGAGGGAGTTTGGAGAAGATTGCCTTGACCTAGCCACAGATCAGGATAATGAGACACAAAAAGAAACAGATGAGTAAATTTTATGCTTAATGCTTAACGTATAGATTTAATGCTTAATGCATAGGCTTGTGAATGCATGAATACATTAAGCAATAACGTATAGATTTAATTCTTAATGCTTAATGCATAGGCTTGTGAATGCATGAATGCATAAGGTCAATGCATGAATACATTAAGCAATAAGCTTAATGCATGAATGGATAAGCTTAATGTATTATTACATAAATCTTAATGCATTATTGCATAAATCTTATGTAATAATTCATTAAGCTTTATGCATAATCTTATGAATACATTATGCATTAAGCTTATGCTTAATGTATTATTGTGTAAGCTTGCAACAATGCATTAAAGATAATGTAGTAAGCTATTATGTATTAATCTTAATGAAATCATACATAACCTTAATGCATGCATAAGTACTAGATACAAAGAAAACTCAAGAAATAATCCCCAACACCCCGAAAGTGTAAAAATAACAAAGAGTTAAGGGGCTTACCTCTTATGCTTTTTAGAAGCTTGTATTGTGGTTTACATAGCTTAATTGAAATTTTATTTCATGTAGTTAGTCATTCGTAATTGGTTTTCATGTCTTCCCAAAAAGTATTTACTTGATTTTTCACGTCTTTCCAAATGTGTTGAATCAAGGTCGTGCACCCATGATCGTTAGATGTCTCCAAAATAATATTGGAAATCATTAATGTTCGTAGTCACGTAAAAAATGTGCTCTGGATCATTGGATGCATAAATGATCCTCTTGCGAAGCAATGAATGTTAGGATCACGGTAAAGAAATACCATGATTGTGTTATATTAAACAACAATCATGGTATTTTTACTTCTTAATCGTTGATCAATGCACATCTAAGGATCTATAAGTTTCCCAAATGAAATTTCTAATACCATTTACAAGTTATATATACCAAGATCGTGGTGATGGTTTGATCAAAGTATACGAATACCACCATCGTGATTTTTCTAAAGCACTATCGTGGTTATTTTCTAATGATCGTGGTATTTTAAACCAGGATCGTGGTCTTTGAAGCACGACTGTGATTTCTAAAGCACGATTATGGTCTCTCATTTCATGCCACGTGGTCACATATGCGCACTAATTCTCCTACTAATCCCATATTCATGGTTTATTCGTGTTATTCTCTACTTGATTTTGATTATAGAGCTATCTACCCTTGCTAATGCATCTATATTTTTGTTTATTATTTTCCCCCTCTAAATCAGTTGTGGTTTGCTTGCTCTCTGTGGGTCTATGGAGGCAAGCATGTCAGGTGGATTAGAGGGCCCTCCTCCTAGCAGTTCCAGTGGATCAAGTGGGTCAGACACCTTTAAATCTCGTATATGAGACCTATAGAGGAGATAAACAGCATTTGTAGCACTGGTGTGGAATCGGCCCCGCCACCCTGTGTTTTGTCTCCAACCTTGAGAGAATGCTGGACTCTCTTTGTAGCATCAACTCTATTATAGAGGTGGACCAATGGTTGTAGGAGCATCCGTCACACGATCGATTTGTAGCACTGGCGCATGGAATCAGCTCCACCACCTTGTGTTTTGCCTCGGACCTTGAGACAATCCTAGACTCTCTTTATAGCATCAAATCTATCATAGAGGTGGAATAATGGCTGCTCTGCAGGAGCATCGATTGCGCGGTCAACATTGAAAAAAAGTGATTGAGGTTCACATTATTCGTTTCGCATCATCGCTATGCGAAAATTAGAAAAGTTATTGAGGTTCACATTATTCGTTTCGCATCATCGCTATGCGAAATTTAGAAAAGCACAATGGATTTTGCATGGAAACTTTTTTGGGTCTCATACTAGAGGTCTATTTTCCTTAAATTAGGAAATTTCATTATCCCATACCATAGCAAAATAAGAGTTGGAACTTGGAAGGGTGCTAAGGTAAGGTGGACCGTGGTGCCTCTTGCATGGCTACGTGTGAATAACGGAAGGATGATAAGGGCAGCCTGGTACTCATGAGTGTCTATCTATGAATTATTTCTTGTTTCAAATGAGATATCCCAACATACGGAAGAGTTCCAACAAAGGTAAAGAAAGGTAAACGACGGGATTACTTCCCTTCCCCGCTTGGGATGCACAATATTTTCCCTCCCATGTGGGGCTGTGGGAGCTAGGTAGAGAGCAAAGAGCCCTAGTACATTGGACTTGTAAGTGTTTTTTATAGTGTTTAGAGGAGCTCACTTAGGAGCTGAAATTGTGCGTCCACGTGGCTGGCATTCGTGCCAGGCTGACCGAGGATTTTCGTTCGGACTGAAATGTGCAGGCAGAGAGAACAAATGAGCACATTACCCGGTTACTACAATAACGTTGGTGGCCGAGATGGTGGGTGGCGACCTACAGGCAAGTGATGGGTTTAGGATAATAATGTTCGCGGCGACCTACAGGCAAGCCCATTACCCGGCCGTCTTTGTGGCATTCCCCTCGCATCTGTCTTATTCGATTGGCAAACGTCGAGCGTCGTCGTGCAAGGGATTTGAACACGCAAACTTTAGCTCACCACCCACATAGCTTACTAGCTGTTCATACGTGCCCACCATTTGAACAACACGCAAACTTTAGCTCACCACCCACATAGCTTACTAGCTGTTCATACGTGCCCACCATTTGAACAACACGCAAACTTTAGCCATGCATTCATACGTGCCCACATGTGAAGACCATGAAAAGAATAAAGTAAACAAAACTTTACACCCACAAGTGAGCTATGGATCCATGGGTGCCCACATGTGAGACCAAAAACATATAATATATGTGAAAAAGGATTTTAACCCCTCCAAGGTTGAAAATGCCGACATTCCAAAAATCAATGTCTGCAAGCTGGCTTAGTGCTTGGTCCATTTGTCCTACTTACGACAAATGAACGAGGCATAGATTTATCCTTAGCCCTTTCCCTCATTATCTTTGTATCAGTCTTTTATACGGAAGAGATCACATGCCCACTTGCCCTGGAAGATGTGCCTTTTGCCTTAAAGATTATACTTTAAAGATCTTCTGACATCAACACCATGCCACTTATAATCTTTTTTAAATGGATAACTTCTACAAGATTATTCCTTCTCGTACTTGCATCCTAAAGGTGATTGAGTGGCATATGCAGGTATTATACTTTTGTTGTGCAATTCCTACAACATTGCAAATAGTTGGGAAATGGTGCCACCATTGCATTGTAAAGTGTGTGTTATGTCACAAGGGTGAAGACTAGAGTAAATGGGTGGCAATGAATGGTGCGCAAGAAAGTGCTACAAGAAAAGATTAGTGACTTGAGCCTCCTAACAATGATTCCTAGTTTTCCTAAAATATATATATACCGAGTAGAGATCAAAATTGTAAAAAAATCATAAACCATATGAAAGTAATATCCCACCTTATCAAAAGGTTAAGTCGATTAAAGGATAATATAGTTCTCATCTTTGACTAAACCATGTCGTTTCTTTAAAACTTGATAGTTCTATCTACTTCTTTGATCTTTCAAAATAGAAATTTTTACACTAATTTTTAGGTGTGCTTCATCTTGGCATAGAGATTGGATTTTAACCCCCCTCGATGATCGAAAAAGCTGACAATCCAAGATCGTGCTTTAGAGCTATGCTATCATGCTTTCATAGGCAGAATCGTAGCTACTATTGTGATATACATAAATTTTATATATAGTAAGTTATTTGTATAATCTATTTTTGCATCTTCCTAAAAAATATTTACTCAATTTTCAATGTCTTTCCAAATGTGTTGAATCAGGGCTGTGCACCCATGATCGTTGTATATCTCGAAAAAACTATTGGTAATCATTAGTGTTCATGGGGTCAGCTAAAACATGTCCTCTGGATCATTGGATGCATGAATAATTTGCTTTGCAAAGCAATGAATATTAGGATCATGATATTAAATACCATGATCATGGTAAAGAAATACCATGATCGTGTTATATTAAATAACATTCATGGTATTTTTTCTACTCAACTGTCTATCTATGCACATCCAATGATCCATAAGTTTTCCAAATGATTTTTCTAATAACATTTTACAAATTATATATACCAAGATCATGGTGATGGTGTAATCGAAATATATGAATACCACCATCGTGATTTTTCCAAAGCACTTCGTGGGCTATTTACTAACCATCATGGTTTTTTAAACCACGATCCTGGTCTTTGAAGCATCATTGTGATTTCTAAAGCACCATTGTGGTCTCTCATTTCATGTCACGTGACGGCATGCGAACTATCTCTCCTACTAATCCCGTATTTGCGGTTTATTCATTTTATTCTCTACTTGATTTCGATTATAGAGCTATCTCCCCTTGCTAATGCATCTATATTTTTGTTCATTATTTTCCCCCTCTAAATTAGTTGTGCTTTGCTTGCTCTCTGTGGGTTTATGGAGGCAGGCAACTCACATGGATTAGAGGGCCCCTCCTCCTCCTAGGAGTTTAGGTGGATCAGGGGGGTTAGATACCTTTGCATCCCATACATGAGACCTACAGAGGAGATAAACAGGATTTGTAGCACTGGTGTGGAATCAGCCACGCCACCTTCTGTTTTGTATCTGACCTTGACGAATGTTGGACTCTCTTTGTAGCATCAACTGTATCATAGAGGTGAACCAATGGCTACTACAGGAGCATCGCTCGTGTGGTCAAGGTTCAAAAAACGTTCTTGATGAGGCTCACACATGATTGCTCTATTTTCTTCATGATTATTGGTTTTACATCGTCGCTATCTGAAACTTAGAAAAGCACAATGGAGTATGCATGAAAACTTTTCTGGGTGTCATACTTGAGGTCTATTTTCCTTAAATTAGGAAATTTCATTATCCCATACCATAGCACAGTAAGAGTTTGAGCTTGGAAGGGTGATAAGGTAGGTTGTGCCTCTTGCATGGCTATGTGCGAATAACTTCTTAACATGGCAGGATGATAAGGGCAAGCTGATACTCTATTTGTGAATAATCTCTTGTTTTAAATGAGATATCTCAATATAAGGAAGAGTGTGAGCAAAGGTAAACACAAGATTATTTCTCTCCCCCCCCTTGGGATAAACAATATTTCTCTCCCATGTGCGGCTCTGGGAGCTAGGTAAAGAGCAAAGAGCTCTAGTACATTGAACTTGTACGTGCTTTTTATAGTGTTTGGGGGAGCTCTTAAGGCAAACCAAGGATTTGAAATGTGTCTTCCCAAAAAATATTTACTCTCAATTTTCCATGTCTTTCCAAATGTGTTGAATCAAGGCTATGCAACCATGATCATTGTATATCTCCAAAAAACTATTGGTAATCATTAGTGTCATGGTCAGCTAAAACATATCCTCTGGCTCGCTCAAGCTTCTCCAAAAGAAAGTATGTGTTATGGCAATGTCCTCCTCTTCTCTTGTTGTCGGCCGACCAGCCACTTGATTGTAAAAGTACAAAAATAACATGATAAGCATTGATACTTACAAAGTAGACATAACATCGAATGAAACATACAAGATAAATGTTGATACTTATAAAGTAGACATGGAATGCATCCCAACTGCCACTTCCAAGGTGAGAGCTTCGTACGCTCTCCATTCGGGCTTTGGCCGCATCCTCTTGTTGCTTTTAGCGTTGGGGATTTCGAGCATGCTTTTGCCTCTCCTCATTCCAATCCTCAGTGCTCATGTACCAAGGCTTCTCACCCCCTGCCATCTCCCTGCCAATGTTTCATGACGTCCACCATGTGGTCCTTTATCCACCTTACGGGGATGACATCACTACCGTCGATCGGCCAGCTTTACTCATCCTTGATTTGATTTATGACTCTATCTTTCTTGTTTTTATCCAACTTTGGCCATAAAGTCATAAAGTCATTTGCAAAGACAATGTGGCAAAGCTCGCAGATGTGGCTCTTCATCTCTTGCCCGACATTATCCAAAACCACATTGCCATTGACAATTGTGTAAAATTTTTCTCCATCGACGGGTGTGGGCTGTGTGTCGAAACCTCACGAGTGCTTCTGGTGCTAGATGGGGAAGGATGCTCACTTGGGGACATAGACCCATCTGTGCCCCTGATCATCTCTCTCTCTCTCTCTCTCTCTCTCTCTCTCTCTCATAGACACATATGCTTGCAAAGAGGTAGAAAGAGAAGGCTAAAACATACCCCAGGATGGGGAACTAGCAAATATTATATATAAATTCAATTTCAAAAAAAGAAAAAATTTTGACTGTTATTTCGACGCTTATGCTGACAACCTTTCCCACGCATATTTCAACTATTATTTCGATCCATTTTTCCATGCATATTTCGACGCACATATCGAGACGATGCGACCGCGCGTGGAAACTAAGCGTCAAAAAACAATGATTCTCTTATAGTGCAAGAAAGTGCTACAAGAAAAGATTAGTGACTTGAGCCTCCTCACAATGCCGAGTAGAAATTAAAATTGTAAAAAATCATAAACCATATGAAAGTAATATCCCACCTTATGAAAAGGTTAAAATTAATTTCTACTCGGTAAAACACATTTACCGAGTAGAAATTAAAATTGTAAAAAATCATAAACCATATGAAAGTAATATCCCACCTTATGAAAAGGTTAACTGGATAAAAGGGTAATATAGTTGTCATCTTTGACTAAACCATGTCCTTTCTTTAAAACTTGATAGTTCTATCTACTTCTTTGATCTTTCAAAATAGAAATTATTACACTTATTTTTAGGTGTGCTTCATCTTGTCATAGAAATTAGATTTTTACCCCCCTTGATGATCAAAAAAGCTGACATTCCAAAAATCCGTGTTGGCTAGGGGCCATTGTGCTTGGTCTCTTTGTCCTACTTACGACAAATGAACGAGGCCTAAATTTTTTGAAAATAAAAGGACGATAGAAAATAGCATGCAATGGTGTAGACATTAGTAATATAGTAGGGCAATTCGCATCACAAAAGCTCACATAGGAGCACCAAGATCGTGCTTTAGAGCTATGCTATCATGCTTTCATAAGTAGAATCATAGCTACTATTGTGATATACACAAATTTTATATGCAGTAAGTTATTTGTATAATCTATTTTTGCGTCTTCCCAAAAAATATTTACTCAATATTCCATGTCTTTCCAAATGTGTTGAATCAGGACTGTGCAGCCCCATGATCGTTGTATATCTTCAAAAAACTATTGGTAATCATTAGTGTTGATGGCCAGCTAAAACATGTCCTCTAGATCATTGGATGCATGAATAATTTGCTTGCGAAGCAATGAATATTAGGATCATGGTATTACATACCACAATCATGGTAAAGAAATACCATGATCATGTAATATTAAACAACAATCATGGTATTTTTTCTAATCAACTGTCTATCTATGCACATCCAACGATCCATAAGTTTTCCAAATGATATTTCTAATAACATTTAACAAATTATATATACCAAGATCATGGTGATGGTGTAATCGAATTATATGAATACCACCATCGTGATTTTTCCAAAGCACTATCATGGCTATTTACTAACGATTGTGGTTTTTTAAACCACGATCCTAGACTTCAACGCATCACTGTGATTCCTAAAGCACAATTGTGGTCTCTCATTTCATGTCACATGACCGCATGTGAACTAATTCTCCTACTAATCCCGTATTTACGGTTTATTCATCTTATTCTCTACTTGATTTCGATTATAGAGCTATCTCCCCCTGCTAATGCATCTATATTTTTGTTCATTATTTTCCCCCTCTAAATTAGTTCTGCTTTGCTTGCTCTCCATGGGTCCATGGATGCAGGCAACTTAGGTGGATTAGAGGCCCCTCCTCCTCCTAGGAGTTCAAGTGGATCAGGTGGGTTAGATACCTTTGCATCCCATATATGAGACCTACAGATGAGATAAACAGGATTTGTAACACTGGTGTGGAATTGGCCCCGCCACCTTGTGTTTTGTCTCCAACCTTGAGCGAAGGTTGGACTCTCTTTGTAGCATCAACTGAATCATAGAGGTGAACCAATGGCTACAGGAGCAAAGCTTGTGTGGTCAAGGTTCAAAAAACGTTCTTGATCAGACATGATTGCTCTATTTTCTTCACGATTATTGGTTTTACATCGCCGCTATGCAAAATTTAGAAAAGCACAATGGATATGAAAACTTTTCGGGTGTCATACTAGAGGTCTATTTTCCTTAAATTAGGAAATTTCATTATCTCATACCATAGCATAGTAAGAGTTTGAGCTTGGAAGGGTGATAAGGTAGGTGGTGCATCTTTCATGGCTATGTGCGAATAACTTCTTAACATGGCAAGATGATAAGGGCAAGCTGATACTCTATTTGTGAATAATCTCTTGTTTTAAATGAGATATCTCAACATAAGGAAGAGTGTGAGCAAAGGTAAACGACCAGATTATTTCTCTTCCCCCCCTTGGGATAAACAATATTTTCCCTCCCATATGGGGTTGTGCGACCCTCTCATGTGGGGTTGTGGGAGGATGGTAAAGAGCAAAGAGCCCTAGTACATTGAACTTGTAAGTGCTTTTTATAGTGTTTAGGGGAGCTCTTATATAGGAGGTCCATAGGAGGTAAAGAGCAAAGATCCCTAGTACATTGAACTTGTAAGTGCTTTTTATAGTGTTTATAGTGTTTAGGGGAGCTCTTAAATAGGAGGTCCATAGGAGGGGGTATGTTATGATGATGTGCATTTCCACCTGACATGGCGTCTAGCATCCACGTGGTTGGCGTTCACGCACAACTGACTGAGGATTTTCATCCGTCATTCAGAGTGAAAAGTGTACGTAGAGAGAACAAATAGGAGGGGGGATGTTATGACGATCTTCATTTGCACCTGACATGCAAGGAAAAAAGTGGATACAGTGGTATGGACATTAGTAATATAATAGGGCAATTGGCATCACTAAAGATCCCAAGATCATGTTTTAGAGCTATGCTATCAAGCTTTCGTAGGCATAATCATAGCTACTATTGTCATATACATAGCCCAATTAAAATTTTATATGCAGTTAGTCATTCCTAATTGATTTCACGTCTTCCCAAAAACGTATTTACACAATTTTCCACGTCTTTCCAAATGTGTTAAAATTGGGCCGTACACCCATGATCAGTTAGATGTCTCCAAAAAAATATTGGTAATCAGTAATGTTCGTAGTCATGTAAAACATGTGCTCTTGATAATTGGATGCATAAATGATCCTCTTGCGAAGCAATGAATATTAGGATCATGGTAAAGAAATACCATGATTGTGTTATATTAAACAACAATCATGGTATTTTTACTTCTCAATCGTTGATCAATGCACATCCAATGATCCATAAAAATGAAATTTCTAATACCATTACAAATTATATATACCAAGATCGTGGTGATGGTTTAATCAAAGTATACGAATACCACCATCGTGATTTTGCTAAAGCACTATCGTGGTTATTTACTAATGATCATGGTATTTTAAACCAGGATCTTGGTCTTTGAAGCAGGACCGTGATTTCTAAAGCACGATTGTGGTCTCTCATTTCATGCCACGTGGTCGCATGTGAACTAATTCTCCTACTTATTCGTGGTTTATTCATGTTATTCTCTACTTGATTTCAATTATAGAGCTATCTACCCTTGCTAATGCATCTATAGTTTTGTTTATTATTTTCCCCCTCTAAATCAGTTGTGGTTTGCTTGCTCTCTATGGGTCTATGGAGGCAAGCACGTCAGGTGGATTAGAGGGCCCTCCTCCTAGCAGTTCAAGTGGATCAGGTGGGTGGGATATCTTTGCATCTCGTATATGAGACCTATAGAGGAGATAAACGGGATTTGTAGCACTGGTGTGGAATCGATACCGCCACCCTGTGTTTTGTCTCCAACCACACATGTATGCGTTGGTGCATGTACATGTCACTATGTGTTGGTACACTTGTGGTGGAAAAAGGAAGAGCTTAAGTTTGTTTTGGCACCTAAGACTACTCTTGCATTATAACCACTCAAAATAACATATTATGGAAGCATGCAAATGTTTGTAAAGATTTTGACAAGAAACTGAACATCTACAAGTAGATGAAAAAAATGTCAAGAAGGAGAAGTTTTGCTTATTGTTGCAAAAAGAATAAAAAGATTTTGAAGCCATATATTATTTATTATTGAAAAGATTTAATCTTATGCAAAGACTGGTGTTCTTTAGTGTGTTCATTGTTGTGAAATTCAAATGAGAAGAAAGAAGAGAGTGTGTGAAACCATGTGTAAATGATGATCATTGCTAACATGATTTAATATGTAAAGACTCCTATTTCCTATATTCTTTGTGAGAGCATGCTATGGACAACATGTTAGGTATTGTATTTATTTTGAATTATGAAAAATTCTAATAGGTTTCAATCTATAGAGAACCTATATATCATGTGTGTTGTAGGGGTGTATTTTAAAAATCGCATATCTATTATTTTTATATAAACTAGTGTGTTTTGTTTTAAAAATATCCGTATGTAATTTCATTTCTCTAAATTTATCCCAAATATATGGATTTATAAATTCCATTGATGAACTCAACTGATACACTTCAATATTCTAAAGTTAATTCTCCTAGACAAAAAAAATATGTTTCTCTGCATTACTAAGATACATTTAGTGGAGAGATACTCACAATACTTCATTGATTGGTTGGACAGGTAGTATTGTAAATAATAGTGGAAACTTTAATGATTCTTCATGGGCAAACTGAATATCATAAGCCTGAAAAATAGATTTTATATGTAGTGTTTCTTATATAGTGGATACCTTACTTCTCACACCTCTTATCTATTCTACAAGTAATATTTGAGAACATACTAAAGTAACTTTTGCTTGTGAACACATTCCAAGGAATTTATAGTAACACTTTTATATAGTAAAGCATTTAGGTAGATCTCTTTAATACACAACAACATTTTTACATAGTCATCAATAACTTAATTAGAACTCTTCAATTGTAACATTCTTAGAACTTAAATAGAATATATAATTTACCAACTCAAATTTCTTAGTTTTCAGGTTGTAATAAAAAACTGCAACTTTAGATATGGAAGTATAATGAATTTTGTTTGTAGATATATTTCAAACAATGTACACTACAACAACAGCTTTACATGTTACGTCTCTTCAATAATAACATTCTTAAAACCAAAATAGAAATTATAATTTAATAAATAATGTGCTTTAATTTTATGGAAGGAACCAAGAAGATCAATGTTAGATATGAAGGCATAATATAGCAAAGGGAAAATAGTTACATTGCCTTGAGGTAAAACCTCTACAGATTAGTGGTTATGTTTTTAAAAAGATTCATGTAGAAATGCCTCATATTTTGTACTCATTAGAATCAATTATGGACAAACCTTTCAATACAACAAAAAAAAAGAGAGAGTAACAAGATGGACACATGGTTAACCTTTTAGAAAAGGGTCATTCAAAAGTCTGGATAATGTTGAAAGAGGTAGTTCAAATGGAAATACAATGGCTAACCTTTTGGACAAGGGGTGGTGATCAAAAGGGTAGACAAGTGTTGATCAAAAGGTAGACGTATGTATACTCTTGTGGACAAGCGATTGTCAAAAAGGTGGACAAGGGTTGAAAAGGTAGGCCCTATATGTGTACTCATTTGGAAAATGGAAGACTGTAGATCTAGCAAAGATGTATAGAGTCCATGGATGCAGCCAAAGATCTAGAAGTCCACAAGCTTAAAACTAATGAGGTGGATTCTTATGAAGCTTGAATCAAGTAGCTCATGGAAGATCTATGTGTTGAATGTATAGAATAATTTAAGTTACTTTTAAGTAAGATGATCAATTTAGTCGAGTTCAAAGAGCTATATCATTTACAAAGAATGGGCTAAAGCATATCATCATAGCGTAAACTAGTTTAAGAATGAAGTGACAGCTTTGAAGTTAGAAATTCAAGAGCTAGAAAAAGGAATATACTAACTTGAAGACCAACAAGCACAAAATATCGAAAATATTAATAATCTAAGAGAGAAAGTTGTTCTATCTAGAGAGTTAGATGCAACAGTTGCCAAGCTAGATGAGTATGAAGAGGAGATCTAAAATCTTAAAGCACATCATCTAGAATATGCCAATTTAATAAAAGCAAGAGATAAACTTATGGAGACACATGCTAAAGAACTTAAGAGCTCTATTCATGTGTTGGAAAATTGAGATGCAAAGATGCCCCAATTTTATTTGAGAATGCTCTCGAGACTTTGTAGGTTGGAAACTTGTCCATTCTACCAAACTAGCATGCTATACAAAGTATTGTAACATATTTTAGTAAAGAAAATTTACCTTTTTCTTAGCAGCCAATAGCCTTTTCACCAATCTCTAGGCTTCTTAGCCAAATTCATCCTTCTGCTCAAATAATAGATACTATTTTTCCATACCATTACATCAATGTAGATTAGCATATTATCAACATATATACTCAAGGAGGCAATTATAGAATTTAAATTTATTATTACTTATCTGAATAATCCCCATCATCAAGTGGGTTCCATATTCTTATCTGAATTACTTATCTGAATAATCCCCATCATCAAGTGGGTTCCATATTCTTCCCGCAAGGCAGAGTACACATTAAGTGCGGGAGTGATTAGCTTTATAAACAGCCCACCTTAGTTTCCCTATTACTTTTACCTTCGCTTAGGCATAGCTTAAGAATGAGATCTCAAATGGCAAGAGATAATGTTTTTTTTCTCAATCCAAATGGGTATTTAAGAGCTAAAAGGCATGTAAACGAAGCAATACACGATGCTCGTTATGTATCATTGTCTTGGAATTCTATGTTTTGTAAACTATGTGACAATCATCATAATGTTCATTAATGTTGCAATCATGTTTAATGTTAAAGCCATATGCTATGTTAGTTTATTCGCCAATAGTGGTTAACACACGTTTAGCACCATTTCTGGAGGAGTCATAGTTGAATTCAAAGGTGAGGATGGCCTCCAGATCAAAAGCGAGATAAAAGCACGTGTGTCGGGCTGTTACAGGAAAGGCATTGGGCCACTATAGATGGGATGTTAATGACAATGTTTTTAAAGGATGTGGGACAATAACTTATTATTACTCTAGCCTCTAAATTAGCCCTAGGGTAGTAGGCACATTGTTTTTAGTGGAAGATCTGAAACTAGGTGAGAAAAGTGGTGATCACTTCATTGACAGTGTGACCCTTGGTTATTGCTAATCTCCAAGGGACAATGTCGAAAGCAAGCCTAGAAAAATTGAGCCACAATATATGTTGTATTGTTTGGGGTAACTTGGGCTTTTGTCCATTTGGTTGCATAGGCCAAGATGTATTTGACGGTACGTTGGTGTCATAAGCTTTAGAAAAGGGTTTTTCATCCTTGAACAGGTAAGGAAGACCAGAGCCAAATTTGAGAAATTCATTTTGCAATGATATGAACAGGGTAATGGCCTCTAGATTTCCTTGTGTCACAATCCTCAATGAAGTAAGACACTTTATGGGAGCTCAGACAACGTCTTGATCGTGCCTTGCTTTTTACAACTAGCCAACCACTAATTTGTAAGGCTGACTCTTTATGAGGAGACGATGATTGTCCTTATGGTTTGCACCAGTAGTAGGAAAAGCACATGTGGAGATTAAAAAAATTACATCCCCATACCAATCTAGGGTATCATCATACACCTTAGACAACATACTATCAGGAATATCATAATTCTTACGTATGGATGAATTCCTTCATTGACCTCAAATAGTTTATACAAAATCCATGGGCCTTACAAGTTGGATATGTATGAGAGATTGTCACATAATTCTTGTTCACTTACTCTCACATGTGCTAGGACTAGCGTATTGCTAAGGCATGCCCAGTTTTGTCACTTGAATTTTGAAAATCTTTGTTGTGCCTTAAAAGGCAAGAGATAGTGTCAAAGTTGCAAAAGCTTGAGGCCCATGTGAAACATGTATGTGAGGGATTGATTTCAGGCAAGATGAAATGGACATCTGGAAGCCCATGTCAAAGTTTCCAAAGCTTGAGGCCCATGTTATAAACATGTATGTAAGGGGTGGATTTTCAAGCAATATTTAATGGCCATCATTCCCAAAAGATGAATTAGTAAGGGCTATGAAGAAATTAAAGCGATTATTTAACGATGATGTGATTCTATGGGGACACCATCGATGGAGGGATATCTCTACTTTGTGACTATTATTAATGACTACACTAGGCTCACTTGGATGTATCCACTTAAACAAAATGAGAGGTTCTAACATGCATTGCATTTTTTTTAAATGACTGAAAAAGGCTATGTATATAAAGATGGCACTATTTATACAGATTGAGGGGGGAGTATATGTCAAACGAGTTTCATGTATAAATAGCTCAAATTGAGAGGTTAGACATTTTTGTTTCTATGAAGTTCACACCCTTTGTATAGATTGAGGGAGAAGTATATGCTAATTGAGTTTCACTTAGATGGCTATAAGAGGCACAAAGAAACAATGATTGTTCCTTACACACATGAGCAAAATGGTGTGGCTGAGAGGAAGATAATATCCCTCATGGATATGGCACGTTGCCTAGTTAGAGCTAGGATATGCCTTATATTTTTGGCTGGAGGAAGCTTGAAACTTATCTCTGCCACTTATATGCTAAATAGATGTCCCACAGAGGCCCTTATGAAGCTTAGAATGGACGGAAGTCCAATTTGGCTCATTTGCATGTTTTTGGTAGTTATTTAGCTTATTCTATTAGGGTGGTTGCAAGATGAGATTATCTAGTGCCGTTTAGTGGGCGCCCTTGGGTTTAGCCTGAAAACACGCATTTTTTCAAGAAGAATAGCCAAGATCTTCTAGTTAGCCAAGGAGTTTCACATCAAGGTCTTCTAATGA